>NC_088417.1:26528830-27168830 GCF_034236695.1 Oncorhynchus nerka
CTCGAACAGGGTCAGTCCTCTAGTCTGATGAAGCTCCACATTAAGGCGCTCATCCATTTTTAAATAAACATTGCAGATTGAGTGAATATGCAATTTGAGACCCGCCGCGGCCTTTCAGCAGCCTTGCTCCGTGATTTAAAGAGATGGAACGGATTAAACATCTTCACGTTGAGCCGAATGAAATTGTAATATTCCCTTTCTCTGTCTTAGAAGAATGGTGGGCGGGAAAAAAAAACGTGTCTCCTTCTATCGGTCTCTATTTTAGGCTTGAGGAACAGGCGTCGCCGTTTGAGCTATATTTGTCACAATGAAATAGGAAAATAAACATTTTAGGACTCGTTAACACGCTGCTAGAGGTTTTCAATGTTTCCCCTTGTATTCTACCCTGCTTTATCCCACTGTCATCTCACTGATGTCTGGTCTCTTCTTCACAGGGTGTTAGTGGCTCTTCAGGTCCTCTCGGTCCTCCTGGTCCTCCAGGCCTGCCTGTAAGACAGTCCCCTGCTTTCTCTGTTTTCTTAATAGTATACCTTCACAGTTCAAATATCACAATAATGTTTAAACACATTCCTCTGCTATTTATTCACTGTGCGTCTTGGCTGTCTCTTCCAGGGTCCTGGAGGTCCTAAGGGATCTAAGGGTTCATCGGTAAGATCTGTTCAACCACTCTTTGTTTCAACTGGTGAAAGTTGGTGACAGTCGTTTAAAGGAGTGTTCGTTGGATCCAAAGTTAACAACATGCTTATATCTCCATGTTCTTTCCAGGGTCCTGCTGGTCAGAAGGGAGACACCGGTACGATCGGTCCACCTGGTCCTCCTGTGAGTATTAACCTTTGGCGTCCAGTATAAAACCGAAAACAGGGCATTTACGTTATTAGGTGAAATTCAAAAGGGTTATTTCTAGAAAACGATCTGAAGCATACGCTGTCACACTATGGGATTCCGTACCAATATTTTCCTTCTTCCTTTCTGCTCCACAGGGTCCCCCTGGCGAGGTGATCCAGCCACTGCCCATCCAGTCTCCCAAGAAGAACCGCAGACATGCAGACATGCAGGCGGACGCGGCGGGCACCATGATGGACTACGGAGACGGCATGGAGGACATCTTTGGTTCGCTCAACAACCTTAAACAGGACATTGAGAGGATGAAGTACCCAATGGGCACACAGAACAACCCAGCCAGGACCTGCAAAGACCTGCAGCTCGCCCACCCAGAGTTCCCTGATGGTGAGTCACAGAGAGGGGGATCATGGGTAATATGCTAATGCCTTGGCTGTGATTGGCGGCCATTTTGTTGAGCTAGATACGGACATCTTTCGTATTTGGTATTTTATTAGGATCGCATTTCGATGTTGCCAAGGCAGCAGCTAATCTTCCTGAGGTCCAAACATTACATCAAAGAAAACATTGTGCATTATACAAATGTACTACAGTACTACAATACTACCGTCTTTGACTGTGTTTGCTTATTTCATAGCAGTGATATTGGGGGTGTAGATTATATATTTGCAGGTAGAGTGTGTTGCTGTGGGGAATAGCACTGAAAACAAGGCCTCCTTGGGGTTATACTTAACATTCAACAGACTGTCCATAATTGATACAAGAGAAATGTCAGGTCCTTCTTTGACCTTTTTAAAGTTATTTCTAACTTTTTCTCTCCTTAAGATTATAATAAAATAGTGTAGTGGCTGCATAACATGTAGTGGCATGATGTCCAGCCGCATTTAGGTCACCTTTCATCTCTCATGATTTAAACACATGGTTGTCATAGCGCAGTTTAACCCGATCCGTACCGAGACCCTAGCAAAAATCAAGCTTTTCATTTGTCTGACATTCAATTCCCTGAATGTCCTGCCCTTGTAAGTAAGTATTTGACCCTTTTATTTTCAGGACAACCATGGCTACAAGTAGAACACAACGCTATTTGACGTAAACAGTTGCATTCATGAGTTTTACTGACAAATGTCAATAAAACAAAATAGCTCAAAGCATTCAGACTCTACAGACGTTTTTGTAAAAAAAGACCTGGCCCTGGGACCCTTCAGGATCCGCCCTTGTCTCACAAACACAGGTCTAGCTCAGCCTCCGTGAATCACACAGACGAATGATTGGTACCAACGGACGCAGAAGTAATAGACAAATCCAATGACACAACCCAGTCTGTAGCGCAAACACATCATGTTTAAAAAGGGGTTAGAAGTCCAAATCACGCCGGCATCGTGGTGGGACGTGTTGGGTCTCAAGTTAAACGTGTTTGGCTTTGAAATGTTTCATTTTGAGTGCTTGGTGAAGTCGTGGGAACTAGAGAGAACTAAAGATTCACGTATTTAATTGATTCATTGGGTTTTTCCACAGGCGAGTACTGGATAGATCCTAACCAGGGATGTTCAGGGGACTCCTTCTCTGTCTACTGTAACTTCACGGCTGGAGGAGAGACCTGCATCTACCCAGACAGGAAGTCCAGCGGAGTGAGTGGCATTTTTATTTCCCCCAAGAGGCCTGCACATACTGTACTGTCAAGTAAAGCATGGAGTCAAGCCATAGTCTTGTTCAATTCTAGAGACTGTTCTGATGTTTTCATTCATATGCCAGTCAGGGCTGTGAGACTGGGAGATGCATGCTTGGTGATGTTTCCTGGGTTCACTGCTTGGCCATTGACTTCTAGCTGTCCAAAATACCCATTTGATCTTGTTTTGTGATGATCTTGTGAATTTGTCGTTTAAATTCATACTGTATTCTCTGTGAATGGTACAAATGTAAAGACATTAAGAAAATAGATGCATTAAATTCAAAGGTTGGAATTGACATAATTGTCAATACATACAGTATAGACATAAACTGTATACAAACAGAAACAAACTGATATACACATACTTAGGAATCAAATAATGACTATACTGTAGTGATTCTCCTGTACATTAAGATCTGAGGGATGGGGTATCTAGCTGCATATTGTACTTAACATTTGATGCATCACAACAAAACGGATTTCCAGGAACCAGTTGTATTCCGTGATCTTGTCAAGACCTATGTGCTCCATTTGTTTGGCTCCACAGGTCAGAATATCTTCATGGCCCAAAGAAATACCAGGGTCGTGGTTCAGTGAATTTAAGCGGGGTAAACTAGTAAGTGCACCCTCGATTCCACACTACCATCCTGCGCCACTCTCCTCACAAAATAATTGTCTCCTCCTCCACAATACTAAACTAAGAGGATTTTCTCAGGCTCCCACTCTGCAATGTCCCTGTCTTCTGTCCCTCAGTACAGAGGCACTTCAGAAGTGGCCGTTAGGCCACAAATAGACAAGATGACAAGAGTGTCTCTGGAAGTGACCCCACGTTGCTAGCCACAAAGGGATCGAGACCTCTCATATAAGAACTCTCATCAGCCCCTTCAGACCCATCACAGTCACATTTCATACACTTTGGGAATGATGAAGGACGCTTAAGGATGAGGAGGAAAGTGCTCTATCACTTTAAGACTCAATTTGGTCGTGGTCTGAGAGAGAGAGATTGTATAACTGATGCTGACAAGATGTTTGATAAGAACTCTTGGGATGGAACACTTCTAATCAGTACATTGTATCCAATCCCATGCTTCAATTTCTGACCTCTAAATCTATTTTCTGTTTTCTCCTACCCTTCCTCCAATAAACAGTTGTCATACGTTGACGCAGCCGGCAACACAATAAACGAGGTTCAGATGACCTTCCTGAAACTACTGACTGCCTCTGCCAGGCAGAACTTCACCTATAACTGCCACCAGTCTGTGGTGTGGCACGACGAGACCACCGACAGCTATGACAAGGCGCTGCGATTCCTAGGATCCAACGACGAGGAGATATCCTATGACAACAACCCCTACATCAGGGCCCTCTCAGACGGATGCGCGGTAAGGGCTGCCTCTCAATACTTCCTGTCTCTAATGGTGATAGTTCGAGCACTTCTCTGGAATTTTGCAACACTATAGTTGGCGCTTAAGTAAATGCCCCATTGATTGTTTTGTTGGACTTGTTTACTAGCTCCAACGAGGTTGTAATTGACTGAAAGCACACTGTCTAATGTCCCCCCCCCCCCCCATTGTCTCTTTACAGACGAGGAAGGGCTACGGAAAGACTGTGATAGAGATTAATACTCCCAAAATCGATCAGGTTCCCATCATAGATGTCATGTTGTATGACTTTGGAGATGCCAGCCAGAAGTTTGGATTTGAAGTGGGTCCAGTCTGCTTCCTTGGCTAACTAAAAAACAAAAAAACTTGGTGGGGTCAGAAAGAAAGTCAAGACATTTTGGATACCACCCAGCCCCCCCCCACCCTTTTCCATGCCACATGCAAGTTTTGAATTTTAAAAAAAAAATGGTGTAGCGAACATGTCTTGCCATGTATGTATGTATTACCTAGAAAAATACTTGTTGCCCTTGTAGGGCTAGAATCACATGACTTAAAACTGTTATGGAGCAAAGGTGAAGGACATTTGAAGGCGTGGCAGGGTAAGGGTGAACAGGAGAAGAACGAGGGAGGTCGAAAGGAGAGAGACACCTCTTTTCTGGTTTCTCCAGGTGCTGTACAAAAGAAATGACTACAATGGTGCTTGTTCAAACAACAAAATAAAGAGGTGCTAAGAAAGAAGGTGCATTTTGATGATAAAAAAAAAAAAAACTGTAATTATTATTTTGTACACTCTGTTTTTTCTGAATCCACTTTCAAAACTTGCATGTGTATCAGAATCGCATCTGGCTCTTAATTTCAATGTTCGTAAAACAAAATATATATATAAGTTAAAGAAATGAATAAAAACAGACAGAGAGAAAGAAATAATGACGATATTTTGTTGATGAATAAATACTGTGTACCTGTTATGAAGCAAATAAAATTAGTATTCAAACGATTCCCTATTTCTAATGATAATGCATCCCTTTTGTATATATTGACCATCCAAAGCTCTAGGTTATTTGCAGTTTTGCCCTTCAAGACCATAGGTAAAACAACTGGAAACATCTCACCAACACACATATAGCAACATATCCCACTAATGTTGTGATCCTGTGCTTGTATTACGCAATCATGGAATTCAATTCTTCTTTTTATTTAAGTCAATTTGTTGTTTTGGGATTTGTTAAAAAAAAAAAAATCTGTCCCTTTTTCTTTTTGGTCGTATACCTCAAACTTTCTTGATAACCATAAGATCCATGGATGTTATGCCCTGTATATATCTTGGTTAAACAATTAAGTTTATATATTTTGGGTGGGGAATTTTTTTAAAGAAAGAAATACTTATCGGTTAGACATCTTCTGTTCAGATCCTTCTGTGAATACAATGATAAGTCCTTTAGGTGACCCATTTTTGTAACTAAAATGAGAAAATGTTTTAATGTGCTTTTAATGGTTCATTTAAAATATTAAAACTGGATTCTAAACAACAGTGAATGGAATGTCTGCATTGTTTGTTTTTACGTTTTATTTTGTAAAAGAGAGAGGACTTTGGATGTGGCATCAATGTATCATCAATTGTATTGTTGTAAAAAGCACGTCACGGTATTACAGTACATGCAGAAAGTATTCAGACCACTTCACTTCTTCCACATTTTGTTACGTTACAGCCTTATTCTAAAATGGATTTAATTGTTTTCTTCCCTCACCAATCTACACACAATATCCCATAATGACAAAGTAAAAACATGTTTTTAGACATTTTTGCAAATGTATTACAAAAATAATTGAAATATCACATTTACATAAGTATTCAGACCCTTCACTCAGTACTTTCCTGAAGCACCTTTGGCAGCGATTACAGCGTCGAGTCTTCTTGGGTATGACGCTACAAGCTTGGCACACCTGTATTTGGGGAGTTTCTCCCATTCTTCTCTGCAGATCCTCTCAAGCTCTGTCAGGTTGGATGGGGAGCGTCGCTGGACAGTTATTTTCAGGTCTCTCCAGAGATGTTTGATCGGTTTCAAATCCGGGGTCTGGCTGGGCCACTCGAGGACATTCAGAGACTTGTCCCGAAGCCACTCCTGTGTTGTCTTGGCTGTGTGGTTAGGGTTGTTGTCCTGTCGGAAGGTTCACCTTCGCCCCAGTCTGAGGTCCTGAGCGCTCTGGAGCAGGTTTTCATCAATGATGTACTTTGCTCATTCATCTGTCCCTCGATCCTGATTAGTCTCCCAGTCCCAGTTGCTGAAAACAATTCCCCACAGCGTGATGCTGCCACCACCATGCTTCACTGTAGCGATGGTGCCAGGTTCCTCCAGACGTGATGCTTGGCATTCAGGCCAAAGAGTTGAATCTTGTTTTCATCAGACCAGAGAACCTTGGTCCTTTAGGTCCCGTTTGGCAAACTCCAAGTGGGCTGTCATATGCCATTTACTGAGGAGTGGCTTCCCTCTGGCCACTCTACCATAAAGGCATGATTGGTGGAGTGCTGCAGAGATGTTTGTCCTCCTGGCAGGTTTTCCCATCTCCACAGAGGAACCCTTCTCCCCCGATTGCTCAGTTTGGCCTATTCTAGGAATAATATTTGTGGTTCCAAACGTCTTCCATTTAGGAATGATGGATGCCACTGTGTTCTTGGTGACCTTCAATGCTGCAGATATTTTTTGGTACCCTTCCCCAGATCTGTACCTCAGAGGTCTATGGACAATTTATTTGACCTCGTGGCTTGGATTTTGCTCTGACATGCACTGTCAACTATGGGAACTTTTATAGACTTGTGTGTGCCTTTCCAAATCATGTCCAATCAATTGAATTTACCTCAGGTGGACTCCAATCAAGTTGTAGAAACATCTGAAGGATGGTCAATGGCAACAGGATGCACCTGAGCTCAGTTTCGAGTCTCATAGCAAAGGGTCTGAATACTTTTGTAAATAAGGTATTTCAGTTTATTTTTATTTTTATACGTTGTCAAACATTGTCATTATGGTGTATCAGATTGATGAGGATCTTTTTTTATTTAATACATTTTAGAATAAGGCTGTGATATAACAAAATGTGGAGAAAGTCAACCGGCCTGAATACTTTCCGAATGCACCGTATACAGTATGGAGGTTATGTGAATCTTCAAAGTCAATTGCCAACAGAAAGTTATTTCTATCCTAAACCCTTTGTCTCTCTTTGAGCAACACTGACAATACTTTTCAAGGCTATAGTCTTCCAGACTATAAAAAAACATTGCCAAAGGAAATATACGTTTGAGAACATCTACATGATGAGTTCAATAAGATGTTTTCTTTTTTATTGAGTTCAATAAGATTACCACAAGACGCGATCAAGACCTACGGGGCGGACACCTTTATTGAAGAAACAAGAAACCGTCCGCAAAGCCGCCCGCAAAAGTTTGAATGCTATTGATTTCACAGTGAGATTCAGGAAGTCATTACGACTTTGCATGTTGATTTAAATTGTTGTTGTAAATCCAGGATCTCATTAGCATGTTAATTAAGACTTTTATTTGATTATCTAAGGAAACCGACGCGCGCAAGGATTTGAATCAACTTTAATAGACATCAATGTCTATGCCTGACTTTTTGTTTACTTTCTGAGGGTGTTTGTATGAGTTCAACAGAAATCGTACGTCACACTCTTGCTTGGCTATGGATTTGGATGCCATTCAAAGAACAGATCACTTTGAAATAGTTTTGGACCCCCCCAAAAAATGATATTGATTATATGATGAATCGAGACATTTTATAACTGTCGTAAAAGTAAATGGAAAAATGGCTTCTTCTAAATTGTTGATTTTCCCTGAGGAATTCTAAGTAGACGATATACTCTATTAGACTACATGCAATCAGTCTCTTCAGATAACAAGTTTAGTTTCAGCGCAACACAGTTGGTACTCCGCTGTGTTTTCATAGCTAGTGGAGTCTTGTGTTTTTATTTCTATCCAGATGACATTGTATCTTTCTGTAGTGATTTTTACATGCTTCTAATGCACCCTCCTCTGTATGAGTTCTATTATCGAATGTAGCAGTGAGTTGTTCAGAAACCAACTTCATTGCGAAAAGGATATTGGGCAATTATACCAGGGGTGTTTTGTATCATCACTGCTTGTAAACATAAATGTAAAATTAATTTAAAACGGATCTGATTTGAAAACCAATGAAAACGTTCTCTTAGACTGGTTTCCTTCCTTCAACAGTGGGGTTAGGAGATCAAACCACCGTGTGCCAATCGATGGGGGAAAAAACTCGGTAGTTTAGATTTGACTCGACAGGGTGGCATCTCAAAAACAAGAAAATACTCAATTAATCAAACAACTAATTAATCTTCATGATATCTGTCACCACTTGAGACCCCCCAAAAAATTCAATTTCACATGAAACGAGAAATATACACTTTTTTTCCACCACAAAGAAAGCAGAAAGAAACACATTAATTGACAAGTCCGTCCAGAAGTAACAAAGAATTTCTTCCTTCTCTTCTTCTTGGAGCTGGGTCTTTGTAGAGAGAACCAAAGGGAATATCCACTGGAGGGGGGGATACTAAAAACCAGGACACGCTCTCTCTCTCCGTGGCGTTCTGAAGAGAGAAACTCTGTTCCATACCACTTCTTTTATGAAAGATTGTGTTTGTCAGAAACACATGGGGCGTGCCAAGCACGCAAAGCCCTGTTCTGAACAACAGACAGTGAAACAGAAGCAATATATCTTTTTTTTTCAGAGATAAAACTGAGTCAGTTCTGGACAGACAGAACTAAGAGACAGACAGCTAGTTGTGAAGCTTTGAAAACCATAATATTAGGCTACCTCTTTTCTTTCTTCTCTGTGCTGACATAATATTTTTTACAGTACATTCTTTTGGCTAATAGATTAGTGGTTTTCCAATTCCTTCATTCCTTCTTTACTTCTTTCTAATCTCCTTTCCTCTATCCTGTCTGTTCGGTCTTCTAGTGATGAGTGACCTCTGATCTGACAAGACTAGATGGACGAGAGCAAAATGGTGCAAATTCCAGTGAAAGATCTTCACCATGGTACTTTCACACACCAAGTCCATCCCTGTTAACCTTGGAGAGGGGAAACAATGGCGCATTTTAACAGGGTGCAGACATGACTTAGGTCTAAATGAGTTCCAGAACATAAAGTATAACTACAGAGTCATTGTGGTGTTTTCGCAGAGCCTATGTATGTAATTACCTAGACTGCCCAGCGATACACATGAACAGTTTCTCCTACAGTAATACACCCAGTTGCCCTGAGATCGAAAAGAAGCCATAAAAAAAAGCCAGTTTTGTGTACTTGCCAGATAGTATTTCACTTCACCTCCTGAGGGAGAATGGGAAAACATCAGGAGGCATATCAGGGATCACACTATCATCACAGTCACAGTGGGCCTGGTGTCTGACAAAGGTGCTCAGCAGGGAGAGACTAAATGGGGACTCAAGACCCAGACATTTAGACTTATAATATTCTCAACCCCCGAGGCAGATACACCCCTGCTATGAATCACGTCTCCCCCCTGTAACCCCCCTGTCCATTTTTGACAAGAAGGGCATAAGAGACACCAGAAACGTTCAGATTTTCTTTTGGAAAACTTGACAAATTGACACATTTTGACAAACTGACAAATTGCTCATCATGTCGGTGGAATCACAAGCTTCTTGCCTCTCCACTAGTGCCTCAGATAAGCCTTGTTCTACAGGTGCCACGGTAATGTCCATTGAAACCAGCATCTATCCTAGCACCCATCTTCCATTCATCTCTATGACTTTGGGAGACAAAGATTGAAACCATCTGTTCTATTTGGGGCAGAATGTAGAGAGAACAGATCCAAATAGCAGATGACTAACTTAAATCACCAGATGGACACTTGATATTTACCTGCTTGCTAGTTGTGTTTTTGAAGTGAAGTAAGCAGTGGAGGCTCCTCAGAGGAGGAAGGGGAGGACCATCCTCCTCAGTGAATTTCATAAAAATAAAAATGGTAAAACATTTAAAAAGTTATCATTTTTAGATAAATCTATACTAAATATAATCAGGTCACCAAATAATTGATTAAAACACACTATTTTGAATAGAAGCTCTACAGTAGCCTCAACAGCATTCTGTAGGGTAGCACTATGGTGTAGCAGGAGGACAGCTAGCTTATGTCCACCTCTGTGTACATTGACTTAAATACAAACCTAGGAGGCTCATGGTTCTTACACAGTAATTATGACAACTTCTATAGGATGTCTTCCAACCGATCAGAGCTCTTGCAGTATGAACTGATATGTTATCCACCCAATTAAAGGTTCAGATAATGAATCTAGTACTGACAACATGAACTACAGCTAGCTAGCGCTGCAGTGCATAAAATGTGGTGAGTAGTTGACCCAAAGAGAGAGAAAGACAATAGTTGAACAGTTGTGAACCAATACATTTCTTCCAAAATGAAGGAGAAACAAGAGAGAAATATATATAAAGATTGTCTTTTTTTAAACTCTCAGTTTCACCTAGCTAGCAAATGGGGCTAGATAGTTTAGCCTACTGAAACACCCTGCTCTCAAACAGAGGGATGCTATGTTAGCTAGCTGGGTATGACTATCCAACAGAACACTGGAACTCTTCCAAGTCAAGGTAAGCTTCTGGTTTTACACATGTATTGGCACCAGGGTCCGCCAGTGTATATGCTTACTGACTGTACACTGAATGATTGTTGAGGGTTTACTAACGCGTTAGTTCTGGTAGTTATGCTGACTATGAAGTTAAGCTATGGTGACAACGATGTAGGTTGTGTGTACAGGTTTGGCTTGGAAAGTTTTTTTTTTGCCTGGTCACATACAACTGATGTGTTGTGCATTGACGTCCACAAGCAAAGAGAAGAGGTGAGAGGAGGAGAGCCCATGGATGCGAGAAGGAATACAACTTGGCTGTGTGTTTACACTTGATCAGGGGTGTATTCCTTCTGCCCATTCTATTCAAAAATGTTTCTTCAACGGAAGCAAACGGAACAAAACGGGGATAAACATATTTGATTTGGTCCAATAGAAACTCTTGTTTGCAACTGTTGGACAGCTAGATATATCAGCTAGAATAATGCAAGGCGGTATTGAATGTCCCTGTCTGTCCACATTTGTCTCTCGACCTGTGTTCACCTACAGTATGTTGTCAACTTTCATTCATAGGCTAGGTTGTAGCAACCTCATGATGGGTATAGGGAAAATTCAAGTGTCATGTAGAAGCCCAAAAAAATCGTCCTCCGGCACTGACCACAACTGGAAGTAAGGTTGGTGTTAGCTATCATACTAACCTTGCAGCATATGTTGAAGTTTGATATTCCAGAAGGGTTCATATTGATCATCGTCTTTTTCTGTTCCTCTGAAGTGTCACTGTACTTTACCTCACTGGTAAGAAAGGTGGACATGTCCTGGTCAATGTTTCTAATTACCTGTGTGTGTGTGTGTGTGTGTGTGTGTGTGTGTGTGTGTGTGTGTGTGTGTGTGTGTGTGTGTGTGTGTGTGTGTGTGTGTGTGTGTGTGTGTGTGTGTGTGTGTGCGTGTGCTTGTGCGTGTGCGTGCGCGTGTGTGTGTGTAAGGGGGATAGATGGTGAAATATGGTCACATTTCCACAGATCAGGACATTCTTTTATCAACTATTTACACTTTTTATCCTCAAAGGTTGCTAGATTGTCTTCTTTCATGCTTCCTCTTTAAACTATATCCTCTCTTCAGTTAAACTTTGAGGACGTTCTTTCTCTCACAGCAGGTTAGCTAAGGGAAAACAAGTGGAGCTACTGAAGGGAAGGACTTCAGGAATCAAAGCTCAGTCAAGTTGTCAAGGTCTCAGAGACAGTAAAGTCCCTGTGATGAATTCAACTAAACATTCATGCTGGCTGATCAGAAGCATCACCTTCAGCGTTGTCGTGGCAGCACGATCAAACAGCAACACTAATAATATGCTACCCTGCTGTTTGTGAGTGCGGGTGTAACGTAGCTAAATGATCATCAGGGATGTGCCGTTTCACTTATGGTGACATTTTAAAGCTGATTAACATACTTCCACTATTTTCTCCATGTACAGTTGTTCACTACTCTTAGGAGACATGTAACTATGGCCTTTATAAATTATTCAATGAAGGTATTGGCATTCTTCTCATTGGCATCCTCCTCCACATGAAGTACATAAGGTCCCATTCCATCCCAGTCTGTGGTTGTTTTCCTGACTCCTCGGGTTGGACTTCAAGGGTAACTTTAAACAAGACGGGAGAGTTGATCAGAGAGGCAGACGAAGCGATGCTGAACAAGCCCCGAGGCACACGCCAAGGTTTCCCACTTTTCCTGTCAGAAACATGAGAGACTGTCAACACGGCCGCTCCACCGGGACCGCTAACAAAGGTCCCGACGCCGTCGCTTCAAAGACACACTCTCATTTAAATACGTTCAATCGGCCCTGTTGCTTCACCAACCCAGCCCCCCCACTCCCCACCACCACCCCAGTCGTTATGTGAGGTAAAGTGTGTATCCTGCACCGTATCTGAGCTGTATCTCGATGAATCACACTCAGAACAACAGGCTCCCTGACCTCCCTACTAATGACTCCAGAGAAAGTGAAAGAGAACAAGGGAGAGAGAACCAATGGGGAAGCCAGTGTGTTCTTTAAAACTGCAGGTGAAGGAAAAGTGTGGTAATTGTGTTTACAGGCCAAGGACAGAGCTATTGCTGGGATGTCGTGAGCAGGAAAGAGGACAGCAGAACAAATAGATAGTGTACCACACTACATGGAACCAATAACATGAAGATAAATAAAGAGGAGCATTCTGGAACCAAAACGGTATTTTGAAAAATGTGAAGAGACCTTAGAATCAAAGGACAAGAGAGGACTGAGTAATTCGTTTGAACTGGTTTTTAACTGAAGACATAATTAGATAAATTGATAATTAATTACAACTAGTCCTCAAACTAAAAACCCAGAATCGAAGTGTCTTTTTTCACATTTATTTTCCTCGTTACATTATTCCAAGGCTGTTTGAAGGCTTGAAAGCCCTGACAACAAAACAATCTGCCAAGAAAAATTGCAACTGTAATGATATAATATTTTCAATATACTGCTCTTTCTCAAAATAAGCATGCCTTTTAATACAAGGTAAAACAGAGAGAAGTTTGTGATAATGGATTGTACTATTTCTATGGAGCCAAACCTACGACGCCCACTACTGTGTGTATGTATGAGAAGTGCAGAGTGGTTTTACAAGGGTTCCCTGTTACAAACCCTGGCTGTCTCGGAACGGCTTGTAATTGATTCTATCAATTATTAATTCCATGGAAATCGTGTGTTTAGATGGGTGGGCAATTACCTGCTTTTGTGTGTGTGTGTGTGTGTGTGTGTGTGTGTGTGTGTGTGTGTGTGTGTGTGTGTGTGTGTGTGTGTGTGTGTGTGTGTGTGAGAGAGCGAGAGAGCTAGAGACAAAAAAATAGAGTTTACAGAAATTAGCATACCTAGTATTTTGAAGTTATCATAGTCCATAGCTCAGAAAATATAAAGTTGTCCTTACTTGAAAATACCATCATATATGACAGCCAGGACAGGTGTTAAAATGTCTGGTACCATCCACAAGGGGTATAGTACAGTAAAGCACAGTTATATTACAGCACTCACTCCTGCATTCATTGGAGTGTCTCCTGCTTAGCACATGATTGAGTCATACAGGATCTTGGAATCCCCAGGACACACATTAAAGGTGCATGTAGTAATATTGGCATCACCTTCCTTCTTTACTTCTATCTTCTCTTCCTCACCTCAGCGCGGTGCAGGGTAATACGATTAGTTTGTGATGGGCCCATATATCCTAGACGTAGTTATGTCAGAGCAGGCGAATAGGAGGAGTGAAAAATCAATTCTGTGTTTAGTAGACGCGATGTGACTGGAATGCAGCAGTGTTTTTATGTATATGACGTGATTGCAGACTCTGAATCTATCTCTCCCATTCACGTGTGCAGTGTGCAGTGACAGCTACAGTGCTTTCAGAAAGTATTCACACCCCTTGACTTTTCCACATTTTGTTGTGTTACAAGGTGGGATGAAAATTGATTGCATTGTCATTTTTTTGTCAATGATTTACACAAAATACTCTGTATTGTCAAATTGGAACAGAAATTCCAACATTTATTTGAAAATTATGGAAAAATAAAACTTGATTAGATAAGTAATCAACCCCCTATGTCACTGATTACAGCTGTGAATATTTATGGGTAGAGCTTTGCACACCTGGATTGCACAACATTTGCCCAATATTCTTTAAAAAAATCTTTAAGCTCTGTCAAGTTGGTTGTTGATCATTGACAGCCATTTTCAAGTCTTGCCATAGATTTTCAAGCCAATTTCAGTCAAAACTGTAACTAGACCACTCAGGGAACATTCAGTGTCACCTTGGTAAGCAACTCCAGTGTATATTTGACCTTGTGTTTTAGGTAATTGTACTGCTGAATGGTGAATTTGTCTCCCAGTGTCTGTTGGAAAGCAGACTGAACAAAGTTTTCCTCTAGCAGTTTGCCTGTGCTTAGCTCTATTCTGTTTCTTTTTACCCTAAAAAACTCCATAGTCCTTGCCGATGACAAGCATACCCATAACACGATGCTGCCACCACCTTATTTGAAATTATGAAGAGTGGTACTCAACGATGTGTTGTGTTGGATTTGCCCCAAACATAACGTTTTGTATTCAGGACAAAAGTGAATTTCTTTGCCACAGTTTTTGCGGTATTACTTACGAGGAGGAGTAGTAGGAAGGATCGGAGGACCAATGCACAGCGTGGTAAGTGTCCATATAGTTTAATAAGAATAATGAACACTGAACAAAACAATAAACGACAACGTGAAATAACAAAACCGAAACAGTTCCGTGTGGAACAAACACTGACATGGAAAATAATCACCCATCACTCAAAAGTGAAACCAGGCTACCTAAGTATGGTTCTCAATCACGGACAACGATTGACAGCTGCCTCTGATTGAGAACCATACCAGGCCAAACACATAAATCTCAAAACATAGAAAAAGGAACATAGACAACCCACCCAACTCACGCCCTGACTATACTAAAACGAAGACATAACAAAAGAACTAAGGTCAGAACGTGACAGTACTCTCCCCCCCCCAAAGGTGCGGACCCCGGCCGCAAAACCTGAACCTATAGGGGAGGGTCTGGGTGGGTGTCTGTCCATGGTGGCGGCTCTGGCGCGGGACGTGGACCCCACTCCACCATAGTCTTTCTCCGCCTCTTTAACCGCCTCCGTGGCCTCTTTAGAGCGGCAACCCTCGCCGCCAACCTCGGACTGGGGACCCAAGCCACGGGTCCCAAATGGACGGGAGATTATGGCAGCACCGGACGGACAGGAGATTCCGGCAGCACCGGACAGGTGGGAGACTCCGGCAGCTCCGGAGTGAAGGGCGATTCCGGCAGCGCCGGCGTGACGGGCGATTCCGGCAGCTCCTTGCTGACGGATGGCTCTGGCAGCTCGTGGCTGACGGGCGGCTCTGGCAGCTCAGGACAGATGGGCGGCTCTGGCAGCTCAGGACAGACGGGCGGCTCTGGCAGCTCAGGATAGACGGGCGGCTCTGGCAGCTCAGGACAGACGGGAGACTCTGGCAGCTCAGGACAGACGGGAGACTCTGGCAGCTCAGGACAGACAGGAGACTCTGGCAGCTCAGGACAGACGGGAGATTCTGGCAGCTCAGGACAGATGGGAGACTCTGGCAGAGCTGGGCAGGAGGAAGACTCTGGCAGCGCTGGGCAGGAGGAAGACTCTGGCAGCGCTGGACAGGCGGGAGCACCTGTAGGGAGGAGACGGAGAAACAGCCTGGTGCGAGGGGCTGCCACCGGACGGCTAGTGCGTGGAGGTGGCACCGGATAGACCAGACCGTGAAGGCGCACTGGAGCTCTCGAGCACCGAGCCTGACCAATCCTACCTGGCTGAATGCTCCCCGTAGCCAGGCCAGTGCGGTGAGGTGGAATAGCCCGCACTGGACTGTGCTGGCGAACCGGGGACACCATGCGTACGGCTGGTGCCATGTACCCCGGCCCGAGGAGACGCACTGGAGACCAGATGTGCTGAGCCGGCTTCATGGCACCTGGCTCGATGCCCACTCTAGCCCGGCCGATACGAGGCGCTGCTATGTACCGCACCGGGCTATGCCTGCGCACCGGAGACACCGTGCCCCTCAAGGCATATTACGGTGCCTGCCCGGTCCCCCTCTCTCCACAATAAGCACGGGGAGTTGGCTCAGGTCTCCTACCTGACTTAGCCACACTCCCTGTGTGCCACCCTCCCAATACATTTTTGGGGCTGCCTCTCGGGCTTCCAACCTCGCTGCCTTGCTAACTCCTCATATCGCCGCCTCTCCGCTTTCGCTGCCTCCGGCTCTGCCTTGGGGCGGCGATATTCCCCAGCCTGTGCCCAGGGTCCTTTGCCGTCCAAAATCTCCTCCCATGTCCAGGAGTCTGGAGATCGCTGCTGCTGCCTGTTACCACGCTGCTTGGTCCGGTTGTGGTGGGTGATTCTGTAACGAAGGATCGGAGGACCAATGCACAGCGTGGTAAGTGTCCATATAGTTTAATAAGAATAATCAACACTTAACAAAACAATAAACGACAACGTGAAATAACAAAACCGAAACATTTCTCTGTGGAACAAACACTGACATGGAAAATAAGCACCCACAACTCAAAAGTGAAACCAGGCTACCTAAGTATGGTTCTCAATCAGGGACAACGATTGACAGCTGCCTCTGATTGAGAACCATACCAGGCCAAACACAGAAATCCCAAAACATAGAAAAAGGATCATAGACAACCCACCCAACTCACGCCCTGACCATACTAAAACAAAGACATAACAAAAGAACTAAGGTCAGAACGTGACAGAAACAGGATGCATGTTTTGGAATATTTTTATTCTGTACAGGCTTCCTTCTTTTCACTCTGTCATTTAGGTTAGTATTGTGGAGTAACTACAATGTTGTTGATCCATCCTCAGTATTCTCCTATCACAGCCATTAAACTCTGTAACTGTTTCCAAATCACCATTGGCCTCATGGTGAAATATCTGCGGATTCCTTTGTCTCCGGCATCTGAGTTAGGAAGGACGCTTGTATCTTTGAAGTAACTGGGTGTATTGATACGCCATCCAAAGTGTAACTAATAACTGCACCATGCTTAAAGGGATATTCAATGTCTGCTTTTTTTGTTACCCATCAATAGGTACCATTCTTTGTGAACCACTGGAAAACCTCCCTGGTCTTTGTAATTATATCTGTTTTTAAAATTCACTGCTCGCCCGAGGGACCTTGCAGATAATTGTGTGTGTGGAGTACAGAGATGGGGTGGTCATTTAAAATTAAACGCAACTTATTATGTGACTTGTTAAGCACATTTCTACTCCTGAACTTATTTAGGCTTGACATCATAAAGGGGTTAAATACTTATTGACTTCAGTGACACAGAATCTGAATTTGATCCATTTTAAATGATGTCTGTAACACAACAAAATGTGGAACAAGTCAATGGCCCTGAACACTTTCTGAAGTTCCTGTATATAAGTATCTGAGGTGGAGAATTAGAATGTCTTCACCGAGAGAACCCCTCCCTGGACAGAAGACGGAGCACATCTTGCTCACATTTCCATTTTAATATGGCGACAAATTTTCTTATGAAGGCCAGCGGTGAGTAGGGACATGGCTACCTGATGCACACAGTAAACATGTATTCTTCTTCTTATTCTTATATCATTATTGCAATTGTACATTTACATTTTAGTCATTTAACAGATGCCCTTATCCAGAGAGACTTAGAATCAGTGGATTCATCTTAAGATAGCTAGGGGGACAACCACATATCTTAGGCATAGCAAGTACGTTTTCCCTCAATAAAGTAGCTATTAGCAAACTCAGTGCTAGTAGGAATAAAATGTACACATGAAAGAACTGCGAGGCACTGGATGCCTCAGCAGTTAAGATGCACAGGAGGTGGAATCAGTGGAATGGTATCAAATACATCAAACGTATGATTTCCATTCGCTCCGTTTCAGCCATTATTATGAGCCGTCCTCCCTTCAATAGCCTCCACTGTTAAGATGAATTGGCCATTATAGAGTATGTGACCCTAAGACGGCAAAGTTGACATTTTCATGACATGTTTAAGGGATAATTTGAGCCTTGTGTGGGTGGGTGACAGAAGTGGATGGTCACTCTCCTGCAGAAAGGGCTTTTTGTGAAGAGAAACTGACTTGAGCTTCAACACATGCGCACACACACACATGCACACTAACACACACACACACACACACACACATGCACACTAACACACACACACATGCACACTAACACACACACACACATGCACACTAACACACATGCACACTAACACACACACACACACACACATGCACACTAACACACACACACATGCACACTAACACACACACACATGCACACTAACACACATGCACACTAACACGCACACTAACACACACACACACACACACACACACACACACACACACACACACACACACACACACACACACACACACACACACACAAATGCACACACACACACATGCACACTAACACACACACACACACACACACACAGACACACAGACAGACTCTCTCATGCACTCGCCAAATACACACGCACTCACGCACTGCGCGCACACACGCATACACACACACGCACACACACAGACACACACACACACACACACCAGAACTTTGTACTAATGAAAAACACCACAGGTGCAGACTCTCTCATGCACTCGCCAAATGCACACGCACTTACTCACGCACTGCGCACACACATACCCACACACACACCAGAACTTTGTACTAATTAGAAACACCACCAGTGCACCTTATCACAGAGAGCTACTATGCATTGTGTTTAGGACATGGAGAGAAGAAGGGAAGGAGGGAGAGACAGTGAGAAAACAAAAGGAGGATGATGAGTCAGTGTCCCTTACTAAGTTGTGGTGAAGGCCAGTCTCAGAGGGGAAGGTACAGCAGTACTGTTTTACATTAGCCTAGATTGGGACTATAGTACTGTTCGGTATTCCGGTGTTGAGAGAGGTTTGGCAGGTGGACAATAGATGTATGCCATATGATAGGGGAGAGCAGGGGCATTTGTATCATGTTTAATCTGTACTCTTATTGCTCAGATACCACTTGAACTAGGCAAGTCATTTTAATATATAAACTACCATTCAAAAGTTTGGGGTCACTAAGAAATTTCCTTGATTTTGAAAGAAAAGCACTTTTTTATTTGTTCATTAAAATAACATCAGATTGATCTGAAATGCAGTGTAGGCATTGTTAATGTTGTAAATGACTATTGTAGCTGGAAAAGGCTGATTTTTAATGGAATATCTACATAGGCGTACAGAGGCCCATTATCAGCAACCATCACTCCTGTGTTCCAATGGCACGCTGTGTTAGCTAATTAAAGTTTATCATTTTAATAGGCTAATTTATCATTAGAAAACAGTTTTGCAACTATGTTAGCACAGATGAAAACTGTTGTCATGATTAAAGAAGCAATAAAACTGGCCTTCTTTAGAATCGTTGAGTATCTGGATCATCAGCATTTGTGGGTTTAATTACAGGCTCAAAATGGCCAGAAACAAATAACTTTCTTCTGAAACTCGTCAGTCTATTCTTGTTCTGAAAAATTAAGGCTATTCCATGGGAGAAATTGCAGAGAAACTGAAGGTCTCGTACAACGCTGTGTACTACTCCCTTCCCAGAACAGTGCAAACTGGCTCTAACCAGAATAGCAAAAGGACAAGCACATTAGAGTGTCTAGTTTGAGAAACAGACCCCTCACAAGTCCTCAACTGGCAGCTTCATTACATAGTACCCGCAAAACACCAGTCTCAACATTAGCAGTGAAGAGGTGACTCCGGGATGCTGGCCTTTTAGGCAGAGATGCAAAGAAAAAGCCATATCTTAGACTGGCCAACAAAAGAAAATATTAAGATGGGCAAAAGAACACAGACACTGGACAGAGGAACTCTGCCTGGAAGTCCAGCATCCCGGGGTCTGTTGACATTGAGACTGGTGTTTTGCTGGTACTATTTAGTGAAGCTGCCATTTGAGGACTTGTGAGGCATCTGTTTCTCAAACTAGACACTCTAATGCAGAGGTGGGACCAAGTCATTGTTTTACAAGTCACGAGTAAGTCTCAAGTCTTAGCACTCAAGTCAAGTCCCAAGTCAAGACAGGCAGGTCCGAGTCAAGTCTCAAGTCCTAAACTTTGAGTTTCAAGTCGTATAACAAGTCATAATGTGCTCTTCACCAAACGTAATACCATTTCATATTTTTAACAAGGGTAATAGTTAGTATAATACATTTGCGCTAATCATGAATGCTTTAAAACATTTTTTTTTTTTTTACTTTCCAAATTAACATTATATTTCCATGGAAATACATGGGTAGCCATGAGAATGACCCCCGCTATGGGACGCAATCGGGCGATGTAGGCTTGACCACAATCACCCAACCTTCTCTCTCACACACACACTCTGTGTGGTTACAGTAGACTAACATATGTCAGTGGCTTTAGGAACAGCAGTAACATCAGGCAGGATTTAGGCTACCAACTGCCTAGCCAGTTGTAGCTCAATCTTTGGTGCAATGATCACGTTCCCGCACTGACTGACTGTGTGGAGGCTCGTTGACTTAATGTTACGTTAGCCTACATGCTACACTAGCAAAGTTATATATAGCTGTCGGCTATATTGGCCCGGACTTACCGTTCTTTGTGCAGCTTCAAATGTTGAACAAAGTTGGAAGTTGTTGCTCCTCCGTCTGTCATTTTCTTCCCGCATGTTTTGCAAGTTGCAATCCATTTTCTGTTGATACAACTTAGTCTTTATATCCGAAAATAACAATTTGGGGTATCATCTTTCCAAGGGCTCTGACTGAATTCACCCACCAACATTCCTCTGCATTGCCACGTGCAACTTTTTCTCAGCTGGCACAATTTGATTTGATTGGCTGCTGTCCGATTCAAACTGTAATCCATTAAATGAAGAGTTGATGCACTGCACACTTTATTTATAAGCATCATTTATCATATTTGGGCTTGAGGAGGGTATCAAGTCAGTTTGAGTCAAAAGGCTCACGTCCAGGTTAAGTCACAAGTCAAAGTGTTAAAGTCAAAGTCGAGTTGCAAGTCATCATATTTGTGACTCGAGTCTGACTTGAGTCCAATTCATGTGACTCAAGTCCACACCTCTGCTCTAATATCCTCTTGCTCAGTTGTGCACTGGGGCCTCCCACTCCTCTTTCTATTCTGGTTAGAGCCAGTTTGCACTGTTCTGGGAAGGGAGTAGTACACAGCGTTGTACGAGATCTTCAGTTTCTTGGCAATTTCTCGAATGGAATAGCCTTCATTTCTCAGAACAAGAATAGACTGACGAGTTTCAGAAGAAAATTATTTGTTTCTGGCCATTTTGAGCCTGAAATTGAACCCACAAATGCTGATGCATCAGATACTCAACTAGTCTAAAGAAGGCCAGTTTTATTGCTTCTTTAATCATGACAACAGTTTTCAGCTGTGCTAACGTAATTGCAAAAGGGTTTTCTAATGATCAGTCAGCCTTTGAAAATGATAAACTTGGATTAGCTAACACAACGCGCCATTGGAACACAGGAGTGATGGTTGCTGATAATGGGCCTCTGTACGCCTATGTAGATATTCCATTAAAAATCTGACGTTTCCAGCTACAATAGTCATTTACAACATTAGCATTGTCTACACTGTATTTCTGATCAATCTGATGTTATTTTAATGGACGAAAAAAGTGCTTTTCTTTCAAAAACAAGGACATTTCTTAGTGACCCCAAACTTTCGAACTGTAGTGTAAGAAACGATCATCTGTCTCCGAATCATTTATATCATATAGGTCTGTTAATAAATTATCATATTATCATAGGCATATGTAATGATTTTGCAGAAAATATACACATTTTTATGAAAGTATACAATATTTACAGTAACACCTGTTTGTGCATGGCCAATCGGTTTATTTCAAAACACCTTGAATAGTCTGAAGGTGCCCATATTATATATTTTTACAACTTCTATGGCACTCTACACAGGACCCCAATGCAATTTAAAGTTAGTGTTTGTATAATTCATAAAATGTGTATAATTAATGTAAGTTAAAATTACTTGTTTTCATCATTTGACTGCTTGGCTCAGGGTCATTTTAACACTGCGTTACATGTGCCCCCAACTCTAGCAGCCATGACAAAACCCTATTTTCCTAGCAAAATGCAACAATAGTGTCAATAATGCCAATGTTTATCCAACATATACAGTAGTAATGAAAATGATGCTAGTTTGTTTCGATACTAACAACATTCTGCCATGCCCCCGTGGAAGCATGGAACGTGACTCTCTGTCTCTTCCTTCCCTTCACAAAGCAGAAACACAAAGACAAACTCACGCTGTTTGTGTTGGCTTCAGGCTGGCACTCCCCATCTGGCCCAATACGTTTAGCTGTCTGGTGCAGACCTGCCCAGCCACCTGCCCCATTACCAGTACCATACTAACAACATGATTGGGAAAGATAATCATCCTTGGCCTCCTTCTAACATTTTCATCTCCACTCCCTCCCTAGTGCAGAGAATGGTTGGTGGAGGCCAAATATACAACTCTGCCTCGCTGTCTCCATGCCTCTGCTGTCCAGGCTGATAGAGATGGTTACAGTGGGGAAAACTGGTTGAAATAACTCAATTACAACCTCATTACTACCATAATGATGTTATTTCAACCACCTTTGTCTGCTGGCTTCTCTGCAGGTGGATGGAGGCATTGGGGTCAGCTGAGGTTCCTGGCATGGGGCATGGGGTAAGGTTGGATGATGCCCTCTAGTTTGTCTTGGCAGGGAATCAAACACACACACACACAGATGTGGGCAAGCATGATGTGAGGTTTAATGATGCCCTCTGGTTTGGCAAGAGATGTGGAGCCTGCCAAGTCTGCTGCCCATTCAGGCAATGTGGCAGCCTCTACCATCTCTACCATCCACACTCCACAACAAATCACCACCCACACTCCACAACAAATCAGATATAAACAGAGACACTGACAACCGACAGTGTCCCGAGACAGTTGAGTGGTCTGGTCAGAAAACCCTGAGGACTGCACAGACAGTCACAGACAAAGAGAGAGAAATGAAGCCTTTTTGGAAGATCAGATATTATCGTGATGGAGAGAGTTGAGCAGAGGCATCCTGTATGCTTCACATCTGTAGGGTGTGATTTGTATTCAGACTACAGACACTCCGGGAAGGCATTACTTAACTTGAGAGAAGTACTAGAGATTGAGAAGACAATCAGGAGTCTACTGAATGAGGTAATTGACCATGTACTTTTTGATTGATCTAGTGGGCTTCTCCATCTTCAAGCAGGACTTGTGTTTCAATGAGAGATGAAGCTGGTGGTCTCTTAAGTACGTCTTTTCTGTCATTGCCTTGTCTTTGGCTCACCTCTATTCTTCCCTCCTGTCTCTCTGCCTCTTGCTTTCTCTGGTTCAGCCATGTCTAACTCTTTCTTCCCGTCTCTTTGCCTCTTGCTTTCTCTCATTCAGCCATGTCTAACTCTTTCTTCCCCTGTCTCTCTGACTCTCCTTCTACCCCACGCTATCCCTTCAAAGGCTCCCTCTCTGGCCCTCTCCTGCCCTCCCTCTCTCCCCCGCTCCCTTGCCTGAGATGAAAAATGGAAAGAGTTCCTCTGTTTTCATTTCATGAGAATGACAGTACACAAGCATCGGAAAAGGTCATTCAAACACTTATTCAAACAACCGTAGGAAGCTAGTCCCAATGAAATTAAGTTGTCTTTACCTTTTAACATAGAGTCGATTGTCCGCGTTAATCTAAATGGCATGATTTTAAAAAAATCCACATCAAAATCCGTCTGTTAAAACCAAGAACTGTATATACAGTGTGTGTATATATATATATATATATATATATATATATATATATATATATATATATATATATATGACACCATTCATTCCTATGTTAAGACTCAATAGCGCATTGACTCATCGAGACATTACATGAGCAGTGTGAGCTACTACAGGAAGTAATGTTGCAGGCTAGCTCAGTGCTGCACCCACTCATTGAGTAACACCAATAGATTTGTGTGTTCCGGAGTTCCAAATTGAGCAGCTGCTGAAAAATGAGCTCCTGTATATATTGAGATTTAAATGGTTTTTTAGAGTGAAGTACATCGAAAAAATCAAGAGAAAACTGCAAGACTCAATAGAAGACAAAACAAGGAACAAACCAAAAAGACAGGCTTTTGAAGAAGTAACTATTTTTCATAAAATTGTACAGTTATCTTAGCTAGCTGAATTGCTAGCTGAATTGTTTACTTGTTGCTAAGCAGTTGCTAGGGACTCTCCTGGAAGAAGCTAGCTAGCTTACAAAGAATAACAACAAAAAATATCTAGTTAACAGAAGAAAGGAAGACAAAATAAGGACAGAAGAAAAAGGAAAAGAAAAAGGACAACAAAGTGAAACCTCTAAAGAAACAAGAGACCATAATACAAGAAACAGCACTATAGAGAGATAGAACAACAACAACGCAGCCACTGCCAGCTAGCCTACTTCAGCAGTACTGTATCATTTGAATTATTTTAGTCAATAAGATTCCTGCTACGTAAGCTTAACTTTCTGAACATTCGAGACGTGTAGTCCATTTGTCATTCCAATCTCCTTTGCATTAGCGTAGCCTCTTCTGTAGCCTGTCAACTATGTGTCTGTCTATCCCTGTTCTCTCCTCTCTGCACAGACCATACAAACGCTCCACACCGCGTGGCCGCGGCCACTCTAATCTGGTGGTCCCAGCGCGCACGACCCACGTGGAGTTCCAGGTCTCCGGTAGCCTCTGGAACTGCCGATCTGCGGCCAACAAGGCAGAGTTCATCTCAGCCTATGCCTCCCTCCAGTCCCTCGACTTCTTGGCACTGACGGAAACATGGATCACCACAGACAACACCGCTACTCCTACTGCTCTCTCTTCGTCCGCCCACGTGCTCTCGCACACCCCGAGAGCTTCTGGTCAGCGGGGTGGTGGCACCGGGATCCTCATCTCTCCCAAGTGGTCATTCTCTCTTTCTCCCCTTACCCATCTGTCTATCGCCTCCTTTGAATTCCATGCTGTCACAGTTACCAGCCCTTTCAAGCTTAACATCCTTATCATTTATCGCCCTCCAGGTTCCCTCGGAGAGTTCATCAATGAGCTTGATGCCTTGATAAGCTCCTTTCCTGAGGACGGCTCACCTCTCACAGTTCTGGGCGACTTTAACCTCCCCACGTCTACCTTTGACTCATTCCTCTCTGCCTCCTTCTTTCCACTCCTCTCCTCTTTTGACCTCACCCTCTCACCTTCCCCCCCTACTCACAAGGCAGGCAATACGCTCGACCTCATCTTTACTAGATGCTGTTCCTCCACTAACCTCATTGCAACTCCCCTCCAAGTCATCAACTCATCCCTGAGCGCTGGCTACGTCCCTCCCGTCTTCAAGAGAGCGAGAGTTGCACCCCTTCTGAAAAAACCTACACTCGATCCCTCCGATGTCAACAACTACAGACCAGTATCCCTTCTTTCTTTTCTCTCCAAAACTCTTGAACGTGCCGTCCTTGGCCAGCTCTCCCGCTATCTCTCTCAGAATGACCTTCTTGATCCAAATCAGTCAGGTTTCAAGACTAGTCATTCAACTGAGACTGCTCTTCTCTGTATCACGGAGGCGCTCCGCACTGCTAAAGCTAACTCTCTCTCCTCTGCTCTCATCCTTCTAGACCTATCGGCTGCCTTCGATACTGTGAACCATCAGATCCTCCTCTCCACCCTCTCCGAGTTGGGCATCTCCGGCGCGGCCCACGCTGGATTGCGTCCTACCTGACAGGTCGCTCCTACCAGGTGGCTTGGCGAGAATCCGTCTCCTCACCACGTGCTCTCACCACTGGTGTCCCCAGGGCTCTGTTCTAGGCCCTCTCCTATTCTCGCTATACACCAAGTCACTTGGCTCTGTCATAACCTCACATGGTCTCTCCTATCATTGCTATGCAGACGACACACAATTAATCTTCTCCTTTCCCCCTTCTGACGACCAGGTGGCGAATCGCATCTCTGCATGTCTGGCAGACATATCAGTGTGGATGACGGATCATCACCTCAAGCTGAACCTCGGCAAGACGGAGCTGCTCTTCCTCCCGGGAAGGACTGCCCGTTCCATGATCTCGCCATCACGGTTGACAACTCCATTGTGTCCTCGTCCCAGAGCGCTAAGAACCTTGGCGTGATCCTGGACAACACCCTGTCGTTCTCAAATAACATCAAGGCGGTGGCCCGTTCCTGTAGGTTCATGCTCTACAACATCCGCAGAGTACGACCCTGCCTCACACAGGAAGCGGCGCAGGTCCTAATCCAGGCACTTGTCATCTCCCGTCTGGATTACTGCAACTCGCTGTTGGCTGGGCTCCCTGCCTGTGCCATTAAACCCCTACAACTCATCCAGAACGCCGCAGCCCGTCTGGTGTTCAACCTTCCCAAGTTCTCTCACGTCACCCCGCTCCTCCGCTCTCTCCACTGGCTTCCAGTTGAAGCTCGCATCCGCTACAAGACCATGGTGCTTGCCTACGGAGCTGTGAGGGGAACGGCACCTCAGTACCTCCAGGCTCTGATCAGGCCCTACACCCAAACAAGGGCACTGCGTTCATCCACCTCTGGCCTGCTCGCCTCCCTACCACTGAGGAAGTACAGTTCCCGCTCAGCCCAGTCAAAACTGTTCGCTGCTCTGGCCCCCAATGGTGGAACAAACTCCCTCACGACGCCAGGACAGCGGAGTCAATCACCACCTTCCGGAGACACCTGAAACCCCACCTCTTTAAGGAATACCTAGGATAGGATAAAGTAATCCTTCTCACCCCCTCCCCCTTAAAAGACCTAGATGCACTATTGTAAAGTGGCTGTTCCACTGGATGTCATAAGGTGAAAGCACCAATTTGTAAGTCGCTCTGGATAAGAGCGTCTGCTAAATGACTTAAATGTAAATGTAAATGTCATAACCTCACATGGTCTCTCCTATCATTGCTATGCAGACGACACACAATTAATCTTCTCCTTTCCCCCTTCTGATGACCAGGTGGCGAATCGCATCTCTGCATGTCTGGCAGACATATCAGTGTGGATGACGGATCACCACCTCAAGCTGAACCTCGGCAAGACGGAGCTGCTCTTCCTCCCGGGGAAGGACTGCCCGTTCCATGATCTCGCCATCACGGTTGACAACTCCATTGTGTCCTCGTCCCAGAGCGCTAAGAACCTTGGCGTGATCCTGGACAACACCCTGTCGTTCTCAACTAACATCAAGGCGGTGGCCCGTTCTTGTAGGTTCATGCTCTACAACATCCGCAGAGTACGACCCTGCCTCACACAGGAAGCAGCGCAGGTCCTAATCCAGGCACTTGTCATCTCCCGTCTGGATTACTGCAACTCGCTGTTGGCTGGGCTCCCTGCCTGTGCCATTAAACCCCTACAACTCATCCAGAACGCCGCAGCCCGTCTGGTGTTCAACCTTCCCAAGTTCTCTCACGTCACCCCGCTCCTCCGCTCTCTCCACTGGCTTCCAGTTGAAGCTCGCATCCGCTACAAGACCATGGTGCTTGCCTACGGAGCTGTGAGGGGAACGGCACCTCAGTACCTCCAGGCTCTGATCAGGCCCTACACCCAAACAAGGGCACTGCGTTCATCCACCTCTGGCCTGCTCGCCTCCCTACCACTGAGGAAGTACAGTTCCCGCGCAGCCCAGTCAAAACTGTTCGCTGCTCTGGCCCCCCAATGGTGGAACAAACTCCCTCACGACGCCAGGACAGCGGAGTCAATCACCACCTTCCGGAGACACCTGAAACCCCACCTCTTTCAGGAATACCTAGGATAGGATAAAGTAATCCTTCTCACCCCCCTTAAAAGATTTAGATGCACTATTGTAAAGTGGCTGTTCCACTGGATGTCTTAAGGTGAACGCACCAATTTGTAAGTCGCTCTGGATAAGAGCGTCTGCTAAATGACTTAAATGTAAATGTAAATGTAAATTTGATTTGATTTGTAGATTTCATGTTTAATTCACGTTAGTTGACAATTCAACCCAATGTAAATCACAACTAGACGTTGGACCGAGGTCTGTACCCAGTGGGATCCTGTTTACTGCTAACAATGCCTGCAAGTACCGTGGTCGGCCTTTAACTTCCGTGGCTTCAATGAGTGGGGTTAGTTGTTCTCCCCTGGTTTAAACTATAGAGATCAGTTTTTCTTTCTCTGCCGATGTTGGCCCTCCACAGCTGCGGTGGAAGGTGGCAGAGCTACATGTATGAATGTGTCATTCAGTGCCTTTCTATGGGCTAATAGAAGTAAGATCTTTTATGAATATATTTTTTGGGGGGATACCTACAGGGCTCGTAAGATTCCAAATGGAGTAGCTAAATGATCCATGGTATGACTATTTTAAAACAATATGTTAGCTTAGTAGAACCCCCACCCAGACCACCCCAAAGGCTTAGACGCTTAGGCGTTAATGTATCCTGCTGTCCATGATAAAACTCTCAGAGCACAAAGCTGAATGTAATTAGTGGCTGGCTAGATACACATACTCCCACGCTGTAAGATGCAAGTACTGTATGAAAGTACTTTTTGTAGTAAGAAGTGAACAGAGAAAGGACTTCTTAGGCAAAAAGTTCTATGTTCTCCTAATGTGAGCTATCGGACAGAGAGGTGTAATGTTGGGGAGAGGGGAATAGAGAGAGGTCAGATACAGACAAACTGAATTGGGGAAGGGGAGCGAAGAGTTGGACAGAGAGGGGAACAGAGAGAGGTCAGATACAGACAGACTGAATGGGGGAGGGGGAGAGAGAGGGTGGACATAGAGGGGAACAGAGAGAGGTCAGATACAGACAGACTGAATGGGGGAGGGGGAGAGAGAGGGTGGACAGAGAGGGCAACAAGTTAATGACCAGGTAGTGTGGTCCCTGAAGAGACAGATGGAAGGTGAAATTGATGACTGTGTGCGTGCGTGTGTGTGTGTGTGTGTGTGTGTGTGTGTGTGTGTGTGTTTTTGCCCCAGCCAGCTGCTTACTGTGCACTAAGACTGATTCCATGGCAGCTGATCCGCCCTCCCCAGACTGCTCATTAGAACTATGCTGATCCCCCCCCCCCCACCACAACATGCACCTGAGTCACTCCCACTCACTCAAAGTTGAGAAACCGTGTGTGTGTCACTTTGAACCAAGGTTCCTTCTACAATAACTGACTGATGTAAACTAGGGAATGGGAGAGAGGGAGGGAGGGAGGGAGGGAGGGAGGGAGGGAGGGAGGGAGGGAGGGAGAGAGAGAGAGAGAGAGAGGGAGGGAGGGAGGGAGGGAGGGAGGGAGGGAGTGAGGGAGTGAGTGAGTGAGTGAGTGAGTGAGTGAGTGAGTGAGTGAGCGAGTGAGCGAGTGAGCGAGTGAGTGAGTGAGTGAGTGAGTGAGTGAGTGAGTGAGTGAGTGAGTGAGTGAGGGAGGGAGGGAGGGAGGGAGGGAGGGAGGGAGGGAGGGAGGCCGATAATACTGCTTTAGCAAAGCCAATACTGTCAGATAAATAGGCAGTAATGGACCTGTGAATTATTCAATAGGTATGTGTGTGGGTAAATGGCATTTCATCTACAACAACACGGAAGGGAAGGCTCATACAACACATTTATCTCTGAATATGTAGATTGCCCACATTTCCTCAACGCCTCCTCAATATAATGATTTAGTTTGAATCCATTCTCATATTGCCTTCTGAACCAGAGATCATAATTAATGGACTCATGTCAATGTATTCATTGTAAGTGAGGATGGAAAGGGCATCGTTAAAATACTGATAATAATCAGGAAAAACACAGTTACTATTCAAATTTGTGGTCGATCAATAACGTTTTTCACTTACGGTTCTAATAGTTATTAGACAGGGGAAAAGAAGTTGGGCCGTCAGTTCTGCCAGTTGTAGTGAGCTGGGTGCCTGGTTGTTGGTGGTTCATGGTTGTTCATATTGCCTTTTCTTTTGAAGCATCACCAAGGACAGCAGCTGCCAAGTGTCAATACAATAACAATGCAGAAAAATACTCAAGGAGGCCATTCACATTAGGACACATTCTCTATTATAATGTGTAAAAAGGATACATCTGTTGGTGAACATGAGTCTCTCTCCTGTGTGAGAGGGGGACAGAAGCAGAGCGACGGGGAGAGAGAGAAAAAGGGGAAAGAAGATGGACATTTAGAGTAGGGGAGATGAAGAGAATGTGAGGAGAGTGAGAGCAAGGGAAAAAGGGAGAGGTGGAGTGAGAGAGCTGAGAAGAAAGAAATCACGATCTCCCTATATCTTATCCATCTGCATATGCAATATAAAAAGATGATCGTGTCCTCCTCTCCTCCCATGCAGGCTATACAATGCATAGTCTCTCAGTCTGGTACAGAGCGGCAGGAACCCTTTCATCAAGCCAGCTCAGTACGATGTCTCTCTCCTCCAAGCACCACATCTTCTCCAGCTGTAACTGTGGTGGTCGCCACTGGCAATCGAGCTCACTGGCATCTCCCGATCAGCCCTCCCTCCCCCTCTCCTGATGCGCGGCACACGCCGGCCACATCTCACCTCTCTACCACTGCTCTGACGAATAGATTTAGAAATATCACAGGGAGAGGGAAGAAGGTAACTGTCTGATGTGTGATATTTCCTCTGCTGCTGCTGTTGTAAACAAACCCCATTTGGGCTTCAACTTCAAACGTCAATGATTCAAGAACACATAATAACGCTTCATCTGTTACACATTTCACCTGCCACACTAAATATGGTTGTTGAAGAAGGGAACTGGCTGGAATTCAGATCAATATCAGTTTGCTTTCGTAGTAGTACTGTAAATGGAGGTAAATGTAGTTTGGTATGTGTATGCCTGATTGAACAGTCTGCACTGCAGCACTGCACATTTCCATCTGAAGGTGTGTAAGGGGTGTGTAATCGGTGGCAGGGAAGTCAGATGCAGGAGAGCAGATCTTGGTAATAGCCGGAGCAGTTTAATAGCAAAATCCACAACATAAAAATAACAAGAAATTTGGGTACAAAAACCCGTCGTGCACCAATCAACACGTACACAAGCACTTACAATAAACAATCCAACACAAAGACATGGGGGGAACAGAGGGTTAAATACACAACAAATGATTGAGGGAATTGAAACCAGGTGTGAGGAAAAACAAGACAAAACACATGGAAAATGAAAAGTGGATCGATGATGGCTAGAAGACACGCGCCGCCCGAACAAGGAGAGGACCCGACTTCGGCAGAAGTCGTGACAGTACCCCCCCTTGACGCGTGGCTCCAGCAGCGTGACGACGCCAGCCTCGGACACGACCCGGAGGGCGAGGCGCAGGGCGATCCGGACGGAGACGGTGGAACTCCCGCAGCATTGAAGGGTCCAACACGTCCTCCATCGGAACCCAGCACCTCTCCTCCGGACCGTACCCCTCCCACTCCACGAGGTACTGAAGGCCCCTCCCCGACAGCTCGAATCCAGGATAGAGCGAACGGAATATACCGGGGCCCCCTCAATGTCCAGAGGGGGTGGAGGAAGCTCCCGCAGCTCAGACTCCTTGAGCGGGCCAACCACCACCGGCCTGAGGAGAGACACATGGAACGAGGGGTTAATACCGTAATCAGGGGGAAGCTGTAACCTATAACAAACCTTTTTCACTCTCCTCAGGACTTTAAATGGCCCCACAAACTGCAGACCCAGCTTCCGGCAAGGCAGGCAGAAGGGCAGGTTCCAGGTCGAGAGCCAGACCTGGTCCCCCAGTGCGAACACCGGGGCCTCACTGCGGTGACGGTCTGCGATGGCTTTCTGGTGCAGCACGGCCCGCTGAAGGTGAACATGGACGGCGTCCCATGTCTCCTCCGCGCGCCTGAACCAGTCGTCCACCGCAGGAGCCTCGGTCTGACTCTGATGCCAAGGTGCCAGAACCGGCTGGTACCCCAGTACGCACTGGAAGGGGGAGAGGTTAGTGGAGGAGTGGTGGAGTGAGTTCTGAGCCATCTCGGCCCAGGACACGAATGATTCCCACTCCTCCGGCCGATCCTGGCAATACGACTGCAGAAACCTGCCCACATCCTGGTTCACTCTCTCCACCTGCCCATTACTCTCAGGATGAAACCCTAAGGTAAGGCTGATCGAGACCCCCAGAAAATCCACCGACAGGTGCGACCAAGGCCGCTGTGGAACGGGTAAGGGGTGTAGCTTCCCTCTGGGCAGGTGTCTGGCTAACCCTAGGAACCACTGCACCTCCTTTACCATGGTGGGAGTCGGCCAATTACGCACGGCTGAAATGCCGTCTTCCACTCGTCTCCCTCCCAGATACGCACCAGGTTGTAAGCACTCCTGAGATTTAGTTTGGTGAAGAAGCGCGCCCCGTGCATTGACTCAATCCCCGTGGCGATAAGAGGTAGCGGGTACCTGTTCCTTCACCCTTGATCTGATTTAGACCTCGATAGTCAATACACGTGAGCAGACCTCCCTCCTTCTTCTTCTTCACAAAAAATTAACTCGAGGAGGTGGGTAAAGTGGAGGACCGAATGTACCCCAGATGCAGGGATTCGGAGACATATGTTTCTATAGCCTCTGTCTCCGCCTGCGAGAGGGGATACACGTGACTCCTGGGAAGTGCAGCGTCTGCCAGGAGATTTATCGCACAATCGCCCCGTCGATGAGGTGGTAATTGAGTCGCCTTCTTCTTGGTCAAAGGGAGAGCCAAATCGGCATATTCAGGGGGAAAGCGCACAGTGGAGACCTGGTCTGGACTTTCCACCGTAATAGCACCAATGGAAACACCTAAACACCTACCTGAGCACTCTCGAGACCATCCCGTGAGAGCCCTCCGTTGCCAAGAAACAGTGGGGTCTTGACAAGCTAACCAGGGTAGGCCTAGCACCTTGGGAAATGCAGGAGAGTCAATGAGGAAGATACTAATTCTCTCCTTGTGACCCCTATGCGTCACCATACCCAGAGGAGTGGTGGCCTCCCTAATCAACCCTGACCCTAATGGTCGACTGTCTAAGGCGTGAAAGGGGAAGGGCAAAGCCACGGAAACAATGGGGATCCCTAAACTAAGGGAGAACAATCTGTCTATAAAATTCCCAGCCGCGCCTGAATCGACGAGCGCCTTATGCTGGGAATATGGGGAAAACTCAGGGAAAGAAACATACAAAAACATGTGTGCAACAGAGGGCTCTGGGTGAGAAGGTTGCCGGTTCACCTGGGATGACGCCAGAGTGCCCTGCCTGCTGCCTCGATCCTCAGAGGAACCAACCCGGCACCGACCAGCAGTGTGACCTCTGTGGCCACAGATGGTGCTCGAGCCGGAACTTCCTCCAGTCTCCCTACGCACAGCACCTCCCAGCTCCATGGGTACCGGAGCTGCGGTGCTGGGGGATGGAACCGATAGAACCCGATCTGGACATCCGCGGGTAGCCAGCAGATTATCCAGCCGAATGGACAGGTCCACCAGCTGGTCGAAAGTGAGGGTGTTGTCCCTGCAGGCCAACCAATGGACGTCCTCGCGCAAACTGCAGCGATAGTGTTCGATCAGGGCCCTATCCTTCCATCCCGCGCGGGCGGCCAGGGTCTGAAAAACCCATGGCGAACTCCTGGGCGCTCCTTGTCCCCTGCCTCAGATGGAAGAGACGTTCACCCGCTGCTCTACCCTCGATTGGATGGTCGAAGACTGCCTGGAAGCGGCGGTGAAATCTCAAAATGGTCCAGCGCCGCATCTCCTTCTCCCCACACGGCTTTGGCCCACTCCAAGGCTTTCCCAGAGAGGCACGAGACGAGGGCGGACACCTTCTCACGAACTGAAGGAGCCGGGTGGATGGTTGCCAGGTAGAGGTCGAGCTGTAACATGAAACACTGGCAGTGTGCAGCCGTCCCATCATACTCCCAGGGAAGGGCAAGACGAATCCTACTGGGATCGGGTGAAGAGGGGGCGAGTAGTGGAGACCCTGGTTGTGCTGGTGGAGGCGCTGGAGAAACTCCCTGTCTCTCTCAGCGGTCCATAGTTTGGACAACAAGGTCCATGGCGGCGCCGAGATGGTGGAGCATCACCGCATGCTCCTGGACGTGCTCCTCCACCCCTTTTCCAGGGGCACCTGCTCCTGCTGACTCCATATAGGTGGTGTGGGATTCTGTAAGGGGTGCGTAATCGGTGGCAGGGACGTCGGACGCAGGAGAGCAGATCTTTTTTATTTTTATTTTTTATTTATTTCACCTTTATTTAACCAGGTAAGCAAGTTGAGAACAAGTTCTCATTTACAATTGCGACCTGGCCAAGATAAAGCAAAGCAGTTTGACACATACAACGACACAGAGTTACACATGGAGTAAAACAAACATACAGTCAATAATAAAGCAAAAAAAAAAAAAACAAGTCTATATACAATGTGAGCAAATTAGGTGAGAAGGGAGGTAAAGGCAAAAAAGGCCATGGTGGCAAAGTAAATACAATATAGCAAGTAAAACACTGGAATGGTAGTTTTGCAATGGAAGAATGTGCAAAGTAGAAATAAAAATAATGGGGTGCAAAGGAGCAAAATAAATAAATTAATTAAATACAGTTGGGAAAGAGGTAGTTGTTTGGGCTAAATTATAGGTGGGCTATGTACAGGTGCAGTAATCTGTAAGATGCTCTGACAGTTGGTGCTTAAAGCTAGTGAGGGAGATAAGTGTTTACAATTTAAGAGATTTTTGTAGTTCGTTCCAGTCATTGGCAGCAGAGAACTGGAAGGAGAGGCGGCCAAAGAAAGAATTGGTTTTGGGGGTGACTAGAGAGATATACCTGCTGGAGCGTGTGCTACAGGTGGGAGATGCTATGGTGACCAGCGAGCTGAGATAAGGGGGACTTTACCTAGCAGGGTCTTGTAGATGACATGGAGCCAGTGGGTTTGGCGACAGTATGAAGCGAGGGCCAGCCAACGAGAGCGTACAGGTCGCAATGGTGGGTAGTATATGGGGCTTTGGTGACAAAACGGATAGCACTGTGATAGACTGCATCCAATTTGTTGAGTAGGGTATTGGAGGCTATTTTGTAAATGACATCGCCAAAGTCGAGGATTGGTAGGATGGTCAATTTTACAAGGGTATGTTTGGCAGCATGAGTGAAGGATGCTTTGTTGCGAAATAGGAAGCCAATTCTAGATTTAACTTTGGATTGGAGATGTTTGATATGGGTCTGGAAGGAGAGTTTACAGTCTAACCAGACACCTAAGTATTTGTAGTTGTCCACGTATTCTAAGTCAGAGCCGTTCAGAGTAGTGATGTTGGACAGGCGGGTAGGTGCAGGTAGCGATCGGTTGAAGAGCATGCATTTAGTTTTACTTGTATTTAAGAGCAATTGGAGGCCACGGGAGGAGAGTTGTATGGCATTGAAGCTTGCCTGGAGGGTTGTTAACACAGTGTCCAAAGAAGGGCCGGAAGTATACAGAATGGTGTCGTCTGCGTAGAGGTGGATCAGAGACTCACCAGCAGCAAGAGCGACCTCATTGATGTATACAGAGAAGAGAGTCGGTCCAAGAATTGAACCCTGTGGCACCCCCATAGAGACTGCCAGAGGTCCGGACAGCAGACCCTCCGATTTGACACACTGAACTCTATCAGAGAAGTAGTTGGTGAACCAGGCGAGGCAATCATTTGAGAAACCAAGGCTGTCGAGTCTGCCGATGAGGATGTGGTGGTTGACAGAGTCGAAAGCCTTGGCCAGATCAATGAATACGGCTGCACAGTAATGTTTCTTATCGATGGCGGTTAAGATATCGTTTAGGACCTTGAGCGTGGCTGAGGTGCACCCATGACCAGCTCTGAAACCAGATTGCATAGCAGAGAAGGTATGGTGAGATTCGAAATGGTCGGTAATCTGTTTGTTGACTTGGCTTTCGAAGACCTTAGAAAGGCATGGTAGGATAGATATAGGTCTGTAGCAGTTTGGGTCAAGAGTGTCCCCCCTTTGAAGAGGGGATGACCGCAGCTGCTTTCCAATCTTTGGGAATCTCAGATGACACGAAAGAGAGGTTGAACAGGCTAGTAATAGGGGTGGCAACAATTTCGGCAGATAATTTTAGAAAGAAAGGGTCCAGATTGTCTAGCCCGGCTGATTTGTAGGGGTCCAGATTTTTCAGCTCTTTCAGAACTTCAGCTGAATGGATTTGGGAGAAGGAGAAATGGGGAAGGCTTGGGTGAGTTGCTGTTGGGGGTGCAGTGCTGTTGACCGGGGTAGGAGTTGCCAGGTGGAAAGCATGGCCAGCCGTAGAAAAATGCTTATTGAAATTCTCAATTATGGTGGATTTATCAGTGGTGACAGTGTTTCCTATCTTCAGTGCAGTGGGCAGCTGGGAGGAGGTGTTCTTATTCTCCATGGACTTTACAGTGTCCCAGAACTTTTTAGAGTTAGTGTTGCAGGAAGCAAATTTCTGCTTGAAAAAGCTAGCCTTGGCTTTTCTAACTGCCTGTGTATAATCTTAGTAATAGCCAGAGAAGTTTAATAGCAAAACCCACAGCATAAAAATAACAAGACATTTGGGTACAAAAACCCATCGCGCACCAATCAACACGTGCACAAGCACTTACAATAAACAATCCAACACAAAGACATGGGGGGGACAGAGGGTTAAATACAAAACAAATTATTGAGGGAATTGAAACCAGGTGTGAGGAAAAACAAGACAAAACACATGGAAAATGAAAAGTGGATCGATGATGGCTAGAAGACCGGCTACGCCGACGGCCGAGTGCCACCCGAACAAGGAGAGGACCCGACTTTGGCGGAAGTCATGACAAGGTGGTGCATTCTGAAAATTGGAACATTTGTAATGTATCACTTCATGCTTCAAATGATCTATTCATTTCAATATGGTTTATATCATCCTATACAGTTTGTTATGCACCTGTAATCATTAACAGTCAACGCACATATTGTCTTGCTACAAGTGGTGTCATGTTTTGGTAGTGAAAACTCCAACACATACTAGCCTATGACAGAGGAAGGTGTGTGTTTTGTAACTGTTACCTGTTCTTAGCTGTTGGCTATTCTCCGGGCACTACGTGGGGAGTGGCAGGTCTTGGCACTGATCAACATCAATAAAAATGTCTTCCCAACACCCAGGACACACACCAAATGATGTCATATCCGTTGTGCGACTCCCCTGCAGCCTCGTACATCTGTCTCGTCCCCTGGCATAAACTTTTCTCTGTGGTGTCACTGGTGTGTGTTGATCAGACCGGCGCGTTGGCTCTGCTTCACACAAGAGTCCTTGGAGCGTTGGGAATGAACGCGGATCTATCCGTCTTGTTCCATTGGAGCGCTCTGAACGGCGGTGGGCACAGCCAATACAGGCAGCGACGCGGACGCATTCCTGCAACGAGGGCTGTGGGTGAATAAAGCGAGAAAAGTGTAACTGTTCCCGATAGACAGAATGCGTGCTCTATTTAGTGTCCTGTACCCGGTGATTTCAATCACGGTCTTCGGATTATATCCGTCAATGGTGAGTTTCCCTCATTATTTTTCTGAATGTCATGCGGTCTTTGCATGTTTCAGTGTCTGTGTTTCAGGATCTGCTGTCTTGTTCACAATTGCACCTGTATTAACATAGCATTGTGTAATTGAAGTAAAGAAAATACATCAAAACAGTTCCAAATGATTTGGTGTTCTCAATGATTCATTCTGCGTTTAATTGCATTCGATTTGTTTTGGCTTTGCCTGCAATAACTGGGAGAAACAGTGTTTGAAAATATTCCAAATTCACAATATGAGTCAGTCGAGAAAATCTCTGTTTTTGTGGAATAACTCGCATTTGAGTCTCCTGAATGTTTGGTGAAAACAGTAGGCTCAAGCAGTGCCTCCCTTTATGATGTTATGAATCCGAGCGCACCGGAGACAAACTTTACAGTGATCAAAAAAGCTTACTGCGTTATTTAAATACATCTCAATAATTGAGGCATATATGCATTATGTATGCTACATCTAAACCAATCAACGGCCACAGTTTATGTATCTAGCTTTCCGTGGATTCCACATTAGGCTGCTATATTGTCATCCCTTTCCCAGAGCATTTTGCTAGTAAACAAATACTTGCTTTGATAGTGAATCTGTGTCGTCTGTGAAAGCTGTTTTCTTGTTTTACGTCGCATCTAAACCTTCACACAGCATTCCCCATGGGGCGTATTCAAGTCTTGGATTTGAGGTAAAAGAGTGACAGTTTCTTTCATCCCCTTCATGGATAATCTCTGTTAAAACTTCGGTCGAATAAGAAACGCGCTTGAACTATCGGGCACATGTTTGCCTGATGCTGCCTGTATGATGATGATAGGTGTGGAACGGTGTGGAGCTGTCCACTACTTCGTGGTGCTGAAACCATTCCCTCAACAATAGGAGACGCGGGCGGTGAGTTCTATTTCATCTCGATTCCTGATCTCATTGAAAAATATCAATATTTTCTGCATCTCTAGAGCACCAATTTAATTTTCAACTGAGACACGTCTATGTTTTACTCCATACATACATGTATGTTCCCATTAAACCAGCATTTTATTCATAGCCTAATACAAGTTACAGTTAACTTTTGGATCGATTAATTAAGGTACTGTATAAGCCTTACTCAAACAAACGTTTTCTGAAATATGCACCATGGGCCACGTTTTAATATGCCACATAATATGGGCCTGTATATTAGTAAAAAAAACATGTCACAATTTACAGCAGGCCTAGTTGAATCATTTGATCGCAAATTCGTGACAGTCAGACCATTCTTAACCAAACCTCTAGCATCATTAAATAACCGAGGGTAATTTGATGATCTTCACCATCAGATGGCATCCCACAGTGTGCCTAAGTAGATCCCGACACCCACAGAGAATGAAATATAGGCCTAAATATATTCATTCCCTTGTGATTGTGCGCCAGGCAACTAATTGTAATGTCGCTGATAAGGGTTGACAGATTCATGATTAAAACGATGCTGGGGAATTTGTGTTTTGATTGCAAATGATATTACCCACCTGGAGGACATATCGATAGCGGGTGATGGGACTTGATTAAAGATTGAAGGGGCTAATATGCACGCACTTGCATACATACACACACACACACACACACACACACACACACACACACACACACACACACACAGCTGTCAGTGTCTCTCCATATGTCTCTGTTTTCAAATGTTAATTGACTTATTAGCTGCACAATGTATTGAGACTAGAATATACCTTATTTAGGTGTAAGGCTGAATGAGATACAGGTCTCTCTTGGTACATTACATCTGTAGATAGGATCAGATGATTGTGTTTTGTCCCTTGAATGTATTTATTGGATATGACATTGGGTTCCTTCATTATACCACAATGTGAGAACATTATTTCATGTGAAAATTGAATGTGCAACTAAGAAGGGACAGAGACTTTCCAACAGATGGTGATATTTTCCACCAAAAAAATGATTATCTTCTGTTCCCTCGTAGACATGAAATATTCATTGTACAGTTCAGTAGGCTTGGCTTGGCAAAGACTTTCATTCAAGCTGAATATGAGATGAGGATGCAGTCGAACAGAGAGGACAGGATACACACACCTTAGGGATGAAACCCCTTGACATGCATCCCTCTCACTCTCTTTCTCACGTCTCTCTCTGTCTCTCTGTATATGTCTTTCTGTCGGTCTGTTTCTGCTCTGTCTCTCTTGTGCCCCCACTCCTATCTCTCTGTGAGTCAGCACCACAGCTCTCCATTTTCTTCTGAATTAAAGATGACACGCCTAACGATGTGACAACAAAAACAAAACAAACCCACAGCAACACAGCGACAACAGTGTAAACACAACCATTAGTTATAATACATGTCAGTTTTCTCTGGGTCCTTGTCTTCAAAGCTCAGGGGTATTGGATCGGAAATAAAGGAAATAGTGCGTTATTTTGTTACACTGGGGATGGTATGCACTTAGCGTTGTTTACTCTTTATCCATTTCTTAGCCCTCTCTATATTAGAGTTCTAACAAGATGAGAGTGACAAGCTAGTTGGGATTTTACCCAACATCTTTTGCTGTGATGCTTTTTGACAATGTGACAACTGGCCCTAATCACTGCTGTCTTTGTAGTGTGTGATGATGTGTGTGGGGATGTGGTTGAAAATAAAAAGCAATGCAGGGGATCAAAGAAAGACATGTAGTATCCCCTCAGTGTCTCCCACTATAGCCATCCATATTACTATCCATATTACTTGCACAATTAAATAGATAAACACTCCAGTCCATTGACAAATATGTGAAAATGATCCAATTCAAGGAAGTGGTATCACCCTCTAAATTAAAAATGTCACTTCATTAGACATAACACTTTTTTTAGATTGCAGCTTTACCTCCATCTGTAGGATTACGACATTATTACGGACACAGGCAGTATGTTTAGACCACCACCGACATAGCTATCTTATGTCTCTCTTCTTCCACACCCCCACTGTCAGACTATCACAGGCGTAGCTATCCCTCTCTTCTCTCCTCCGTCCCTCCTTCCCTTATTAATTACAGTAATTGTGGCCCTGAGGGGTGATGCAGACAGTCCCCATATCAGACACATATCACTGCACAACACACAGAGAAGTGTGTGTGTGTGTGTGTGTGTGTGTGTGTGTGTGTGTGTGTGTGTGTGTGTGTGTGTGTGTGTGTGTGTGTGTGTGTGTGTGTGTGCGTTTGCGATGCAGACAGTCCACATATCAGACACATATCCCTGCACACTACCCAAGGCCTATAATAACAGAGAAGAATAGATTAAAAGTTTTGGTCTCAGTAGACTTCCACTGTGCAGTTAACAGCAAGCAAGATAATTATGTGGCAGGCTTGTCAATAGCTGTCACTCAATATCAGTTAGAGGTTCTCTTTGTGTTTCTTGTTACCATCATCATTAAATGCCATTAAATGTTAGTTGATTGTTTCCGGAAGGTGTACGTAGGTTGAACGTCTGTATGTGTGCTGTCTAAATGTACGGCACTGTACCTATTTATCAAGAAGTACTGCAGGTATTATGCAAAATCATAATCCATGCAGACAAGGTCAGTACATAGTTCAGCTAGATAATAGGATAGGAAAATGTCTCCACTTACCTGATGCTAATTTGAAGAGTCGTAACATATCACTCCAGAGTGTTAATACCATTAGTCAATTTCAGTCCTTTTATTGATTATCTTGCTTGTAACACCATGGATGCAGCAAATCTTGATAATACATTCTTTCACTTTACATAAACCAGCCCTTATGAACAGAACCACATAATGAGCCTGTATGGATGAATGAATGAATGAATCTTTTATTTAAAGTCAGATCAATTTATTGGCGACCCATCCCTTACGGGATCAATTGACACATTAAACGAACATTACAATGGTGCGTACAATGAGACCTCTGGTGTACTGCACAGTGTCCACCGCGTTAAAATAATAACAAATATCAACATGATAACAAGTAATGTTAGCCAAGCAATAACAATAACCTCCAAGCCTTCAAACTAAGAGATAATATTTGATCGCTCGCTCATTATCTTCCATTCATTGTGATTAAGACAAACACTGTGGCTGGCTGTTTCGTCTAAGTGATCCATTGCAGTACATTCACAGCGGGAAGATGTGAGTGCGAGAAAGATAATGATGTGGAGTAAAAAGAGGATGTCCGTGGAAGAATGTTTGAGACCGTGTGCTGCAGTATCTCTTGTACACTCTCTCTCCATATATTCTTTCTTTCTTTCTCTCTCTCTCTCTCTCTCTCTCTCTCTCTCTCTCTCTCCTTCTCTCTCTCTCTATACTTCTCTCCTTCTCTCTCCATATTTTTTTTCTCTCTCTCTTTCTCTCCATAAATATCTCTCTCTTTATCTCTCTTTCTCTCTCCATATATTTCTCTTTCTCTCTCTTTTTCTTTCTCTCTCCATATACTCTCTCTCTCCATATATTTATCCCTCTCTCTCTCTTTTTCTCTCTCTCCATATATTTATCTTTCTCTCTCTATCTTTCTTTCTCTCTCTCTTTCCCTCTCCATATATTTTTCTCTCTCTCTTTTTCGTTCTCTCTCTCTCTTTCTCTCTCTCCATATACTTCTCCTCTCTCCATATATTTCTCTCTTTCTCTCTCTTTCTCTCTATGTATTTCTCTCTATTTCTCTCTATTTCTCTCTCTCTCTCTCTCTCTCTCTCTCTCTCTTTCTCTCGCTCTCTCTCCAAATATTCTTTGCGCTCTATCACTCTCTCTCTCTCTCTCTCTCAATCTCGTTCTTTCTCTCACTGTCTCTCTCTCTCTCTTTCTCGCTGACTCACACACCTTCTTCCCTGTCAGCACCAACACCAATCAGTCATGAATCAAAGCCTCCCTAACATCTCTCTTCCCTGTATATCTCTCATGTTCGCAGTGCTACACTGGTTGTTGTTGTTATGTTTGCAGGTCACCATTTGTCATTTTGAATCGTGGCTGACTTCAATGTATGTCTCTATCTAGTTATGGGGATCTGTGCAGTCACACACGTACACACACACACACACACACACACACACACACACACACACACACACACACACACACACACACACACACACACACACACACACACACACACACACACACACAGCAACTCCGACTTCATCTTATCCACCATTAGACCAGAAATGTTAACTCGTTTAAGGAGTATGATCATCAATTCCAAGACAGACATGTGCATTCCACTTCAGTTGCTCACAATATCTCATAGGTTTTATAGAGACATTTTGATCAATTTAAGGTAAATGAATAGCGACGTGGGCTATTTTGTTGGCTTGTTTGTTCAACATACTTTATACTGATAGGCCAGAGCTAGTTTATTTTGTCATACTGTGTGTGTGTGTGTGTGTGTGTGTGTGTCTGTGTGTGTGTGTGTGTGTGTGTGTGTGTTTGTGTGTGTGTGTGCGTGCGTGCGTGCGTGCGTGCGTGCGTGCGTGTGTGCGTGTTGCACACAGTCCCAAATATCAGACATGTGTGGGTGTGGATGAACATGTGTGTGTGTGTGTGTTCAATCATTTTATCTTGGTTGCATCCTTGGGTTAACTTCAGACCACTACAATTCTCACTGAATGGATCTCAACCTCACTATCAACTCTCTGTGCATTTGTTTTTACCCTGCTGCGGGCGGTAGGTGTTGAAGTTAGCTCTGCTATAGGACGCGTCTTGCATATTAAAGCTCCATTCAAACTGTACATCAAAGTAACACGGTTACGGGACAGAGTTCACACAAGTTTCATGCACAGAGGATTACAAAACATTAATAGCAACATTTTTGTCTCACATACACACTACAGTACAGTGTACAGTACCTGTCCAGCCAATACACAGTACAATCAAAATCAAATACTTTTTTATTTGTCGCATGCTTCGTAAACAACAGGTGTTGACTAACTTTGAAATGCTTACTTACGGGTCCTTCCCAACAATGTAGAGAGAAGAAAATAGAGAAATAATAGAAAAGTAAAACACGTAAGTAATAGTAGATACACAATGAGTAATGATAACTAGGGGTACCAGTACCGAGTCCATGTGCAATGAGTAATGATAACTAGGGGTACCAGTACCGAGTCCATGTGCAATGAGTAATGATAACTAGGGGTACCAGTACCGAGTCCATGTGCAATGAGTAATGATAACTAGGGGTACCAGTACCGAGTCCATGTGCAATGAGTAATGATAACTAGGGGTACCAGTACCGAGTCCATGTGCAATGAGTAATGATAACTAGGGGTACCAGTACCGAGTCCATGTGCAATGAGTAATGATAACTAGGGGTACCAGTACCGAGTCCATGTGCAATGAGTAATGATAACTAGGGGTACTAGTACCGAGTCCATGTGCAGGAGTATGAGGTAATTGAGGTATAAACACTATATATACAAAGTATGTGGACACCCCTTCAAATTAGTGGATTTGGCTATTTCATCCACACCCGTTGCTGACAGGTGTATAAAATTGAGCACACAGCCATGCAATCTCCATAGACAGACATTGGCAGTAGAATGGCCTTACTGAAGAACTCAATGACTTTTAAAGTGGCACCGTCATAGGATGTCACCTTTCCAACAAGTTAGTTCATCAGATTTATGCCCTGCTAGAGCTGCCCTGGTCAACTGTAAGTGCTGTTATTGTGAAATGGAAACGTCTAAGTGCAACAACGACTCAGCCGCGAAGTGGTAAGACACACTAGCTCACAGAACTGGACCGGCGAGTGCTGAAGAGCGTAGAGCTTAAAAATCGTCTGCCCTCGGTTGCGACACTCACTACCGAGTTCCAAACTGCCTCTGGAAGCAACGGCAGTTCGTCAGGAGCTTCATACAATTGGTTGCCATGGCCAAGCAGCCGCACACAAGTCTTAGACCACCATGCGCAATGCCAAACGTCGGCTGTAGTGGTGTAAAGCTCGCCGCCATTAGACTCTGGAGCAGTGGAAAAGCGTTCTCTGGAGTAATCAATCACGCATCACCATCTGGCAGTCCGACGGACGAATCTGGGTTTGGTGAATGCCAGGACAACACTGCCTTTTCATGGTTTAGGCTAGGCACCTTAGTGAAGGGAAATCTTAATGCTACAGCATACAATGACATTCCAGATGATTCTGTACTTCCAACTTTGTGGCAGCAGTTTGGGGAAGGCCCTTTCCTGTTTCAGCATGACAATGTCCCCGTGCACAAAGTGAGGTCCATACAGAAATGGTTTGTTGAGATTGGTGTGGAAGGACTTGACTGGCCTGCACAGAGCCCGGGACCTCCACCCCGTGGAACACCTTTGGGATGAATTGGAACACTGACTGCGAGCCAGGCCTAATCGCCCAACATTAGTGCCTGACTTCACTAATGCTCTTGTGGCTGAATGGAAGCAAGTCCCTGCAGCAATGTTCCAACATCTAGTGGAAAGCCTTCCCAGAAGAGAGGAGGCTGTTATAGCAGCAAAGTGGGGACTAACTTCATATTAATGTCCATGATTTTGGAATGAGATGTTCGAAGAGCAGGTGTCCACATAATTTTGGTAATGTAGTGTATGTACATATAACTAGGAATAAAGTAACAGATAATAAACAGTAGCAGCAGCAGATGTGATTATTCAAAAAAGTGCAAAGACGTTGACTTTCAGCCACCCGAGAAGGAAGATGCATTGTTGTGCCCTGTTGAACTCTGGGTTGGTGTGTTTGGACCATGATAGATCATTAGTGATTTGGACACCGATGAACTTGAAGCTTTCGACCCGCTAAACTACAGCCCCATCGATGTGAATGGAGGCATGCTCTGCCCTCCATTTAATGTTGTACATGATCAGCTACTTTGTCTGGCTGACATTGAGGGAGAGGTTATTGTCCTGGCACCACACTGCCAGGTCTCTGACCTCCTTCTATAGGTGTTCTCGTCGTCGGTGATCAGGCCTACCAATGTTGTGTCTTTGGCAAACTTAATGATGGCCATGCAGGCGTGGGTGAACAGGGAGTACAGGAGGGGACTAAGCACTCACTCCCGAGAGGCCCCCGTGTTGAGGGTCAGCATGGCAGATGTGTTGTTGGCTACTCTCACCACCTGAGGGTGTCCCGTCAGGAAGTCCAGTATCCAGTTGCAGAGGGAGGTGTTTAGTCCCAGGGTCCATAGCTTAGTGATGAGCTTGGAGGTTGCAATGGTGTTGAACGCTGAGCTGTATTCAATGACCAGCATTCTCACGTAGGTGTTCCTTTTGTCCAAGTGGGAAAGGGCAGTGTGGAGTGGAATAAATATTGCGTCCTCTGTGGATCTGTTGGGGCGGTATGCGAATTGGAGTGGGTCCAGGGTGTCTGGGGTGTTTGGTGGCATTGTGAGCCATGACCAACCTTTCAAACCATGATGACATTGTCAATGCACTTATTAATGAATCCAGTGACTGATGTGGTATCGGATCAATGCCATTGGATGAGTCTGTGCTAGTGAAACATTCCTATTGCTTTGCATCCGCTTCATCTGACCACGTCTGTATAGAGCCCATCACTGGTACTTCCTGTTTGAGTTTTTACTTGTAAGCAGGAATCAGTAGGATATATTTACCAAATGGAGGGCGAGGGAGAGCTTTGTATGCATCTCTCTGTGTGGAGTAAAGGTGATCTAGAGTTTTCTCACAGGTGATAGAAAGTTGGTAGAAATTAGATAAAATGGATTTCAGTTTTCCTGCATTAACATTTTCTTGTTAGCGTATGGCTCGATACAGCTTGTTGTGTGTGGTCTTAGTTCCAGCATCGGTTTGTCGTGGTAAATAAAACAGCTACGAAGAATATGGATGAAAACTCACTTGGTAAATAGTTTGGTCTACAGCTGACTATGAGGTATTCTATCTCAGACGAGCAGAACCTCGAGACTTCCTTAATATTGGAGATGGCGATCCAGCTGTTGTTAACAAAGAGACACACACCACCCCCCTTGAGCTCACCCAACGCTGCCATTCTGTCCTTCCCATGCAAATATTATCCATGTCCAAATTTCCGAGAAACATAGGATATTACAGTTCTCCAGGTCCCATTGATGGGATAGTTTTGAACGGAGCTCGTCCAGTTTGTTCACCAGTGATTGTACATTCACGAATAGAACAGGTAGTAGAGGTGGATTATTTACTCCGTAGTTTCATCAGGGTACCCGCATGTCGGCCTCTGTATCGCTGTCTCTTTCTCTTCCGAGTGTTAGGGATTAGGGCCTATGGTTCCAGGTCTCTGTAAGTTAGATAGAGAAGCATCTGCTACAAGGCTACATTGGTTTCACACAGAGATACACTCCAAAGGCTGGTCATTAATCATTCTCACAAAATACCATTCAGTGGAGACACGGAGCCATCCCCAGTGGACCAGCACTGTTTTACTCCCTGCACAAGCATCTGTGGTTGTGTATTTCTCTCCCCCTTCTCTCTTTCTCTTTCTCTCTCTCTCTCTATTTCTCTTTAATTAACCCCCTCTCTCACACTCGTTATCACCACACATCTCATGTTTGACACTCTCCATTTATTTTCTCTCTCTCTCTCTCTCTCTCTCTCTCTCTCTCTCTCTCTCTCTCTAACCCCCTCTCTCCCTTACCTTCGCTCTCACCACACATCTCATGTGGTGAAATTTGAAATGGTGTTTTTTACATTGGAAAAAAGCAGACAATTGTATATCATCACTGCAGTTGAGGAGAAATGGGAAGGTAATTCTGCTTTGAAAGTTAACCTCTTAGTGATCCCTTCACCCCCATTCCCGCTCGAATCCCGGTAACGGGATTGATTTGACAACATCCAGTGAATTTGCAGCGGGCCAAATTCAAAAACAGAAATACTCATAATAAAAATTCACAAAACATACATGTGTAATATATCAAAATAAAGCTTACCTTCTTGTTAATCCAGCCACAGTGTCAGATTTCAAAAAGGTTTTACGGCGAAAGCAGACCATGCAATTATCTGAGGACAGCACCCCGGATACAAACACATGAAAATCATATTTCAACCAGCCAGGTGCGACACAAAAGTACGAAATAAAAATATAATTCATGCCTTATGTTTGAAGATATTCTTCTGTTGGCACTCCAAAATGTCCCAGAAACATCACAAATGGTCCTTTTGTTCGATAAATTCCTTTATATCCCCAAAATGTCAATTTATTTGGCGCGTTTGATTCAGAAAATACACCGGTTTCAACTCGTCCAACATGACTACAAAGTATCTAATAAGTTACCTGTAAACTTGGCCCAAACATTTCAAACAACGTTCCTAATCCAACCTTAGGTATTTAAAAATGTAAATAATCGATCAAATTTAAGACGGGATATACTGTGTTCAATACCGGACGAAAACAAAGTGAAGCGCATTCAAGGTCGCACGCACCAAAAGACTTGAGTCCATCTGAGTGACACATGGAAATAACAGGACTACTTCTTTATTTCTCAAAAGTAAAACATCAACCAATTTCTAAAGACTGTTTACATCTAGTGTAAGCCTAAGGAACTGCAAGCAGACTCCTATTAAAAAGGGCTTACCATAGAAATCTAATGGAAAACAGATTGACCTCAAAACATTTTTTCCCTGGATGGATTGTGCTCGGGGTTTCACCTGCCAAATCGATTCTGTTATACTCACAGACATTATTCAAACAGTTTTGGAAACTTCAGAGTGTTTTCTATCCAAATCTAATAATATGCATAACCTAGCTTCTGGGCCTGAGTAGCAGGCAGTTTACTATGGGCACGCTTTTCATTCGGACGGGAAAATACTGCCCCCTAGCCCAAAGTTAATCAACTTGTAACTTAATCAACTTGAATGTTTTTAGTATTCACCCATCAAGCATCATTCACACCCTCTGAAGTCTTTGCCCCACCCATGTCTTTAAGGATTCACAGTGTAGTAAACAACCAAAGATTAACAACTAAAAATTGTAAAAGTAGTAGCAATAGTCATAAAAATACACTGTATTTAGTCCTTTGCCTATATCCTAATCTGACTTTGGTGCAGGTCATGTTGTTCTTCACATTACCGTCTCTGGTAAACACACACAATATCAAGTAAAATCAAAGTGTATTTGTCACATGCACAGGATACAGAAGGTGTAAACGGTAGAGTGAAATGGTTACCTGTATAGTGGAGTCTTTTGTTTAGACATGTAGCTAGCTATCTAAACAATGACCCATAATCCCAACTCTAATGCCACATTCAAAAGAACTGGGAACTAGGAAATCTCCAACTTCCGACATCAGTGTGTTCAAAATAACTTGGAACTCGGAAAAATCGATTTCAACGGTCATCCAACTCGGAATTCCAACTCGGGAACATGGGCCTCTTTCTAGTGCTCTGACCTTCCGACCTGAAAATCACTGACGTCATGATTCAACCTCGTATTTTTCAGAGTTCCCAGTTGTTTTGAACGTGGCAATACACCCATACATGAATCTGCAGGTAGCTAAAGCTAAGCAACTAGGTTTTATGTTAACTAGCCAACTAACATTAGGCTATAACTAGCAATGCACATGACTTCCTGAGATACTAATAATATTACTACAGAGATCATACACGTAACGTTAGCTAGCGAGCCAGCCAGCTACCATTAGCTAGCTAGCTAACAGTACACTTTTTAACTTGCAATGAAAACTACTTTCTGACTAAATTAGAAATGTATAATACCTGAAAATGTAGCTGGACTCTTACCTGTATACATGGATGGACGCTTCTCCCTCTCTGTCATGGATGCCCTGTTGCAGTTAATATAAAGATGTAATCCAGAGACAGGTGTTTTATACAACAGCCTTCTTTCTGTGTTCTCTTTTTGGACTCTCTCCGCATTTGGCAATCATCTCTCTACTTCCACTGGGAATTCCACTGATTTTGAAACTGTCAACTTCTTCCGTGACAACGACACCATTTCTTCTCCACCATTTACATCTGAAGTACCCTACAATGTCTGGTTAAATTATATATATATTTTTAACCTAAATCAAGGATTTCCTAATTGTCTGATTCATTTTCAGAGTCAGAGAGAGTCAGCATGGCACGATCATCCTCCAGAAAGTAGTCCATCACAACTTTTTCCCACTAAGCTTGGTCAATAGCGCTATAAACTTCAGCGCAGCAACGTTGAGAGTAGAAGCAAAAAAAATTCAGTTCTTCATGATATCTTTAAAAAAAGCTGTGGTAGAAGGGATTATCCACACTCATTTTATAGAGAGAAGCATGCTACACGGAAGAACAATCCGAACTCATCTCTCGGCATGTCCAGTCCATCCATTATCTCAGCCAATCATAGCTAGCGGGAAGGTACCTGTATTTCTCCATGGATAAACCAACCAGGCTCATACTTTTCTTTGTATGTACAGATGGCATACACGTTTGTTATTAAGGCACATGAAAGGTCACATGTTCCAGAAGGTATTTCTGCAACATCAAGTTAAAATGCCTCTCCTGTGAAGTAGTGATGTGTGGCATGCGCCAAGTTTCTTGAAATGGGTCACTCATGTTCGACTCTCCATCTCTCTCCCTTTCATTTTCTCTGTTCCTGGCTCTCTCTCTTTCTATCTCTCTCTCTCTCTGAAGTGAAACAGCAACAGAAATATGAGTTTATAGTTCAGCCTTGAATGGGAAGGTTGTCAGAGAGTTGCACTTTTAAAGGAATGGAGAAAAATAAAACACGTGTCGGTGTGATTGGCTGTATTCAAGGCTCTGGTTACAGAGACAGAAAGAACTTGTTTTAATATAGAGTGGCCTTGTCCAATGTCCTTAGTTGCTGTTGGTTGTACATGGCATGAGCATGACTTATATTTCCTATTCTTTTGCGGAAGATATACAGACCATTCAAAAGTTTGCACACACCTACTCATGCAAGGGTTTTTCTTAATTTGTACTATTTTCTACATTGTAGAATACTAGTGAAGACATCACAACTATGAAATAACACATATGGAATCATGTAGTAACCAGAGAAGTGTTAAACAATCAACATATATGTTATATTATAGATTCTTCAAAGTAGCCACCATTTGCTTTGGCAGCTTTGCACACTCTTGGCATTCTCTCAACCAGCTTCACCTGTAATGCTTTACAAAAAGTCTTGAAGGAGTTTCCACATATGCTGAGCACTTGTTGGCTGCTTTTCATTTTTCTGCGGTCCAACTCATACCATACCATCTGAATTGGTTTGAGGTCGGGTGATTGTGGGGGCCAGGTCATCTGATGAAGCACTTCATCACTCTCCTTCTTGGTCAAATTGTCCTTACACAGCCTGGAGGTGTGTTGGGTCATTGTCCTGTTGAAAAACAAATGATGGTCCCACTAAGCGCAAACCAGATGGGATGGTGTATCGCTGCAGAATGCTGTGGTAGCCATGCTGGTTAAGTGTGCCTTGAATTCTAAATAAATCACAGAAAGTGTCACCAGCAAAGCACCCCCACACCATCACACCTCCTCTTCAAATCCTCACAGTGGGAACCACATATGCGGAGATCATCTGTTCACCTTCTCTGCATCTCACAAAGACATGGAGGTTGAAACCCAAAATCTCAAATTTGGACTCATCAGACCAAAGGACAGATTTCCACCGGTCCATTGCTCATGTTTCTTGGACAAAGCAAGTCTCTTCTTCTCATTGGGGTCCTTTAGTAGTGGTTTCTTTGCAGCAATTTGACCATGAATGCCTGATTCACGCAGTCTCCTCTGAACAATTGATGTTAAGATGTGTATGTTACTTGAACTCTGTGAAGCATTTATTTGGGCTGCAATTTCTGAGGCTGGCAACTCTAATGGACTTATCCTCTGTAGCAGAGGTAAATCTGGGTCTTCATATCCTGTGGCGGTCCTCATGAGAGCCAGTTTCATCATCTTCATGTCTTAAAGTAATGATGGACTGTCATTTCTCTTTGATTATTTGAGCGGGTCTTGCCATAATATGGACTTGGTCTTTTACCAAATAGGGCTATCTTCTGTATACCACCCCTACCTTGTCACAACACAACTGATTGGCTCAAACGCAAGGAAAGAAATTCCACAAATTAACTTAAGGCACGGCACCCCTGTTCATTGAAATGCATTCCAGGTGACTACCTCATGAAGCAGGTTCAGAGAATGCCAATTGTGTGCAAAGTTGTCATCAAGGCAAAGGGTGGCTACTTTGATAAATCTTAAATATATTTAGATTTGTTTAACACTTTTTTGCATACTACATGATTCTACAAATGTGTTGTTTCATAGTTGTGATGTCTTCACTATTATACTACAATGTAGAAAATAGTAAAAATAAATCAAATCCCTTGAATGAGTAGGTGTGTCCAAACATTTGAATGGTATTGTATATATCTATCACTTTATATCAGTAGTTCCCAACCTTTTTCGGTTACTGTACTACCAACTGCATTTTGCTCTGTCTGGAGTACCCCTGAAGTACCCGCTCATGTGCATTTTGCCAGTAAGCCTATGGTCTCATGAGTCTTCTCAAGACCAAGTCCCCCCCAGGAGTCCTTGTACCCCTGGTTGGAACCACTGCTTTCTATCACTAGCTATTTGATAATCTAGCTACCAGCTCACATTGGAAAATGTTGTCTGTCGTTCAACGGCATTTACCCACATCAACGATTCCCTTCACCAATATTTTCCTGTGTGTGCATGTGCGCGTGTGTGTGCGTGCTCGTGTGTGCGCGTGCTCGTGTGTGCGCGTGCGTGTAGACAATTGGGCCTAAGGAGGGTTGGCAGGTGTACAGCTCTGCCCAGGATGCCGATGGTCGGTGTATCTGCACGGTGGTGGCACCTGAACAGAACCTCTGCTCCAGAGATGCCAAGGGAAGACAGCTCCGCCAGCTACTGGAGAAGGTACCCCGCAAACATGCACGCACACACACACACACACACTCACTCACTCACTCACTCACTCACTCACTCACTCACTCACTCACTCACTCACACACACACACACACACACACTAATACAAACTACCCTTTAGTCTCTCTTTATTGTTCTCCCTCCCTCTGTCTCCTTCCCTCTCTCTTTCTCTCTCACTCCTTTTTTCTCCCTCCCTTTCTCTCCCTCTCTTTCTCTCTCCCCCCTTTCTCTCCCTTTCTCGTTCTCCCTCCCTCTGTCTCTCTCCCTCCCTCTGTCTCTCTCCCTCTCTCTTTCTCTCGGTCCTCTGCTTTCACCTTTTTAGCTCTTTCCAGGAATCAGCTGACCTTCATCGGATGTGTCAGATGAACACACAACACCTACCATAGAATGAACACACAACACCTACCATAGAATGAACACACAACACCTACCATAGAATGAACACACAACACCTACCATAGAATGAACACACAACACCTTACATAGAATGAACACACAACACCTACCATAGAATGAACACACAACACCTTACATAGAATGAACACACAACAGCTTACATAGAATGAACACACAACACCTACCATAGAATGAACACACAACACCTACCATAGAATGAACACACAACACCTACCATAGAATGAACACACAACACCTCCTATACAATTAAGCAACTAGCTCTCAGTCTCACATCAGAATTAGAAGTTCATCCATGTTTCTCAAGCGTCAAATGTCTAAGTGTTTAAGGTTAAGATTAGCCATTAACGCTGAACATTTAAGGTTAGAGTTAAGTTCAGGCATTAACTCTGAGATCCTGAGGTTAACCCTTTGACACGTACAAACAAACGGGTGTGATCATTCTATAGTGGTCCCTGCAGCATACGCTCAAACGGGTGTGATTGGTAATGCTTATTTAGAACGTCCAGTTTTCATTGACACAACAGTCAGCGTTTGAGCTGGCCATACTGTTTTTTCACAAAAGCATTTTGCACAAACACAGTCCTTACAAAGTTATGTCCTGAATGTGACCAGTTTATTTTTGGATGCAATGTTCAGACATTCCACAGAAGTAGCGACAGCATAACACAAACATCCAAACTGGAAAATGCAGGCTAAATTAGTCCTAGCGTTAACTGAGGAAAGATTGATGTAACTCAAGTGGTCATATTTTGCTAACTCTTTTACTGACAGAAACCACAATATGAATTAGCTAATAGCAATTACTATTTCCAATTCATCACATCATGGGTGAGCTCACCATTGATACAAATAATTGAGTAAAACACTTTCTAAAAATCAAGAGTAATTTGACGATGGGTAGTTTTTGCACACCAACATGTTTGATTTTTCGCATCAACCAAAGATAAGAAAAAGAGATTAGATTAATTTAGTCTGTTTGCAGTATGCATGTTGAAGGGGGTGTGTCATCAGGAGTTTACTCTAAAGATGAGGGAACCATTCCTTCACCTCATTACACTATCTTTGATCTGACAGAATGCAGTGTATAATGTCAACAAACATGGCTCCACACATAGCTAGCAAATAACTAAGCGTTAGCTCATCATAATCAGTACAACCTTCAAGAAATTATTTTACATGAATCATAGGTGTCCATTACAATCTGTGTCACGATCGTCGTAAAGAGGAGACCAAAGCGCAGCGTGATTAGAATACATTCTTCTTTTAATGAATGAAGAACACTTAAACAAAAACAACAAAACGAACGTGACGCTATGACAACGAGTGCAGACACAGGCAACTACACATAGACAATAACCCACGAACCACAATACAAAACAGGCTACCTAAATATGGTTCCCAATCAGAGACAACGACAAACACTTGCCTCTGATTGAGAACCATATCAGGCCAAAACACATAGAAACAGACTAACTAGACATGCAACATAGAATGCCCACTCATATCACACCCTGACCAAACAAAACATAGAAACAAACAACGCAAATAATGGTCAGAGTGTGACACTATGCGATAATCGGAATGCATTATTTGTCACCAGTACTTGAAAACATGTGAATAAAACTGTAAATACATTATAAAAAAGTGAGTGCATTCTGACATAATGCGCATAAAACAAGTCATGCTGGGGGCAACCGTTAGAGATATTTGGATCTCACGCATGAAAAGGTTAAATCAAAAACTTCAAAAACGACTTTCTATCGCTGGATTCAAACATGCAATGTTCGGCAAGATGCTTGCCCATCCTCCATCCCCGTCCACAACGTCCTAGCAAAACCGAAACCTACTTGAAGGTAACAGCGCTCACTGTTGCCCCTAGTGGACAGTTTCCAACTCATCTCCCGACATCCTCAGACATGGATGGACGTCAAATACTGACTTGTATCACAGGTGACCTGACTGCAATTAACATACAACACCTCCTACTATATAATTAACACACAACACCTATCATAGAATCACCTAGAAGCAAAGTTACAGCACTCGGCAACATCTTAGGAAACACCTGTTGTGATAGGGTTAAAAGTCACGGTACACTACAAAGGGAGTTTTATCTTTTTACAGTGAAAGATCCCTTATAAAAGATGCTATGTGTATTAAGTGCTGGAACTCAGTATACACGGTTATCTTCTTCATTCTGAAGTGATCTATCATACACATTACTGGACCTCTGCGATGCCAGCGCATAAGTAGAGTGATTTAAGAGAATGTCATCTATACCTGTGTGTGTGTGTGATGAATGGCTAGGTTGTTAATCATATGGGAGGAGAAGCTAATCGTATTATTAATATGCAGATGTAGGCAGAATTTTTGTATTTGTTGCTGTCTGTTGAGGAGGATCGTGTTGTTAACTTGTGATTCATGTTTTTCAATGCATCAACATGATATAAATATAAGAAAAGGCACAGATGGATAATGTCTTGAATAATTGTATTTTTCTTTTCAACATCCATTTCAGGTGTAGGGATATATGTTTAAATAGAGTTTTCAAACAGGTCTGAATTCCAACTTTTCCTGAGGTGTGTGTACGTAATTCAAACTTTCACATACATTACCGTTTTTTATTTATTTTTACAATCGCTAACATCCTTTGGCCAATCTGTAGTCACATCTTCAAAAATCTAAACACAATTAGCACAACATCCATCTGTTGTGGACCATCCCATTAACACAATTCATGTTGTTTTCACAGAATATGCAGTCAATTAACAGGTTTCTAAAATGATTATATTTTCTTTACATACAAGCTTACCCAATACCAAAATGATGGATCTTTCTTGTCTTATTTACAAATGCTTGCACACGGCATGCCAGAAATGAAGACCTAATGTTCAAAACTTTAAATATAGTATAAAGTCTCTACTTCTGCAACAACAGCAACTCAGAAGATATATTGAAACAGCTGATCATATTTTTTTAATGAACAGATCATTGAAACATTGAGAAATATCTGATTTACTGTAAGTTGTGTAAAATAGACCAACCACAACTGAATCCAATCTCAATCGGAGACATAGCCAGGTGTTGAAGTTCTTTCAATTACATGGACATTGTCACGTAGAGTAGGCCAGAAGGCTAAACTGGATAACCTAACCTCTATCAAAATAAAAAGATGGCGGAGCCGCAAAAGTTCTTCTGTGCAAAGGTGTTTATTTACAAGTGATTCCGGAACAAAAAACAACAGTACTGCCATCAACGTCTACCTTATGGGACAGCTTAAAAACAATGCTGCCCCATCCACAGCTCAATCCAAAAATGCCTCTTCCCCTGACTGAAAGAGAGGCTCCCTTTTGTAGGGCTAGCCCCTCCCCTCAGAACAATTAACCCTCATTAATTAATCAATTAACAATACAAACCTACATTTTCCATGAACTAAACATACTAAAGGATATACATTGCAACACGGTTTTAAACAATATCACAACATAACATTTACAACATTACATCACTACTGACAATATCTTTCAATATGCCCATATGCATTAATGAGCCATTTGGGACAGGCACTATAAAGCCAACCCAATTCCCTTAGCTCGGGTCCTTTTCCAGCATACGCGGAAGCTACAGAGATGGAGAGAGAGGAACAGAACAAACAAACAATGCGCTCATCCACAACATTGATAAGTATAATAATTATTGTATCTCTCAAATATGAACATTGACAAGTGTGAAATGCATGCACCAAGACAGAAGTTAATTTGTGTGTCGACCCACATTGTTAACTTATCTTATAATGGCGCAGGGAGGAGTGATGAATATGTGTGTGCGTTAAAGAACCAAATGCTGCCCGCGGCCAGTGACGGACTTCTACGTCACAGACATACACAGTAAAAAGGGGACTCTTTGAATTGATTTTGTTCAATGTGGATACAAAACAACACAGAGGAGCAGAGAGAGAAAAAAAACATGTTTGGACAAGGAAGAGGCGTAGTTGGACCAGGGAGAGAAGTAGCTGGACCAGGCAGAGGAGTAGTTGGACAAGGACAAGTGAGAAGGAGAGGTAGGGGGAGAGGAGTAAGAATGCGTGGTGGTGTTCAAAGGAGAGTATGAGCTGTTGTCACTGATGAAATAAGAGCCACCATCATAGACCATGTGATAAAACATGGTCTATCACTGAGAGAGGCTGGTGAAAGAGTCCACTCTAATACCATGGCCTATCACTGAGAGAGATTAGTGAAAGAGTCCAGCCTAATACGATGGTCTATCACTGAGAGAGATTAGTGAAAGAGTCCAGCCTAATACCATGGTCTATCACTGAGAGAGGCTGGTGAAAGAGTCCAGCCTAATATGATGGTCTATCACTGAGAGAGGCTGGTGAAAGAGTCCAGCCTAATACGATGGTCTATCACTGAGCGAGGCTGGTGAAAGAGTCCACCCTAATATCATGGTCTATCACTGAGAGAGGCTGGTGAAAGAGTCCAGTCTAATACCATGGTCTATCACAGAGAGAGGCTGGTGAAAGAGTCCAGCCTAATACCATGGTATATCACTGAGAGAGGCTGATGAAAGAGTCCAGTCTAATACCATGGTCTATCACAGAGAGAGGCTGGTGAAAGAGTCCAGTCTAATTCCATGGTATATCACTGAGAGAGGCTGGTGAAAGATTCCAGCCTAATACCATGGTCTATCACTGAGAGAGACTGTTGAAAGAGTTGTATTTTTGTTCCTCTAAAGGACGCAACGTCTTCCTCCCTCTGGGGGAAGAGGAAAGTTCCTCAGTGAAGACCAAGAGCATGCCATTGTAGGATTGGTCATTGCTGACAATGCAATAAAACTGAGAGAAATTCAGACCATTGTAGAGGACAACCTGGTATTTCACAATGTGGAAATCATCAGCCTGACTACCATTGTTCAGACTCTGACCAAACATAGAGTTCGAATGAAACAGTTGTACACGATTCCTTTTGAAAGGAACATTGAGCTGGTCAAGGAACTCCGGCACCAATACGTCCAGGTTAGTGTCTCTCCGATATGTCTAGTTCTATAGTGAGTTTTACACTATGCTACTTAAAGTACATACAGTAGGACATATTGAAAAGCATTAACACATAATGTGTTTGATTTCTTTCAGAGAGTCATGGAGTTGAAGGCTAAACAGACCCCACATGAAATCATTTATGAAGATGAGGCAGGGTTTAAACGGACAAAAACACGTCGGAGGGGAAGCAACATCACCGGGAAAAGGGCCACCGTTGATGGGTCAGAGGGGAGCAAATATCACAATGTGTGCTGCAGTCTGGAGTGCTGGTCTGGTCCTGCAGAAATGCCAGATTGGTCCCTACAACACTGAGCGCTTTCTTTTGACCTCCACCAACAACTGGTGCCAGAAGCAGAAAGGGAACAGCTGGGAGGAAACTTGAGGACATTTGTGATTGCATGGGACAATGTAGCATTCCACCATTCACATGCAATCACAAACTGGTCTGCAGCCCATCCAAGAATGGTTTCCCTTTTCCTCCCCACTTCTCACCTTTCCTCTCCACTTCTCACCTTTCCTCCCCACTTCTCACCTTTCCTCAACACCATTGAGGAATCTTTTCTGCCTGGAGGTGGAAAGTGTATGATCATCGGCCACATGACAAAATCCCCTCCTGGATGCAATGGATGCCGGCTGCAGAGACCTCTCAGCTGAAGACTGCCAGGGGTGGATGAGGCAGGCCAAGCGTTTCTATCCAAGGTGCTGAGACATCTCAGCTGAAGACTGCCAGGGGCGGATGAGGCAGGCCAAGCGTTTCTATCCAAGGTGCAGAGACCTCTCAGCTGAAGACTGCCAGGGGCGGATGAGGCAGGCCAAGCGTTTCTATCCAAGGTGCTGAGACATCTCAGCTGAAGACTGCCAGGGGTGGATGAGGCAGGCCAAGCGTTTCTATCCAAGGTGCAGAGACATCTCAGCTGAAGACTGCCAGGGGCGGATGAGGCAGGCCAAGCGTTTCTATCCAAGGTGCAGAGACATCTCAGCTGAAGACTGCCAGGGGCGGATGAGGCAGGCCAAGCGTTTCTATCCAAGGTGCAGAGACATCTCAGCTGAAGACTGCCAGGGGTGGATGAGGCAGGCCAAGCGTTTCTATCCAAGGTGCAGAGACATCTCAGCTGAAGACTGCCAGGGGCGGATAAGGCAGGCCAAGCGTTTCTATCCAAGGTGCAGAGACATCTCAGCTGAAGACTGCCAGGGGCGGATGAGGCAGGCCAAGCGTTTCTATCCAAGGTGCAGAGACATCTCAGCTGAAGACTGCCAGGGGTGGATAAGGCAGGCCAAGCGTTTCTATCCAAGGTGCAGAGACATCTCAGCTGAAGACTGCCAGGGGTGGATGAGGCAGGCCAAGCGTTTCTATCCAAGGTGCAGAGACATCTCAGCTGAAGACTGCCAGGGGTGGATGAGGCAGGCCAAGCGTTTCTATCCAAGGTGCTGAGACATCTCAGCTGAAGACTGCCAGGGGTGGATAAGGCAGGCCAAGCGTTTCTATCCAAGGTGCAGAGACATCTCAGCTGAAGACTGCCAGGGGTGGATAAGGCAGGCCAAACGTTTCTATCTAAGGTGCATAGCGAGAGACGACATAAGATGTGATGTGGACAAGAACATGTGGCCAAAATGCTGAAGGTGGTATAGATTAGAACAGGACTGGACATGTTTGTGTTTTTTCCCTTCTCTGCCTTTTTTACAGTAATTGTGTTTTATTTTTACACATTGGGAACCAAAAGTCATGTATGTTGGATTTTTTTTTTATCACTGGCAGCAATTTCATGTTGCTAAATAAAGCTTTTACTGCAGCAATTCTGTCACTTACTATTCTTTTCTATTGTACATTATACAAAATAAAGATGACTCATTCACTTTTAGATAGTGTGTTGCCAAAAATGCACACAATTGACACTCAACCCAAAAATGTAGAGTGGTTTACAGTAAATGGAAACTGAATTAAAAAGAACAATGGATTTCATATTGTCTATTGTAAATGGAAACTGAATTAAAAAGAACAATGGATTTCATATTGTCTATTGTATGCAGGTTCTGAAACATGAAAAGTATTGCAGTTTTTGTAATGCCATCAACTGTTAGTATTTTGAAAGTCATTGTGCTATGATTGACGATATGTTCCTCGTGGATAGAAAACATGTGCTAGTGTTTTGACAGAATGATTAGATATTGAGTCGGGTTTGACGTGTTTTGATAGAGTTAGTGTACGTCGAGAAAGTTTTTTTGCATTTTGAAATGTAGAGATGGTATTTAATGAACAAAATGAGGTTTTGAGCAGAAAATGAACTATTTGACTAATTGTGTGACGTAGGTGTGTTGCTATGTTAAGAGTTTATAAAAAAGTACCTTAACTATAGGTAAACGCTTGTTAGCAATCGTTAAAAAAAGTTTTTAAAGTTTTTAAAGACTGTAAGCCATGCTTTGTTGTGAATGGGAGAATGGGAGTGTGATACCTAAACCCGAGTTAGCCTAAGGATCTCAAGTTAGGAGTCAGTTCAGGAGTCCGTGTTGGCCCAGACATGTTTGAGACGGTTGTATAGATTTGATTTAGCCTGGTCCCAGATATGTTTGTGCTGTCTTGCCAGCTCCTATGGTCATTGACATGCACAACACAAATAGATCTTGGACCAGGCTGGATGTGCTTGTCTTATTTGCTGTGGTCCAGGTGCAGAACATCTTTCAGATGGTTGTTGGACATGTGTTTGTCTTGTTGGTAAAACTTTACTTACGATGATGGTATGTAACATTCATAAAGTATTCATAAAACCTTGATATCCATGACATGAATGTCTATACTTCTCTGTTACAACATATACAGTATTTACCCTACTCTGGTCCAGGTGCAGAACATGTCCCAGTCAATTGAGGTGTTGAACCTACGGACTCAGAGGGACTTCCAGTATGTCATGAAGATGGAGAATCAGATGAAAGGGCTCCGGACCAAGTTCAGACAGGTAGAAGATGACAGGAAGACTATTATGGCCAAGAACTTCCAGGTACAGAACATTAAAGCACCAGAATACATTGAAGGAAGAATACATTGATGTACAGAACATTACAGCACTGAAATACATTGACGTAAATAACATTACAGCACTAGAATACATTGATGTACAGAACATTACAGCACTAGAATACATTGACGTAAATAACATTACAGCACTAGCATACATTGAAGTACAGAACATTACAGCACTGAAATACATTGACGTAAATAACATTACAGCACTAGAATATATTGAAGTAAATAACATTACAGCACTAGCATACATTGAAGTACAGAACATTACAGCACTGAAATACATTGACGTAAATAACATTACAGCACTAGAATACATTGATGTACATAACATTACAGCAGTAGAATACATTGAAGTACAGAACATTACAGCACTAGAATACATTGATGTACAGAACATTACAGCACTAGAATACATTGATGTACAGAACATTACAGCACTGAAATACATTGAAGTAAATAACATTAGAGCACTAGAATACATTGAAGTACAGAACATTACAGCACTGAAATACATTGAAGTAAATAACATTAGAGCACTAGAATACATTGAAGTACAGAACATTACTGCACTAGAATACATTGATGTACAGAACATTACAGCACTGAAATACATTGAAGTAAATAACATTAGAGCACTAGAATACATTGAAGTAAATAACATTAGAGCACTAGAATACATTGAAGTACAGAACATTACAGCACTGAAATACATTGAAGTAAATAACATTAGAGCACTAGAATACATTGAAGTACAGAACATTACTGCACTAGAATACATTGATGTACAGAACATTACAGCACTGAAATACATTGAAGTAAATAACATTAGAGCACTAGAATACATTGAAGTACAGAACATTACAGCACTGAAATACATTGAAGTAAATAACATTAGAGCACTAGAATACATTGATGTAAATAACATTACAGCACTAGAATACATTGATGTAAATAACATTACAGCACTAGAATACATTGATGTACATAACATTACAGCACTAGAATACATTGATGTACATAACATTACAGCACTAGAATACATTGAAGTACAGAACATTACAGCACTAGAATACATTGATGTACATAACATTACAGCACTAGAATACATTGATGTACATAACATTACAGCACTAGAATACATTGAAGTAAATAACATTACAGCACTAGAATACATTGAAGTAAATAACATTACAGCACTAGAATACATTGATGTACAGAACATTACAGCACTAGAATACATTGATGTACAGAACATTACAGCACTAGAATACATTGAAGTACAGAACATTACAGCACTAGAATACATTGATGTACAGAACATTACAGCACTGAAATACATTGATGTAAATAACATTACAGCACTAGAATACATTGATGTAAATAACATTACAGCACTAGAATACATTGATGTAAATAACATTACAGCACTAGAATACATTGAAGACAATAACATTACAGCACTAGAATACATTGATGTACGTAACATTACAGCAGTAGGATACATTGAAGTAAATAACATTGCAGCACTAGAATACATTGAAGTACAGAACAATACTGCACTAGATTTACAGCACTAGAATACATTAACGTACAGAACATTACAGCAGTAGAATACATTGAAGTAAATAACATTGCAGCACTAGAATACATTGAAGTACAGAACAATACTGCACTAGATTTACAGCACTAGAATACATTAACGTACAGAACATTACAGCAGTAGAATACATTGAAGTACAGAACATTACAGCACTAGAATACATTGAAGTACAGAACATTACAGCACTAGAATACATTGAAGTACAGAACATTACAGCAGTAGAATACATTGAAGTACAGAACATTACAGCAGTAGAATACATTGAAGACAATAACATTACAGCACTAGAATACATTGAAGACAATAACATTACAGCACTAGAATACATTGAAGTACAGAACATTACAGCAATAGAATACATTGAAGTACAGCACATTACAGCACTAGAATACATGGATGTACATAACATTACAGCACTAGAATACATTGAAGTACAGAACATTACTGCACTAGAATTACAGCACTAGAATACATTGATGTACATAACATTACAGCACTAGAATACATTGATGTACATAACATTACAGCACTAGAATACATTGATGTACATAACATTGCAGCACTAGAATACATTGAAGTAAATAACATTACAGCACTAGAATACATTGATGTACAGAACATTGCAGCACTAGAATACATTGAAGTACAGAACAATACTGCACTAGATTTACAGCACTAGAATACATTAACGTACAGAACATTACAGCAGTAGAATACATTGAAGTACAGAACATTACAGCACTAGAATACATTGATGTACAGAACATTACAGCACTAGAATACATTGAAGTACAGAACATTACAGCAGTAGAATACATTGAAGTACAGAACATTACAGCAGTAGAATACATTGAAGACAATAACATTACAGCACTAGAATACATTGAAGACAATAACATTACAGCACTAGAATACATTGAAGTACAGAACATTACAGCAATAGAATACATTGAAGTACAGCACATTACAGCACTAGAATACATGGATGTACATAACATTACAGCACTAGAATACATTGAAGTACAGAACATTACTGCACTAGAATTACAGCACTAGAATACATTGATGTACATAACATTACAGCACTAGAATACATTGATGTACATAACATTACAGCACTAGAATACATTGATGTACATAACATTACAGCACTAGAATACATTGAAGTAAATAACATTACAGCACTAGAATACATTGATGTACAGAACATTGCAGCACTAGAATACATTGAAGTAAATAACATTACAGCACTAGAATACATTGATGTACAGAACATTACAGCACTAGAATACATTGAAGTAAATAACATTACAGCAGTAGAATAGATTGAAGTACAGAACATTACAGCACTAGCATACATTGAAGTACAGAACATTACAGCAGTAGAATACATTGAAGTACAGAACATTACAGCAGTAGAATACATTGAAGTAAATAACATTACAGCACTAGAATACATTGAAGTACAGAACATTACAGCAGTAGAATACATTGAAGACAATTACATTACAGCACTAGAATACATTGAAGTACAGAACATTACAGCAGTAGAATACATTGAAGTACAGAACATTACAGCACTAGAATACATGGATGTACATAACATTACAGCACTAGAATACATTGAAGTACAGAACATTACAGCACTAGAATACATTGATGTACATTACAGCACTAGAATACATTGATGTACATAACATTACAGCACTAGAATACATTGAAGTACAGAACATTACTGCACTAGAATTACAGCACTAGAATACATTGATGTACTTAACATTACAGCACTAGAATACATTGATGTACATAACATTACAGCACTAGAATACATTGAAGTACAGAACATTACAGCACTAGAATACATTGAAGTACAGAACATTACAGCACTAGAATACATTGAAGTACAGAACATTACTGCACTAGAATTACAGCACTAGAATACATTGATGTACATAACATTACAGCACTAGAATACATTGATGTACAGAACATTACAGCACTAGAATACATTGATGTACATAACATTACAGCAGTAGAATACATTGAAGTACAGAACATTACAGCACTAGAATACATTGAAGTAAATAACATTACAGCACTAGAATACATTGAAGACAATAACATTACAGCACTAGAATACATTGAAGTACAGAACATTACAGCAGTAGAATACATTGAAGTACAGAACATTACAGCACTAGAATACATTGAAGTACAGAACATTACAGCAGTAGTATACATTGAAGACAATAACATTACAGCACTAGAATACATTGAAGACAATAACATTACAGCACTAGAATACATTGATGTACAGAACATTACAGCAGTAGAATACATTGAAGTACAGCACATTACAGCACTAGAATACATGGATGTACATAACATTACAGCACTAGAATACATTGAAGTACAGAACATTACAGCAGTAGAATATATTGAAGTACAGAACATTACAGCAGTAGAATACATTGAAGTACAGCACATTACAGCACTAGAATACATGGATGTACATAACATTACAGCACTAGAATACATTGAAGTACAGAACATTACAGCAGTAGAATACATGGATGTACAGAACATTACAGCACTAGAATACATTGATGTACATAACATTACAGCACTAGAATACATTGATGTACATAACATTACAGCACTAGAATACATTGATGTACATAACATTACAGCACTAGAATACATTGATGTACATAACATTACAGCACTAGAATACATTGATGTACATAACATTACAGCACTAGAATACATTGAAGTACAGAACATTACTGCACTAGAATTACAGCACTAGAATACATTGATGTACATAACATTACAGCACTAGAATACATTGATGTACAGAACATTACAGCACTAGAATACATTGAGGTAAATAACATTACAGCACTAGAATACATTGAGGTAAATAACATTACAGCACTAGAATACATTGATGTACATAACATTACAGCACTAGAATACATTGAAGTAAATAACATTACAGCACTAGAATACATTGATGTACAGAACATTACAGCACTAGAATACATTGATGTACATAACATTACAGCACTAGAATACATTGATGTACATAACATTACAGCACTAGAATACATTGATGTACAGAACATTACAGCACTAGAATACATTGATGTACAGAACATTACAGCAGTAGAATACATTGATGTACATAACATTACAGCACTAGAATACATTGAAGACAATAACATTACAGCACTAGAATACATTGAAGTACAGAACATTACAGCAGTAGAATACATTGAAGTACAGAACATTACAGCAGTAGAATACATTGAAGACAATAACATTACAGCACTAGAATACATGGATGTACATAACATTACAGCAGTAGAATACATTGATGTACATAACATTACAGCACTAGAATACATTGAAGTACAGAACATTACTGCACTAGAATTACAGCACTAGAATACATTGATGTACATAACATTACAGCACTAGAATACATTGATGTACAGAACATTACAGCAGTAGAATATATTGAAGTACAGAACATTACAGCACTAGAATACATTGAAGTACAGAACATTACAGCACTAGAATACATTGAAGTAAATAACATTACAGCACTAGAATACATTGAAGTACAGAACATTACAGCACTAGAATACATTGAGGTAATAACATTACAGCACTAGAATACATTGAAGTACAGAACATTACAGCAGTAGAATACATTGAAGACAATTACATTACAGCACTAGAATACATTGAAGTACAGAACATTACAGCAGTAGAATACATTGAAGTACAGAACATTACAGCACTAGAATACATTGAAGACAATAACATTACAGCACTAGAATACATTGAAGTACAGAACATTACAGCAGTAGAATACATTGAAGTACAGAACATTACAGCACTAGAATACATTGAAGTACAGAACATTACAGCACTAGAATACATTGAAGTACAGCACATTACAGCACTAGAATACATGGATGTACATAACATTACAGCACTAGAATACATTGATGTACAGAACATTACAGCAGTAGAATACATTGATGTACATAACATTACAGCACTAGAATACATTGATGTACATAACATTACAGCACTAGAATACATTGAAGTACAGAACATTACTGCACTAGAATTACAGCACTAGAATACATTGATGTACATAACATTACAGCACTAGAATACATTGATGTACATAACATTACAGCAGTAGAATACATTGATGTACAGAACATTACAGCACTAGAATACATTGAGGTAATAACATTACAGCACTAGAATACATTGAAGTACAGAACATTACAGCACTAGAATACATTGATGTACAGAACATTGCAGCACTAGGGGCGGCAGGGTAGCCTAGTGGTTAGAGCGTTGGACTAGTAATCGAAAGGTTGCAAGTTCAAATCCCCGAGCTGACAAGGTACATCTGTCGTTCTGCCCCTGAACAGGCAGTTAACCCACTGTTCCTAGGCCGTCATTGAAAATAAGAATTTGTTCTTAACTGACTTGCCTAGAAAAAGAAAAAGAAATAAATAAATAGAATACATTGAAGTACAGAACAATACTGCACTAGAATTACAGCACTAGGATACATTAATGTACAGAACATTACAGCACTAGAATACATTGAAGTAAATAACATTACAGCACTATAATACATTGAAGTACAGAACATTACTGCACTAGAATTACAGCACTAGAATACATTGACGTACAAAACATTACAGCACTAGAATACATTGAAGTAAATAACATTACATCACTAGAATACATTGATGTACAGCACATTTTTTATAAACAGGCCCAGATGTTTTGCCTGACCACATGACCTGACCAGAGGTGTTTACTTACAATTCTAAACACTGTGAGAGACACTCATAAGGAAATATGTTAGATCAATAAAAAAAATATACAGTACCAGTCAAAAGTTTGGACACACCTACTCATTCATTGGTTTTTCTTTATTTGTACTATTTTCTACATTGTAGAATAATAGTGAAGACATCAAAACTATGAAATAAGACATATCGCATCATGTAATAACCAAAAAAGTGTTAAACAAATAAAAATGTTATATTTTAGATTCTGCAAAGTAGTCACCCTTTGCCCACTCTTGGCATTCTTTCAACCTGCTTCATGAGATAGTCACCTGGAATGCATTTAAATTAACTGGTGTGCATTAAGAGTCAGTTGTGTCGTGACAAGGTAGGAGTGGTATACAGAAGATAGCATATTATGGCAAGAACAGCTCAAGTAAGCAAAGAGAAACGGCAGTCCATCGTTACTTTAAGACATGAAGGTCAGTCAATATGGAACCTTTCAAGAATTTTGAAAGTTTCTTCAACTGCAGTCGCAAAAACAGATCAAGCGCTATGATGAAACTGGCTCTGATGAGGACCGCCACAGGAAAGGAAGACCCAGAGTTGCCTCTGCTGCAGAGGATAAGATCATTAGAGTTACCAGCCTCAGAAATTGCAGCCCAAATAAATGCTTCACAGAGTTCAAGTAACAGACTGTGTGAGCGAATGAGCGAATTTCTGCAAAGAAATCATGACTAAAGGACACCAATAAGAAGAAGAGACTTGCTTGGGGCAAGAAACACAAGCAATGGAGATTAGACCGGTGGAAATCTGTCCTTCGGTCTGATGAGTCAAAACGTGAGATTTTGGGTCACAACCACCTTGTCTTTGTGAGACGCAGAATAGGTGAATGGATGATCTCTCCATGTGTGGTTCCCACCATGAAGCATGGAGGAGGATGTGTGATGTTGTAGGGATGCTTTGCTGGCGACACTGTCTGTGATTTATTTAGAATTCAACGCACACTTAACCAGCATGGCTACCACAGCATTCTGCAGCGATAAGCCATCACATCTGGTTTGCACTTAGTGGGACTATCATTTGTTTTTCAGCACGACAATCACCCCTCCAGGCTGTGTAAGGGCTATTTGACCAAGAACAAGAGTGATTGAGTGCTGCATCAGATGACCTGGCCTCCACAATCACCCAACCTCAACCCAATTGAGATGGTTTGGGATGAGTTGGACAGCAGAGGGAAGGAAATGCAGCCAACAAGTGCTCAGCATATGTGGGAACTCCTTCAAGACTGTTGGAAAAGCATTCCAGGTGAAGCTGGCTGAGAAAATGCCAAGAGTGTGCAAAGTTGTCATCAAGGCAAAGCGTGGCTACTTCGAAGAATCTAAAATCAAAAATTTATTTGATTTGTTTATCACTTTTTTGGTTACTACATGATTTCATGTGTGTCATTCATAGATTTGAAGTCTTCACTATCATTCTACAATGTAGAAAATTGTTTAAAAAAAATAAGAAAAACCTTTGAAAAAAAAAACTTGTACTGTATATACATTACTGTTCAAAACTTTGGGGTCACAACGTGCCATTGGAACACAGGAGTGATGGTTGCTGATAATGGGCCTCTGTACACCTATGTAGATAATCCATAAACAATCAGCTGTTTCCAGCTACAATAGTCATTTACAACATTAACAATGTCTACACTGTATTTCTGATCAATTTGATGTTATTTTAATGGACAAATAATGTGCTATTCTATCAAAAACAGGGAAATGTATAAGTGACCCCACCGCTACAGTAGTGTATATACTTCTCGATGTTACCCATATTTCACTTTATTTTCAACACCCATTTTTTTCCTCTTCCCTATGGCTCAGCCTGGCCTCAGCCTGGCCTCAGCCATATAAAGCACACTATATGTACGTATTTAGACCTCCAAGATGTATGATATGTACTAATGGTCTAGTTCATTTAAACAGAAACGAAAGTAGGGAGGTTTGTCAGCGAGGATGGTTGGGCGTATATTGCGACTGCCTAGCAATACAAAGGTTCTGTGTTCGAGAATCTAACCTTAACCCATTACACCTAACCTGCTACTTGAATTATCCTAACCTTTTCCATTAGTTCTTCTAACCATCAACATAAATTTCCCCCTTAATTCTCCTTCGTCGTTAACACGCAACCCGGTCTCAGAAAAATACATATAATACCCTACATCAATAAGTTACATCATCCAATTAGTATGCTATTGTACCACTGGGTAAGACATATGATACTATAAATCCTCTAATTTCAATCTTACTGTAACATAATGCAACGAAATACAGTATATCATACTAAACGGACTGACAAATTTACGTACCAAATCCCACAAATTTCCTTGAGACAAGGTTGCATGGCTTCCTACCACTGCTCAGAAGGTGTGTTAAGCGTGCCTTAAGTGGTTTCTATCTCCCCTCTGGGATTTCTCTTAATCCAGGCCATTCTGTCTCTGTCCTGTGCCTGTCTCTGCTCCAGGAGCTTAAGGAGAAGATGGATGAGCTGCAGCCTCTGATCCCTGTGTTGGAGCAGTACAAGACAGATGCCCAGCTCATCTCCTCCTTTAAAGAGGAGATCAGAAACCTGTCCATGGTGCTCACAGCTATCCAGGAGGAGATGGGGGCATACGACTATGACGAGCTCTACCAGAGGGTGCTGAGACTGGACAGCAGGCTCCGCAACTGCATGGGCAAACTCAGTGAGTAGAACCAGATCAATATCAACTGCACGGGCAAACTCAGTGAGTAGAACCAGATCAATATCAACTGCACGAGCAAACTCAGTGAGTAGAACCAGATCAATATAAACTGCATGAGCAAACTCAGTGAGTAGAACCAGATCAATATCAACTGCACGGACAAACTCAGTGAGTAGAACCAGATCAATGTCAACTGCACGGGCAAACTCAGTGAGTAGAACCAGATCAATATCAACTGCACGGACAAACTCAGTGAGTAGAACCAGATCAATATCAACTGCACGGGCAAACTCAGTGAGTAGAACCAGATCAATATCAACTGCATGGGCAAACTCAGTGAGTAGAACCAGATCAATATCAACTGCATGGGCAAACTCAGTGAGTAGAACCAGATCAATATCAACTGCATGGGCAAACTCAGTGAGTAGAACCAGATCAATATCAACTGCACGGGCAAACTCAGTGAGTAGAACCAGATCAATATCAACTGCACGGGCAAACTCAGTGAGTAGAACCAGATCAATATCAACTGCACGGACAAACTCAGTGAGTAGAACCAGATCAATATCAACTGCACGGGCAAACTCAGTGAGTAGAACCAGATCAATGTCAACTGCACAAGCAAACTCAGTGAGTAGAACCAGATCAATGTCAACTGCACGGACAAACTCAGTGAGTAGAACCAGATCAATGTCAACTGCACGGGCAAACTCAGTGAGTAGAACCAGATCAATATCAACTGCACGGACAAACTCAGTGAGTAGAACCAGATCAATGTCAACTGCACGGGCAAACTCAGTGAGTAGAACCAGATCAATGTCAACTGCACAAGCAAACTCAGTGAGTAGAACCAGATCAATGTCAACTGCACGGACAAACTCAGTGAGTAGAACCAGATCAATGTCAACTGCACGGGCAAACTCAGTGAGTAGAACCAGATCAATATCAACTGCACGGACAAACTCAGTGAGTAGAACCAGATCAATGTCAACTGCACGGGCAAACTCAGTGAGTAGAACCAGATCAATGTCAACTGCACGGGCAAACTCAGTGAGTAGAACCAGATCAATGTCAACTGCACGGGCAAACTCAGTGAGTAGAACCAGATCAATGTCAACTGCACGGGCAAACTCAGTGAGTAGAACCAGATCAATGTCAACTGCACGGGCAAACTCAGTGAGTAGAACCAGATCAATATCAACTGCACGGACAAACTCAGTGAGTAGAACCAGATCAATATCAACTGCACGGGCAAACTCAGTGAGTAGAACCAGATCAATATCAACTGCACGGACAAACTCAGTGAGTAGAACCAGATCAATATCAACTGCACGGGCAAACTCAGTGAGTAGAACCAGATCAATATCAACTGCACGGGCAAACTCAGTGAGTAGAACCAGATCAATATCAACTGCACGGGCAAACTCAGTGAATCCTCCGTTGTGTATTTATGGCTCACGCCACAATAACTGTATATGGAGAAAATCAAGAATTCCTCACATAAACAGTGTTGTATTCCACTGGGTTAGGAGACTCTGAAGAGACAAAATCAGGATGAGATCTTTTAATGAGATCAGTTTTACCTGCTGTATATAATCTACTATTTGACTCTACCTGATCTTAATGGGAAAAGGAATGAAAGGATCTGATTTATAAAAGGTAAATGGAATAATGGAGGTCAAAGATTGAGTATCTTGATATAAACGTAATATTGAACAACATAAATAAATAACTGAGAGCTAAGCATAGATAATATTATAAAATCTTTTATCACTGTGGTTTCCATGCTCAAGCACAGTTACACTGTAATATCCATAAACAAGAAAATGACTACATTCTTTCATCTGTGAATTAGTTGGAACCCCAAACACATTACTATGCATGCGCGTTTGCATACGGTGTTATGTGTGTGTTTGCATATTTCTGCAACTCTGCAATACCATGTGGGATACGACAAACAGTACTGTAAAGCCCAGTATTAATAAGCAGCTTTCCCATGTTGTCAATACCTACTGCCAATTGATTGAGTCCGATATGATTGCCTTAGGCCTTAGACTTGAGTGTACGTGTTTCTGCCAGCCTGGATTTAATATGCACAGTGTTGTTGAGTAAACTCTCCGGTGGCACAGGCATGAAATTGGCTTGAGAAATCTATTTAGAAGAGGAGGAAAAAACAGTACATCTTATCGCTGCATTTCTTTATTAACAGCATGTGGGAAATTAATGAAAATCACTGGACCTGTAACAATAAAGACATCTGGCACCCGGTTTGGGGCATGGATGACTGATCCACAGGCCTCTCAGAGAAACAACAGGGTGAGTTATGGGATGGGAGTGGAGGAGGTGGAAGGTGGCTGGGCGTCTATGTTGGTGATAGCTCTTTCTCTGTGCGTGTCTCTGGTGACTACATCTCGGTTTTGTTTTCAGAGTATAGGGCAGGATTTATAACAATAATCGAATATTGTCATGACCAAACATCATGGTGTTGATTTTCATATAAGGCTGTTTCTGGGGATATTTAATTGCGTATCATTTAATTAAGTATAATTTAATTAGATTTATAAGGCATGTGAAGTGGTTCATATGTTATATTCATAAGGGAGATGGAGGAAATGGTGACCTTTTCGTAAAGATATTTTTGTATGTTTGTTGCATGTTTATTGAGTCTGTGTTCAGTGTGAAAGACACCAGTTTGTGGTTTCGACTAATTCCTGCTATTCATCTTTCTTTGACATAGGTCTGGTACATGGACAGCTACACCAACAGTAAGATTGTCCGTGAGTACAAGACCATGGAAGACTTTGTGGCTAATGTGGTGTCTCGAACCTACAACCTTCCATTTAAATGGGAGGGAACCGGTCACGTGGTATACAATGGGTCCCTGTACTACAACAAGTACCAGAGCAACATCATCGTGAAGTACAGTTTTGAGACGGGTCGGGTGCTGGCTCAGCGGGCTCTGGAGTACGCCGGCTTCCACAATACCTACCCCTACTCCTGGGGCGGATACTCCGACATCGATGTCATGGCCGACGAACTGGGCATGTGGGTGGTGTACGCAACCAATCAGAACGCGGGAAATATTGTCATCGCCCAGATGGACCCGGACACCCTGGAAGTCCAGAAGACATGGAACACGGAATATTCCAAACGGAATGCGGGGGAATCCTTCATGATCTGCGGAACACTCTACATCACCAACTCTCACCTGACGGGTGCTAAGGTCTACTACTCATACTCCACCAAGACCTCCAGCTATGAGTACACAGACATCCCCTTCCACAACCAGTACTTTCACATGTCCATGTTAGACTATAACGCCAGGGAGAGGGCGCTCTATGCCTGGAACAATGGACACCAGGTGCTGTTCAATGTCACTCTGTTCCACGTCATCAAAACCGAAGATGACTCCTAGAAGAGAAATGAGAACAAATGTCAGATGTCCTCATATGGACAACATACAAATGAGAACAACAACTCTCAAAGAGAAAGCACCATCATTTGTGATATACAAGGGACCTTGTACTAACTCCCTTGTTCATATTTTTTCTTCTCCTCCCTAAAATGAACTGTGCTGTCTTTACATTGCCATTACTTGAAGAAATCACCTTTTTGTATTTTCTGGGCCAGAACACTTGAACACGGACAGAATGGCATTCCGTTTCCATTCTTCCTTTTTTAACTTCTTACATCGCTGCTGAAAAGACGACTTTACTGTATGGCCTTATTCACTGCTGTCTTTTGGATCCGTATCAGCCGAAGGCTCTAGATTGCTTTTGTGCATGAATGTCTGACATTTTGTCTGATGTAATTTATGATGATATATTAGCTACGTTCCTGTTCTAGACATGTCCTTTAGTTCTCACAGTGTTTGTGGTGATGTCTATTTAAAGTATTTAAACCGGGGAGGTTGAAGATCATCCCCTCCAGACTATTTGCTGCCATGTATGTAGAGGTAATTTATAACAAAGCAAAATGGACAGTCTTATCAACTTATTAAAAATATTGCAGTAACAATTTTATGTCTCTATGTGAGAGTTAAGTCCATATATTTTATAAAATACTGTATCATAAAAGCGTATCTGTTTTTATTTGTCCATGTTGAATAAGGCAATACATACTCTTATAGTAAAAACTGAAATGAACCAATCCAGCACCAAATAAATCCTATGCTTTTATCTCGGTCTGAAGATGCTGCATTTTGATATCTATTGTGCCTGTAACATTTTTTGAGAGAAGTGTGACCAAAAATATAACTGAAAAAGCAAAATATCATCAACATCTCTATGCCAAGATAAAAATAAGCTGAAAGAAAATCATATTATGAAGGCCCCATTTATGAATGATGATGATGGTGGGGATGAAGGTGATGGCTTGCGAATATTGAAATTTCTGAGGCTTTTTCCTCTGTTGGGTTGAGTGCTATCCTTTGGCATTCCAATCAGGAAGTTCATGAACAGGCAAATTCCCCTCTAGTTCCCCTCTTCAGGCAAATTCCCCTCTAGTCCCCACCCTCTGCATCCACTCAGGCAGGGTAGCCTAGTGGTTAGAGAGTTGGACTAGTAACGGAAAGGTTGCAAGTTCAAATCCCAGAGCTGACAAGGTACAAATCTGTTGTTCTACCCCTGAACACTGTTCCTAGGCCGTCATTGAAAATACAAATTTGTTCTTAACTGACTTGCCTAGTCAGAAAAGGTAAAGGTGAAAAAATAAACAAATCTGTCTAGTTTCACAGTAGGAGCCCATGAGACAGACTACGTAATTTACCACCTCTCTCCCTCCCCCTGCCCAAACAGTAAAGTGCCTACCACAATCATGAATCTTTATCGATTCCCCATCTAGAGTCCTTGGCTACAAGTGTCACCCAGTGTGAGCATCTCTTCTCTCCGCTGTCCCCGCTCTCACCACACTCAAAGGAGAAAAAGAAAATCAGAAATTGCTCTTCCAGAAAAGTTGATTAGCATAGATTTTCCCACCTTTTCCCCTCTCTATGTGTCTATGTCTGGTTCAGCGGGAGGGAGGGATGAATGGATGGAGGGAGGGAGGGCTATCATTCAGTGTTGGGATCGTAACGTCAAACGCTGTCAGTTTGAATGCTCATGTCTCTATCTGTGCTCATCCAGATACTCAGTAAAAAACACCACGCATCAAGATACTCAGTAAAAAATACCACACATCAAGATACTCAGTAAAAACACCACGCATCAAGATACTCAATAAAAAACACCACGCATCAAGATACTCAGTAAAAAACACCACGCATCAAGATACTCAGTAAAAACACCACGCATCAAGATACTCAGTAAAAAACACCACGCATCAAGATACTCAGTAAAAACACCATGCATTTTACATTTACATTTAAGTCATTTAGCAGACGCTCTTATCCAGAGCGACTTACAAATTGGTGCATTCACCTTATGACATCCAGTGGAGCAGCCACTTTACAATAGTGCATCTAAATCTTTTAAGGGGGGGGTGAGAAGGATTACTTTATCCTATCCTAGGTATTCCTTAAAGAGGTGGGGTTTCAGGTGTCTCCGGAAGGTGGTGATTGACTCCGCTGTCCTGGCGTCGTGAGGGAGTTTGTTCCACCATTGGGGGGCCAGAGCAGCGAACAGTTTTGACTGGGCTGAGCGGGAACTGTACTTCCTCAGTGGTAGGGAGGCGAGCAGGCCAGAGGTGGATGAACGCAGTGCCCTTGTTTGGGTGTAGGGCCTGATCAGAGCCTGGAGGTACTGAGGTGCCGTTCCCCTCACAGCTCCGTAGGCAAGCACCATGGTCTTGTAGCGGATGCGAGCTTCAACTGGAAGCCAGTGGAGAGAGCGGAGGAGCGGGGTGACGTGAGAGAACTTGGGAAGGTTGAACACCAGACGGGCTGCGGCGTTCTGGATGAGTTGTAGGGGTTTAATGGCACAGGCAGGGAGCCCAGCCAACAGCGAGTTGCAGTAATCCAGACGGGAGATGACGAGTGCCTGGATTAGGACCTGCGCCGCTTCCTGTGTGAGGCAGGGTCGTACTCTGTGGATGTTGTAGAGCATGCACCTACAGGAACGGGCCACCGCCTTGATGTTAGTTGAGAACGATAGGGGTTGTCCAGGATCACGCCAAGGTTCTTAGCGCTCTGGGAGGAGGACACAGTGGAGTTGTCAACCGTGATGGCGAGATCATGGAACGGGCAGTCCTTCCCCGGGAGGAAGAGCAGCTCCGTCTTGCCGAGGTTCAGCTTGAGGTGGTGATCCGTCATCCACACTGATATGTCTGCCAGACATGCAGAGATGCGATTCGCCACCTGGTCATCAGAAGGGGGAAAGGAGAAGATTAATTGTGTGTCGTCTGCATAGCAATGATAGGAGAGACCATGTGAGGTTATGACAGAGCCAAGTGACTTGGTGTATAGCGAGAATAGGAGAGGGCCTAGAACAGAGCCCTGGGGGACACCAGTGGTGAGAGCACGTGGTGAGGAGACGGATTCTCGCCACGCCACCTGGTAGAAGCGACCTGTCAGGTAGGACGCAATCCAAGCGTGGGCGGCGCCGGAGATGCCCAACTCGGAGAGGGTGGAGAGGAGGATCTGATGGTTCACAGTATCGAAGGCAGCCGATAGGTCTAGAAGGATGAGAGCAGAGGAGAGAGAGTTAGCTTTAGCAGTGCGGAGCGCCTCCGTGATACAGAGAAGAGCAGTCTCAGTTGAATGACTAGTCTTGAAACCTGACTGATTTGGATCAAGATGCATCAAGATACTCCGAAGAAATACCACGCATCAAGTTACTCAGTAAAAAATACCACGCATCAAGATACTCAGTAAAAAATACCACGCATCAAGTTGCTCAGTAAAAAATACCACGCATCAAGTAAAAAATACCACGCATCAAGTTACTCAGTAAAAAATACCACGCATCAAGATACTCAGTAAAAAACACCACGCATCAAGATACTCAGTAAAACACTTGGACCGCTTCACTGGGTGCTATATCTAGCAGGATCATTGAGTCTTTACTGTTCTCTCTGAGAAAATAGAGAGCAACCTATTGCATCTAAAGTTTGTCATTCTGTATGGGGTTGGATGGAAGCCTAAATGACCTATACTATAAGTAAAAGCCATTGTCTGGATTGAGGCAAATAGTACAAACCCACACTCACTACATGGCACTCTGTTCCGCAATCAATTCCGCAATGATAGAACTCTTCCATTTGGGGAGAATTATCATTCATCTTTGATTAGTTGGATCGCATATAGTTTTTCATCTGATTCTCGGAAATTAAGTTGAATAGATGGTACTTGGCAGATCTGATGGACACTTTGCATATCCTCAGGTTACCTACCTGACAGACAAGAGACTTTGAAGCAACGTATGATAATGACAGAGCGAGGTAGACATCAACATAAGATCTTCCCTAGCTGCCTCTGCTGTATCAACAACCCTCGTCACAATTCTCGAGGCAACATAAATACATGTAGGTCTATCTGGCATCGGGCCATCTTATTAATGTACGCTGCCTGGCGTATACTCATGTTGTTGACCACAGGGCAGGGTCTACTCCCGCATAGCCTCTCAATGGACAGACTTGGACTCGTCAGTATGAAAATTGCATGGTTACTGTATCTTATGACATTTCTTTCTTTTTTTCTCTCTCTACATGGACAAACAGTAGTCGTCTAAAGTGGGTCCTTCATTATGATTATGTAGTCCCTCTTCTAAGCCTGATTGGACACACTTCCCGCCAGGACGATGTCGGGTGTGAGGAGAGTGTTGTGGAGAATATCAATTTGCATTTATCCGTTCATTTGGAGGTGCCTTTGCAGACGAGGCTTTGCCTGCTCGCTTGCTGTTCCATTTCAGCTAAATGAATAGTTCTCAGGAAAAAAAGTAATTTTGTTCACTGGCGGTAATGACTATCTGATATCTGTCAATAGTCATACAGGCTTCATAATTCATCTTCAGAAGTCCTGATTCCCCATTAGTGAGAGGGAGCAGAAGTCCTGATTCCCCATCAGTGAAAGGGAGCAGAAGTCCTGATTCCACATCAGTGAGAGGGAGCAGAAGTCCTGATTCCACATCAGTGAGAGGGAGCAGAAGTCCTGATTCCACATCAGTGAGAGGGAGCAGAAGTCCTGATTCCACATCAGTGAGAGGGAGCAGAAGTCCTGATTCCACATCAGTGAGAGGGAGCAGAAGTCCTGATTCCCCATTAGTGAGAGGGAGCAGAAGTCCTGATTCCACATCAGTGAGAGGGAGCAGAAGTCCTGATTCCACATCAGTGAGAGGGAGCAGAAGTCCTGATTTCACATCAGTGAGAGGGATCAGAAGTCCTGATTCCACATCAGTGAGAGGGAGCAGAAGTCCTGATTCCACGTCAGTGAGAGGGAGCAGAAGTCCTGATTCCACATCAGTGAGAGGGAGCAGAAGTCCTGATTCCACATCAGTGAGAGGGAGCAGAAGTCCTGATTCCACATCAGTGAGAGGGAGCAGAAGCCCTGATTCCACGTCAGTGAGAGTGAGCAGAAGTCCTGATTCCACATCAGTGAGAGGGAGCAGAAGTCCTGATTCCACATCAGTGAGAGGGAGCAGAAGCCCTGATTCCACGTCAGTGAGAGGGAGCAGAAGTCCTGATTCCACGTCAGTGAGAGTGAGCAGAAGTCCTGATTCCACATCAGTGAAAGGGAGCAGAAGCCCTGATTCCACATCAGTGAGAGGGAGCAGAAGTCCTGATTCCACATCAGTGAGAGGGAGCAGAAGTCCTGATTCCACATCAGTGAGAGGGATCAGAAGTCCTGATTCCACATCAGTGAGAGGGAGCAGAAGTCCTGATTCCACATCAGTGAGAGGGAGCCCAAGGAGTTGCTCCAGATGCTTCACAAGTTATCTACCACAATCTCTCCACAAAAGTTTGATGATAGATCTAGTAGCTTGAAGGACTCTTTCTGAAAACCCCTAGGAATCTTTTCCACTTTGCTTTATTCTTTTCAGTATGGTGTGCCCCACATTCACTAGCTTTGGGGCCTCGCCTCACAAATTGCTTCAAAAGTAGGGTTGCTAATGCTATTGGGGGAATAGAGTGATTTTATGAGCCTGTCATTTTCTTGAAAGGACAGAGGATATAGTGTGCTGGCCAACCAGCTGGTGGTGGTGAGGTCTGCTTTAATGACAAACCAGCCATTCCCTGATCTATAGAGAATCAAAACGAAAGGAAGAATCTAAAGATTTCTTTGATAAAGGATAATCACATTCTGAATCCTCTTCTCATCCCCAAAGCCCTAACGTAATACACATTTTATTACTGGAACCAAGCACTGAGACACTGTGAGAGACGCCCCTGAGTTTTCCCCCCTTTTCAAACTGCAACAACGCTATTAACTGTCTGGGTGCTGTAGTCTAGAGAAATCAAATGCTAAATCTTCTCTTTTTTTAATCCAAAATGCCTTCCCTTTCCCCTCCGTAGTAACCTGGGAGTTTCAGAGCTACAGACAACAGCAGGGAAAATTACCCTCGCGGAGAGAAATGACCCGAATAGACCGAGGGTCTTTGTACTGTGTAATTACCATGTCATTTGGTGGAGTTGTGTGTCTGCTCTGACTTGACAGGCTGCTGGCATAATTGAGACGGGATATGAATACTGTCCGCCTCTGACAGAAAGACGAGAGAAGAGCTGTTGGGAAGGAGAGGGAACAGAGGGGAGTAATGACATATCTCACTACATATAGGCAGGACATGAGTTACATATCACACTTCAACATATGTATGCAATAGATTCATGACAAGTGTTTGGGTGGGTGTGTGTGTGTTGTGTTGTGTTCCTTGCGTGTGTGTGTGTGTGTGTGTGCGTGCACAGTCTTCACACGTGTGTGCTCTGCATATGAGCGTGCATGCATGTGTGTGTTATTGTTTTTGCTGCGTTGACTTCACCATTAGCAGTTGAGAGAAACAAAGAGTTATCTGAAATACCCTTTTAGCCGAGGGCACAATCCAACACCCATTATAAAATCATTTTTGGATTGACCTAACTCTGATTTTCACTCATTAATTTGACCAAAAACAAGGGAAGCAGAGAGGCAGAAAGGCCAGTACAACGTCATGATTATTCTCCTGTCACCCCATGTTCCGTAGCTGTGGTGTTCAGACAATTGCAGCAATTCAATCACCAGCTAACCAAAGCAATTCAATCACACCACACCAGCTAGCCACAATCATTCAAAACTAAATCAACAGCAAGGCTGCATTTCATGTCATGTTGAAAAGCGGTTTGAAAATCCACCTCTGATTACCATATCAATCATAGGACCTTGTTAGTTTTCTTCCTGCTATCTAGCCTAAGTTCCCTTGGGTTTGTGTTAATGGTATTGTATTCTTGGTGACGCCTGCCTTTCAACCTAGTCTTGGTGAGGGGGTGGGTGGACTACTGTCTGCTGTACATATCAAGTTATGTTCTTTACTGACATGTGAAGGAAAATACGTCTTCGGAAAATGGAGTAAAATACGTTTTAGTTCAGCAACCAATATGATATGATGAAAGAACTGAGCTTCCACTGTGAGGAAGAAAGAACTCCAACAAGAGGTTTCGCAATCCAAGCAACAACAACAATTCTAATGGCCTGTTAGTGCTGTTATTAGTAGTACTGTAGTGCAGCGTTCTTTCTCGAACTGTCCATGACATCTTAGAGGCCGTTGTCGCTCTTCCTGTTAGCGTAGCAGTGCCTTGCCCTTGAGTGTGTGGTAGAGATACTATGTGATGCGAAGATGAATGTGTGTCCCCTCAGTAGGACAGCCAGGTGATGAGATTTACATCATTAAAGAGCCAGAGGGGAGAATGAATTAACCCAACACACACTGACTGGTCATAAATCACCGTCTACACGTCAGTCACTCTAAAAATACACAGACACCTATACCCAGAAGAATCTTTTAGTTTCATAGGGACGCTGTTTATCATGTAGGTTTATGGTTTAAATCAGTTATAAGCAGACCCAATAAAGTAGTCACCAATATTGTGAAGGGAAATAACAATATAGGCTATTCTACCATGGAGTTGACAGTTTCAGTTTAAAATGAAACAGCACATTAAAACACATCTCAATCCCATTATAACAACAGGCCAATGCTGGCTAATTCATCCCATTTAGATGCATTAGATTTAAGAGCCTCTCTATTAAATAGAGTTTTATGAAGTATTTTTTCCCTGCTTTGTATGGCTGTGGAGGGGTTGCTGGTAAGCACCTGGCACCAGTTCAGCAATAGGCTGAAGTCAGAGAGGCTGGATACTTAGAAATACAATTACTAGAACCGAACATTCCCATTCAAGTCAAACTGTCGTGGTCCGAAGGGCTTTAATATAACCACTCTAGTTAGTATAATTCTATGCATCTAGCCTCTCTTTCTCTCTGTAATGTAATTACTGGAAATATAATTACTACAATTACCATAGTAATAGTAATTAATAGAATTACTAGAACAGACATTACCATGTAAGTCAAATTGCTATGGTCTGAGAGGCCCATTCTAGAAATTATATTTCTACGGCTGGATGGATGCTGGAGGAGGTCCAGCAGGCAGCGTCCAACGTTGATGATGTCAGGACGATTGCAGCCAGACGGAAAATCAATGGCGGGTCATGAGAGGTCACTGGTGTCTGTTAAACAAGCTTGGATTCTACTAGCCACATATCTGTCTCTGTCTTGCTGTACATTGTACAACACTGTTAGCTGCTACTTGTTTTAACTTTCAATTTGACTTTCTCCAAACGTACATTTGCACTTAGTTGATTGGAGGAGAGAAATACAGATATCACTATAATTAATCACAATATGACTGCAAGGCTACGGCTAACCATATTTATTCGTTTTTCTTCTTACCGTTATAAAGTTGACCACACATGGGCTTTTCTCACCGGTATTTTCCTTACCTCTCTACTGCCTCTTGATGAAGATGTACTGCAGTACAGAGTAGTATACTGATAATGTAACTAGCAAGTGTGAGTTTGTTAACCTTTTGACCATGGCTTATCAGCAGAGTAATAGCAGCAGCGAGACAGAGTAATAACAGCTGGAAAACAGTAATAGCAGCAGGGAGACAGAGTAGTAGCAGCGGGGAGCCAGAGTAATAACAGCAGGCAGACAGAGTAATAACAGCAGGCAGACAGCAGGCAGACAGAGTAATAACAGCAGGCAGACAGAGTAATAGCAGCGGGGAGCCAGAGTAATAGCAGAAGGGAGACAGAGTAATAGCAGCGGGGAGACAGAGTAATAACAGCAGGGAGGCAAAGTAATAACAGCAAGAGAACAAAGTAATAACAGCAGGGAGAAAATGTATAACAAAAGGGAGACAGAGTAGTAGCAGCAGGGAGACTGAGTAGTAGCAGCAGAGAGACAGAGTGATAACAGCAGGGAGACAGAGTAATAACAGCAGGGAGACCGAGTAGTAGCAGCAGAGAGACAGAGTAATAACAGCAGGGAGACAGAGTGATAACAGCAGGGAGACAGAGTAATAGCAGCAGGGAGACAGAGAAATAACAGCAGGGAGACCGAGTAGTAGCAGCAGAGAGACAGAGTAATAACAGCAGGGAGACAGAGTAACAGCAGACGGGAGAAAAATGTATAACAACAGGGAGACAGAGTAGTAGCAGCAGAGAGACCGAGTAGTAGCAGCAGAGAGACAGAGTAATAACAGTAGGGAGACAGAGTAATAGCAGCAGGGAGACTGAGTAGTAGCAGCAGAGAGACAGAGTAATAACAGCAGGGAGGCAAAGTAACAGCAGAAGGGAGAAAAATGTATAACAACAGGGAGACAGAGTAATAGCAGCAGAGAGACAGAGTAATAACAGTAGGGAGACAGAGTAATAGAAGCAGAGAGACAGAGTAATAACAGTAGGGAGACAGAGTAATAGCAGCAGAGAGACAGAGTAATAACAGTAGGGAGACCGAGTAGTAGCAGCAGAGAGACAGAGTAATAACAGTAGGGAGACAGAGTAATAGCAGCAGAGAGACAGAGTAATAACAGCAGGCAGACAGAGTAGTAGCAGCAGAGAGAAAGAGTAGTAGCAGCAGGAAGACAGAGTAATAGCAGCAGAGAGACAGAGTAATAACAGCAGGCAGACAGAGTAGTAGCAGCAGAGAGACAGAGTAATAACAGTAGGGAGACCGAGTAGTAGCAGCAGAAAGACAGAGTAATAACAGTAGGGAGACAGAGTGATAACAGCAGGGAGACAGAGTAATAGCAGCAGGGAGACAGAGAAATAACAGCAGGGAGACCGAGTAGTAGCAGCAGAGAGACAGAGTAATAACAGCAGGGAGACCGAGTAGTAGCAGCAGAGAGACAGAGTAATAACAGCAGGGAGGCAAAGTAACAGCAGAAGGGAGAAAAATGTATAACAACAGGGAGACAGAGTAATAGCAGCAGAGAGACAGAGTAATAACAGTAGGGAGACAGAGTAATAGCAGCAGAGAGACAGAGTAATAACAGTAGGGAGCCAGAGTAATAGCAGCAGAGAGACAGAGTAATAACAGTAGGGAGACAGAGTAATAGCAGCAGAGAGACAGAGTAATAACAGTAGGGAGGCAAAGTAACAGCAGAAGGGAGAAAAATGTATAACAACAGGGAGACAGAGTAGTAGCAGCAGGAAGACAGAGTAATAGCAGCAGAGAGACAGAGTAATAACAGTAGGGAGACCGAGTAGTAGCAGCAGAAAGACAGAGTAATAACAGTAGGGAGACAGAGTAATAACAGCAGGCAGACAGAGTAATAACAGCAGGCAGACAGAGTAATAGCAGCGGGAGCCAGAGTAATAGCAGAAGGGAGACAGAGTAATAGCAGCGGGGAGACAGAGTAATAACAGCAGGGAGGCAAAGTAATAACAGCAAGAGAACAAAGTAATAACAGCAGGGAGAAAATGTATAACAAAAGGGAGACAGAGTAGTAGCAGCAGGGAGACTGAGTAGTAGCAGCAGAGAGACAGAGTAATAACAGCAGGGAGACAGAGTGATAACAGCAGGGAGACAGAGTAATAGCAGCAGGGAGACAGAGTAATAACAGCAGGGAGACAGAGTAACAGCAGACGGGAGAAAAATGTATAACAACAGGGAGACAGAGTAGTAGCAGCAGAGAGACCGAGTAGTAGCAACAGAGAGAGAGAGTAATAACAGCAGGCAGACAGAGTAGTAGCAGCAGAGAGACAGAGTAATAACAGTAGGGAGACAGAGTAATAGCAGCAGGGAGACTGAGTAGTAGCAGCAGAGAGACAGAGTAATAACAGTAGGGAGGCAAAGTAACAGCAGAAGGGAGAAAAATGTATAACAACAGGGAGACAGAGTAGTAGCAGCAGGAAGACAGAGTAATAACAGTAGGGAGACAGAGTAATAACAGCAGGGAGACCGAGTAGTAGCAGCAGAGAGACAGAGTAATAACAGCAGGGAGACAGAGTGTTAACAGTAGGGAGACCGAGTAATAGCAGCAGGGAGACAGAGAAATAACAGCAGGGAGACCGAGTAATAGCAGCAGAGAGACAGAGTAATAACAGCAGGCAGACAGAGTAGTAGCAGCAGAGAGACAGAGTAATAACAGTAGGGAGACAGAGTAATAGCAGTAGGGAGACCGAGTAGTAGCAGCAGAGAGACAGAGTAATAACAGCAGGGAGGCAAAGTAACAGCAGAAGGGAGAAAAATGTATAACAAAAGGGAGACAGAGTAATAGCAGCAGAGAGACAGAGTAATAACAGTAGGGAGACAGAGTAATAGCAGCAGAGAGACAGAGTAATAACAGTAGGGAGACAGAGTAATAGCAGCAGAGAGACAGAGTAATAACAGTAGGGAGACAGAGTAATAGCAGCAGAGAGACAGAGTAATAACAGTAGGGAGACCGAGTAGTAGCAGCAGAAAGACAGAATAATAACAGTAGGGAGACAGAGTAATAACAGCAGGGAGACCGAGTAGTAGCAGCAGAGAGACAGAGTAATAACAGCAGGGAGACAGAGTGATAACAGCAGGGAGACAGAGTAATAGCAGCAGGGAGACAGAGAAATAACAGCAGGGAGACCGAGTAGTAGCAGCAGAGAGACAGAGTAATAACAGCAGGGAGACCGAGTAGTAGCAGCAGAGAGACAGAGTAATAACAGTAGGGAGACCGAGTAGTAGCAGCAGAGAGACAGAGTAATAACAGTAGGGAGGCAAAGTAACAGCAGAAGGGAGAAAAATGTAAAACAACAGGGAGACAGAGTAGTAGCAGCAGAGAGACCGAGTAGTAGCAGCAGAGAGACAGAGTAATAGAAGCAGAGAGACAGAGTAATAACAGTAGGGAGACCGAGTAGTAGCAGCAGAGAGACAGAGTAATAACAGTAGGGAGACAGAGTAATAGCAGCAGAGAGACAGAGTAATAGCAGTAGGGAGACCGAGTAGTAGCAGCAGAGAGACAGAGTAATAACAGCAGGTAGACCGAGTAGTAGCAGCAGAGAGACAGAGTAATAACAGCAGGGAGGCAAAGTAACAGCAGAAGGGAGAAAAATGTATAACAACAGGGAGACAGAGTAATAGCAGCAGAGAGACAGAGTAATAACAGCAGGCAGACAGAGTAGTAGCAGCAGAGAGACAGAGTAATAACAGTAGGGAGACAGAGTAATAGCAGCAGAGAGACAGAGTAATAACAGTAGGGAGACCGAGTAGTAGCAGCAGAAAGACAGAGTAATAACAGTAGGGAGACAGAGTAATAACAGTAGGGAGACCGAGTAGTAGCAGCAGAGAGACAGAGTAATAGCAGCAGAGAGACAGAGTAATAACAGCAGGCAGACAGAGCAATAACAGCAGGAAGACAGAGTAGTAGCAGCAGGAAGACCGAGTAATAGAAGCAGAGAGACAGAGTAATAACAGCAGGCAGACAGAGTAATAACAGCAGGCAGACAGAGTAGTAGCAGCAGAGAGACAGAGTAATAACAGCAGGAAGACAGAGTAGTAGCAGCAGGAAGACAGAGTAATACCAGCAGGAAGACAGAGTAGTAGCAGCAGAGAGACAGAGTAATAACAGTAGGGAGACCGAGTAGTAGCAGCAGAGAGACAGAGTAATAACAGCAGGGAGACCGAGTAGTAGCAGCAGAGAGACAGAGAAATAACAGCAGGGAGACCGAGTAGTAGCAGCAGAGAGAGAGAGTAATAACAGCAGGGAGACCAAGTAGTAGCAGCAGAGAGACAGAGTAATAACAGTAGGGAGGCAAAGTAACAGCAGAAGGGAGAAAAATGTATAACAACAGGGAGACAGAGTAGTAGCAGCAGAGAGACCGAGTAGTAGCAGCAGAGAGACAGAGTAATAACAGTAGGGAGACAGAGTAATAGCAGCAGGGAGACTGAGTAGTAGCAGCAGAGAGACAGAGTAATAACAGCAGGGAGGCAAAGTAACAGCAGAAGGGAGAAAAATGTATAACAACAGGGAGACAGAGTAATAGCAGCAGAGAGACAGAGTAATAACAGTAGGGAGACAGAGTAATAGAAGCAGAGAGACAGAGTAATAACAGTAGGGAGACAGAGTAATAGCAGCAGAGAGACAGAGTAATAACAGTAGGGAGACCGAGTAGTAGCAGCAGAGAGACAGAGTAATAACAGTAGGGAGACAGAGTAATAGCAGCAGAGAGACAGAGTAATAACAGCAGGCAGACAGAGTAGTAGCAGCAGAGAGAAAGAGTAGTAGCAGCAGGAAGACAGAGTAATAGCAGCAGAGAGACAGAGTAATAACAGCAGGCAGACAGAGTAGTAGCAGCAGAGAGACAGAGTAATAACAGTAGGGAGACCGAGTAGTAGCAGCAGAAAGACAGAGTAATAACAGTAGGGAGACAGAGTGATAACAGCAGGGAGACAGAGTAATAGCAGCAGGGAGACAGAGAAATAACAGCAGGGAGACCGAGTAGTAGCAGCAGAGAGACAGAGTAATAACAGCAGGGAGACCGAGTAGTAGCAGCAGAGAGACAGAGTAATAACAGCAGGGAGGCAAAGTAACAGCAGAAGGGAGAAAAATGTATAACAACAGGGAGACAGAGTAATAGCAGCAGAGAGACAGAGTAATAACAGTAGGGAGACAGAGTAATAGCAGCAGAGAGACAGAGTAATAACAGTAGGGAGCCAGAGTAATAGCAGCAGAGAGACAGAGTAATAACAGTAGGGAGACAGAGTAATAGCAGCAGAGAGACAGAGTAATAACAGTAGGGAGGCAAAGTAACAGCAGAAGGGAGAAAAATGTATAACAACAGGGAGACAGAGTAGTAGCAGCAGGAAGACAGAGTAATAGCAGCAGAGAGACAGAGTAATAACAGTAGGGAGACCGAGTAGTAGCAGCAGAAAGACAGAGTAATAACAGTAGGGAGACAGAGTAATAACAGCAGGCAGACAGAGTAATAACAGCAGGCAGACAGAGTAATAGCAGCGGGGAGCCAGAGTAATAGCAGAAGGGAGACAGAGTAATAGCAGCGGGGAGACAGAGTAATAACAGCAGGGAGGCAAAGTAATAACAGCAAGAGAACAAAGTAATAACAGCAGGGAGAAAATGTATAACAAAAGGGAGACAGAGTAGTAGCAGCAGGGAGACTGAGTAGTAGCAGCAGAGAGACAGAGTAATAACAGCAGGGAGACAGAGTGATAACAGCAGGGAGACAGAGTAATAGCAGCAGGGAGACAGAGTAATAACAGCAGGGAGACAGAGTAACAGCAGACGGGAGAAAAATGTATAACAACAGGGAGACAGAGTAGTAGCAGCAGAGAGACCGAGTAGTAGCAACAGAGAGAGAGAGTAATAACAGCAGGCAGACAGAGTAGTAGCAGCAGAGAGACAGAGTAATAACAGTAGGGAGACAGAGTAATAGCAGCAGGGAGACTGAGTAGTAGCAGCAGAGAGACAGAGTAATAACAGTAGGGAGGCAAAGTAACAGCAGAAGGGAGAAAAATGTATAACAACAGGGAGACAGAGTAGTAGCAGCAGGAAGACAGAGTAATAACAGTAGGGAGACAGAGTAATAACAGCAGGGAGACCGAGTAGTAGCAGCAGAGAGACAGAGTAATAACAGCAGGGAGACAGAGTGTTAACAGTAGGGAGACCGAGTAATAGCAGCAGGGAGACAGAGAAATAACAGCAGGGAGACCGAGTAATAGCAGCAGAGAGACAGAGTAATAACAGCAGGCAGACAGAGTAGTAGCAGCAGAGAGACAGAGTAATAACAGTAGGGAGACAGAGTAATAGCAGTAGGGAGACCGAGTAGTAGCAGCAGAGAGACAGAGTAATAACAGCAGGGAGGCAAAGTAACAGCAGAAGGGAGAAAAAAATGTATAACAAAAGGAGACAGAGTAATAGCAGCAGAGAGACAGAGTAATAACAGTAGGGAGACAGAGTAATAGCAGCAGAGAGACAGAGTAATAACAGTAGGGAGACAGAGTAATAGCAGCAGAGAGACAGAGTAATAACAGTAGGGAGACAGAGTAATAGCAGCAGAGAGACAGAGTAATAACAGTAGGGAGACCGAGTAGTAGCAGCAGAAAGACAGAATAATAACAGTAGGGAGACAGAGTAATAACAGCAGGGAGACCGAGTAGTAGCAGCAGAGAGACAGAGTAATAACAGCAGGGAGACAGAGTGATAACAGCAGGGAGACAGAGTAATAGCAGCAGGGAGACAGAGAAATAACAGCAGGGAGACCGAGTAGTAGCAGCAGAGAGACAGAGTAATAACAGCAGGGAGACCGAGTAGTAGCAGCAGAGAGACAGAGTAATAACAGTAGGGAGACCGAGTAGTAGCAGCAGAGAGACAGAGTAATAACAGTAGGGAGGCAAAGTAACAGCAGAAGGGAGAAAAATGTAAAACAACAGGGAGACAGAGTAGTAGCAGCAGAGAGACCGAGTAGTAGCAGCAGAGAGACAGAGTAATAGAAGCAGAGAGACAGAGTAATAACAGTAGGGAGACCGAGTAGTAGCAGCAGAGAGACAGAGTAATAACAGTAGGGAGACAGAGTAATAGCAGCAGAGAGACAGAGTAATAGCAGTAGGAGACCGAGTAGTAGCAGCAGAGAGACAGAGTAATAACAGCAGGTAGACCGAGTAGTAGCAGCAGAGAGACAGAGTAATAACAGCAGGGAGGCAAAGTAACAGCAGAAGGGAGAAAAATGTATAACAACAGGAGACAGAGTAATAGCAGCAGAGAGACAGAGTAATAACAGCAGGCAGACAGAGTAGTAGCAGCAGAGAGACAGAGTAATAACAGTAGGGAGACAGAGTAATAGCAGCAGAGAGACAGAGTAATAACAGTAGGGAGACCAGTAGTAGCAGCAGAAAGACAGAGTAATAACAGTAGGGAGACAGAGTAATAACAGTAGGGAGACCGAGTAGTAGCAGCAGAGAGACAGAGTAATAGCAGCAGAGAGACAGAGTAATAACAGCAGGCAGACAGAGCAATAACAGCAGGAAGACAGAGTAGTAGCAGCAGGAAGACCGAGTAATAGAAGCAGAGAGACAGAGTAATAACAGCAGGCAGACAGAGTAATAACAGCAGGCAGACAGAGTAGTAGCAGCAGAGAGACAGAGTAATAACAGCAGGAAGACAGAGTAGTAGCAGCAGGAAGACAGAGTAATACCAGCAGGAAGACAGAGTAGTAGCAGCAGAGAGACAGAGTAATAACAGTAGGGAGACCGAGTAGTAGCAGCAGAGAGACAGAGTAATAACAGCAGGGAGACCGAGTAGTAGCAGCAGAGAGACAGAGAAATAACAGCAGGGAGACCGAGTAGTAGCAGCAGAGAGAGAGAGTAATAACAGCAGGGAGACCAAGTAGTAGCAGCAGAGAGACAGAGTAATAACAGTAGGGAGGCAAAGTAACAGCAGAAGGGAGAAAAATGTATAACAACAGGGAGACAGAGTAGTAGCAGCAGAGAGACCGAGTAGTAGCAGCAGAGAGATAGAGTAATAACAGCAGGGAGACCAAGTAGTAGCAGCAGAGAGACAGAGTAATAACAGCAGGGAGGCAAAGTAACAGCAGAAGGGAGAAAAATGTATAACAACAGGGAGACAGAGTAATAGCAGCAGAGAGACCGAGTAGTAGCAGCAGAGAGATAGAGTAATAACAGCAGGGAGACCAAGTAGTAGCAGCAGAGAGACAGAGTAATAACAGCAGGGAGGCAAAGTAACAGCAGAAGGGAGAAAAATGTATAACAACAGGGAGACAGAGTAATAGCAGCAGAGAGACAGAGTAATAACAGTAGGGAGACAGAGTAATAGCAGTAGGGAGACCGAGTAGTAGCAGCAGAGAGACAGAGTAATAACAGCAGGGAGACCGAGTAGTAGCAGCAGAGAGACAGAGTAATAACAGCAGGGAGGCAAAGTAACAGCAGAAGGGAGAAAATGTATAACAACAGGGAGACAGAGTAATAGCAGCAGAGAGACAGAGTAATAACAGTAGGGAGACAGAGTAATATCAGCAGAGAGACAGAGTAATAACAGTAGGGAGACAGAGTAATAGCAGCAGAGAGACAGAGTAATAACAGTAGGGAGACCGAGTAGTAGCAGCAGAGAGACAGAGTAATAACAGCAGGGAGGCAAAGTAACAGCAGAAGGGAGAAAAATGTATAACAACAGGGAGACAGAGTAATAGCAGCAGAGAGACAGAGTAATAACAGTAGGGAGACAGAGTAATAACAGTAGGGAGGCAAAGTAACAGCAGAAGGGAGAAAAATGTATAACAACAGGGAGACAGAGTAATAGCAGCAGAGAGACAGAGTAATAACAGTAGGGAGACAGGGTAATAACAGTAGGGAGACAGAGTAGTAGCAGCAGAGAGACAGAGTAATAACAGTAGGGAGGCAAAGTAACAGCAGAAGGGAGAAAAATGTATGACAACAGGGAGACAGAGTAGTAGCAGCAGAGAGACCGAGTAGTAGCAGCAGAGAGAGAGAGTAATAACAGCAGGCAGACAGAGTAATTAACAGCAGGCAGACAGAGTAATAGCAGCGGGGATCCAGAGTAATAGCAGAAGGGAGACAGAGTAATAGCAGCGGGGAGACAGAGTAATAACAGCAGGGAGGCAAAGTAATAACAGCAAGAGAACAAAGTAATAACAGCAGGGAGAAAATGTATAACAAAAGGGAGACAGAGTAGTAGCAGCAGGGAGACTGAGTAGTAGCAGCAGAGAGACAGAGTAATAACAGCAGGGAGACAGAGTAATAACAGCAGGGAGACCGAGTAGTAGCAGCAGAGAGACAGAGTAATAACAGCAGGGAGACAGAGTGATAACAGCAGGGAGACAGAGTAATAACAGCAGGGAGACAGAGTAACAGCAGACGGGAGAAAAATGTATAACAACAGGGAGACAGAGTAGTAGCAGCAGAGAGACCGAGTAGTAGCAACAGAGAGAGAGAGTAATAACAGCAGGCAGACAGAGTAGTAGCAGCAGAGAGACAGAGTAATAACAGTAGGGAGACAGAGTAATAGCAGCAGGGAGACTGAGTAGTAGCAGCAGAGAGACAGAGTAATAACAGTAGGGAGGCAAAGTAACAGCAGAAGGGAGAAAAATGTATAACAACAGGGAGACAGAGTAGTAGCAGCAGGAAGACAGAGTAATAACAGTAGGGAGACAGAGTAATAACAGCAGGGAGACCGAGTAGTAGCAGCAGAGAGACAGAGTAATAACAGCAGGGAGACAGAGTGATAACAGTAGGGAGACCGAGTAATAGCAGCAGGGAGACAGAGAAATAACAGCAGGGAGACCGAGTAATAGCAGCAGAGAGACAGAGTAATAACAGCAGGCAGACAGAGTAGTAGCAGCAGAGAGACAGAGTAATAACAGTAGGGAGACAGAGTAATAGCAGTAGGGAGACCGAGTAGTAGCAGCAGAGAGACAGAGTAATAACAGCAGGGAGGCAAAGTAACAGCAGAAGGGAGAAAAATGTATAACAAAGGGGAGACAGAGTAATAGCAGCAGAGAGACAGAGTAATAACAGTAGGGAGACAGAGTAATAGCAGCAGAGAGACAGAGTAATAACAGTAGGGAGACCAAGTAGTAGCAGCAGAGAGACAGAGTAATAACAGTAGGGAGGCAAAGTAACAGCAGAAGGGAGAAAAATGTATAACAACAGGGAGACAGAGTAGTAGCAGCAGAGAGACCGAGTAGTAGCAGCAGAGAGATAGAGTAATAACAGCAGGGAGACCAAGTAGTAGCAGCAGAGAGACAGAGTAATAACAGCAGGGAGGCAAAGTAACAGCAGAAGGGAGAAAAATGTATAACAACAGGGAGACAGAGTAATAGCAGCAGAGAGACAGAGTAATAACAGTAGGGAGACAGGGTAATAACAGTAGGGAGACAGAGTAGTAGCAGCAGAGAGACAGAGTAATAACAGTAGGGAGGCAAAGTAACAGCAGAAGGGAGAAAAATGTATAACAACAGGGAGACAGAGTAGTAGCAGCAGAGAGACCGAGTAGTAGCAGCAGAGAGATAGAGTAATAACAGCAGGGAGACCAAGTAGTAGCAGCAGAGAGACAGAGTAATAACAGCAGGGAGGCAAAGTAACAGCAGAAGGGAGAAAAATGTATAACAACAGGGAGACAGAGTAATAGCAGCAGAGAGACAGAGTAATAACAGTAGGGAGACAGAGTAATAGCAGTAGGGAGACCGAGTAGTAGCAGCAGAGAGACAGAGTAATAACAGCAGGGAGACCGAGTAGTAGCAGCAGAGAGACAGAGTAATAACAGCAGGGAGGCAAAGTAACAGCAGAAGGGAGAAAAATGTATAACAACAGGGAGACAGAGTAATAGCAGCAGAGAGACAGAGTAATAACAGTAGGGAGACAGAGTAATATCAGCAGAGAGACAGAGTAATAACAGTAGGGAGACAGAGTAATAGCAGCAGAGAGACAGAGTAATAACAGTAGGGAGACGAGTAGTAGCAGCAGAGAGACAGAGTAATAACAGCAGGGAGGCAAAGTAACAGCAGAAGGGAGAAAAATGTATAACAACAGGGAGACAGAGTAATAGCAGCAGAGAGACAGAGTAATAACAGTAGGGAGACAGAGTAATAACAGTAGGGAGGTAAAGTAACAGCAGAAGGGAGAAAAATGTATAACAACAGGGAGACAGAGTAATAGCAGCAGAGAGACAGAGTAATAACAGTAGGGAGACAGGGTAATAACAGTAGGGAGACAGAGTAGTAGCAGCAGAGAGACAGAGTAATAACAGTAGGGAGGCAAAGTAACAGCAGAAGGAGAAAAATGTATGACAACAGGGAGACAGAGTAGTAGCAGCAGAGAGACAGAGTAGTAGCAGCAGAGAGAGAGAGTAATAACAGCAGGCAGACAGAGTAATTAACAGCAGGCAGACAGAGTAATAGCAGCGGGGATCCAGAGTAATAGCAGAAGGGAGACAGAGTAATAGCAGTAGGGAGACAGAGTAATAACAGCAGGGAGGCAAAGTAATAACAGCAAAGAGAACAAAGTAATAACAGCAGGGAGAAAATGTATAACAAAAGGAGACAGAGTAGTAGCAGCAGGAGACTGAGTAGTAGCAGCAGAGAGACAGAGTAATAACAGCAGGGAGACAGAGTAATAACAGCAGGAGACCGAGTAGTAGCAGCAGAGAGACAGAGTAATAACAGCAGGGAGACAGAGTGATAACAGCAGGAGACAGAGTAATAACAGCAGGAGACAGAGTAACAGCAGACGGGAGAAAAATGTATAACAACAGGGAGACAGAGTAGTAGCAGCAGAGAGACCGAGTAGTAGCAACAGAGAGAGAGAGTAATAACAGCAGGCAGACAGAGTAGTAGCAGCAGAGAGACAGAGTAATAACAGTAGGGAGACAGAGTAATAGCAGCAGGGAGACTGAGTAGTAGCAGCAGAGAGACAGAGTAATAACAGTAGGGAGGCAAAGTAACAGCAGAAGGGAGAAAAATGTATAACAACAGGGAGACAGAGTAGTAGCAGCAGGAAGACAGAGTAATAACAGTAGGGAGACAGAGTAATAACAGCAGGGAGACCGAGTAGTAGCAGCAGAGAGACAGAGTAATAACAGCAGGGAGACAGAGTGATAACAGTAGGGAGACCGAGTAATAGCAGCAGGGAGACAGAGAAATAACAGCAGGGAGACCGAGTAATAGCAGCAGAGAGACAGAGTAATAACAGCAGGCAGACAGAGTAGTAGCAGCAGAGAGACAGAGTAATAACAGTAGGGAGACAGAGTAATAGCAGTAGGGAGACCGAGTAGTAGCAGCAGAGAGACAGAGTAATAACAGCAGGGAGGCAAAGTAACAGCAGAAGGGAGAAAAATGTATAACAAAGGGGAGACAGAGTAATAGCAGCAGAGAGACAGAGTAATAACAGTAGGGAGACCGAGTAATAGCAGCAGGGAGACAGAGAAATAACAGCAGGGAGACCGAGTAATAGCAGCAGAGAGACAGAGTAATAACAGCAGGCAGACCGAGTAGTAGCAACAGAGAGAGAGAGTAATAACAGCAGGCAGACAGAGTAGTAGCAGCAGAGAGACAGAGTAATAACAGTAGGGAGACAGAGTAATAGCAGCAGGGAGACTGAGTAGTAGCAGCAGAGAGACAGAGTAATAACAGTAGGGAGGCAAAGTAACAGCAGAAGGGAGAAAAATGTATAACAACAGGGAGACAGAGTAGTAGCAGCAGGAAGACAGAGTAATAACAGTAGGGAGACAGAGTAATAACAGCAGGGAGACCGAGTAGTAGCAGCAGAGAGACAGAGTAATAACAGCAGGGAGACAGAGTGATAACAGTAGGGAGACCGAGTAATAGCAGCAGGGAGACAGAGAAATAACAGCAGGGAGACCGAGTAATAGCAGCAGAGAGACAGAGTAATAACAGCAGGCAGACAGAGTAGTAGCAGCAGAGAGACAGAGTAATAACAGTAGGGAGACAGAGTAATAGCAGTAGGGAGACCGAGTAGTAGCAGCAGAGAGACAGAGTAATAACAGCAGGGAGGCAAAGTAACAGCAGAAGGGAGAAAAATGTATAACAAAGGGAGACAGAGTAATAGCAGCAGAGAGACAGAGTAATAACAGTAGGGAGACAGAGTAATAGCAGCAGAGAGACAGAGTAATAACAGTAGGGAGACCAAGTAGTAGCAGCAGAGAGACAGAGTAATAACAGTAGGGAGGCAAAGTAACAGCAGAAGGAGAAAATGTATAACAACAGGGAGACAGAGAGTAGCAGCAGAGAGACCGAGTAGTAGCAGCAGAGAGATAGAGTAATAACAGCAGGGAGACCAAGTAGTAGCAGCAGAGAGACAGAGTAATAACAGCAGGAGGCAAAGTAACAGCAGAAGGGAGAAAAATGTATAACAACAGGGAGACAGAGTAATAGCAGCAGAGAGACAGAGTAATAACAGTAGGGAGACAGGGTAATAACAGTAGGGAGACAGAGTAGTAGCAGCAGAGAGACAGAGTAATAACAGTAGGGAGGCAAAGTAACAGCAGAAGGGAGAAAAATGTATAACAACAGGGAGACAGAGTAGTAGCAGCAGAGAGACCGAGTAGTAGCAGCAGAGAGATAGAGTAATAACAGCAGGGAGACCAAGTAGTAGCAGCAGAGAGACAGAGTAATAACAGCAGGGAGGCAAAGTAACAGCAGAAGGGAGAAAAATGTATAACAACAGGGAGACAGAGTAATAGCAGCAGAGAGACAGAGTAATAACAGTAGGGAGACAGAGGCAGTAGGGAGACCGAGTAGTAGCAGCAGAGAGACAGAGTAATAACAGCAGGGAGACCGAGTAGTAGCAGCAGAGAGACAGAGTAATAACAGCAGGGAGGCAAAGTAACAGCAGAAGGGAGAAAAATGTATAACAACAGGGAGACAGAGTAATAGCAGCAGAGAGACAGAGTAATAACAGTAGGGAGACAGAGTAATATCAGCAGAGAGACAGAGTAATAACAGTAGGGAGACAGAGTAATAGCAGCAGAGAGACAGAGTAATAACAGTAGGGAGACCGAGTAGTAGCAGCAGAGAGACAGAGTAATAACAGCAGGGAGGCAAAGTAACAGCAGAAGGGAGAAAAATGTATAACAACAGGGAGACAGAGTAATAGCAGCAGAGAGACAGAGTAATAACAGTAGGGAGACAGAGTAATAACAGTAGGGAGGCAAAGTAACAGCAGAAGGGAGAAAAATGTATAACAACAGGGAGACAGAGTAATAGCAGCAGAGAGACAGAGTAATAACAGTAGGGAGACAGGGTAATAACAGTAGGGAGACAGAGTAGTAGCAGCAGAGAGACAGAGTAATAACAGTAGGGAGGCAAAGTAACAGCAGAAGGGAGAAAAATGTATGACAACAGGGAGACAGAGTAGTAGCAGCAGAGAGACCGAGTAGTAGCAGCAGAGAGAGAGAGTAATAACAGCAGGCAGACAGAGTAATTAACAGCAGGCAGACAGAGTAATAGCAGCGGGGATCCAGAGTAATAGCAGAAGGGAGACAGAGTAATAGCAGCGGGGAGACAGAGTAATAACAGCAGGGAGGCAAAGTAATAACAGCAAGAGAACAAAGTAATAACAGCAGGGAGAAAATGTATAACAAAAGGGAGACAGAGTAGTAGCAGCAGGGAGACTGAGTAGTAGCAGCAGAGAGACAGAGTAATAACAGCAGGGAGACAGAGTAATAACAGCAGGGAGACCGAGTAGTAGCAGCAGAGAGACAGAGTAATAACAGCAGGGAGACAGAGTGATAACAGCAGGGAGACAGAGTAATAACAGCAGGGAGACAGAGTAACAGCAGACGGGAGAAAAATGTATAACAACAGGGAGACAGAGTAGTAGCAGCAGAGAGACCGAGTAGTAGCAACAGAGAGAGAGAGTAATAACAGCAGGCAGACAGAGTAGTAGCAGCAGAGAGACAGAGTAATAACAGTAGGGAGACAGAGTAATAGCAGCAGGGAGACTGAGTAGTAGCAGCAGAGAGACAGAGTAATAACAGTAGGGAGGCAAAGTAACAGCAGAAGGAGAAAAAATGTATAACAACAGGGAGACAGAGTAGTAGCAGCAGGAAGACAGAGTAATAACAGTAGGGAGACAGAGTAATAACAGCAGGGAGACCGAGTAGTAGCAGCAGAGAGACAGAGTAATAACAGCAGGGAGACAGAGTGATAACAGTAGGGAGACCGAGTAATAGCAGCAGGGAGACAGAGAAATAACAGCAGGGAGACCGAGTAATAGCAGCAGAGAGACAGAGTAATAACAGCAGGCAGACAGAGTAGTAGCAGCAGAGAGACAGAGTAATAACAGTAGGGAGACAGAGTAATAGCAGTAGGGAGACCGAGTAGTAGCAGCAGAGAGACAGAGTAATAACAGCAGGGAGGCAAAGTAACAGCAGAAGGGAGAAAAATGTATAACAAAGGGGAGACAGAGTAATAGCAGCAGAGAGACAGAGTAATAACAGTAGGGAGACAGAGTAATAGCAGCAGAGAGACAGAGTAATAACAGTAGGGAGACAGAGTAATAGCAGCAGAAAGACAGAGTAATAACAGTAGGGAGACCGAGTAGTAGCAGCAGAAAGACAGAGTAATAACAGTAGGGAGACCGAGTAGTAGCAGCAGAAAGACAGAGTAATAACAGCAGGGAGACCGAGTAGTAGCAGCAGAGAGACAGAGTAATAACAGCAGGGAGACCGAGTAGTAGCAGCAGAGAGACAAAGTAATAATAACAGTAGGGAGGCAAAGTAACAGCAGAAGGGAGAAAAATGTATAACAACAGGGAGACAGAGTAGTAGCAGCAGAGAGACCGAGTAGTAGCAGCAGAGAGACAGAGTAATAACAGCAGGGAGACCGAGTAGTAGCAGCAGAGAGACAGAGTAATAACAGCACGGAGGCAAAGTAACAGCAGAAGGGAGAAAAATGTATAACAACAGGGAGACAGAGTAATAGCAGCAGAGAGACAGAGTAATAACAGTAGGGAGACAGAGTAATAGCAGCAGAGAGACAGAGTAATAACAGTAGGGAGACAGAGTAATAGCAGCAGAGAGACAGAGTAATAACAGTAGGGAGACAGAGTAATAGCAGCAGAGAGACAGAGTAATAACAGTAGGGAGACAGAGTAATAGCAGCAGAGAGACAGAGTAATAACAGTAGGGAGACAGAGTAATAGCAGCAGAGAGACAGAGTAATAACAGTAGGGAGACAGAGTAGTAGCAGCAGAAAGACAGAGTAATAACAGTAGGGAGACAGAGTAATAACAGTAGGGAGACCGAGTCGTAGCAGCAGAGAGACAGAGTAATAGCAGCAGAGAGACAGAGTAATAACAGCAGGCAGACAAAGCAATAACAGCAGGAAGACAGAGTAGTAGCAGCAGGAAGACCGAGTAATAGAAGCAGAGAGACAGAGTAATAACAGCAGGCAGACAGAGTAGTAGCAGCAGAGAGACAGAGTAATAGCAGCAGAGAGACAGAGTAATAACAGCAGGTAGACAGAGTAGTAGCAGCAGGAAGACAGAGTAGTAGCAGCAGGGAGACAGAGTAATAACAGCAGGCAGACAGAGTAGTAGCAGCAGAGAGACAGAGTAATAACAGCAGGGAGACCGAGTAGTAGCAGCAGAGAGACAGAGTAATAACAGCAGGGAGGCAAAGTAACAGCAGAAGGGAGAAAAATGTATAACAACAGGGAGACAGAGTAATAGCAGCAGAGAGACAGAGTAATAACAGCAGGCAGACAGAGTAGTAGCAGCAGAGAGACAGAGTAATAACAGTAGGGAGACAGAGTAATAGCAGCAGAGAGACAGAGTAATAACAGTAGGGAGACCGAGTAATAGCAGCAGAGAGACAGAGTAATAACAGTAGGGAGACAGAGTAATAGCAGCAGAGAGACAGAGTAATAACAGTAGGGAGACCGAGTAGTAGCAGCAGAAAGACAGAGTAATAACAGTAGGGAGACAGAGTAATAACAGTAGGGAGACCGAGTCGTAGCAGCAGAGAGACAGAGTAATAGCAGCAGAGAGACAGAGTAATAACAGCAGGTAGACAGAGTTGTAGCAGCAGGAAGACAGAGTAGTAGCAGCAGGGAGACAGAGTAATAACAGCAGGCAGACAGAGTAGTAGCAGCAGAGAGACAGAGTAATAACAGCAGGAAGACAGAGTAGTAGCAGCAGGAAGACAGAGTAATACCAGCAGGAAGACAGAGTAGTAGCAGCAGAGAGACAGAGTAATAACAGCAGGGAGACAGAGTAACAGCAGAAGGGAGAAAAATGTATAAAAACAGGGAGACAGAGTAGTAGCAGCAGAGAGACCGAGTAGTAGCAGCAGAGAGAGAGAGTAATAACAGCAGGCAGACAGAGTAGTAGCAGCAGAGAGACAGAGTAATAACAGTAGGGAGACAGAGTGATAGCAGCAGGGAGACAGAGTAATAACAGTAGGGAGACAGAGTAATAGCAGTAGGGAGACCGAGTAGTAGCAGCAGAGAGACAGAGTAATAACAGCAGGGAGACCGAGTAGTAGCAGCAGAGAGACAGAGTAATAACAGCAGGCAGACAGAGTAGTAGCAGCAGAGAGACAGAGTAATAACAGTAGGGAGACAGAGTAATAGCAGCAGAGAGACAGAGTAATAACAGTAGGGAGACAGAGTAATAGCAGCAGAGAGACAGAGTAATAACAGTAGGGAGACAGAGTAATAGCAGCAGAGAGACAGAGTAATAACAGTAGGGAGACCGAGTAGTAGCAGCAGAAAGACAGAGTAATAACAGTAGGGAGACCGAGTAGTAGCAGCAGAAAGACAGAGTAATAACAGTAGGGAGACCGAGTAGTAGCAGCAGAGAGACAGAGTAATAACAGCAGGGAGACCGAGTAGTAGCAGCAGAGAGACAAAGTAATAATAACAGTAGGGAGGCAAAGTAACAGCAGAAGGGAGAAAAATGTATAACAACAGGGAGACAGAGTAGTAGCAGCAGAGAGACCGAGTAGTAGCAGCAGAGAGACAGAGTAATAACAGCAGGGAGGCAAAGTAGTAGCAGAAGGGAGAAAAATGTATAACAACAGGGAGACAGAGTAATAGCAGCAGAGAGACAGAGTAATAACAGCAGGTAGACAGAGTTGTAGCAGCAGGAAGACAGAGTAGTAGCAGCAGGGAGACAGAGTAATAACAGCAGGCAGACAGAGTAGTAGCAGCAGAGAGACAGAGTAATAACAGCAGGAAGACAGAGTAGTAGCAGCAGGAAGACAGAGTAATACCAGCAGGAAGACAGAGTAGTAGCAGCAGAGAGACAGAGTAATAACAGCAGGGAGACAGAGTAACAGCAGAAGGGAGAAAAATGTATAAAAACAGGGAGACAGAGTAGTAGCAGCAGAGAGACCGAGTAGTAGCAGCAGAGAGAGAGAGTAATAACAGCAGGCAGACAGAGTAGTAGCAGCAGAGAGACAGAGTAATAACAGCAGGGAGACAGAGTAGTAGCAGCAGAGAGACAGAGTAATAACAGTAGGGAGACAAGTAATAGCAGTAGGGAGAAAAGTAGTAGCAGCAGAGAGACAGAGTAATAACAGCAGGGAGACCGAGTAGTAGCAGCAGAGAGACAGAGTAATAACAGCAGGCAGACAGAGTAGTAGCAGCAGAGAGACAGAGTAATAACAGTAGGGAGACAGAGTAATAGCAGCAGAGAGACAGAGTAATAACAGAGACAGAGTAATAGCAGCAGAGAGACAGAGTAATAACAGTAGGGAGACAGAGTAATAGCAGCAGAGAGACAGAGTAATAACAGTAGGAGACGAGTAGTAGCAGCAGAAAGACAGAGTAATAACAGAGGAGAATAACAGCAGCAGAGACAGAGTAATAACAGTAGGGAGACAGAGTAGTAGCAGCAGAGAGACAGAGTAATAACAGCAGGGAGAGACAGAGTAGCAGCAGAGAGACAAAGTAATAACAGTAGGGAGGCAAAGTAACAGCAGAAGGGAGAAAAATGTATAACAACAGGGAGACAGAGTAGTAGCAGCAGAGAGACCGAGTAGTAGCAGCAGAGAGACAGAGTAATAACAGCAGGGAGGCAAAGTAGTAGCAGAAGGGAGAAAAATGTATAACAACAGGGAGACAGAGTAATAGCAGCAGAGAGACAGAGTAATAACAGTAGGGAGACAGAGTAATAGCAGCAGAGAGACAGAGTAATAACAGTAGGGAGACAGAGTAATAGCAGTAGGGAGACCGAGTAGTAGCAGCAGAGAGACAGAGTAATAACAGCAGGGAGACCGAGTAGTAGCAGCAGAGAGACAGAGTAATAACAGCAGGGAGGCAAAGTAACAGCAGAAGGAGAAAAATGTATAACAACAGGGAGACAGAGTAATAGCAGCAGAGAGACAGAGTAATAACAGCAGGCAGACAGAGTAGTAGCTGCAGAGAGACAGAGTAATAACAGTAGGGAGACAGAGTAATAGCAGTAGGGAGACTGAGTAGTAGCAGCAGAGAGACAGAGTAATAACAGCAGGGAGACCGAGTAGTAGCAGCAGAGAGACAGAGTAATAACAGCAGGGAGGCAAAGTAACAGCAGAAGGGAGAAAAATGTATAACAACAGGGAGACAGAGTAATAGCAGCAGAGAGACAGAGTAATAACAGCAGGCAGACAGAGTAGTAGCTGCAGAGAGACAGAGTAATAACAGTAGGGAGACAGAGTAATAGCAGCAGAGAGACAGAGTAATAACAGTAGGGAGACAGAGTAAGCAGCAGAGAGACAGAGTAATAACAGTAGGGAGACAGAGTAATAGCAGCAGAGAGGCAGAGTAATAACAGTAGGGAGACAGAGTAGTAGCAGCAGAGAGACAGAGTAATAACAGTAGGGAGACAGAGTAATAACAGTAGGGAGACCGAGTCGTAGCAGCAGAGAGACAGAGTAATAGCAGCAGAGAGACAGAGTAATAACAGCAGGCAGACAAAGCAATAACAGCAGGAAGACAGAGTAGTAGCAGCAGGAAGACCGAGTAATAGAAGCAGAGAGACAGAGTAATAACAGCAGGCAGACAGAGTAGTAGCAGCAGAGAGACAGAGTAATAGCAGCAGAGAGACAGAGTAATAACAGCAGGTAGACAGAGTAGTAACAGCAGGAAGACAGAGTAGTAGCAGCAGGGAGACAGAGTAATAACAGCAGGCAGACAGAGTAGTAGCAGCAGAGAGACAGAGTAATAACAGCAGGGAGACCGAGTAGTAGCAGCAGAGAGACAGAGTAATAACAGCAGGGAGGCAAAGTAACAGCAGAAGGGAGAAAAATGTATAACAACAGGGAGACAGAGTAATAGCAGCAGAGAGACAGAGTAATAACAGCAGGCAGACAGAGTAGTAGCAGCAGAGAGACAGAGTAATAACAGTAGGGAGACAGAGTAATAGCAGCAGAGAGACAGAGTAATAACAGTAGGGAGAGAGTAATAGCAGCAGAGAGACAGAGTAATAACAGTAGGGAGACAGAGTAATAGCAGCAGAGAGACAGAGTAATAACAGTAGGGAGACCGAGTAATAGCAGCAGAGAGACAGAGTAATAACAGTAGGGAGACAGAGTAGTAGCTGCAGAGAGACAGAGTAATAACAGTAGGGAGACAGAGTAGTAGCTGCAGAGAGACAGAGTAATAACAGTAGGGAGACAGAGTAATAGCAGTAGGGAGACCGAGTAGTAGCAGCAGAGAGACAGAGTAATAACAGCAGGGAGACCGAGTAGTAGCAGCAGAGAGACAGAGTAATAACAGCAGGGAGGCAAAGTAACAGCAGAAGGGAGAAAAATGTATAACAACAGGGAGACAGAGTAATAGCAGCAGAGAGACAGAGTAATAACAGCAGGCAGACAGAGTAGTAGCTGCAGAGAGACAGAGTAATAACAGTAGGGAGACAGAGTAATAGCAGTAGGGAGACCGAGTAGTAGCAGCAGAGAGACAGAGTAATAACAGCAGGGAGACCGAGTAGTAGCAGCAGAGAGACAGAGTAATAACAGCAGGGAGGCAAAGTAACAGCAGAAGGGAGAAAAATGTATAACAACAGGGAGACAGAGTAATAGCAGCAGAGAGACAGAGTAATAACAGCAGGCAGACAGAGTAGTAGCTGCAGAGAGACAGAGTAATAACAGTAGGGAGACAGAGTAATAGCAGCAGAGAGACAGAGTAATAACAGTAGGGAGACAGAGTAATAGCAGCAGAGAGACAGAGTAATAACAGTAGGGAGACAGAGTAATAGCAGCAGAGAGGCAGAGTAATAACAGTAGGGAGACCGAGTAGTAGCAGCAGAAAGACAGAGTAATAACAGTAGGGAGACAGAGTAATAACAGTAGGGAGACCGAGTCGTAGCAGCAGAGAGACAGAGTAATAGCAGCAGAGAGACAGAGTAATAACAGCAGGCAGACAAAGCAATAACAGCAGGAAGACAGAGTAGTAGCAGCAGGAAGACCGAGTAATAGAAGCAGAGAGACAGAGTAATAACAGCAGGCAGACAGAGTAGTAGCAGCAGAGAGACAGAGTAATAGCAGCAGAGAGACAGAGTAATAACAGCAGGTAGACAGAGTAGTAACAGCAGGAAGACAGAGTAGTAGCAGCAGGGAGACAGAGTAATAACAGCAGGCAGACAGAGTAGTAGCAGCAGAGAGACAGAGTAATAACAGCAGGGAGACCGAGTAGTAGCAGCAGAGAGACAGAGTAATAACAGCAGGGAGGCAAAGTAACAGCAGAAGGGAGAAAAATGTATAACAACAGGGAGACAGAGTAATAGCAGCAGAGAGACAGAGTAATAACAGCAGGCAGACAGAGTAGTAGCAGCAGAGAGACAGAGTAATAACAGTAGGGAGACAGAGTAATAGCAGCAGAGAGACAGAGTAATAACAGTAGGGAGACAGAGTAATAGCAGCAGAGAGACAGAGTAATAACAGTAGGGAGACAGAGTAATAGCAGCAGAGAGACAGAGTAATAACAGTAGGGAGACAGAGTAATAGCAGCAGAGAGACAGAGTAATAACAGTAGGGAGACCGAGTAGTAGCAGCAGAAAGACAGAGTAATAACAGTAGGGAGACAGAGTAATAGCAGTAGGGAGACCGAGTAGTAGCAGCAGAGAGACAGAGTAATAACAGCAGGAGACCAGAGTAGCAGCAGAGAGACAGAGTAATAACAGCAGGAGGCAAAGTAACAGCAGAAGGGAGAAAAATGTATAACAACAGGAGACAGAGTAATAGCAGCAGAGAGACAGAGTAATAACAGCAGGCAGACAGAGTAGTAGCTGCAGAGAGACAGAGTAATAACAGTAGGGAGACAGAGTAATAGCAGTAGGGAGACCGAGTAGTAGCAGCAGAGAGACAGAGTAATAACAGCAGGGAGACCGAGTAGTAGCAGCAGAGAGACAGAGTAATAACAGCAGGGAGGCAAAGTAACAGCAGAAGGGAGAAAAATGTATAACAACAGGGAGACAGAGTAATAGCAGCAGAGAGACAGAGTAATAACAGCAGGCAGACAGAGTAGTAGCTGCAGAGAGACAGAGTAATAACAGTAGGGAGACAGAGTAATAGCAGCAGAGAGACAGAGTAATAACAGTAGGGAGACAGAGTAATAGCAGCAGAGAGACAGAGTAATAACAGTAGGGAGACCGAGTAGTAGCAGCAGAAAGACAGAGTAATAACAGTAGGGAGACAGAGTAATAACAGTAGGGAGACCGAGGAGACAGAGAGACAGAGTAATAGCAGCAGAGAGACAGAGTAATAACAGCAGGCAGACAAAGCAATAACAGCAGGAAGACAGAGTAGTAGCAGCAGGAAGACCGAGTAATAGAAGCAGAGAGACAGAGTAATAACAGCAGGCAGACAGAGTAGTAGCAGCAGAGAGACAGAGTAATAGCAGCAGAGAGACAGAGTAATAACAGCAGGTAGACAGAGTAGTAACAGCAGGAAGACAGAGTAGTAGCAGCAGGGAGACAGAGTAATAACAGCAGGCAGACAGAGTAGTAGCAGCAGAGAGACAGAGTAATAACAGCAGGGAGACCGAGTAGTAGCAGCAGAGAGACAGAGTAATAACAGCAGGGAGGCAAAGTAACAGCAGAAGGGAGAAAAATGTATAACAACAGGGAGACAGAGTAATAGCAGCAGAGAGACAGAGTAATAACAGCAGGCAGACAGAGTAGTAGCAGCAGAGAGACAGAGTAATAACAGTAGGGAGACAGAGTAATAGCAGCAGAGAGACAGAGTAATAACAGTAGGGAGACAGAGTAATAGCAGCAGAGAGACAGAGTAATAACAGTAGGGAGACAGAGTAATAGCAGCAGAGAGACAGAGTAATAACAGTAGGGAGACCGAGTAATAGCAGCAGAGAGACAGAGTAATAACAGTAGGGAGACAGAGTAGTAGCTGCAGAGAGACAGAGTAATAACAGTAGGGAGACAGAGTAATAGCAGTAGGGAGCAGTAGTAGCAGCAGAGAGACAGAGTAATAACAGCAGGAGACCAGAGTAGTAGCAGCAGAGAGACAGAGTAATAACAGCAGGGAGGCAAAGTAACAGCAGAAGGGAGAAAAATGTATAAGAACAGGGAGACAGAGTAATAGCAGCAGAGAGACAGAGTAATAACAGCAGGCAGACAGAGTAGTAGCTGCAGAGAGACAGAGTAATAACAGTAGGGAGACAGAGTAATAGCAGTAGGGAGACCGAGTAGTAGCAGCAGAGAGACAGAGTAATAACAGCAGGGAGACCGAGCAGTAGCAGCAGAGAGACAGAGTAATAACAGCAGGAGGCAAAGTAACAGCAGAAGGGAGAAAAATGTATAACAACAGGGAGACAGAGTAATAGCAGCAGAGAGACAGAGTAATAACAGCAGGAGACAGAGTAGTAGCAGCAGAGAGACAGAGTAATAACAGTAGGAGACAGCAGAGAGACAGAGTAATAACAGTAGGGAGACAGAGTAATAGCAGCAGAGAGACAGAGTAATAACAGTAGGAGACAGAGTAATAGCAGCAGAGAGACAGAGTAATAACAGTAGGGAGACGAGTAGTAGCAGCAGAAAGACAGAGTAATAACAGTAGGGAGACAGAGTAATAACAGTAGGAGACCGAGTCGTAGCAGAGAGACAGAGTAATAGCAGCAGAGAGACAGAGTAATAACAGCAGGCAGACAAAGCAATAACAGCAGGAAGACAGAGTAGTAGCAGCAGGAAGACCGAGTAATAGAAGCAGAGAGACAGAGTAATAACAGCAGGCAGACAGAGTAGTAGCAGCAGAGAGACAGAGTAATAGCAGCAGAGAGACAGAGTAATAACAGCAGGTAGACAGAGTAGTAACAGCAGGAAGACAGAGTAGTAGCAGCAGGGAGACAGAGTAATAACAGCAGGCAGACAGAGTAGTAGCAGCAGAGAGACAGAGTAATAACAGCAGGGAGACCGAGTAGTAGCAGCAGAGAGACAGAGTAATAACAGCAGGGAGGCAAAGTAACAGCAGAAGGGAGAAAAATGTATAACAACAGGGAGACAGAGTAATAGCAGCAGAGAGACAGAGTAATAACAGCAGGCAGACAGAGTAGTAGCAGCAGAGAGACAGAGTAATAACAGTAGGGAGACAGAGTAATAGCAGCAGAGAGACAGAGTAATAACAGTAGGGAGACAGAGTAATAGCAGCAGAGAGACAGAGTAATAACAGTAGGGAGACAGAGTAATAGCAGCAGAGAGACAGAGTAATAACAGTAGGGAGACCGAGTAATAGCAGCAGAGAGACAGAGTAATAACAGTAGGGAGACAGAGTAATAGCAGCAGAGAGACAGAGTAATAACAGTAGGGAGACAGAGTAATAGCAGCAGAGAGACAGAGTAATAACAGTAGGGAGACCGAGTAGTAGCAGCAGAAAGACAGAGTAATAACAGTAGGGAGACAGAGTAATAGCAGTAGGGAGACCGAGTAGTAGCAGCAGAGAGACAGAGTAATAACAGCAGGGAGACCGAGTAGTAGCAGCAGAGAGACAGAGTAATAACAGCAGGGAGGCAAAGTAACAGCAGAAGGGAGAAAAATGTATAACAACAGGGAGACAGAGTAATAGCAGCAGAGAGACAGAGTAATAACAGCAGGGAGACCGAGTAGTAGCAGCAGAGAGACAGAGTAATAACAGCAGGGAGGCAAAGTAACAGCAGAAGGGAGAAAAATGTATAACAACAGGGAGACAGAGTAATAGCAGCAGAGAGACAGAGTAATAACAGCAGGCAGACAGAGTAGTAGCAGCAGAGAGGCAGAGTCATAACAGTAGGGAGACCGAGTAGTAGCAGCAGAGAGACAGAGTAATAACAGCAGGGAGACAGAGTAGTAGCAGCAGAGACAGAGTAATAACAGCAGGAGGCAAAGTAACACAGAAGGAGAAAATGTATAACAGGGAGACAGAGTAATAGCAGCAGAGAGACAAATGTATAAGACAGAGTAATAACACAGGAGACAGAGTAATAGCAGCAGAGAGACAGAGTAATAACAGTAGGAGACAGAGTAATAGCAGCAGAGAGACAGAGTAATAACAGTAGGGAGACAGAGTAGCAGCAGAGAGGCAGAGTAATAACAGTAGGGAGACAGAGTAGTAGCACAGAAAGACAGAGTAATAACAGTAGGGAGACAGAGTAATAACAGTAGGGAGACCGAGTTGTAGCAGCAGAGAGACAGAGTAATAGCAGCAGAGAGACAGAGTAATAACAGCAGGCAGACAAAGCAATAACAGCAGGAAGACAGAGTAGTAGCAGCAGGAAGACCGAGTAATAGAAGCAGAGAGACAGAGTAATAACAGCAGGCAGACAGAGTAGTAGCAGCAGAGAGACAGAGTAATAGCAGCAGAGAGACAGAGTAATAACAGCAGGTAGACAGAGTAGTAACAGCAGGAAGACAGAGTAGTAGCAGCAGGGAGACAGAGTAATAACAGCAGGCAGACAGAGTAGTAGCAGCAGAGAGACAGAGTAATAACAGCAGGGAGACCGAGTAGTAGCAGCAGAGAGACAGAGTAATAACAGCAGGGAGGCAAAGTAACAGCAGAAGGGAGAAAAATGTATAACAACAGGGAGACAGAGTAATAGCAGCAGAGAGACAGAGTAATAACAGCAGGCAGACAGAGTAGTAGCAGCAGAGAGACAGAGTAATAACAGTAGGGAGACAGAGTAGTAGCTGCAGAGAGACAGAGTAATAGCAGCAGAGAGACAGAGTAATAACAGTAGGGAGACCGAGTAATAGCAGCAGAGAGACAGAGTAATAACAGTAGGGAGACAGAGTAGTAGCTGCAGAGAGACAGAGTAATAACAGCAGGCAGACAGAGTAGTAGCTGCAGAGAGACAGAGTAATAACAGTAGGGAGACAGAGTAATAGCAGTAGGGAGACCGAGTAGTAGCAGCAGAGAGACAGAGTAATAACAGCAGGGAGACCGAGTAGTAGCAGCAGAGAGACAGAGTAATAACAGCAGGGAGGCAAAGTAACAGCAGAAGGGAGAAAAATGTATAACAACAGGGAGACAGAGTAATAGCAGCAGAGAGACAGAGTAATAACAGCAGGCAGACAGAGTAGTAGCTGCAGAGAGACAGAGTAATAACAGTAGGGAGACAGAGTAATAGCAGCAGAGAGACAGAGTAATAACAGTAGGGAGACAGAGTAATAGCAGCAGAGAGACAGAGTAATAACAGTAGGGAGACCGAGTAGTAGCAGCAGAGAGACAGAGTAATAACAGCAGGGAGGCAAAGTAACAGCAGAAGGGAGAAAAATGTATAACAACAGGAGACAGAGTAATAGCAGCAGAGAGACAGAGTAATAACAGTAGGAGACAGAGGGACAGCAGGAGGCAAAGTAACAGCAGAAGGGAGAAAAATGTATAACAACAGGGAGACAGAGTAATAGCAGCAGGAGACAGAGTAATAACAGTAGGGAGACAGGTAATAACAGCAGGGAGACAGAGTAGTAGCAGCAGAGAGACAGAGTAATAACAGTAGGGAGGCAAAGTAACAGCAGAAGGGAGAAAAATGTATGACAACAGGGAGACAGAGTAGTAGCAGCAGAGAGACCGAGTAATAGCAGCAGAGAGACAGAGTAATAACAGCAGGCAGACAGAGTAATTAACAGCAGGCAGACAGAGTAATAGCAGCGGGGATCCAGAGTAATAGCAGAAGGGAGACAGAGTAATAGCAGCGGGGAGACAGAGTAATAACAGCAGGGAGGCAAAGTAATAACAGCAAGAGAACAAAGTAATAACAGCACAGCAGGGAGAAAATGTATAACAAAAGGGAGACAGAGTAGTAGCAGCAGGGAGACTGAGTAGTAGCAGCAGAGAGACAGAGTAATAACAGCAGGGAGACAGAGTAACAGCAGGAGACCGAGTAGTAGCAGCAGAGAGACAGAGTAATAACAGCAGGGAGACAGAGTAATAACAGCAGGGAGACAGAGTAACAGCAGACGGGAGAAAAAATGTATAACAACAGGGAGACAGAGTAGTAGCAGCAGAGAGACCAGTAGTAGCAACAGAGAGAGAGAGTAATAACAGCAGGCAGACAGAGTAGTAGCAGCAGAGAGACAGAGTAATAACAGTAGGGAGACAGAGTAATAGCAGCAGGGAGACTGAGTAGTAGCAGCAGAGAGACAGAGTAATAACAGTAGGGAGGCAAAGTAACAGCAGAAGGGAGAAAAATGTATAACAACAGGGAGACAGAGTAATAGCAGCAGGAAGACAGAGTAATAACAGTAGGGAGACAGAGTAATAACAGCAGGGAGACCGAGTAGTAGCAGCAGAGAGACAGAGTAATAACAGCAGGGAGACAGAGTGATAACAGTAGGGAGACCGAGTAATAGCAGCAGGGAGACAGAGAAATAACAGCAGGGAGACCGAGTAATAGCAGCAGAGAGACAGAGTAATAACAGCAGGCAGACAGAGTAGTAGCAGCAGAGAGACAGAGTAATAACAGTAGGGAGACAGAGTAATAGCAGTAGGGAGACCGAGTAGTAGCAGCAGAGAGACAGAGTAATAACAGCAGGGAGGCAAAGTAACAGCAGAAGGGAGAAAAATGTATAACAAAGGGGAGACAGAGTAGTAGCAGCAGAGAGACCGAGTAGTAGCAGCAGAGAGACAGAGTAATAACAGCAGGGAGACAGAGTAATAGCAGCAGAGAGACAGAGTAATAACAGTAGGGAGACAGAGTAATAGCAGCAGAAAGACAGAGTAATAACAGTAGGGAGACCGAGTAGTAGCAGCAGAAAGACAGAGTAATAACAGTAGGGAGACCGAGTAGTAGCAGCAGAAAGACAGAGTAATAACAGCAGGGAGACCGAGTAGTAGCAGCAGAGAGACAGAGTAATAACAGCAGGGAGACAGAGTAGTAGCAGCAGAGAGACAAAGCAGGGAGGCAAAGTAACAGCAGAAGGAGAAAAATGTATAACAACAGGGAGACAGAGTAGTAGCAGCAGAGAGACAGAGTAATAACAGCAGGGAGACCGAGTAGTAGCAGCAGAGAGACAGAGTAATAACAGCACGGAGGCAAAGTAACAGCAGAAGGGAGAAAAATGTATAACAACAGGGAGACAGAGTAATAGCAGCAGAGAGACAGAGTAATAACAGCAGGCAGACAGAGTAGTAGCTGCAGAGAGACAAGTAACAGTAGGGAGACAGAGTAGCAGCAGAGAGACAGAGTAATAACAGTAGGGAGACAGAGTAATAGCAGCAGAGAGACAGAGTAATAACAGTAGGGAGACAGAGTAAGTAGCAGCAGAGAGACAGAGTAATAACAGTAGGGAGACAGAGTAGTAGCAGCAGAAAGACAGAGTAATAACAGTAGGGAGACAGAGTAATAACAGTAGGGAGACCAGCAGCAGAGAGACAGAGTAATAGCAGCAGAGAGACAGAGTAATAACAGCAGGCAGACAAAGCAATAACAGCAGGAAGACAGAGTAGTAGCAGCAGGAAGACCGAGTAATAGAAGCAGAGAGACAGAGTAATAACAGCAGGCAGACAGAGTAGTAGCAGCAGAGAGACAGAGTAATAGCAGCAGAGAGACAGAGTAATAACAGCAGGTAGACAGAGTAGTAACAGCAGGAAGACAGAGTAGTAGCAGCAGGGAGACAGAGTAATAACAGCAGGCAGACAGAGTAGTAGCAGCAGAGAGACAGAGTAATAACAGCAGGGAGACCGAGTAGTAGCAGCAGAGAGACAGAGTAATAACAGCAGGGAGGCAAAGTAACAGCAGAAGGGAGAAAAATGTATAACAACAGGGAGACAGAGTAATAGCAGCAGAGAGACAGAGTAATAACAGCAGGCAGACAGAGTAGTAGCAGCAGAGAGACAGAGTAATAACAGTAGGAGACAGAGTAATAGCAGCAGAGAGACAGAGTAATAACAGTAGGGAGACAGAGTAATAGCAGCAGAGAGACAGAGTAATAACAGTAGGGAGACAGAGTAATAGCAGCAGAGAGACAGAGTAATAACAGTAGGGAGACCGAGTAGTAGCAGCAGAAAGACAGAGTAATAACAGTAGGGAGACAGAGTAATAGCAGTAGGGAGACAGAGTAATAGCAGCAGAGAGACAGAGTAATAGCAGCAGAGAGACAGAGTAATAACAGCAGGTAGACAGAGTTGTAGCAGGGAGACAGAGTAGTAGCAGCAGAGAGACAGAGTAATAACAGTAGGGAGACAAAGTAATAACAACAGGGAGACAGAGTAGTAGCAGCAGAGAGACAGAGTAATAACAGCAGGGAGACCGAGTAGTAGCAGCAGAGAGACAGAGTAATAACAGCAGGGAGGCAAAGTAACAGCAGAAGGGAGAAAAATGTATAACAACAGGGAGACAGAGTAATAGCAGCAGAGGAGACAGAGTAGTAGCAGCAGAGAGACAGAGTAATAACAGCAGGGAGACAGAGTAGTAACAGCAGAGAGACAGAGTAACAACAGTAGGAGACAGAGTGTAATAGCAGCAGGGAGACAGAGTAATAACAGTAGGGAGACAGAGTAATAGCAGCAGAGAGACAGAGTAATAACAGCAGAGACAGAGTAATAACAGTAGGGAGACAGAGTAATAGCAGCAGAGAGACAGAGTAATAACAGTAGGGAGACAGAGTAGTAGCAGCAGAGAGACAGAGTAATAACAGCAGGGAGACAGAGTAGTAGCAGCAGAGAGACAGAGTAATAACAGTAGGGAGACAGAGTAATAACAGCAGAGAGACAGAGTAATAACAGTAGGGAGACAGAGTAATAGCAGCAGAGAGACAGAGACAGCAGAGACAAGTAATAGCAGCAGAGAGACAGAGTAATAACAGCAGGAAGACAGAGTAATAGCAGCAGGAAGACAGAGTAATAACAGTAGGGAGACAGAGTAATAGCAGCAGGAGACAGAGTAATAACAGTAGGGAGACAGAGTAATAGCAGCAGAGAGACAGAGTAATAACAGCAGGAGACAGAGTAGTAGCAGCAGGAAGACAGAGTAATAACAGCAGGAGACAAAGTAACAACAGCAGGAGACAAAGTATAACAGCAGGAGACAGAGTAATAGCAGCAGAGAGACAGAGTAGTAGCAGCAGAGAGACAGAGTAATAACAGCAGGGAGGCAAAGTAACAGCAGAAGGGAGAAAAATGTATAACAACAGGGAGACAGAGTAATAGCAGCAGAGACAGAGTAATAACAGTAGGGAGACAGAGTAGCAGCAGCAAGACAGAGTAATAACAGTAGGGAGACAGAGTAATAACAGTAGGAGACAGAGTAATAGCAGCAGAGAGACAGAGTAATAACAGTAGGGAGACAGAGTAGTAGCAGCAGAGAGACAGAGTAATAACAGCAGGGAGGCAAAGTAACAGCAGCAGAGAGAAAAGTAATAACAGTAGGGAGACAGAGTAATAGCAGCAGAGAGACAGAGTAATAACAGCAGGCAGACAGAGTAGTAGCTGCAGAGAGACAGAGTAATAACAGTAGGAGACAGAGTAATAGCAGTAGGGAGACCGAGTAGTAGCAGCAGAGAGACAGAGTAATAACAGCAGGGAGACCGAGTAGTAGCAGCAGAGAGACAGAGTAATAACAGCAGGGAGGCAAAGTAACAGCAGAAGGGAGAAAAATGTATAACAACAGGAGACAGAGTAATAGCAGCAGAGAGACAGAGTAATAACAGCAGGCAGACAGAGTAGTAGCTGCAGAGAGACAGAGTAATAACAGTAGGGAGACAGAGTAATAGCAGCAGAGAGACAGAGTAATAACAGTAGGGAGACAGAGTAATAGCAGCAGAGAGACAGAGTAATAACAGTAGGAGACAGAGTAATAGCAGCAGAGAGGCAGAGTAATAACAGTAGGGAGACCGAGTAGTAGCAGCAGAAAGACAGAGTAATAACAGTAGGGAGACAGAGTAATAACAGTAGGGAGACCGAGTCGTAGCAGCAGAGAGACAGAGTAATAGCAGCAGAGAGACAGAGTAATAACAGCAGGCAGACAAAGCAATAACAGCAGGAAGACAGAGTAGTAGCAGCAGGAAGACCAGTAATAGAAGCAGAGAGACAGAGTAATAACAGCAGGCAGACAGAGTAGTAGCAGCAGAGACAGAGTAATAGCAGCAGAGAGACAGAGTAATAACAGCAGGTAGACAGAGTAGTAACAGCAGGAAGACAGAGTAGTAGCAGCAGGAGACAGAGTAATAACAGCAGGCAGACAGAGTAGTAGCAGCAGAGACAGAGTAATAACAGCAGGGAGACCGAGTAGTAGCAGCAGAGAGACAGAGTAATAACAGCAGGGAGGCAAAGTAACAGCAGAAGGGAGAAAAATGTATAACAACAGGGAGACAGAGTAATAGCAGCAGAGAGACAGAGTAATAACAGCAGGCAGACAGAGTAGTAGCAGCAGAGAGACAGAGTAATAACAGTAGGGAGACAGAGTAATAGCAGCAGAGAGACAGAGTAATAACAGTAGGGAGACAGAGTAATAGCAGCAGAGAGACAGAGTAATAACAGTAGGGAGACAGAGTAATAGCAGCAGAGAGACAGAGTAATAACAGTAGGGAGACCGAGTAATAGCAGCAGAGAGACAGAGTAATAACAGTAGGGAGACCGAGTAGTAGCAGCAGAGAGACAGAGTAATAACAGTAGGGAGACAGAGTAATAACAGTAGGGAGACCGAGTCGTAGCAGCAGAGAGACAGAGTAATAGCAGCAGAGAGACAGAGTAATAACAGCAGGCAGACAGAGCAATAACAGCAGGAAGACAGAGTAGTAGCAGCAGGAAGACAGAGTAATAACAGCAGGCAAACAGAGTAGTAGCAGCAGAGAGACAGAGTAATAACAGTAGGGAGACAGAGTAATAGCAGCAGAGAGACAGAGTAATAACAGTAGGGAGACAGAGTAATAGCAGCAGAGAGACAGAGTAATAACAGTAGGGAGACAGAGTAATAGCAGCAGAGAGACAGAGTAATAACAGTAGGGAGACCGAGTAGTAGCAGCAGAAAGACAGAGTAATAACAGTAGGGAGACAGAGTAATAACAGTAGGGAGACCGAGTCGTAGCAGCAGAGAGACAGAGTAATAGCAGCAGAGAGACAGAGTAATAACAGCAGGCAGACAGAGCAATAACAGCAGGAAGACAGAGTAGTAGCAGCAGGAAGACAGAGTAATAACAGCAGGCAAACAGAGTAGTAGCAGCAGAGAGACAGAGTAATAACAGCAGGGAGACCGAGTAGTAGCAGCAGAGAGACAGAGTAATAACAGCAGGGAGGCAAAGTAACAGCAGAAGGGAGAAAAATTTATTACAACAGGGAGACAGAGTAATAGCAGCAGAGAGACAGAGTAATAACAGCAGGCAGACAGAGTAGTAGCAGCAGAGAGACAGAGTAATAACAGTAGGGAGACAGAGTAATAGCAGCAGAGAGACAGAGTAATAACAGTAGGGAGACAGAGTAATAGCAGCAGAGAGACAGAGTAATAACAGTAGGGAGACCGAGTAGTAGCAGCAGAGAGACAGAGTAATAACAGCAGGGAGGCAAAGTAACAGCAGAAGGGAGAAAAATGTATAACAACAGGGAGACAGAGTAATAGCAGCAGAGAGACAGAGTAATAACAGCAGGCAGACAGAGTAGTAGCTGCAGAGAGACAGAGTAATAACAGTAGGGAGACATAGTAATAACAGCAGGGAGACATAGTAATAGCAGCAGGGAGACAGAGTTGTAGCAGCAGGGAGACAGAGTTGTAGCAGCAGGGAGACATAGTAATAACAGCAGGGAGACATAGTAATAGCAGCAGGGAGACAGAGTTGTAGCAGCAGGGAGACATAGTAATAACAGCAGGGAGACATAGTAATAGCAGCAGGGAGACAGAGTTGTAGCAGCAGGGAGACATAGTAATAACAGCAGGGAGACATAGTAGTAGCTGCAGAGAGACAGAGTAATAACAGTAGGGAGACATAGTAATAACAGCAGGGAGACATAGTAATAGCAGCAGGGAGACAGAGTTGTAGCAGCAGGGAGACAGGGTAACAACAGCAGGGAAATAATAGCAATAAATAATGTCATGACGTGGCCCTCTCTGGGTTTAGATCATGGCTTCCCCCTCACTCTCTCCTACCCCCAGGTTCTGTTATCTCAGGCCATAAATTCTTGGCAAAGACTCTCTCCCCCTGGTAATGCAGAGAGAGATACACAGAGAGAACAACATATTTCACGTGGCAAACTCCTAAATCCTCAAATGTGAATTTGAAACAAAATGTCCACTTGTGAGAAGGGTCCATATTTTTATTTATTTTTTCTTTATTTAACTAGGCAAGTCAGTTAAGAACAAATTCTTATTTTCAATGACGGCCTAGGAACAGTGGGTTAACTGCCTGTTCAGGGGCAGAACGACAGACTTGTACCTTGTCAGCTCGGGGGTTTGAACTTGCAACCTTTGGGTTACTAGTCCAATGCTCTAACCACTAGGCTACCCTGCCACCCCCATAGAGACTTAAGGAACGGGTATGACGAGTGTGTTTCTTCTGGTGACCTCAGAGAGGACAGGAAGCATACTACTGTTACGAGAAGAAAAAAAACTCCTGAGGAAATCCTCTTCAGACCACGCATACCTCGGTGTCAACTGAGGTGGAACAGGTTTGAGTACCAAGACTGAGCGAACCCACAGCGTGAGCTGTGATTGCGAATAGTTTAGACTAAGCAAAGCTGTGATTGTGAATAATTATTGAATTCCTAACAATGCCATGTGGAGCATTGGCTACACGGCTGGAAATGGTTAAACTCTGAGACTATCAATCCCGACAGAATAAGAGCAAATCTTAGATACCAATCACTAGTCTGCAGCTAGAAATTATGTAAACCTGGGATGCTATTACCAACAACCACCGAAACATCTATTCTCTGAGAACATTTCTGAATGGTACTCTGAAGTATCCATTCTAACCATGAAAGGCTTTGCTCTTCAGAGAAGCAGAGAGAGAGCGAAAGAGAGGTGGATGAACTGACTCTCCAGCAGACGGACCGGATTCCAACAGAAAAGATCACGACACATGGGCGTAAATATATATATTGATTGCAATTATTCCCGAATGAGTGAGCATTCATGTGCTTAGGATTAGCCTTTCAATGAATAGAATTATAGTAGTAATGTGTGTAGTGATCTCTCTGGTCTTTCCCGCTCTCGCTCAGTCCACACCCACTTCCCTTTGTCCACCAAGCCGTCATATCGGATTAGCCCACTAGGGAATCTTCCCTATCCTTGTAAGTAACGTATATCTACTGTTGTTTGTTTATGTATTTATCTGGTTTATTTAGTTGGTTAGTAAATAAATTATTAAGCCAATCGGTATATGGATGGTTCAAAGTAAAGGCTGGGCTAATGCAGATAACCAACCATTTACAATGTTTGGAATTAGACTGACTTGAGGTAAATAATAATTCATTAATAAGAAGACTAATTGATCAGATATTAAAATATCTGAAGAGTTACATTAGGAAATTATAACTTTGTAATCTGAAGATTTTCCTTGGTGCCACGACTTCCTAGTTAATTACATTTACATGATTAGTTTAATCACGTAATAATAAGAGAATAGATTTGATTAAATAACAGTATTCATGATGCCAAAGACACAACAACAGCAAGGAGACACAATAACAGCAGGGAGACAGAGTAATAGCAGCAGGGAGACAGAGTAACAACAGCAAGGACACACAGTAACAACAGCATAGAGACTGAGTAATAACAGGCAGACAGTAATATTTGCAGGGAGACAGAGTAATAGCAGCAGGGAATCAGAGTAATAGAAGCAAGAAGCCATATCAGTAGCAGAAGGGAGACAAAGTATAACTTCAAGGAGTCAGAGTAATAACAGCAGGCAGATAGAGTAGTAACAGCAGGGAAGCAAAGTAATAACAGCCTGGAGCCACGTTAATAACAGCAAGGAGACAGAGTGATACTGCAGCATAAATACTGGAGGCTGAGACAGGAGGGGTCAGGAGACACTGTGGCCCCATCCGAGGACACCCCCGGACAGGGCCAAAGGAAGGATATAACCCCACCCACTTTGCCAAAGCACAGCCCCCACACCACTAGAGGGATATCTTCAACCACCAACTTACCATCCTGAGACAAGGCTGAGTATAGCCCACAAAGATCTCCGCCATGGCACAACCCAAGGGGGGGGCGCCAACCCAGACAGGATGACCACATCAGTGAATCAACCCACTCAGGTGACGCACCCCTTCCAGGGACGGCATGAGAGAGCCCCAGTAGGCCAGTGACTCAGCCCCTGTAATAGGGTTAGAGGCAGAGAATCCCAGTGGAAAGAGGGGAACGGCCAGGCAGAGACAGCAAGGGCGGTTCGTTGCTCCAGAGCCTTTCCGTTCACCTTCCCACTCCTGGGCCAGACTACACTCAATCATATGACCCACTGAAGAGATGAGTCTTCAGTAAAGACTTAAAGGTTGAGACCGAGTTTGCGTCTCTGACATGGGTAGGCAGACCGTTTCATAAAAATGGAGCTCTATAGGAGAAAGCCCTGCCTCCAGCTGTTTGCTTAGAAATTCTAGGGACAATTAAGGAGGCCTGTGTCTTGTGACCGTAGCGTACGTGTAGGTATGTACGGCAGGACCAAATCAGAGAGATAGGTAGGAGCAAGCCCATGTAATGCTTTGTAGGTTAGCAGTAAAACCTTGAAATCAGCCCTTGCTTTGACAGGAAGCCAGTGTAGAGAGGCTAGCACTGGAGTAATATGATCAAATTTTTTGGTTCTAGTCAGGATTCTAGCAGCCGTATTTAGCACTAACTGAAGTTTATTTAGTGCTTTATCCGGGTAGCCGACAAGTAGAGCATTGCAGTAGTCTAACCTAGAAGTGACAAAAGCATGGATTAATTTTTCTGCGTCATTTTTGGACAGAAAGTTTCTGATTTTTGCAATGTTACGTATATGGAAAAAAGCTGTCCTTGAAATGGTCTTGATATGTTCTTCAAAAGAGAGATCAGGGTCCAGAGTAACGCCGAGGTCCTTCACAGTTTTATTTGAGACGACTGTACAACCATTAAGATTAATTGTCAGATTCAACAGAAGATCTCTTTGTTTCTTGGGACCTAGAACAAGCATCTCTGTTTTGTCCGAGTTTAATAGTAGAAAGTTTGCAGCCATCCACATCCTTATGTCTGAAACACATGCTTCTAGCAAGGGCAATTTTGGGGCTTCACCATGTTTCATTGAAATGTAGAGCTGTGTGTCATCCGCATAGCAGTGAAAATTAACATTATGTTTTCGAATAACATCCCCAAGATGTAAAATATATAGTGAAAACAATAGTGGTCCTAAAACGGAACCTTGAGGAACACCGCAATTTACAGTTGATTTGTCAGAGGACAAACCATTCACAGAGACAAACTGATATCTTTCCGACAGATAAGATCTAAACCAGGCCAGAACTTGTCCGTGTAGACCAATTTGGGTTTCCAATCTCTCCAAAAGAATGTGGTGATCGATGGTATCAAAAGCAGCACTAAGGTCTAGCAGCATGGAGACAGAGTAATAGCAGCATGGAGACAGAGTAATAGCAGCATGGAGACAGAGTAATAGCAGCATGGAGACAGAGTAATAGCAGCACGGAGACAGAGTAATAGCAGCACGGAGACAGAGTAATAGCAGCATGGAGACAGAGTAATAGCAGCACGGAGACAGAGTAATAGCAGCACGGAGACAGAGTAATAGCAGCATGGAGACAGAGTAATAGCAGCATGGAGACAGAGTAATAGCAGCATGGAGGCAGAGTAATAGCAGCATGGAGACAGAGTAATAGCAGCATGGAGACAGAGTAATAGCAGCATGGAGACAGAGTAATAGCAGCACGGAGACAGAGTAATAGCAGCATGGAGACAGAGTAATAGCAGCATGGAGACAGAGTAATAGTAGCAGGGAGACAGAGTAATAGCAGCATGGAGACAGAGTAATAGCAGCACGGAGACAGAGTAATAGCAGCATGGAGACAGAGTAATAGCAGCATGGAGACAGAGTAATAGCAGCATGGAGCCAGAGTAATAGCAGCATGGAGACAGAGTAATAGCAGCATGGAGACAGAGTAATAGCAGCATGGAGCCAGAGTAATAGCAGCATGGAGACAGAGTAATAGCAGCATGGAGACAGAGTAATAGCAGCATGGAGACAGAGTAATAGTAGCATGGAGACAGAGTAATAGCAGCATGGAGACAGAGTAATAGCAGCATGGAGTCAGAGTAATAGCAGCATGGAGACAGAGTAATAGCAGCATGGAGACAGAGTAATAGCAGCACGGAGACAGAGTAATAGCAGCATGGAGACAGAGTAATAGCAGCATGGAGACAGAGTAATAGCAGCATGGAGACAGAGTAATAGCAGCATGGAGACAGAGTAATAGTAGCATGGAGACAGAGTAATAGCAGCATGGAGACAGAGTAATAGCAGCATGGAGACAGAGTAATAGCAGCATGGAGACAGAGTAATAGCAGCATGGAGACAGAGTAATAGCAGCATGGAGACAGAGTAATAGCAGCATGGAGACAGAGTAATAGCAGCATGGAGACAGAGTAATAGTAGCATGGAGACAGAGTAATAGCAGCATGGAGACAGAGTAATAGCAGCATGGAGACAGAGTAATAGCAGCATGGAGACAGAGTAATAGCAGCATGGAGACAGAGTAATAGCAGCATGGAGACAGAGTAATAGCAGCATGGAGACAGAGTAATAGCAGCATGGAGACAGAGTAATAGCAGCATGGAGACAGAGTAATAGCAGCATGGAGACAGAGTAATAGTAGCATGGAGACAGAGTAATAGCAGCATAGAGACAGAGCAATAGCAGCACGGAGACAGAGTAATAGCAGCATGGAGACAGAGTAATAGCAGCAGGCAGACAGAGTAATAGCAGCATGGAGACAGAGTAATAGCAGCATGGAGACAGAGTAATAGCAGCACGGAGACAGAGTAATAGCAGCAGGCAGACAGAGTAATAGCAGCATGGAGACAGAGTAATAGCAGCATGGAGACAGAGTAATAGCAGCAGGCAGACAGAGTAATAGCAGCATGGAGACAGAGTAATAGCAGCATGGAGACAGAGTAATAGCATTAATAATGAAATCTGACTCAATATATTCTGCCGCTCCACTCCGCTTGGCATTCAACACACACATTCTCCGGATGTGACACTTTTCGGAATAAATTAATCATTCCAGCTGTTATTTACATTCCATATATCAGAGTAGTTTAAATGAAATTGTTCTCATAAATCTCCGTTTTAATATTGGATCCTGTCCAGTTCGGGACAGAGTAATATTTGATAACCACCTCCTCCTCTCTCTCCCTTTAACTCACCCCTCCTCCCTCTCCTCTCTTGCTTCACCTCACACCCCTTCTCATGTCTTCATCCACCTGACCCCGCCATAACTTCAGCTGGCTGTCTGGAGGATAACTAGCCACTCTTGTCATCTTTGTTTTGGTTGGCATTGCTCTGATACTCTTATCCGGCCAACCTTTTATGCGATAGTGGCTATTTCTTTCATGAGAGGCTCACTTTACAAATGCCTCCGTTGATAATGTTGGAAACTAAACACATCTAAATAACCTCAGAGGGAAACACTATAAATGTAAATTGGGCCAGATGCAAATATGTACTCTACCCTACCGTCACCATTTAAATTTTAAAAAAGCGTACTCTGTCTTTTTCTTAATTGGAAAAGAGATCATGGCCTGGGCTGCTTCTATTAAATTGGTTGGAATCAAAAAAAGGCTGTTGGGGGTGGTGGAGAACATGAAAGCAGAGAGCACCTTTATTTCTTCTTCGTCTGCTGTTGCTGGAGCTGTAGAGTCACTGTTTAGTGCTCTATATTGTGAGCATTATGAAATACATTGGAATTATATTGTGCAGTGGAGTTCTTAGGGAACAATCCTGCATCTTCATCTGCATCTAATTTCAGCAGCAAGCAAACCTTGTCCTTAATATGTGCAATTAAAATGACTTCAAATGTTGAACAATCCTTTCATGCTAATGCAGGATAAAGAGTTGAAGACGATTGTAAAACTATTAAGGGGATCCTCTGATCACGATTTCTTTGTCTCTTTGATTTTCAAGTTGCCCTGTTTTTATGAGGTTAATGTTCTGTGGCTGGCTGGGAGGGAGGGAGGATGGTTGGGAGGGAGGGAGGGATGGTTGGGAGGGAGGGAGGGAGGGATGGCTGGGACGGAGGGAGGGATGGTTTGGAGGGAGCGAGGATGGTTGGAGGGAGGGATGGTTGGAGGGAGGGATGGTTGGGAGGGAGGATGGTTGGAGGGAGGAAGGGATGGTTGGGAGGGAGGGAGGGAGGGAGGGAGGGAGGGAGGGAGGGAGGGAGGGAGGGATGGTTGGGAGGGAGGGAGGGAGGGAGGGAGGGATGGCTGGGACGGAAGGAGGGAGGGAGGGAGGGAGGGAGGGAGGGAGGGAGGGAGGGAGGGAGGGAGGGAGGGAGGGAGGGAAGGAGGAACAGCTAGCCTGCCTGTCTTTTCAAAACACCATTTCATAATCCTCCCTCCTTCCATTGACAACTTTGCACATTTTCTCTGTTATACTAATCTATACTGAGCCTTTGGCTCAACAGTGGGCAACTGCCAGCCCCCGGTTTTGTGATAGGCTGAGCTGAAATCACGCAAACAGAAAGGGTTCCTATAAATGTAGAAAACCACATTCTACATTGTCACCTCACTGAAAACCTTTTTTTAGGCAGCTAAAACCATTATTTGGTCAAACAGTGCAATACCTTCATGATTCCTGTAATGAAAATGTCTGCCCTGTGCCTGTGCCCTCGCTGGGGCCTGCCACTATGATGAGGAAGCCACTCCTCTCCCCCCATACGATCAACAGAAAAATGCTTTCTGATCATGTAACGTTTCAAAAATGCAATTGCGGGAAAAAATACAGCTCAGTAAGCTGAGGTTGTTCTCAGCTTTCTGTAGGTACAATGTGTATTTCTCAACTCTTAATATTCATCTCAATAGCAACTAATTTACAATAAAGATATATGACGTGGATTTGAGATATGGAGCAGTGCATTCGCAAAATACACATTAAAGTACACATTAAAATACGCATTAAAATACGCATTAAAAGGGCATAGGTCTCAACTGCAACATACAATACATGGATACTAGCAGTGGTTATTATATTGAGCAATCTAGTCCATGTGTTTTGCCTTTCCACTTCCTCAGTTGTTGAACCCCAAATTAATTTACCCATGATATTAGTTAGTGCACATAAAGACATAAGTAATTCATCTCTATTGAACAGAAAATAGATTTAGGAAATTCGGGAGGCTATAGTCTAATTGTCAAACCAAAATCCATGACGATTAATCATGCAGTCCTGCTTTTACATGTTAGATGAAACAACTTATTTCTTGAATATGTCAGTTGTCTATTTATTAAACTTCTTAATTAAGCATTATGAATGACTTTATAAGATGATTTTGGTCTGACTAAATCATGGGCTGGTGCCACCAACTGTAAAGGTTATTAGCAGTGGCACCATTGACACCAGGGGAAATGTTAGTGTGGAGCCCTGTAACAGGAAGACCAGGAAGGCCAGACGTCACAGGAAGGCCAAAAAGATCCCCAACCACCCGAACCTTGGCCTGTTCACCCTGCTATCATCCAGAAGGCGAGGTCAGTGCAGGTGAATAAAGGCTGGGAACGAGAGACTGAAAAACAGCTTCTATCTCAAGGCCATCGGACTGTCAAATAGCCATCACAAGCCGGCCCGAGGCAGGACATGGAACACTGGTCACTTTAATAATGTTGTAACGATGTGCGCTGAGAGTCGGGAAGCAAGTTCAGGGAGTGAGTGTTTTAATAGATAAACACAACATAATAGAAAACACGAATAACGCAGGAACAGAAACAACAATGCTTGGGGAAGGAACCAAAGGGAGTGACATATATAGGGAAGGTAATCAGGAAAGTGATTGGAGTCCAGGTAAGTCTGATGACGAGCAGCTGCGCGTAACGATGGGGATAGGTGTGCGCCATAACGAGAGACTGGTGACCTAGAGGCCGGAGAGGGAGCACATGTGACAAATGTTTACATACTGTTCTACTCATGTCATATATACAGTTGAAGTCGGAAGTTTACATCATCTTAGTCAAATAGATTAAAACTCAGTTTTTCACAATTCCTGACATTTAATCATAGTAAAAATTCCCTGTTTTACGTCAGTTAGGATCACCACTTTATTTTAAGAAAGTGAAATGTCAGAATAATAGTAGAGAGAATGATTTATTTCAGCTTTTATTTCTTTCGTCACATTCCCAGTGGGTCAGAGGTTTACATACACTCAATTAGTATTTGGTTGCATTGCCTTTAAATTGTGTAAATTGAGTCAAATGTTTTGGATAGCCTTCCACAAGCTTCCCACAATAAGATGGGTTCTGCCCACAAATGTTCTATGGGATTGAGGTCAGGGCTTTGTGATGGCAACTCCAATACCTTGACTTTGTTGTCCTTAAGCCATTTTGCCACAACTTTGGAAGTATGCTTGGGGTCATTGTCCATTTGGAAGACCCATTTGCGACCAAGCTTTAACTTCCTGACTGATGTCTTGAGATGTTGCTTCAATATATTTTTTCCTCCAAAGATAACGATTGTCATCATGAACAAACAGTTCTATTTTTGTTTCATCAGACCAGAGGACATTTCTCCAAAAACTACAATCTTTGTCCCCATGTGGAGTTGCAAACACGTAGTCTGGCTTTTTTTATGGCGGTTTTGGAGCAGTGGCTTCTTCCTTGCTAAGCAGCCCTTCAGGTTATGTCGATATAGGACTCATTTGACTGTTTACTGTGTTGATACTTTTGTACCTGTTTCCTCCAGCATCTTCACAGGGTCCTTTGCTGTTGTTCTGGGATTGATTTGCACTTTTTGCACCAAAGTACGTTCATCTCTAGGAGACAGAATGTGTCTCCTTCCTGAGCGGTATGACGGCTGCGTGGTCCCATGGTGTTTATACTTGCGTACAATTGTTTGTACAGATGAACGTGGTACCTTCAGGCGTTTAGAAATTGCTCCCAAGGATGAACCAGACTCGTGGAGGTCTACTATTTTTTTTTCTGAGGCCTTGGCTGATTTCTTTTGATTTCCCCATAATGTCAAGCAAAGAGGCACTGAGTTTGGAGGTAGGCCTTGAAATACATCCACAGGTACACCTCCAATTCACTCAAATTATATAAATTAGCCTATCAGAAGCTTTATCATTTTCTGGAATTTTCCAAGCTGTTTAATGGCATAGTCAACTGAGTGTATGTAAACTTCTGACCCACTACAATTGTTGGAAAAATGACTTGTGTCATGCACAAAGTAGATGTCCTAACCGACTTGACAAAACCATAGTTTGTTAACAAGGAATTTGTGGAGTGGTTGAGAAACAAGTTTTAATATATGAACATGAATCCTAACAGGATATATATATCCTGTTAGGGCTAGCCCTGAATACTGCCCCTTCTGGAGGAATTCGGCACCCATATAAACCATGATAAATTTTTGTCAAAAGTTGCTAATATATGCATATAAAAATTATTATCGAATAGGAAACACTCTAAAGCTTATAAAACCGTTTAAATTTTGTCTCTATGTAAAGCAGAAGTCTCAGGGCATGCATTCTCCCAAAGTCTCTCTTGTAATGAAAAAAGTTGCCACCACTTCAACGTCATCGTATACACACTTCCCAAGCAGTTATAACCATGGAAACAGTTTCTACGTCTTCAGCGTGAAGCCTGCTTTCGATGAGGCGTGTAACTGTGAGAATCGCGCGCTCACGAGACGTTCAGCGTGCCCAAACGTCCCGGTGACGCAAAAAAAAAGTTTCACCAATGGGAGCTGGGAAATTTCTCTCTCTTTCCCTCATGATGGACTGAACAACGTGTGTTTCTCTGAACGCCCTCACGATTGCTGTAGACCTTTATAACATGTTAAGGCTTAATTATAAACATAGTTTGACAAGTTTACAAGAAATATAATGTATACTTTCGACGTTTTGGTGCGCATCCACTTGAAATTTGCATACATTTCGACCGAAAAGTGTCTAGTTTGAGAACGGAAAGACACAGACTTGAAAACTTCCAGGTCTTCTGAAGGAAGAACAGCCATGGTAAGGGAATATTTATGTCTTCATTTTGGGTTTCTGTCGACTCCAAGATAGAGGAGTCAGTATGCTAAATGGGAGCGCCGACTCTCTATTATAGCCTAGTGAACGCCAAATGTAACGTTAAAAATAATTGTAACATAACGATTGCATTTAGAAGAAGTTTATCTTGCCATACATATGTAAAACATGCATATTTAGTCAAAGTTTATGATGTGTATTCCTTGTTAGCTGACGTTATCTGCCGGAGCTATTTTATTTCTCCTGACATTGCAGTAGCATTTTTTGAACGATGCATAATTGTAAACAGAGATTTATGGATATATATTGCATATTATTGAAAAAAAAATGAATGTACTGTGTAACATGTTATATTACTGTCATCTGATGAAGATTTCAAAGGTTAGTGAAATGATTTTTCTTTTAATCCTGCGTTTGTTGATTGCATATTTTTTCCTACTTGGCTAAGCTAATGAGGTATGTATGCAGTGGTGGTTGGACATAAATATGTGCTATGTTTTCGCCGTAAAACATTTTAGAAATCTGACTTGCTGGGTAGATAAATAACTTCTTTATCTTTCATTTGAGCCATTTTTCAAGCGATTCTGTGGAGGTTAAATATTTTTAGGATTATTTCTTGCGTTCCCTGCGCCACATTACAGCTCAGGGGGGATGGGGGGTGATCCCAAAGGGGATCATGTATCCCCATCAAGTTTTAATGGCTCCAACCTAAGATTATGTAAACTTCCTACTTCAACTGTATATATTGTATTCTAGTTAATGCCATCCTATTCAATTATTGCTGTATATATACTATTCTATACTACGTATTGTACAGATATAATAAATATCCTATCCACATACTGTCCATAATGTCTATAATGTCTATACATCCCATCACATATATACAGTATTTATACTCCCGACTCTGACATTCTATATTTCTTAATTCCATTCTTTTACTTTTAGATCTGTGTGTATTGTTGTGAATTGTTAGATATTACTGTACTGCTGGAGCTAGGAACACAAGAATTTTGCTACACCCGCAATAACATCTGCTAAATATGTGTATGCAACCAATAACATTTGATTTGATTTGATTTAGTAATTAACACTTAGGGTAGGTATTGATTCAGGGGAACACATATGACAGGAACTCATTTGCAATATAGCTTAAATCATTTGGCTTTAATAACGTATACCTCTTAAGCAGACAGACACGCAGGCAGAGAGACAGACAGACAGAGAACAAGAAGCACAGAGTGACAGCAGAGAAGATGCCGAGACATGCAGGCGGCACAACAAGGAAGCAAACAAAATGGCCCATTTATAGTGGTGATTTGTATCTCCACTGTGTGGCTGGTGGGGGAGAGGGGGGAAGCACGCAGTGATGTGGGCTTTTGTGGATAAAATTTCATGGCCGGATGCTTGTCCCAGTCCGCCCCTGATTGTCATAGAGTAAGTGAGTGCTCTAGGCAGCAGTAGAATAAGAATAGAAAACATTAAGTCAATTAAGGCAGGTAAACTGCAGCAGAGGTAAACAAGTAAATGTATCCCAACACACAGAGAGACACTTCTCCTCAGGCCATTTATTTGAAAATCTGGGCCCGTAATCATGTTTGCTCTCTACCGCATCCATTAGCCCAATATAATTACTCTCTATCAGTCTGTGACTATGCAGCTGCTGGTTCAATATGACTGAAATACATTAACTCATCTATGGATCTCCATCTCAAATGGCACCCTATTCCCTATATAGTGCACTACTTTTGACTAGAACTACTTTTGGTCAGAGAACTTTGGGCGCTGGTCTGAGCCCTACAAGCCCTGATCAAAAGTAGTGCACTATGTATGGAATAGGGTGCCAGTTGGGAAGCTGCCAGGGTCTGTGTAGTTAAGGCAGAATGCCTTGTCTTCAATAAAACAACTTGTGAGGAAGGAATGGGGATTTCTTGGTTGCCATGACATTTAGGGAACAGAGTCAACGAGGGAGGGAGAGGGGTAAAGATGGAGGAACATCATTATTGTCCTTGTTTGCTCCGGCTCCTTATCTTCCGCCAACAGACTCGGCGGTACGTGTGTGTGTGTGTGTGTGTGTGTGTGTGTGTGTGTGTGTGTGTGCGTGTGCGTGTGCGTGCGTGCGTTTGTGCGTGCGTGCGTGCGTGTGCGCGTGTGTGTGTACGCACGTGCTGCCGGCTGTGTGCAAGTGTGAGTTCCCATGCACACTAAATATAACAACAAAAACTCTTCAATTTCACTTCATTACATTGTGCCCTACAGCAAATACATAGTTCAATAATACAGCTTCACTTCATTCAATTACAATTAAATCCATTTCCCAACGCAGGTAAATTATAAAGGACAATTAATATGATCCCACTGTCACATCAAGCTCTATAGGACTTAATCATCATTAGTAAAGGGAGTCACTACATAGAATTAAAAAGTGGTGTTCATCTCATGGCAATTAATTTCCTCTGGAAGCATGGTAAATTAAATCAATTCAGCCAAAGTTACAAGACCATTAATGGTGAGTGGGTAAAAAAACAACATGTGAGTAAATATCCCCATCAACAACAAGGTTCAGCGGTTTTGATTACAAAGCAGTTAAATTGAGCCACAGCCTGGTGTCCCCATCAGCAAGAGACATGAGAACAGGATTTATAGATACTCATGAATTATATATTATCTTCATGTGAGCTTGGGAGATACTTGATCATGTTTTGGTTTTATTTTAGAATAGGCCAGCCTCTTGTCTCAAAGCATATAAATCACCTACTGCACCGGTCCATCCACGAAACAAACGCTAGCTAAATATGATTACACAGATCAGAGACCTCACGTCATCACAGCCTGAGCGGCTCTTATTCTGAGCTACCTTTTCAGGAACAGGAAAGTAGATTTGCAGAGGAGATGTCTTCAGTATATACGAGCAAATGATCGTACATGCCCCTGATTTGCCATCTATATTTTAAAAGTGTTCATACATCAAAGAGAAAAATACCATTCATTTGCAAGACCCTTGGCAGCCAGTCAGTCGGTGTTCCACCTAGCCTGCTTACTAGTGGCTTGCCACAAAGCAAAATTGATGGAAACTAATGGCTGATCTCCTGGTGACTCTTACCAAGCGATAACAATTCCTTCTGGGGCACAAAGAGGTCATTTGGCCCACGGCGAGGATGAGATAGGTCTGCCTTATGCATACCAGAGTGATCCCCCCCTCCTCTCTCGCTTTGATCTACATCTAGGGGGTAGGGGATAGTGTTGATTTGAGAATCAGGGTTCATCTAGACCACACGGAGTAGGAAAGACACTCGGGTCACAGGTTCCTCCACTCCTCTCTCGCGTTGAGGGGATAGTGTTGATTTGAGAATCAGGGTTCATCTAGACCACACGGAGGAGGAAAGACACTCGGGTCACAGGTTCCTCCCCAAACGTGAGTAGATATGGAAAAGTGTTTGGCAAACAAGAGGTTAATTGATTTGGCCCTGGGTTGAGCACCAATGTTTCAGTTATATGTCACCACGTTATTCATACGCTCATGTGTGGCTTATGTGACGTATAAGCAACAATACAACATTTAAATAAATGATCACTGTGACCAATTACTATGAAAGACCCCTCGGGTAGCCTAGTGGTTAGAGTGTTGGGCCAGTAACCGAAAGGTTGCTGGATTGAATCCCCGAGCTGACAAGGTAAAAATCTGTCATTCTGCCCCTTAACAAGGCAGTTAACCCACTGTTCCCTGGTAGGCTGTCAATGTAAATAAGAATTTGTTCTTAACTGACATGCCTAGTTTTAAAAATTGTTTCAGACCTATACATGCATACAACTTTGGGGTCACACTTCAGTTTCCGTTGAAACTTTCTTTCTAAATGTCCATTCCATGGCTATTCTCTTTGTTAAAGGACCTCATCTTTTTCCTCCTCAAGCCGCCAGTCTTTAACATTCACAGCCAGTTGCTGTCAAGGAGATGAGTGTTGAACACAGTGACAGGGCGTCAGCAACAAGAGCCCAGTCTGATAAACTCCCTATCCCCACAGAGATATGATTGCCCTTTCATCTGCTGATGCAAAAAAAACCTACAGAGTGTGTCACTGCTTTGAGCTAGCTGCTCCACTTGCTGAATAAACCATGGAAGATTCTAGTTGAGTCTGTGTGGAGGCATTTTCTGTCATCACCGGGGACGTCCTCCTAGAATCAAACACCCCCGCTAGCACTGAACTGCCCCGGGCTATCATATATATATATATATGTGACTTTTATTGTTACAAACAGGGGAGAAGTGGCAATGCTGAGGACAGCAGTCATGTGAGTGGAATTAGATCCAGAATGCACCTGTGTACTGTGAAGGCTACAGGTATATCCAGCGTTTGAACCAGCCATGGGGTTGGGGTTGGTTAGCAATTAGCATGCTAGCCTTTGCAATCTGAGGGCAGATCAAATTTCAAAGAAAGAAGTTGCCAGAACATTCTTCATTACTCAGCAGAACCCTGTAGAGTTTCAACCTGTCAGGATGTGAAGGGAAGTTCAATGGCCTGAAGCTTTTCTCTATGAAACAGAGAGGAGAGAGTGCAATAGGTAAACAGAGACAGAGGAATATGTGATTTATAAAGGTACTATGGTGGAGGTGTAATTTGGAGAAACATGATTTGAGAAATGGATGATGTAATTCATGGCAATCTTAAGAGCATTTAAGCGTTAAGAAGAGAAGTGATGTAAAGTTCATCGGAAGACGCTTCCAACAGGAATAACTTTTTGAGGTTTATACAGAATGACTGTTCTGGGAAATTGATTTAGAGGCAATAAACGAAAGCAATAAAATGGATAGATGTGGAATGAAGTAGACTAGACTGAGAGTCTTAGTTGTTCCACAAGTAGCTACCCCCCTTATGCATTTATTCTGTTTGCAAAATGGCTGCCATGCATGCATCACCCACGTGCTGCCTTTACAAAAGAGGTTCCTAACATTAAGGGTCTTTCCAGGTTAAATAAAGATTGAATCCAATTGAAGTGTTGGCAGATGGGCTGTTTGTCCATTCAATTTAAAGCACTTTGAGAGCTAACCCACTGGGCACATCAATTCAAAGTCTATTCCACGTTGGTTCAACATAATTTCATTAATTCAACCAGTGCTATATACATGACATCCATCATGAGAAATACCACTTCTACTACTCAGTAGTTCGCCATGGACAAAAACCAAATAACCTGACAGGGTGAATCAGACGGCCATTACAGAGAAATAGTTTCCACCTCAGTATATGTTTTTCTTACAGTTTAGATTGCAATAAACGGTGAGAAAAACATCAACTGGGGTGAAACTCGTTCTCTGCAATAGCTGTCTGATTCACCCACACTAGATTTCTGAAAAGGAAAAATAATAACACCGTACCTTTTGCAAAGTGGCAAAAGGTCCTTTCAGGTCATGGTTTCCCAGAAATAATGATGTTCTTGGATTTAGGCCACTTCACTTTCTGTTCATTTTCTTCAGGTCGTTTCAGGAAACACTGAAATTGCACTCTGCCTCTGTCTCTTTTTCTGCTGTCGGGGTGAAAACTGTCCAATTGGGTGCCCTGGTCACCCCGGAAGTCACGACCATCAGTCCATTATTATTGATTAAGAAATTAAGTTAATGAGTTTATTGTGTTGGTGGCAAGGCAGAGGCTGAGTAAAGACAATTGTTTTTATTGCAATATCAGCTATTTCCTTTCACGTTGCTCTCAGTGGCATTACCATGAGGCCGCAATTAAGGGTAAGATTCTATCAAACTCTCACTAGCTGACATCCACGTAGCGGTTGTTTTGGCTGTGCCGGAGGTGGTACTGCGTTGTCAAATCCACAAGCGTTGCCTTATCGTGGACACTGCTATTGGATGCAAAGAAACCACACCCGACTTCATATCCGACAAATCGGATGCTGCCGTGTTAGAAGTAAAAACATGTGACTACATGATGTTCTATTGTCTAAACCTCAATTAGACTTGGGATATAAATCCACTGTCCAAATGAACATCAAAACATAACTGTTTCTATTAACGATAGAATCAACACTTTTTCTAGTAGTTAGGGGTAATAAGGAACGGAGTGGTTGGTGACACACAAGAGGAGGAGCTCACCAATTTATCAGCTCACACCAAAATGTTGGCCTTCAGTGTGGGCCAGCCAGCAGTCACCACCAAAAGGAATTCTTGGAAAATAGAAACAAATACTTTCCCTCTAATACACTGACCTGGTTTCCCCTGCTTTAATTCAATGAGCAATCTTCCCATTTCTGTCAACCCATGAGGTTTCTGCCATCCTTCCTGATAATGGAGTTATTATTTTCTTTGCCCAAGGCTTGCTTTATTTTGGTTCAGACAGTGAGCTGTGTGGTAAACGTCCTTCGATGAATGACTTGGTAGAGAGATAGTGCAGAATTAGATTGAACAACATATGGCCTCTGCTATGGCCTCTGAAGGAAATAAAAGGTTAGCAAACTTTTACATATAAGCCTCACTGGAATGCTTGTTTGAATGTGAATGTGTCGTCCTCTTCACATGGCCTGACAGTAGGTTTAGGTAAGGAGAGGGATACCAAGATTAAAGGGATACTTTGGGATTTTGGCAGTATGCTACACAGACCCATAGACTTGTAGTCATTGGGCTAACGCTAGTTAGCAGTGGCTCGCAAAACACCTTCTAACTTCCTTCATACTGAGAAACATACAAATGTTGTCCACAAGTTCATCTGACTCTGGTGAAGTAGATAAAGGGCCTCATTGCAAAAATCCCAAAGTAACCCTTTAAGGTCATGGACCCTAATCCTAATCTTAGCTTCATGTCCTCATCCCAACTAGGGTTAGGGTTTGGGTAGTGACAAAGTTTAGTGTTTTTTAAAGTTATTTTTATTATTTTTTTAAACCTTTATTTAACTAGGCAAGTCAGTTAAGAACAAATTCTTATTTTCAATGACGGCCTAGGAACAGTGGGTTAACTGCCTGTTCAGGGGCAGAACGACAGACTTGTACCTTGTCAGCTCAGGGGTTTGAACTTGCAACCTTGCGGTTACTAGTCCAACACTTGAGCCGGGATGTGGACATAAAGCTAAGGTGAGGGTTGAGACAGTCTAACCAAGAGTTCATGTCCAGGTGGTTTACATTTGACACAACCAAAGATCACCTTTCCATCAGACTGGTGTCCACCCACCCTCTGCTTGTGTTCAGCCTGATAGGTTATTCAAACTGTCCAACCTGGATAAGAGAAATACCTATGTAAGAATGTTGTACATTGACTACAGGTCAGCCTTCAACACCATAGTGCCTTCCAAGCTCATAATTAAGCTCAGGGCCCTGGGTCTGAACCCCTCCCTGTGCAACTGGGTCCTGGACGTCCTTACGGGCCGACCCCAGGTGGTGAAGGTAGGCAACGACAACTCCACCACGCTGATCCTCAACATGGAGGCCCCACAGCGGTGCATGCTCGGCCCCCTCATGTACTCCCTATTCACTCAACACCGTGTGGCCACGCACAACTCCAACTCAGTCATCCAGTTTGACGACACAACAGAGGTAGGCCTGATTACCAACAATAACGAGTTCCTACAGGGAGAAGGTGAGAGTCCTGGCGGAGTGTTACCAGGAAAATAATCTCTCCCTCAACATCAATAAAACGAAGGAGCTGATCGTGGACTACAGGAGACAGCAGAGGGAGCACTGTTTCATGAGCTGAAATAAAAGATCCCAGAAATTGTCCATATGCAGAAAACACTTATTTCTCTCAGATTTTGTGCACAAATTTGTTTACATCCCTGTTAGTGAGCTTTTCCCCTTTGTCAAGATAATCCATCAACCTGACAGGTGTGTCATATCAAGAATCTGATTAAACAGCATGATCATTACACAGGTGCCCCTTGTCCTGGGGACAATAAAAGGCCACTCTAAAATGTTCCGTTTTGTCACACAACACAATGCCACAGATGTCTCAAGTTTTGAGGGAGCGGCAATTGGCATGCTGACTGCAGGAATGTACACCAGAGCTGTTGCCAGAGAATTTAATGTTTGTATCTCTACCATAAACCGCCTTCAATGACGTTTTAGAGAATTTGGCAGTACGTCCAACAGGCCTCACAACCACAGACCATGTGTATGGCGTCGTGTGGGCGAGCGGTTTGCAGATGTCAACTTTGTGAACAGAGTGCCCCATAGTGCGGTGGGGCTATGGTATGGGCAGGCATACACTACGGACAACAAATTTGCATTTTATCGATGGCAATTTGAATGAACAGAAATGTTGTGACGAGATCTTGAGGCCCATTGTGAGGCCAATTTTTTTTTTAAGGTATCTGTGACCAACAGAAGCATATCTGTATTCCCAGTCATGTGAAATTCATAGATTAGGGCCTAATGAATTTATTTAAATTGACTGATTTCCTCATATGAACTGTAACTCAGTAAAATCTTGGAAATTGTTGCATGTTTTTGTTCAGTATGTTTGACTTTAGACCTTTTAGGTCTCTTCCTCTCCACATGACCAAACAGTCAATACAGTATACAGAATGTCTATATCTCCCCCTGCTGGCAAGAAATTGTACTAATCCATGTACCACCTGAGTTAGCAGGTTTAAAAACTGAGTTGAGCAGACAAGTGACAATGAAAAAGCATTTAATTATGATAAGTGAAAACCTTTTTCATTTTAAAGCAATAGCTTGCAGATTGGTGTGATTCATGTTCTTATCATGCCAGAAAATTTGTTTTCCAGTCTTAACCAATCCTTTCAACCCGTAAATGGAGAAAGCCTCCCGGCAAAATGCAATATATGATTGAAGAGCTCTGTGGGGTTTCCTTTGCGCGCACGCGCACGCGCACGCGCACGCACACACACACACACACACACACACACACACACACACACACACACACACACACACACACGTCCTCACATGAGAAGTGCATTCTCCACTTATAAGGGTCCCCTCTCAGACCACTGTTCTGTCTCTGGGGAACACTATGATAAAACACTGGTGCGCTCCACCAGTAGAAACGTATCATGATCAGAATGCTAACCCAGCTCTCTGACCTAGTCAAAAAATACATCCTGCAGGCAATCATGACATTCTGCTCCCTCTGCAGTGGGTCGATTGTATTTAGCCATAGCCTCAGGTTCCCTTCATCTAAATTCCCCAACTTCAACACTTCCAGGCATGCTCCTGCTCATTGATAAGCCTGGCCAAGGAGGGAGAACTAAGGTCTTAGACAGACTGCTACTCCCTGACACCCGGCGAGGACTGAGGATGACACCGGCTGAAAAGACAATGACTACCTCGCCGACCTTGGAGAGACGTGTCTATTACCGTGACGCCCAGTGCCTCTCAAACTTTTGATCATGAGAAGCAGTTGCCATGGTGAGGCTCGGATCGCTACATAGCATAAACTCCAGGGTGACCTTCCCTAATGGCCGACGACCTTCTATCTCTGTGTTTAAAGGCCATTGATTTATCCAGCCCCCCTAACGCTATTGAGTTTCACATGCAAATGGATACTATTAATTGGGCTAAAATGATAAGGTCTTCTACGTTGGGTTAAATGGAAAGGGTCTCTATTGAAGGGTTCTACTTTCAGACTGGAGAGAGAGAGAGAGAGAGAGAGAGAGAGAGAGAGAGAGAGAGAGAGAGAGAGAGAGAGAGAGAGAGAGAGCGCGTGTGTGTGTGAGAGAGCGACTCTTACTCATGCATTAGTAATCACCCCTTCTCCTCTCCTCTGTCTGATTTAATGGCAACAGGTTCAACGTGTGCATGGACCTGTGTGTCCTGCTGAGAACAAGGAGAATGACTTGAACATTCATGACTCTTTCTTTACCCATGCAGATCACTTCTTGTACCATCACAGTGGAGCATACACTTTGAGTGGCTCAATCAAATCCTGTTATTTTATCAAATATAGTGAAGGGCTGATTGATATGCAAGAAAAGTTTTCAACAAGCAACAGATCTAGCCTAATACCCTGCGAACGCAGATCATAGCTCATATTGCCGTATAAATGCCCTGATCAAAGTGTATTTTTGTATAATGAAATTGCATATGAAATGTGTGAAATGTATGATATGGCGGTGTGAAAAGCAGCGAGACATAATTATCAAAACATCAGAATGCCCACACATTATACTGTAGTTCTACTGAGATCCACTGTCCTCTCTCTCCAGTAGAGGGCAGTCTACTCCCATGGGGAATGTGCCTGGTGCCTGCAGCTCAGCCTTAAAGATGGAATCCGCAGTAGGGGGAAACAGCGCCACTGGCCACTCCACCACTGTTGTACCCTTGATACTGGTTTTGTTGTCGAGCTGAAGAGCGTCGCTCAGCACTGCAAAAATAAACATTTGCAATACATATTGTGCTGTTCTATCACGTGTGCAATGATGTCAGAGGGAAAAACTCAGGTGGCATCAAGGGTGCTGTGGTGGAAGGAGTCGTCACCGTTCCTGTAGGATTCTGCAGGATTCCTCTCTCTGCACCATGTGTGTCTGCCTGCCTCTCTCTTTCTCTTTCTCTCTCTCGCTCTCTCTCCCCCCCCCCCTCTCTCTCTCTCTCTCTGTCTGTCTGTCTCTCTCTCTCTCCCTCCCTACCTCACTCTCTCTCTCAAGTGTTCTCTTCCCTCTGCCCTTGAGCATTCTCCCCTGCCCATGGCAGATCTGAGGTGACTGGATGGTGGAGGCATTATGATGATGGTTCTACTGAGCCTCTCCCCTCCAACAGGCTAAGTGAAATCTCTGCCAGATTGCTTACACCTGTCCCATTGTCTTAGTTCTGGGAGAAATAAGCATCAAGTGCATCCCTAGCCTCTTATCTTTCTGTAACGTGGGTGGCTCTCACCAGGCCTGGCTCCCATCAGAGGAGAAAAAAACTAGTGTGCTGCAGTGACAGTGACTGAGGGTGGCACCATAAAGTCACTACAGAGAGAGAGAGAGTGATAGAGAGAGAGTGATAGAGAGAGAGTGATAGAGAGAGAGAGAGAGAGAGAGAGAGAGGGGGGAGAGAGAGGAGAGAGAGAGAGGGAGAGAGAGAGAGAGGGAGAGAGAGGCAGAGATAGAAAGAGAGAGAGAGAGAGAGAGAGAGAGAGAGAGAGAGAGAGAGAGAGAGAGAGAGGAGAGAGAGAGATAGAAAGAAAGAGAGAGAGAGAGAGAGAGAGAGAGAGAGAGAGAGACGGACGGACGGACGGACGGACAGACGGACAGACGGACAGACGGACAGACGGACAGACAGACAGACAGACAGACAGACAGACAGACAGACAGACAGACAGACAGACAGACAGACAGACAGACAGACAGACAGACAGACAGACAGACAGACAGACAGACAGACAGACAGACAGACAGACAGACAGACAGAGATCTTCAAAACAGCTTTCCCCCTAACCTACACAGGCATATTTTAGATTGAATTATCAAAATGTTAAAGCTTCATACCATAACTTCATAACATCGTAAATAACACAGCTACAGAGTTGGTTACTATGAGAACTACATCCTAAGCACATGACATTAGGACCCTGATCACCACTTGTCTGTTGGCATTTCATGCATTTGGTTGGCCCTGGCATAGAGGCTGCTAACAAGACATACAGAAGAAACCCCCCTCTAGCCAAGCATGCACTCCAACCCACTGCCTAATAATAACTGGTATGCTGTGGTGGACTGGAGGAGAAACCACAGCGAGAGAGAGGAGACGAAGAGGACTGAAACCTAAAGCATGGGAAAGCATGTGAAGCCATAAACGCCTCGAAGAAGGGGCCCGCATGGCCGGTCGGTCAACCCTGGTGTTGCGCAAGAACCCCTTAATATAAAGAGGGAACCCGAGAATGGGGAAACACAGAGTATTAGTATCTCAGAGACCTGCTATCAGAACACTGCTCCAATTGGTTAGACACAGAAATATTGCTCTTGTAATTGATTCGTTGGCAGACACTGCGGTTTAGTGGGAACAATAGGTTGTGGGTTGAAACAGGCATGCACAGTGCAAGAGTTCACATAATTTACTGTGCTGGGTTTTTATAATGGCTATCTATTTATATCCCAACGATATTCAATTAGAGAGCTGGGAGATTATGTCCTTCCAGAAAATTATGCACAAGAAGAATAGAATAATATGTTAAATGTGCTGCTTAGTCAATGTAGGAACAAGTGGCCGAGTACATCCATCCAATGCCAGGTTTCCTTCTGGTCCACTGGGATTATCTTCTGCTGACACAGATGAACATAAAGGGGCACAGGGGGGCTAGCTACACCATAACTCTCTCCTTAGGCAGGCGGCATCAAGGGTGCTGTGGTGGAAGGAGTCGTCACTGTTCCTGTAGGATTCGGCAGGGTTCCTCTCTATGCACCATGTGTGTCTGTCTGCCTGCCTGCCCCCCCCCCCCCCCCCCCCCCCTCTCTCTCTTTTTTCTCACAGCTGGCCAAGCAGCAGTAATTTGCAGCCCAGATACATTCCTAACCATAACTTGGCGAATACTTTTTCTATCTTTGTCAGCCTGGACCCTGCCAAGGGCTTCCCCAAATTCCCTGGCATCGAGTAGAAGAGAGGGACGAGGGAGAGAAATTGAGGGTGTTGTGTTTCTGGAGTGTCTGTGGTGCTACTCTCAGATGAACAGATGAGCAGTGAGGGCAGGGAGTGAGAGAAAGAGAGATGGAGGGAGGGAGGGAAGGAGTGAAGGAGGGAGAGGAGGGGGTCAGTGCTGGGATTGTCACGGGAAGGGAAGGAGCTGCTCCTTCTGAGTGTGTTAGGTGTGAGGGGCACTTGTACTAAGGAACATAGGATAAGGACATACTGTATAAACCTACAATATGAGCAGAACCACCTTCTTTGAGGTAAGACTGGTGTTTGAATGTATACTTGAACATATAGGCGTCCACAACAGTTTAAAATCCTATTTTAAGTGATGCGTTTTAAACACATTTTTGACATGTGGTTGCATGTGGAAAAAGTTACGTTTATAAAGTTGAATATTCATTTCCATTATCATGACTACAGTAGGTCTGTGATATGCATAATAGGACTGTTATTGTATTTGTTGTGTGTCAAACACACAGAAGTTTGAAACCTCTTATAAGATGCCTCAGTCGAATGAAACATTATTTATGTCAACGCTAATGAAGAAGAACGGAAGTCTGAGTCAAGAAGTGGGTCAAGAAAGGTCTTGACCATTAGAATGATACTGGGTCACGTCAGTCCAAACAGAGTGATGGTGGTCAATTATAGAAAAGTGTGTAGATGAGTGACTACACTTGAGAAACTTCCCTGCACTGCTAGTTAGCATTGCTGCATTGATTTTCACTTGAATTGTGTCTAATTGTATTTCATTGCAATAATTCTGACAAATTGTTGATCTGTCTGGGTAAAAATAGACGTTTCTCACATTTAGCTTTTTGGATAATCTTATATCACACTTGACAGCCTTTTCTTATTCTAATTGTGACAATCTTTGCAATAAAATGGACAGCACAGCAGTCTGACTTTAATATTCTGACAAATCCTCCTTGGTCTTTGGTCTCATTATAACTCTGTGAATCCCCATTATGGCTCTGTGAAACTGTTCAGTTTCCTCCAACGGCCTTGCCTTGTCATTAGCTTTAGCATTCATTGACTTGGTGTTACAGCATATTGCTGCTGCCATGCTAGCTGGGCTAACTCTATTAGCATGTCTGCAAGGCTAGCTAGTTCTCTCTCTGTGGTCTAATCATAAATAAAGCGCATGTGTAATTGAGTACTAGAGCAACAGGTCTGTCAGCCGCCTGATTTATAGCCTCCCACCGGCATGTTCTCAGAGCTAGTCAGAGTTACAGGGAAGCCACATGCTAAATTAACACACATTCCCGGTGCTGTGGTCTAGTCTAGAGATAAACAACATGAGGGAGAGAAACCTCAAGTATCCGTCTCGTAAGATATTAATTAAAATAAAGAACACGGGGTGAAAGGCAACTCAAAGATAGCAAACTAGCATTAGTTTACTTGGTACTTATTTATGTCATTAGTAATAACAGGCTAATATTAGCTTTAGCCATGCTAATATTTTTAGATGTCTCTTCTGTTTAATTTACTTATATTTATCACCTGGCACCTGTATGATGAATAACTTTTATGTACTTATTTTAGTTTGAGGGTAATTGTTTGGTTATTAACTGTATCTACTGTAATTATGTATTGATCTTTTTTCTTCATTTACGCGGTGCAGCGGAACATCGGAAGAACTGTAATTATATTATATATTTGGTTAACAATGCCAATAGGCAATTTGACACACATTTTTTTGCTAAGTAAATGAAGGAATTCATTCATTCATTCATTACTCCCAGTGTTTTAGCTAGAACACTAAAACATCTTTAGTAAAAACACCAGCTCCAGCACCTTCAAGTATCCGTCTCGTTAGATAATTATTAAGTAAAGACCACAATGGTGAAAGGCAACCCCAAGACAGCAGACTAGCATTAGTGAATCTATACTTTGCTTATGTCATGTAAGTGTTGTGCTGATAGGTTAATATTAGCATTAGCTATGCTAATATTTCCTGATGCTTTTTTTGTTTCATTTACTTCAATGCATCTATTTTATTTACTTATTTTAGTTTAGGGATTATTGTTTGGTTAAACATATCTACTGATATTATGTATTAATACTTGTTCTTTCTTTATATGGTGCAGCGGAACATCGGAAGGATCACTGTAATGTATATTGCATTTGTTTAACAATAGCTACGTTTCCATCTATTTCTTGAAACATTTTCAAATACTCGCACAAGAAAATGTGTACATTTTAACGGTAGCGTTGTTTTCGATCAAACTGGCTTCTTCCATCAAAACCTGTGTGTAATAACGTAGTGCGCATAAAAAGCACTTTGTCATATAACTTTTCATTTGCCGAATAAAAAACAGAAGTTCTTGGTTTTCCATCCCATTTCCCTGCCTAAGGTTTTGGCACAAAAAAAGTAATGCAATAAACAGCTAAATATGTGCCAAAACCATTTAATGTGCCCACTCTGGTCTTGGCACATGCTCTCTACCCACTGGGGACAGACGTAAATTCAACGTCTATTCATCGTTGGTTCAACGCCATTTCATTGAAACTTTGATTCAACCAGTGTGTGCCCAGTTGGGAGCTAAAAGCTCCGGGTAGGCTACATGATGACATTATGGTTAAGAGTCAGATCATTTTTAGTTGCCAATTGTCAGCCAAGCACCAGTCATTATGTCACTAGCATATTAAGAAATCAATATTTACTGGAAAGTGCATCAAGATCATCAACATGCACTTTCACCACCCTGTGACGTTCGTTATAACTTATTTCCTCTGTAAGCCTAATAAACTGCCTGCTTTTCCAACTAGTAATTGGAGGACCACACAACAAGGCATCACGTGACTGCAAATCTACTGTGACATGAGAGTTATTTTTTCAATAATTATGCAAACAATTGTTTCCACTGCCATTTATCGAATGATTTAACCAACAAAAAATTGTCCATCCGTCAAATGTTTTTTGTTTTATCGATATTTAGGAAGTTCAATGACAATTTGCTGTTTCCATCAGGCCGGTCGCAAGTTATTTTTACGATAGGTACTTCACGTGCATAAAAATATTTTAATGGAAACATGGTTAATGCGCCAATAGACGATTTGACACAGAAATATATTAGGCTACCTGACCTGGGGGTCAGGTAAGAGCGTAGGCCAGAAACTAACAGGTCACTGGTTCAAATCCTTGAGCTGAATAGATTAAACATCTGTTGATGTGTCCTTGAACAAAGCACTTAACCCTAGTTGCTCTGGATAAGAGTGTCTGTAAATGACTAAAATGTAAATTCATTCATCAGTCCCGGTGTTTTAGCTAGAACCCTAAAGCATCTTTAGCTAAAACACTAGCTCCAGCACTCAGAGACATCAGTGGATCTGTCAGCCATTACTTAGAGTGTGTTGCTGGGAAGGCCTTGTCCATCACTCATCATTACTAGTGTATTTACAGCAGCTGGAGTGGAGGCTAGGGCAGATTTAAGGCAGGCTGTCAATAGGGAGAGCACAGAAATCAACTGCTCCTGATTGAAAAAAGAGCTGATTTACAACAACAGTCATTGTCTGGCCAGGGGAGGGGCCTGACAGCTTTTAAAGAGAGAATAGACATCTCAATCATTTAGTATCTCTGCGTGAGCGGCCTGGAGTAGGCAATGCCAAGTGAATACACCTATGTGCTACGCCATTTACTGTTGCCTTCAATTGAATTGTCATTCCCTTATGGTCAGTTATGATATGGTTTTACATTACAACTATTCTGTGTAGGTTGTAGATCAGCAATTACAGGACTTTTACATTTACTGGCTTCTCTTTCTCGCAGCTCTCTGGTTTGACACTAGCAGGACTTTTGCACTCTAGCACTTGCGCACTCTCTCCCTCTCTCTCACTCTAGCACTTGCGCACTCTCTCCCTCTCTCTCACTCTAGCACTTGCGCACTTGCGCACTCTCTCCCTCTCTCTCACTCTAGCACGTGCACACTCTCTCCCTCTCTCTCACTCTAGCACGTGCGCACTCTCTCCCTCTCTCTCACTCTAGCATGTGCCCACTCTCTCCTTGTAGCTCACTCTGTCTCTCTCTCGCTCTCTCTCGCGCTCTTTCTAGCTCTCTCTTTCTCTCTCTCTCTCTCTCACTCTCTCGCTCTCTCTCTCCGTCCTCCATCGGCAGAGCCTTGTGTCCCCCTGAGAGGGGAGAGACATCTATGATAATTGGATTGACAAGGGCACCACGACACTGAGTACAAAGTGTTTTACACGACACCACGCTGATGACACCCCTGACACTCCTCGCACACCATTAGCAGGACAAACAAACACCCCTGTAATGCAGTTATGATAACTCTCTGATGCAATTGTACATCATAACATCAAAACATTACATCACAGGCAAGCAGGGGTGAGGATGTAATCGACTCTTTGTCCATCCTTGGTGGACCTCTCGCTCTCTCCACCCCTCCCCCCTCTCACTCGTTCTCTCTCTCCCCCTCTCTCTGTTCATTTCTTTAGCTGTGCATTCAGCAAATCTTTAGGTATCCATTAGAGGGTTATTACACTATCCAGTAAAAGAGCAATTCAGATACGACAGCTCTGCTGAGCTCCACACTATGGATGGAGCACCGAGTGCTTTCAGGGCAGATTGCAGCTGCCTGCCGACGGGCCTCTCTGTGCATATACGGTAGATCACCACCTGACAAAGGCTAATTTAGATTAAAAAGATCTGCTTCCACTGCAACCTCTGCCAGACCCGACGCATCCTTCTTGACTTGGACTAGTTCGTAAAGTCGCCCATCTTAAAAAGGAAGGATTCTCTTTTCGACCTACACGTTTGGTTTATGAAGGTCATGTCACAATATAGGTGGCCATGCTGTGACTGAAGGGTGCTCCTGGGTGAGATTATCAATATTGTCTTGAGTGGAGCTATCTGGTGGTGTCAGGGGACAGTTGGTAAGATGTTGACTCAAAGGCAGTTTGACTGGATGAAGAATTAGATGCAAGCTGTCCTCTCAACTTCAATTTGGACAAATCGAGCCTGAAAGCGTGATCTCCGTGGCTTTCCATGACAATGGTGAAGGTATGATTGAATACCCACGCTAAGAGAGACAGAAGCCTGGCATAGGCTGTGTGTTACTTGAAGAAGCCACTAAGAAAGCTGCGTTGAACCTTCTTCTTCACCTTTTTCTTTGTCTTCGTTTTCTGCTTCTTGAGAGTGAGGCTGACTAAGGTCAGGGTGTTACTTCTGGGAAGTGTTGATGAGTCAGCGGAGAGAGGTCTCGATGCTATCAACAGATTATCACACTGACACCTCCTGATTTACTGACAATTATACTGAACTTGTTGATGCGCCAGTCCTCCTGTAGTTATTGTGTAATGTCCAGAAGTTGTACATGCTGCTTACTAGCTACTGTATACTGTTTGATGTCACACACTGGGTTTTCTTTCCCACAGGTGGAGGTTCTGGATGGCAGGACCAGGCAACAGCTTTGTTTTCTAGATAAGGTAGGTTTTTGTTTTTTTATTTTTTTTATTTCACCTTTATTTAACCAGGTAGGCTAGTTGAGAACAAGTTCTCATTTGCAACTGCGGCCTGGCCAAGATAAAGCATAGCAGTGTGAACAGACAACACAGAGTTACACATGGAGTAAACAATTAACATGTACACAGTAGAAAAAAAAGAGTCTATATACATTGTGTGCAAAAGGCATGAGGAGGTAGGCGAATAATTACAATTTTGCAGATTAACACTGGAGTGATAAATGATCAGATGGTCATGTACAGGTAGAGATATTGGTGTGCAAAAAAGCAGAAAAGTAAATAAATATAAACAGTATGGGGATGAGGTAGGTAAATTGGGTGGGCTATTTACCGATAGACTATGTACAGCTGCAGCGATCGGTTAGCTGCTCAGATAGCAGATGTTTGAAGTTGGTGAGGGAGATAAAAGTCTCCAACTTCAGCGATTTTTGCAATTCGTTCCAGTCACAGGCAGCAGAGAACTGGAACGAAAGGCGGCCAAATGAGGTGTTGGCTTTAGGGATGATCAGTGAGATACACCTGCTGGAGCGCGTGCTACGGATGGGTGTTGCCATCGTGACCAGTGAACTGAGATAAGGCGGAGCTTTACCTAGCATGGACTTGTAGATGACCTGGAGCCAGTCCTGACAAAACATTCAGGACATTCAGAAGTCTATAACAAGTGCATGAATTACAGTACAAATGGCAGGAGCTTGAACATCTAGCTTATCATGGAAGCATTTTAATATGTTGGTGTTACTTATACTCATATCACTGATATTTGGTCTCTATTTCCAGGTGGAGCCCCATGCTACAATAGGAGAAATCAAGAGTCTTTTTCATAAGTCATGTATGTGTTTGTTGATTTATAATCTAGTCTAGAATTTATATATTCCATGTGTGTAGCCAGACTGACTAGATGCTATGTCTATTGAGCCTGGAACTGTCAGAGGCAATGAGAACACTACAGCTGAAGTCTACTCCATTCTGATTACTTACTACTAGGCCTGCAGTCAAATTAAACTGTGTGTGTGTGTGTGTGTGTGTGTTTGCGCGCGCGTGTGTGTGTGTGTCTCAGATCAACAGTTGTATCCAGCCAGACAGGACCTCAAGCTCGACCCCAGTAAGTGAATACTGTATGTGCTTAGATTACTAGTACTATCAATCTAAACTACAGCAGAGTGTTGAGTTACTCAGTTTTACATCCGCATTTGTTTTTAAAGATTTCATTGAATTGGATATTTAATACAATACAATCTACAAAGTTAAAAGCTGAAACAAAAGCTAAACATCTAATAAAGGATTTGGGCTCCTGAGTGGCGCAGCGGTCTAAGGCACTGCATCTCAGTGCAAGAGTGTTACTATAGTACCTGGTTCAAATCCAGGCTGTCTCACATCTGGCTATGATTGGGTGGTGCACAATTGGCTGGAGTAGGCTGTCATTGTAAATTAGAATTTGATCTTAACTGACTTGCCTAGTTAGATAAAAGTAAAATAAAAATTCCCTGATGTCCACATGAGATCACTAGGTTGTAAAACAAGCATGTACACTCTTAATATACAGTGGCAAGAAAAAGTATGTGAACCCTTTGGAATTACATAAAATTGTATCTGATCTTCATCTAAGTCACAACAATAGACAAACCCAGTATGCTTAAACTAATAACATGTAAATTATTGTATTTTTCTTTTCTATATTGAATACATAATTTAAACATTCACAGTGTAGGTTGGAAAAAGTATGTTAACTCCTAGACTAATGACATCTCCAAAAGCTAATTGGAGTCAGGAGTCAGCTAACCTGGAATCCAATCAATGAGACGAGATAGGAGATGCTGGTTAGAGCTGCCCTGCCCCATAAAAAACACTCACAAAATTTGAGTTTGCTACTCATTTTAAATTTCAGCACTGTTGCTACTCTCCCTAGGAGTGGCCGTCCTGCAAAGTTGACTGGAAGAGCACAGCGCAGAATGCTCAATAAGGTTAAGAAGAATCCTAGTGTCAGCTAAAGACTTACAGAAATCTCTGGAAGATGCTAACATCTCTGTTGACGAGTCGACAATACGTCAAACACTAAACAAGAATGGTGTTCATGGGAGGACACCACGGAAGAAGCCACTGCTGTCCAAATAAAACATTGCTGCACGTCTGAAGACGGCTGGCAAGGAAGCGTGAGAGGCAGCCCCAAAAACGTTTTTTTTGCTTACCGTGGCGAGCTTGGGACTGGTCAGGCCCCGTGCTATGGGGTGATATTAATGGTGTCGAGGCGGAGCGTTCACAGGCCGGTGTGCTCGGTGCCGGGTGGAAGCTGGCATCCAGCCAGAACGGGTGGGGCCAGCTCGGCGCTCGAGACTGCCAGTGCGCCTCCACGGCCCAGTGTATCCGGTGCCTCGGCCAAGGAAGAGGCCTCCTGTATGTCTCCCCAGCCTGGTGAGTCCTGTGCCTGCTCCCAGAGCCAGGTCCCCTGTATGTCTCCCCAGCCTGGTGAGCCCGGAGCTGCCAGAGTCGCCCTCCAGCCCGGAGCTGCCAGAGTCGCCCTCCTGTCCGGGGCCCACTGCGAGGGTCCCCAGTCCAGGGTCGGCGGCAAGGGAGCGGGGTCCACGTCCCGCACCAGAGCCGCCACCGCGGATAGGTGCCCACCCAGACCCTCCCCTATAGGTTCAGGTTTTGTGGCCGGAGTCCGCACCTTTGGGGAGGGGGGGGGACCTTAGAGATCCTGCTTATGTCTCTATTTTGGTTTGGTCAGGGCATGAGTTGGAGTGGGCATTTTATGTTTTGTGTTCTATGTTTTCTATTTCTTTGTGTTTGGCCGGGTATAGTTCTCAATCAGGGACAGCTGTCTATCGTTTTCTCTGATTGGGAACCATACTTAGGCGCCCTTTTTTCCCACCTGTGTTTGTGGGAGGTTGACTCTGTTTAGAGCACTTTGCTTTTGAGCTTCACGGTTTGTTTTTGTAGTGTTTAGTGTTTAGTGTTTTGTTTGGCATCATTTTGATTTAAAATAAAGAAAATGTACGCTCACCAAGCTGCACCTTGGTCCTCTCCTTTGAACAAGCGTGACATCTATGGTGGAGGGAGCATCATGGTTCGGGACTGCTTTGCTGCCTCAGGGCCTGGAAGAATGAATTCACAAATGTATCAAGACATTTTGCAGGAGAATGTAAGGCTATCTGTCCATCCAATTGAAGCTCAACAGAAGTTAGGTGATGCAACAGGACAATAACCCAAAATAGAGAAGTAAATCAACAACAGAATGGCTTGAACAGAAGACAAAATCAGTCCTGACCTCAACCCGATTGAGATGTTGTGGCATGACCTCAAGAGAGTGGTTCACACCAGACATCCCAAGAATATTGTGGAACTGAAACAGTATTGTAAAGAGGAATGGTCCAAAGTGCCTCCTGACCGTTGTGCAGGTCTGATCTGCAACTACAGAAAACGTTTGGTTGAGGTTATTGCTGCCAAAGGAGGGTCAACCTGTTATTAAATCCAAGGGTTCACATACTTTTTCCAAACTGCACTGAATGTTCACATGGTGTGTTCAATAAAGACATGTTATTAGTGTTATTAGTTTAAGCAGACTGTGTTTGTCTATTGTTGTGACTTAGATGAAGATCAGATACAATTTTATGACCAATTTATGCAGAAATCCAGGTAACTCTAAAGAGTTCACATACTTTTTCTTCCCACTGTAGCTCATTACTGAAGAGCAAAGGTCTACCGTTATACAATCTCATTTAGCAGAAAACACTGTAGCTAAATGGGTCAATATCTGCCCTGTTGAGCTTACACTAAAATTACATTCAATTATTCTTCCATGTAACAGGTTAGGAGTAAGGTCACCTAGCTGAGCTTGTAGGACAAGAGAACATGAACAATGACTTGGTTCTAATAGAGAAATATTCTTAGAATCCAATACATTTTACATGGCAAATGAAGTCCTTGCTCTGTGAGAAAAGGAGCAGGGCAACCAATCTCTGCAGTTTATTTTCACAAGGTCTTGTTTATAATGTTTTTTCAGAAGGAAAATCACTGAGGGATGACGATGTATTACAAAACCTACCAGTTGGGACCACAGCAACCATATATTTTAAGGACCTGGGTCCACAGGTCGGGTGGACAATGGTAAGAGGCTGTGACATACTAAAGATTCAAACTGCAGTCCCCCATCAAACTCTTATTAACTTTGATATTTGACATGAGCCTCGTCTTTCAAGTCTCATGTTGATTTGACGTGTGTAATGACATCTTGGACATCTTAACCCTTTTCTTCTATTGGCAGGTGTTTTTAGCGGAGTACCTTGGTCCTCTGTTTATCTACCTCCTGTTCTATTTCCGAGCTCCGTACATCTACTCACACCAGGATGTGTTCACCTCCAGCCCCTACTCAGTGGTCACGTAAGTCAGTCACTAACACTCCCAGTAATATACTGATCAGTTTTAGCTAACATCCAAATCCAACACTTGTCTGTCTTTCTCTTTCTTTGCCTCCATCCCCCCTCCGCCTCTCTTATCCTTACCTTTCTCTCTCTCCCCACCTGACGATCTTCCTTCCTATCTTCTCTTTGTCTTTCTCTCTCTCTTTCTCTCTTCTCTCCTTCAGACTAGCCTGTGCCTGTCACACCTGCCACTACATCAAGAGGTTGATTGAGGCTATCTTTGTGCACCGGTTCTCCCATGGTACCATGCCTCTCAGGACTATAGTCAGGGTATGGACCACATACTCCAGAACACTGTTTCACTTTGACTTGAGCTACTTTACTTTAAGGCCATTCATTTTATAGTGCTACTATCATACTTTACAGTGCTCCTTTACATTAGAGGCATGTATTTGTACAGTACTACTATCATACTTTACAGTGCTGCCTTTACATTAGAGTCATGCACTTTATAGTACTACTATCATACTTTACAGTGCTCCTTTACATTAGAGGCATGTATTTTTACAGTACTACTATCATACTTCACAGTGCTGCCTTTACATTAGGGTCATGTACTTTACAGTACATTGTCATTAACAACTACTGCTCCTCAAGTTCACAATACAAAACATACAGTGATGTTCTGTCATTGTCCTATCAAAGGCTTCTTATACAACTGCAACAGTATAATTCTCTCATAGACTTGCCATTGAAATATTTTACAATGATGACTTTAACTGCCAATCTGACAGTATCTTTACTGGTGTTTTTCCCTCCCTTTCTGTCAGAACTGTGTATATTACTGGGCCTTCTCAGCATGGTTAGCCTTCTACATCAACCATCCACTGTATACACCACCATGTAAGTCCTCTATCATTCAGACTTACCACTCAATGCCTCCACTCAATGCCACTCAAGACAGGAGTCCCTCCTGTACTCCATAAATAGGTACACCACATCACAATAATAGGAATTATTGTGGGCTCACCAAAACATCTAAACTAACCACTGGCTTATATCTCTCCACAGCGTATGGGGATATGCAAGTGAACTATGCACTGGCCATATTTGTGGTATGTATTGCTGACAGACACCCAATGAGGTCATAAACATGAGACATCATTATTACAGATGACTTGGACGTGTGTGAACCCGATATGTGTTTGTGTTTTGACTGTAGCTCTGTGAGTTAGGGAATTTCTCCATTCACGTGGCCCTAAATAACCTCAAGGCAGATGGTGGGCCCAAGTGCAGAAGGTTCCCTCACCCGACGAAGAACCCATTCACATGGCTGTTCTTCTTCGTGTCCTGCCCCAATTATACCTACGAGGTAAGGCTGAAGGATATGTTTTATTTAACTAGGCAATTCAGTTAAGAACAAATTCTTATTTACAATGACGGCCTACCCCTATGCAAGGATAGACTATGCCAAACGTGGACGATGCTGGGAAAATTGTGCGCCGCCCTATGGGAGTCCCAATCACAGCCGGTTGTGATAAAGCCTGGTATCGAACCAGGGTCTGTAGTGACGCCTCTAGCACTGAGATGCAGTGCCTTAGACCGCTGCACCACTTGGGAGCCCTATGACAATGTGTTCTGACTATATAGCGGAGGTTTATGGAATGCTCAATGTTTGCTAGTCGGGAAGAGTCACACACGTCTGTTAATAATATGGAATATCAATGGAGTAACAAAATATCTGTATTTCTTATATTTAGGTAGGAGCCTGGGCGAGTTTCTCTGTCATGACCCAGTGTCTACCAGGTCAGTTGATTCATATCATATTTTAAACATTTTCTTGTTTTCTAGTATCTAATTAATATGTTGGCCATTTTACTCACCCAGGCATTTTATATACACAACTCGTTTGTGTGTTGCACTTTGTTGCCACTAAGGTACAATACACGCACTATTATTTTTTCCATCTCTCCACAGTGGCCTTGTTCACCTTCTTAGCTTTCATCCAGATGACCATCTGGGCCAAAGGGAAGCATAAAACCTACTCCAGGGAGTTTAAGGACTACCCTCACCTGCGCATGCCAATCATCCCGCTCCTCCTCTGACCACGCTACAAAGGTTTACCATTCGGACTGGAGCATTGGGGTCTTCAGCCTGCTTGAAAGGTTGTGATGATTAGTGGGTTACTGTGTTTCTCACAAAGCAAGAAGAACCACTGCTCCTTCATCTATCGCCATGGCAATGGTCTGTTATCTTTTCAACAACCACTATGCAAGGATAGACTATGCCATTGTCTTAGAAAGAGGAGGAAACCAACCGTGTTAAAGATTCATAGACATGGAGTATTGTTGACGTGTGGATGAACTTTTAATGAATATATAATAGTGAATTGACAGAAAGGATTGTCTCATCTCAACAATACTGTTGATGAACAACTAATGATCATTTCTGCTTTGATAATGTTTAGTTCAATCATTGAAACACAGCCATATTAAGGAGTTATTGGTATTAGTCCTGTTACTGATCATGTACAGTGCAGCTACTGAATGTTCCGACAATTGTTGGCATTCTTAGTCTACAGAGTGGCAATCATCTGAAAACTATGAAGTTATGAATATATGATTGAAGTTCTATATAATCTACCATATTATTTAGTAATAAGTTATTGTGCATTTCCTAGAGGAAATGTGTGTGTGTGTGTGTAACTTGATATGATATACCTGCTAAGGAAGTCTTTATTATGACTGAAGTGTAACGGGGCTATTTTCAGTAGGGAAAGCTGAGTTCTAGAACCAGGAGATGGAACACAGAACTAGGAGATGGAACACAGAACCAGGAGATGGAACACAGAACTAGGAGATGTCTAAGTTTGCAAGCTGATTATCTCCCCCTCTACAATGAAGCTGTACATGTTTGAATGTAACGAACAACCTGATGCTTTTACCTTTGTCAGACAGTTGAGGATAATTCAGTAATGTATTACTTTATATATCGTTCAAGATAACTACGATCTGTCAAATTCTCAGGTGTTACTAGATGCAACAGGTACTGTTTACATACTGTACAAATTATAGCCAAACTCGTTTTGTATACAAAGTGTAAATATCAAATAAATAATTTTGATCATTTCAAAGATAAGTCCTCTATCGTGTCAATGTATCTAAAAGGAGAGTCATGCATATTTCACAAAGAATCAATCAGTGTTTACAGAAAATATTTATTGGAAATTATTATTATTGCAGAGACCATTTATATATATATATATATATTTATTTTTTTGTTGTAAAAATAATCTCTGATTTGCAAACTAATCATTTATCTGCCATTAACATAGAACTTAAAAATTGCATACACACAAGGAAGCGCAATGTTTGAACAGTACATATAGGCTTACAAAATCAGATCATAATTTCAATATGAATTCAATAACAGCAAATGTATTTTTACAGTCAAATTCTATATTGCACTAGTAGATTTTCATTTAAAAAAAACAAAGGCCAAACAAAACGGATCATCTTCCTTGGCAGTATACGAGCATATGAAGCGGATACAGGCTTTGCTTTTGGTAACAGTTCAATGTTACAATTTTCTTGCAGAAATGTAGCGCTGCAACTGCTGGGAATAAGTTTCTTCTTTCAATCAGTCTCTCACCAGTCACCAGTAGTGTCACCAACTAGTCTCTCACCAGTCACCAGTAGTGTCCCCAACTAGTCTCTCACCAGTCACCAGTAGTGTCCCCAACTAGTCTCTCACCAGTCACCAGTAGTGTCACCAACTAGTCTCTCACCAGTCACCAGTAGTGTCCCCAACTAGTCTCTCACCAGTCACCAGTAGTGTCCCCAACTAGTCTCTCACCAGTCACCAGTAGTGTCCCCTACTAGTCTCTCACCAGTCACCAGTAGTGTCCCCAACTAGTCTCTCACCAGTCACCAGTAGTGTCCCCTACTAGTCTCTCACCAGTCACCAGTAGTGTCCCCAACTAGTCTCTCACCAGTCACCAGTAGTGTCACCAACTAGTCTCTCACCAGTCACCAGTAGTGTCACCAACTAGTCTCTCACCAGTCACCAGTAGTGTCACCAACTAGTCTCTCACCAGTCACCAGTAGTGTCCCCAACTAGTCTCTCACCAGTCACCAGTAGTGTCCCCAACTAGTCTCTCACCAGTCACCAGTAGTGTCCCCAACTAGTCTCTCACCAGTCACCAGTAGTGTCCCCAACTAGTCTCTCACCAGTCACCAGTAGTGTCACCAACTAGTCTCTCACCAGTCACCAGTAGTGTCACCAACTAGTCTCTCACCAGTCACCAGTAGTGTCACCAACTAGTCTCTCACCAGTCACCAGTAGTGTCCCCAACTAGTCTCTCACCAGTCACCAGTAGTGTCCCCAACTAGTCTCTCACCAGTCACCAGTAGTGTCACCAACTAGTTTCTGGTGTGTGTGTGTGTGTGTGCGTGTGTGTGTGTATGTGTGTGTTTATGCGTGCATTTGTGTGGGTGTGTGCGAGTGTTTACGCACAAACGCGCGCGTGTGTGTGTGTGTTTACGCGTGCATGTGTGTGGGTGTGTGCGAGTGTTTACGCACAAACGTGCATGTGTGTGTGTCTGTGCGTGTGGGGAGGGACGGTTCATTTCCCCAGACAACTTAGGGGTGTGACCTTGATTTCTTTTCTCCGTGCCCCAGCGGCCCTCGGGTGCAGCACCATGCCGTCGTCCTCTCCTGACTGCTGCTTGGCAAAGTTCACAAACACCTGGTGAGAGGAGAGAGATACACCAGGGAATAAACACAGTCAAGAACCAAAATGGACGCTTATTAACCTTGGATAAAAATGAGAAAAGAACACGATACCTGGGGGGATACACATACCAAAGAATAAACATCTTACATTCACAGAATTTCACAGAATGAAGATCCAAAAAGTCAGCCTATTATCCTTTGAAGTCCTGCAAGACGGCATGAGGAAAAATGACACTGGATAGAAGATGGCTGACGTGTAAGAATGTGGGTGACGCAGAAGTCTATTTAACACATGGCCGTACAACTTGAGAAACGATGTCAGAATACGATGGTTTCAATTCCAACTATAATTACTTTGCTTATCAATAGATGCAACTATTGAGAGGTACTGTATTTGTTGCATCAAATACTAACAATGGAGGGTGCAAGTATTGGTATTTTGGTTGTTGTTGTTTTTTTACCCCTAAGTCCACAGATTTCTTAGGTGTTTCTTACTAAACTTCAATCAATATAGAACATACAATATATTTCCTGGCTACTGTCCATTCATCTCTGTTTAGTAATTATCTCATGAGCCATACTCAAAGTATCTGTCTAGCTAGCTAGACCTTCAATAATAAAGTTGAGCGAGAAAGACTAGCTGAGTGTTTACCTGATCTAGTGTCGTCTGGGAGACGGTGTAGTCCTCTATATTGAGGCGGTCCTTGTTGGCCAGGACCAGCTGGAAGATCTTAGCCAGGGAGGAAGAGGCGATTTCATACTGCAGAGTGTTGTAGTGTTTCTCCCTCTGGACACAGCCAGGGAAGGTGCTCTCCATGAAGGCCTCGGCTGGGTTCAGGTCTGGGGGACAACCTGGTGTGGAGGCCTGGATCTTCATAGTGACCACGTAACCATCACCAAACCTACAAAACACACAGTCAAATACAATCCAGGGCTGGTTAAACTCATAGTAGATAATTGGGTACAGATGAAGAAGGTACATGAATTACAGCAGGGAAATTGTACTGTAACATTAAGGCAGTAGCGTTAACGTTGTAAGGTTTCAGATCTACACACTAAACTCTTCAGTAGTAACTATATCTGAAGTAAATAGAGACAGAACCTACTTGTATTTGAGGTGCTGGATGGTACCAAGACACTGGAAGGTGCCATTGACCATAATAGCCAGACGGGTACACAGAGCCTCACACTCCTCCATACTGTGTGAGGTGAGGACCACTGCTCGGCCATCTTGGATTACACTCATTATGGAGTTCCACAGGAAACGACGTGAGTGGGGGTCCATGCCTGTCGTGGGCTCGTCCTGGATAGTAACACACATAGAAACATCTTCAGATACACACTAGCAAGCAGAATACAGAACCATTTCTGATTTCCCCTTAACCCCCTAACTGAAGGCCCATGGGTGACTCCAGTAATGGTAAGCTCACCAGCAGGACCAGAGGAGGACAGCCGATCATGGCAATGGCCGTGGATAGTTTTCTCTTGTTGCCGCCGCTGTAGGTCCCGGCTGTGTGGCCAGCATAGTCAGCCAGACCCAGCTTCTGAATTGCCCAGTCTGCCACCTGAGGCAGCAGAAGGACACATTATTGCCACCTCTGCCTGGCTAAATAAATAAATAATAATACAATAACAATAATAATTTAGTGGGTGCTTATATTTGTCCTATTTCACACATTAAATGTTGTTTTTTTGCATATCCCAACTCTCCCTGAGACAACTTCGGAGAGTGAGGTCATGGCCAGGGTAGATAACCATATGGGTTTGTGAAATACATTAACACACGGAGGTGGATATAGCTATTAATTTGAGTTCAAAAACGTTCATTGTTCTAACCCTGACCCTAACCCTAGCCTCTAAACTCAGAACCTAACCCCTGACCTCTGACCACAGCCTCACCTTGCTGATCTCGGACTCAGGCACCCCTCTGAGGCGGGCATACAGATGGAGGTGCTCTCTGCCAGTCAGCAGATCATCTATGGCATCAAACTGGGGGCAGTAGCCCATGTTCTGGTGCACGTCCAGGATATTGGTAAGGATGCTGCAGGGACAGGGAAGAAAGGTACGATTACAGGTGAAAAGCATAGGGCTGTGCTCTGGTGTGCCACAGGGCTCTGTTTTAGGTCCACTGTTATTTACTAATGATATCAACAGCATCGGTAAACACATTGATCATGCCAACTGTGATTCAGAAAGCATATGGCAATATGGCAATGCCCCATGCCCTGTACCTGTGACCAGTGACAGAGGCTTCTCCTGAGCTGACATCAGTGTCTCCGGTCAGCATTTTAAAGGTGGTGGTCTTCCCTGCTCCGTTCACACCCAGGAGCCCAAAGCACTGGGGAGAGAAGGAGGGGAGAAAAGGATGATGAGAAAATATTTTATCACTGGGTCTCTACACGTAACCTTCCCGTGCTGTATAGCTGTGGTACTAAACTCAGAAAAAAAGACATTTTCAGGATGCTGTCTTTCAAAGATAATTTGTTAAAATCCAAATAACTTCACAGATCTTCATTGTAAAGGGTTTAAACACTGTTTCCCATGCTTGTTCAATTAACCATAAACAATTAATGAACATGCACCTGTGGAACGGTCGTTAAGACACTAACAACTTCTAGAAGGTAGGCAATTAAGGTCACAGTTATGAAAACATAGGACACTAAAGAGGCCTTTCTACTGACTCTGACAAACACCAAAAGAAAGATGCCCAGGGTCCCTGCTTATCTGCATGAATTTGCCTTAGGCATGCAGAAAGGAGGCACGAGGACTGTAGATGTGGCCAGGGCAAAGAATTGCAATGCCCGTACTGTGAGACACCTAAGACAGCGCTACAGGGAGACAGAACGGACAGCTAATTGTCCTCGCAGTGGCTGACCACGTGTAACAACACCTGCACAGGATCGGTACACCCGAACATCACACCTGTGGGAAAGGTATAGGATGACAACAACAACTGCCAAGTTACACCAGGAATCCCTCCATCGGTGCTCAGACTGTCCGCAATAGGCTGAGAGAGGCTGGACTGAGGGCTTGTAGGCCTGTTGTAAGGCAGGTCCTCACCAGACATCACCGGCAACAACGTCACCTATGGGCACAAACCCACAGTCGCTGGACCAGACAGGACTGGCAAAAAGTACTCTTCACTGACGAGTCGCAGTTTTGTCTCACTAGGGGTGATGGTTGGAGGAAGGAGTGTTGAAGGAATGAGCGTTACACCGAGGCCTGTACTCTGGAGTGGGATCGATTTGGAGGTGGAGGGTCCGTTATGGTCTGGGGCTGTGTTACAGCATCATCGAACTAAGCATGTTGTCATTGCAAGCAATCTCTACGCTGTGCATTACAGGGAAGATATCCTCCTCCCTCATGTGGTACCTTTCCTGCAGGTTCATCCTGACATGACCCTCCAGCATGACAATGCCACCAGCCATACTGCTCGTTCTGTGAGTGATTTCCTGCAAGACAGGAATGTCAGTGTTCTGCCATGGCCAGCGAAGAGCCTGGATCTCAATCCCATTGAGCATGTCTGGGACCTGTTGGATCGGAGGGTGAGAGCTAGGGCCATTCCCCCCAGAAATATCCTGGAACTTGCAGGTGCCATGGTAGAAGAGTGGGGTAACATCTCACAGCAAGAACTGGCAAATCTGGTGCAGTCCATGAGGAGGAGATGCACTGCAGTACTTAATGCAGCTAGTGGCCACACCAGATACAGACTGTTACTGTTACTTTTGATTTTGACCGCCCCTTTGTTCAGGGTCACATTATTCCATTTCTGTAAGTCACATGTCTGTGGAACTTGTTCAGTTTATATCTCAGTTGTTGAATCTTGTTATGTTCATATAAATATTTACACATGTTAAGTTTGCTGAAAATAAACACAGTTGACAGTGAGAGGACGTTTCTTTTTTTGCTGAGTTTATATAGAGGTCTATAGTATAGAGTGGTACTGTACTGACCTCCCCAGGTGACACTCCCACACAGATCCTGTCCACAGCTGGCTTTGTCTTCCCCATGTATGTCTGGGAGGAGAGAAAGAGAGCAAGAGAGAGAGAGATAGAGAGAGCAAGAGAGAGAGAGAGAGAGAGAGAGAGAGAGAGGGAGTAGTTAGAGATAAATAGAGAGAGGAAGAGAAAGAGATTGAGAAAGATATAACGATCTTGTTCACACTGCAAATTATTGAGTCAATAATCAAGAAACACATAACACAGGAGTCCTAAGTGGTCAGTCAGTTAGTTAGTTAGTTAGTTAGCATACCTTGGTGAGGTCTCTAATCTTTAAGATGTCATTCTTGCTTCCCCCATTATAGATGCGTTCTCTCTCCTGGGCCACATCCACGTCTTCCTCCATGATGGGATCCGTCTTACAATCTGTGATCCTATTACAGGTAAGAGGTCAGAGGTTTAAGGTAAGTGGCGAAGTGCTGTTCTGGACTGCTCTCACAATCAATAACGCATAGAGTTACTGGTACTAGTCAACTGGTAATGGTCAACAGAGTCGTGCGATTCTGATCCAACAGATTCAAAAACACCATACAAAGATGAATTAGCTTCACCAATTAGATGATCTTTTAAAGTACTAAAGCAATGTAGACTTGTATATTAGATGTGAAGTGAAGCTGTTGGTTACCAGTGATCCAGAAAGAAGCGGTACTGGATCAGGATGTTCATGATGAAATAGACAAAGCCCTCAACAGCCATGAAGACCAGGTTCTTCCCTACAAAGTCCCAACTGTAGGGGTCCAGACTGAAGTCCTCGCCTGACACACACAAAGCAAAGCAAATAGGATCAGCATGTAGCATGGAATAATCCGCATTCGTACACCATCTGATCTAACCGATGTGTGAGAAGTGGGGAAAAGTTTGAGTGCTGACAACACGGAATATGCTCCTGTTACACTTTAATCAGTCAGCTTATCTTCACATAAAACATTCATCAAGAAAACTGGGTGATGGTGCATGCACACTCGGTGGCAGATGCTCCTATAGTCTCCTATATCCACTACCCACCGACAGTGCCTTCGGGGCGTATTCAGACTGTTCACTTTTTTCCACATTTTGATATTTTACAGCCTTATTCTAGAATTGATTAAATAAATACAAATGTTCAGCAATCTACACACAATTCCCCATAATGACAAAGCGAAAACAGGTTGTATTACAAATAAAAAACTGAAATAACTTATAGACATAAGTATTCAGACACTTTGCTATGAGACTCGAAATTGAGCTCAGGTGCATCCTGTTTACATTGATCATCCTTGAGATGTTTCTACAACTTGAATGGAGTCCACCTGTAATAAATTCAATTGACTGGACATGATTTGGAAAGACACACAGCTGTCTATATAAGGTCCCACAGTTGACAGTGCATGTCAGAGCAAAAACCAAGCCATGAGATCCAAGAAATTGACAGTTGAGCTCCAAGACAGGAATGTGTCGAGGCACAGATCTGGGGAAGGGTACCAATCAATTTCTGCAGCATTGAAGGTCCCCAAGAACACAGTGGCCTCATTCATTCTTAAATGGAAGAAGTTTAGAACCACCAAGACTCTTCCTAGAGCTGACTGCCCGGCCAAACTGAGCAATCAGGAGAGAAGGGCCTTGGTCAGGGAGGTGACCAAGAACCCGATGGTCACTCTGACAGAGCACTAGAGTTCCTCTGTGGAGATGGGAGAACCTTCCAGAAGAACAACCATCTCTGCAGCCCTCCACCAATCAGTCCTTTATTGTAGAGTGGCCAGATGGAAGCCAGTCCTCAGTAAAAGGCACATGACAGCCAGCTTGGAGTTTGCCAAAAGGCACCTAAAGAATCTCAGACCATGAAAAACAAGATTCTCTGGTCTGATGAAACCAAGATTGAACTCTTTGGCCTGAATGCCAAGCGTCACACCTGGAGGAAACCTCAAATCAAATCAAAATGTATTTGTCACTACGCCGAATACAACATGTGTAGACCTTACACTGAAATGCTTACTTACAGGCTCTAACCAATGGTGCGAAAAAAGAAGAAAAAAAGTATGTGTGTGTGTGTGTGTGTAGGTAAGTAAAGAAATAAAACCACAGTAAAAAGACATTTGAAAAAAGGGTAGCTAGGCTATATACAGACACCTGTTAGTCAGGCTTATTGAGGTAGTATGTACGTGTAGGTATGGTTAAAGTGACTATGCATATATGATGAACAGAGAGTAGCAGAAGCGTAAAAAGAGGTGTTGGGGAGGCACAGAATGCAAATAGTCTGGGTAACCACCTGTTCAGGAGTCTTATGGCTTGGGGGTAAAAACTGTTGAGAAGCCTTTTTGTCCTAGACTTTGCACTCCAGTAGCGCTTGCCATGCGGTAGTAGAGAGAACAGTCTATGGGGTCTTTGCCAGTTTTTAGGACCTTCCTCTGACACCGCCTGGTGTAGAGGTCCTGGATGGCAGTGATGCAACCGGTCAGGATGCTCTCGATGTTGCAGCAGTAGAAGCTTTTGAGGATCTCAGGAACCATGCCAAATCTTTTTAGTTTCCTGAGGGGGAATAGGCTTTGTCGTGCCCTCTTCACGACTGTCTTGGTGTGTTTGGACCAATCTAGTTTGTTGTAGAGAATGGGCACGTGCTCGGTGCTCCTTTTCCTGTAGTCCACAATCATCTCCTTAGTCTTGGTTACGTTGAGGGATAGGGTGTTATTCTGGCACCACCCGGCCAGGTCTCTGACCTTCTCCCTACAGGCTATCTCATCGTTGTCAGTGATCAGGCCTACCACTGTTGTGTCGTCAGAAAACTTAATGATGGTGTTGGAGTCGTGCCTGGCCATGCAGTCATGGGTGAACAGGGAGTATCTAATCTAATCAAATGTATTTATATAGCCCTTCGTACATCAGCTGATATATCCAAGTGCTGTACAGAAACCCAGCCTAAAACCCCAAACAGCAAGCAATGCAGGTGTAGAAGCACGGTGGCTAGGAAAAACCATACAGAGTACAGGAGGGGACTGAGCACGCACCACTGGGGAGCTCCAGTGTTGAGGATCAGCGTGGCAGATGTGTTGCTACCTACCCTCACCACCTGGGGGCGGCCTGTCAGGAAGTCCAGGATCCAGTTGCAGAGGGAGGTGTTCAGTCCCAGGATCATTAGCTTGGTGATGAGCTTTGAGGGTACTATGGTGTTAAACTCTGAGCTGTAGTCAATGAACAGCATTCTCACATAGGTGTTCCTTTAGTCCAGGTGGGAAAGGGCAGTGTGGAGTGCAATAGAGATTGCATCATCTGTGGATCTGTTTGGGTGGTATGCAAATTGGAGTGGGTCCTAGGGTTTCTGGAATAATGGTGTTGATGTGAGCCAATACCAACCTTTCAAAGCACTTCATGGCTACGGACGTGTGCTACAGGTCTGTAGTCATTTAGGCAGGTTGCCTTTGTGTTCTTGGGCACAGGGACTATGGTGGTCTGCTTGAAGCATGTTGGTAATACAGACTCAATCAGGGACATGTTGAAAATGTCAGTGAAGACACCTGCCAGTTGGTCAGCACATGCCCGGAGCACACGTCCTGGTAATGCATCTGGCCCCACAGCCTTGTGTCTGTTGACCTGTTTAAAGGTCTTACTCACGTCGGCTACGGAGAGCGTGATCACACAGTCGTCCGGAACAGCTGATGCTCTCATGCATGCCTCAGTGTTGCTTGCCTCGAAGCGAGCATAGAAGTGATTTAGCTCGTCTGGTAGGCTCGTGTCACTGGGCAGCTCGCGGCTGTGCTTCCCTTTGTAGTCTGTAATAGTTTGCAAGCCCTGCCATATCCGTCAAGCGTTGGAGCCGGTGTAGTATGATTCAATCTTAGCCCTGTATTGACGCTTTTCCTGTTTGATGGTTCATCGCAGGGCATTGCAGGATTTCTTTTAAGCTTCCGGGTTAGAGTCCCGCACCTTGAAAGCGGCAGTTCTACCCTTTAGCTCAGTGAGAATGTTGCCTGTAATCCATGGCTTCTGGTTGGGGTATGTACGTACAGTCACTGTGGGGACGACGTCCTCAATGCACTTATTGATAAAGCCAGTGACTGATGTGGTGTATTCCTCAATGTCATCGGAAGAATCCCGGAACATGTTCCAGTCTGTGATTGCAAAACAGTCCTGTAGTTTAGCATCTGCTTCATCTGACCATTTTTTTAATAGACCGAGTCACTGGTTCTCCCTGCTTTAATTTTTGCTTGTAAGCAGGAATCAGGAGGATAGAGTTGTGGTCGGATTTACCAAATGGAGGGCGAGGTTAGAGCTTTGTACGCGTCTCTGTGTGTGGAGTACAGGTGATCTAGAATTTCTTTCCCTCTGGTTGCACATTTAACAAGTTGATAGAGATTTGGTAGAACTGATTTAAGTTTCCCTGCATTAAAGTCTCCGGCCACTAGGAGCGCCGCCTCTGGGTGAGTGGTTTCCTGTTTGCTTATTTCCTTATACAGCTGACTGAGTGCGGTCTTAGTGCCGGCATCTGTGTATCCCGTTAGCTGAATATCTATGTCGTTATTCAGCCACGATTCCGTGAAGCATAGGGTATTACAGTTTTTGATGTCCCGTTGATAGGATATTCGTGATCTTACCTCGTCTAGTTTATTGCCCACTGATTGCACGTTGGCGAGTCATATCGACGGTAACGGCAGCTTTCCTAGTTGTCTTCTGCGGGTCCGGACGAGGCATCTGGCTCTTCTTCCTCTGCGTCGCTTCCTTTTGCAAATAATTGGGATGTCTGCCCTGTGGGGTGTTTGGAGTAGATCGTGTGAGTCCTGCTTGCTGCTGTTGTTGTTGTTGTTGTTGAAGAAATCTTTGTATAGTCCGAGGTGAGTGATTGCTGTCCTGATATCCAGAAGCTCTTTGTATAGTCCGAGGTGAGTGATCGCTGTCCTGATATCCAGAAGCTCTTTGTATAGTCCGAGGTGAGTGATCGCTGTCCTGATATCCAGAAGCTCTTTGTATAGTCCGAGGTGAGTGATCGCTGTCCTGATATCCAGAAGCTCTTTGTATAGTCCGAGGTGAGTGATCGCTGTCCTGATATCCAGAAGCTCTTTGTATAGTCCGAGGTGAGTGATCGCTGTCCTGATATCCAGAAGCTCTTTGTATAGTCCGAGGTGAGTGATCGCTGTCCTGATATCCAGAAGCTCTTTGTATAGTCCGAGGTGAGTGATCGCTGTCCTGATATCCAGAAGCTCTTTGAATAGTCCGAGGTGAGTGATCGCTGTCCTGATATCCAGAAGCTCTTTGTATAGTCCGAGGTGAGTGATCGCTGTCCTGATATCCAGAAGCTCTTTGTATAGTCCGAGGTGAGTGATCGCTGTCCTGATATCCAGAAGCTCTTTGTATAGTCCGAGGTGAGTGATCGCTGTCCTGATATCCAGAAGCTCTTTGTATAGTCCGAGGTGAGTGATCGCTGTCCTGATATCCAGAAGCTCTTTGTATAGTCCGAGGTGAGTGATCGCTGTCCTGATATCCAGAAGCGCTTTTCTTCTGTAAGATATGGTTGCAGAAACGTATGTACAAAATCATTTACAAATATCACGAAAAAAACAACACAAAATAGCACAATTGCACAATTGGTTAGGAGACCTTAAAACGGCGGCCATCTCCTCCGGCGCCATTTTTGAAACCTGGCACTATCCCTACGGTGAAGCTTGGTGGTGGTGGCAGCATAATGCTGTGGGGATGTTTTTCAGCGACAGGGACTGGGCGACTAGTCAGGCTTGAGAGAAAGATGAACGAGGCAGTACAGAGAGATCCTTGATGAAAACCTGCTCCAGAACGAAGATTCACCTTCCAACAGGACAACGAACCTGAGCACACAGCCAGGACAACGAACCTGAGCACACAGCCAGGACAACGAACCTGAGCACACAGCCAGGACAACGAACCTGAGCACACAGCCAGGACAACGAACCTGAGCACACAGCCAGGACAACGAACCAGAGCACACAGCCAGGACAACGAACCTGAGCACACAGCCAGGACAACGAACCTGTGCACACAGCCAGGACAACGAACCTGAGCACACAGCCAGGACAACGAACCTGAGCACACAGCCAGGACAACGCAGGAGTGGCTGCGGGACAAGTCTCTGAATGTCCTTGAGTGGCCCAGCCAGAGCCTGGACTTGAACCCAATCGAACATCTCTGGAGAGACCTGAAAATAGCTGTGCAGCAACGCTCCCCATCCAAACTGACATAGCTTGAGAGGATCTACAGAGAATGGGAGAAACTCCCCAAATACAGGTGTGCCAAGCATGTAGCGTCATACCCAAGAAGACTCGATGCTGTAATCCGTGCCAAAGTTGCTTCAAAAAAGTACTGAGTAAAGGGTCTGAATACTTATGTAAATGCCATATTTCCGTTTTTTTATATATATAAATTAGCAAAAAATGTATTAAAATGATGGTGTATTGCGTGTAGATTGATGATGGGAAAATAACAATTTACTCCATTACAGACCTGCCAACCCTGTCCAACTTTTTAGAGTACCTGATGCGCACGGCAAATTGGAGACTCACTTGCGCGAGTAGCACGCACGCTCGTCCACACGCTGCTGGTGAGTCTGATTGCAATTATGGAATTGTACCAAATCAAGTCTATAAAAGGTTGGAATACTTCATTGACAGCATCCCATTTGCACAAATGGTAAAAGTCACTAACAATATGTCATTAGAAAATACACACAAAAGGCATTTATTCATGGAGATTACATGTACAGTGTAGAATGAAGATAATTATCTATAACGTTTTTCTTAGCACAAATTGTTACATAAGTTTAGTCTCTATAGTAGAGGAACGCTTGTCACCTCTCAAACAGGGCCAATCACTAGTGCCTGCTCACAAGTATTGGCTTTTTAGACACCATTCCTAATCAACACTCAACAATCATTTTGAAAACAAAAACAAATGATCGCAAACTGGCTACGCAATGGGAATCAGAACGCTGTTCGCTAGAAGAGTCCGCTGTTTCAGTCTATGTGAAGGTGCCTATTGTATTTCTTTGCAGCACATACATCATTTCAGATTTTCGAAATTGATCAAATCTCAAATCTAGTGCAAAAGCATTTTAGAAGCATTGCCTCTATCGCTAATACCAGACACTCATTCATTCTTCATCGCGGTCTTCTAAACTCCTGACTCCATTTAATGCCAAGATGTTTATATGTATTTTTGATTATACTTTTACTTTTGTAATGTGACGTGGATCATTATTACATTTACAGTCTATCTGGTTGAGTGATCCTCGTAATGTTACGTGAGAAAGACAACTAATGGGACGCAGAATTAAATGTATATCATACTCGCACAAATGCGACCAGTTATTTTTCGTATTTGCATTTCATTTATTTCACTAGCTAATGCGAGTGAACTGATGGCAGTTTAGAGCCCACTGAATGTCCATCTTATGTTCGCTAACGTTAGCTTGAAACAATCAGTGTTTGCCTTTCCACAACACACGTCCAGGTGTTTACGTACAGCTGACAGTCGGCAAACTCAGCATCACAACAAACAGGAGGGGCAGACACCTGGTAGCTACGTCGAATAATGATGTATTCATCTCCATGTTCGTTGACACAAACTCCGTACATGTCTGTGTGTTGCAGCTCGAGAATCGGGATGTTAGATTTACTCAGTGGATTTATTTTTTATTAAAATGTTTGTTTTTTTAAGTTTAAAAAGAAATAAAATCAGGCCCTATTCATTTCGGCATACTTTTAACTCGGATCTCATATCTGTTTTACATGGACAGAACATTGCGTAGTTTGTAGCAAATGCATGCATGTTGGCAGGTCTGCAATTTTAGAATAAAGCTGTAATGTAACAAAATGTGAAACTTTCGGAAGGCTCTGTACCTAGCTAACCACACTCGGTCGCCACTGGCTTTGACTGGTCTTATCAGCCGATTAGGGGAAAGCTTATTCAGTTCCACAGTTATTTAAGAAGTGTCTTGGGTGTAAACCTCCTAGAGCTTCGGCAGGACAAATACACAGCATCATGTTTCAGAGGCAGTCGGCCCGACCCGGGGTCATCCGAGGCCAATGGTATTCCCGTCCTTTTGGCTTTGGGGTCTGGAGGTGTCCAAGACCTGCAGAACAGGCTAGGGTTGCTAGCGGCATTTCCCTGCTGACCAATCAGAATGCAGACCTTGGAGCGAGTGGTGGGGGTGGCAAGGGGTTGAAGGGGGTGAGGGGTTGGAGGGTGACGGGGCAGGGGGTGGAGGGGGTGTGACTCACCAAAGCGGGCATAGACGTCAGTAACAGCCTGATTCATAGCCATGTCGATCAGACCCCGGCCAAGACAATAGTGGGGGAAGATCAGCAGCATTTTCTTCAGCAGCTGGTTACACTTATACAGCGCCTGAGAGAAGCAGGAAGTTAGAGTGATACATAAATAAAGGGAGGGAGTGGGGGAGAGAGAGAGAGAGGGGAGGGGGAGGAAGAGACAGAAATGGAGGGCCAAACCACACAGTAGAATCGAGTCACTCAACAAGTATTAGTATTTGAAGAGTCATTGAGCAGGGGGTAGAGACAGACAGGTCTGTGAGTAAGTACAGGAAGCATTTATCCCAGTCTGTGCTCTCCACTCACCGCTGTGCTGTCAAACAGGTCAAGGATGAAGGTGATGGCACTGCTGTTGATGCCAATGAACAGGTTGATGCAGGACAGAGAGACGTAGGCTGTGCTGGGAATACTGAAGATGTAGGACATGGGGTACATCATGGGAGTCACAGACCACCTGCAGTGAACAGAGACAGGTAGGGAGGGTTTTTCTCGTCGTTTGATCAAGCTTATATTTTTTAGGATCATCTTAACATTTACATGTGGTCCTTGCCTAAATGTTCATTCTAGAAGAAGGGTTTCCTCTGGTCCAGAATGTCAGCTTATTCTGTTACTGTTGGATGGAGTTGAGTGGCGTGAGCAGCACTATAAACCTGCTACAAGTTTAGCCCCATTAACACCACTCAAGTTCTCGTCGCCTGTATCGCTGTACAGTACAATCCATTCATCATTTAGAGCATGCTATAAAGAGCTGTTCGAAGATGCACTCTCCAAGGATAAATTACCGCTAACCTAAATCGGTAACCTTCCACCTTTAGCCCAAGTAAACGGGGCGTCCTGTACTGTAGTACACTGACTTACCCATAGAGCATGAGCAGGGCTGTCAGGGGTTGGAGGTTGGTTGGCGACGTGTAGCACTTCTTGTCAAAGACCATGAAAATAGCCACCACCAGTGCTGCACTGATAGAGTAATTCACCTGATGAGGGGGAAGTGGCACAATGAATGTCAATCCGTTGGCCTGTTTGAGTAGACACGTATGCCCTTCAGGTAATAAACTACATGACATTAGGTGGAATATGGTATGTCACAGATGGTAAATAGCGTTTCTACAACCTATCACTTCACTGTGATCTCTCTTCACTGGAATGATCTGCCATGCCACATTGATATCGATCATTTAAGAGAGTGGGTAGCCTCGCCACGAACCGCTTTGGCATGTCAAGAACTTGGTGTGTGTGTGTCAATGTGAGATTGGAGAGAGTATGACGGGGAGACATACCATGTCCCAGAGGAAGTTGGCCATCCAGTAGATGACGGGACTGACCCCGCTGACGAACTGGAGGTGTTTGGCCTGGGTCACCCTCTCCTGGATGAGGTAGAGCACAAAGGAGGCTGGGACAAAGGACATGGCGAAGACAACACAGATAGCCACCATCGCATCCACTGAGGTGCTCAGACTAGGAGAGGAGAGGAGAGGAGAGGGAGTAGGGTTAGATAGCCACCACCACATCCACTGAGGTGCTCACAGGGACACAGAACGGGGTTAGGTGATCCAGGAGATCTGTCTTTAATCAACTCGCCTGGCTAGTACTCACACAGTGACCTAAAGTATCAAATCTCCTGAAAGGCCAGTACTCACACAGTGACTTCAGACAATTGTTCCTTGGTAAGGTTGAGAGGGTGGTTGATAGTGGTGATGCCGTATACATCCAGGCTGGCATCTTTGGGCAGGTTGGCTCTGAGGATGGCGTTGTTGGCCACGTTCATGAAGGCCACCATGGCATGCCAGCCCTTGTTGTTGTACCACACCTTCAAAAATACAGAATGGACATTCTAGTGAATCTTCTTTTGCTGGTGTATGGTACAAAAGTAAGACAGTGGATTTGCAGTAGAGGGTTAAATTGTATACAGTGTAGACAAGTGCAATATATGCCTTGCCTTGACATTGTATTCACTCTCCATGTATCGGAGGAAGGTTCCTATGTCCTTCAGAGTTTGTTTGGAGTATTTACCCTGAAAAGAAGAGTACCATGATTGGTTACATGGACAGTTACAGGGCTGTTGAAGTGTGTAAAGATCCACACCAGAGACATCTTTAGTAGTCATACCCCAGTAACATTGAGCAGTCGTCCCAGCTGTGACGCTGCGTCCTGAATGGTCTTAGGGTCCACATCTAACACAGGAAGCTGTCCCCCGACAGATATACCTCCATACCTGGATGACAGACAACAGACAACACATATACCTCCATATCTGAACACCAGGAGTAAGACAACGGTACTATGCCCCTGGCCACCAGAGGGCGCTACAACATCACTTTTCGTTACATGACGGCCACAAGCAAAGGTAACACCCACCTAGCTCATTGCAAATATACTACGTTTCGAATTTGTAAAATATGGAAATAGTACCTTTGTTCATTCACCCAGTATTTGCTCTTCAAACTGAACAAGAAAGACACATGAATTCTACTATTAGAGCTGTGTATGTAGAACAGAAGAAAGTAGATGAAGGCTGAAATAGTTCCACAGTACCTGGCTTTGATGAGAGAGGGGTAAGTCTTCACCAGGTAATCAGAGATATTCCTGCCTGTTAGGTCCACCACAACATCACCTGTCGACTGGATCCTCTATAATACAACGCACGCACGCACACAACACACACACACGAACAAACAGTGTATGTATAACTGTGTGCATTGGTGACTGACTGGGATTTAAACCGGGGCCACCTGATTACCACAATATTGTATCAGCCCAGTTAAAGCCTATGCATATGTCTCCACTAACCTGTGGTGGTGTTATCCCCCCTGCTCCCTCAGGGCAGACAGGCAGCATGGTGAGTTTCCTAGGGGTACTACACTGGCAGCCTGGGGAAGGGTTAACTGCGGTCCACTCTGGTCCATCCAACATGTCTATCAGAGCAGGGTTCAGTAGCGGCATCTCCCACTCCGTTGTGATGTTATTACATGGGAAATCCCTATACCGGGAGCACGCATGCACACATGCACATTGTTACACTTGAAGTGCCTATCAGGATCAACATGATACACAAAATCATTTTTCGGGCATATGCAACGACGCCTCCCTCCTCCCCTAGTGTTTGTTACTTTTGGGCATACAGTAGCCGACATGATATCAGTAACTATGACATTCTTTAAGAAGGTCTCAAACTCAAGCCTAGCGCACATCTGGCCTGCGAGTTGCTTTCTGGCCTCCAGACTGATATCTGACTCCTATTGGAATCGAGTCTTAAGGTGATGCTATACTTCGACACTTAGCAAACAGAGGATATTGTATGGTAAGTGAACTGTCCCTGGTCAACACTCACTCCAGAGGTTCATCCACCATGCAGCGAGTCCCAAAGCCAGGCTTGTTCAGCAGCACCTCTCCAAAGTACCTCATCTCAGGGTCCAGGATACGCTCGTTACTGGAAGATGGCACATCCAACAGTCAACAGCAGTCTTTATCAAACGTGATCAAAATCCACATAATCATTCGCGACTTCTGCGTTCTACTCATGTGTTGTGCCAGTGGAATTGCACTTCCTCAGACTGAATCTGCTCTGAATTGGCTGGACGAGTGATTTAACAAATGGTGCCAGACTCAGGGCAGGACCGAAGTCTCTATGCTCACCTGAAGAAGGTGAACTGTCGTCCATACATCCAGGGACTAAGGGTCAGGCTGGGGTACTCTCCAAACGGAGGTACGATCGTAGTGAACATCAGTGATACGAACACAAAACTGGCAGGCAAAACTATCTGAAGAAGCCAAACAAAAGGACACAGGGGACGTTTCCATATTCAAATTCTGCATCATGAAACTGGAACCATCAAGAAATGGGTAACATTATTGCACGTTATTATAAATAGGGATTTATAGCCAATGCACATGATAGAGGGGACACAAAATGCACAGCGCAAACAGCCGTCTGTGGAGAATGGTACCTGAGCAAAGAAGTCCTTATGTGATCTTGTGGCGTGGTGAAACCGTTTGATGAGCAGGGCAAATAACTGTTTCAGGACCAGACAGACACCTTTGACCTGTCTAGAGCCCCGCCCCTTGCTGCCCTCCGAGCCCCCAGAATTGCCCTGCCTGTTGGCCTGGGTCTCCCCGTCTGCCTCTGTAACGTAGGGAGAGGTTGGGAGTTAAATGTTCCCTGTCTGCAGACAGAAAGAGTGATACTAAACAGCTTAAATGGTCTTCTACAGTGAAAGCCATAAACACTCTGCATGATCTGCAAGCCTGCAGCGCCACCACTCAGCGTAAGCCTGAATCTATGACAGCTTCCTGTAATGCCACTAGAGAACAGTATATGGGTCAATAATTAACGTTGATAGTCCTAGTTTAAAGGCCATGGCTTATAAAATATCTGTTCATTATAGCCATTGCAGCATTATTGCCATTGCAGTAGTTTCTAGCTTGTTGCTTGTAGCTTGTCACCTTCAGATTGGTCGACATAAAGTGCTACTTTGTTGTGTCCTACACTGGGTCGAAGTGTCTGCTGCCACAATCTCTGGTCTGGGGGGTAGATGACGGCAAATTCAACATAACTGTCACACACATAACATCACAGTACAGTACTGTACAGTCTTCACACGGAACATCACAGTACAGTAATGTACAGTCTTCACACGGAACAGCACAGTACAGCTCTGTACAGTCTTCACACAGAACAGTACAGTACTATACAGACCAACACACAGAACATCACAGTACAGTACTATACAGTCTTCACACAGAACATCACAGTACAGTACTATACAGTCTTCACACAGAACATCACAGTACAGTACTGCACCGACCAACACAGAACATCACAGTACAGTACAGTACTATACAGACCAACACACAGAACATCACAGACAATACACAATTTATAAAAGACATACAGTTCAGATCTTCTTCTTTTTAAATTACCTTGTGTAGTTTTGCCAGATTTGGCTTCACCGTCCGCTGTCACTTTCAGGAATATCTACAAGAGAAAAAGAAAGTGCAATGGTACATGGCCATCAAACATGGAAACATGCAGTGGACTGATGTATTGTGACTGAATATAGGCTCACCTCCTCCAGTGATGTGTCGGAGACCCCGAAGCTGCTGAGGCCGATGTCAGAGAGGGTTTCCTCCAGCTCTCTGAAGAGGGAGGCGTAGGCCCTGGGCTGGAAGCCCTGGTTGGGCAGCAGGTAGGTCAACTCCTGGCCGATTGCCTCGATCAAACGGGCCTCTGGGACATGGTGGTGGACCAGCCCTGTGATGCTTGACAAGTCACCTAGTAGGGAGAAACACACACACACAGACTCACACACACACACACACACACACACACACACACACACACACACACACACACAAACCGAGTCAACACTAGTGGTGGAACCAACGCTGTGGTTCTGGCTATGTCACCTGTTACAAGTATGTTACAACACATACAGAACATACACAGATACAACACCTAGTGAGGAAAGTGGCCATGTGTAAAGGGGCTTTATGGTCCCGTATACTTTATGTCACCTCAATTCCTCAATGAAAACCTTACCGTCCATCTGTCTGCCCGGGGTTTTGGCTTGAGGTGACTCTTCTTTGTACGTGGTACAGGTGGAGCATTTACACGAACACTCATCAGTACAGTCACACTTCATCTAGGACAAAGAGAAAACGGCATCGATGACACGCACCTCTGTCTAGGCAATGAAAGCACTCACTCACCCTAACGCACACTTCCCTCTCTCACACAAACAACAACACACTTTAGAGGCTCTTTCCGAGATCGTATCCATCCCACCTTGGTCCTGGGTCCCTCGTATTTCATTCGTCGAACCAGGGTGAGGTAGAACCCGGCACCGAAGCAGTTCTTGAGGAAGAGCGGGGAGCCGCAGCAGTGAAGACGACCCTGAGAGATTATGGCCACACGGTCACTCAACAGGTCAGCCTCGTCCATGTGGTGAGTGGACAGAATCACTGTACGTCCTGGGGAGGTAGAGAGAGGACGAAAGAGGGCGAGAGAGAGAGAGATAGAGAGAGAGAGAGAGAGAGAGTGGGTTATATAGGGTTAGCATTATGAGATAGCATTTGATATTATACATTTCCGATGTTGGTAAATTCCAGTTAATCAGCTGTTTTTCCTGCTCCATCCAGCAGGAGTATTCAGTTGTAACACTCACTACCGAGTTCCAAACTGCCTCTGGAAGCAACGTCAGCACAATAACTGTTCGTCGGGAGCTTCATCAAATGGGTTTCCATGGCTGAGAAGCCGCACACAAGCCTAAGATCACCATGCGCAATGCCAAGTGTCGACTGGAGTGGTGTAAAGCTCGTCGCCATTGGACTCTGGAGCAGTGGAAATGCGCTCTCTGGAGTGATCAATCACTCACCATCTGGCAGTCTAACGGATGAATCTGGGTTTGGTGGATGCCAGGAGAATGCTACCTGCACCAATGCATAGTGCCAACTGTAAAGTTTGGTGGAGGAGGAATAATGGTCTGGGGCTGTTTTTCATAGTTTGGGCTAGGTTCCTTAGTTCCAAAAAAGGGAAATATTAATGCTACAGCATACAATGACATTCTACACGATTTTGTGCTTCCAACTTTGTGGCAACAGTTTGGGGAAGGTCCTTTCATCTTTCAGCATGACAATGCCCCTGTGTACAAAGCAAGGTCCATGCAGAAATGGTTTGTCGAGATCGGTGTGGAAGAACTTTACTGGCCTGCACAGAGCCCTGACCTCAATCCCATTGACCACCTTTGGGATGAATTGGACTGCGAGCCATGCTTAATTGCCCAACATCAGTACCCGACCTCACTAATGCTCTTGTGGCTGAATGGAAGCAAGTCCCCGCAGCAATGTTCCAACATCTAGTGAAGGCTGTTATAGCAGCAAAGCGAGGACCACTTAATTTGGTAATGTAGTGTGTTCCAATTACTTTTCAATACAATTCAAAATAAGTATTCAGATAACCTTAATTTTTAAAAAACAAGTAGTTGAATATTATAATGTATTTGTAAATACACTTGGAAAGTATTTGAAAAAACTCAAATACACTGACTCAAATACACTCCTATGCATTAAACTGAGGAATTTAAAAATAATATTTGAAATAAGTATTTGAAAATACTTTCAAATCTATTTGGTAGACTATTTTTTTTTAACAAAAAAACTATCAAATACTTAAATAAAAGTTATTGTTTTGGGCTGTGTATTTGAAAATACTCAAATTCACAGAAAAAAAAAGTTTTAAATAACAAATAATTAAATACACATGTAACTATAAAAATACACATGTAACTATAAACCAGGTCTGGTGTGTACCTGATCGGTACTTGAGTAGTAGGTCCCAGATAGATCGTCTGGAGTAGGGGTCCACCCCCGATGTGGGCTCGTCCAGAATCACCACCTTGGCACCGCCCACAAACGCCATAGCAACAGACAACTTCCTTTGCATGCCGCCTGAGAGGAGAAGATGAGGACATTAGGAGAGGACAACAATACTGGTATCTCATATCTTGATTATGACACTCTAAACACAAGTTAAAGATGAGAAGAAGTGTTTGTTTCATTATCGCTGGCAGTGAAACAGAACTAGCAATGATGAACTATATACTGTAACTGTGCCCGAGGCCCAACACAGTGTGTGTGTGTGTGTTTGTGTGTGTGAAACCTGAGAGGTTCTGTGCCTCCTCGTCTCTCTTGTGGGGCAGGCCCAGATCCTCCAGCATGTTCTCTACCTCCAGCTGAGCCTCAGACAGAGACCTCCCCTTCAGCAGGCTGTAGAACAGGATGTGTTCTTCTACGGTCATACTGAGAGAGACAGAGAGAGAGCAGAGAGACAGAGAGAGAGAGACAGACGGACAGACAGACAGACAGACAGACTGTGGTGAACAGCTGCACTCTGCTGAATGTGCTCCTTCGAGGGGAACACCCCAACAGAGTGGGAAGTTGGGATTTTATGAATCACTCAGCAACATTCTTTTTGCATTACATTCTTGTTTCATTATGATCTTGTCCCAACATACCCACATCAGACCAAATAGTCTTTATTAAACCTGTAGACACACATAACAACATCTTAATCTCCATAGACAGAGATAAATTAGACCTGTTTAGGAAGTACCCGCACCTTACCTCCCCCTCCCCATGCACTAACGCAGAAAGAGAGGGGAGCGAGAGAAGAGACAGAGGCTAAGAGAGATGGACAGAGAGGATGAGGGAAAGAGAAAGAAAATAAGTGTGCAGAGAGAGACATGGACATGGTGGAGAGAAAGACAATAGACAAATGCATCACCACATCTAATCACTCCTTGTGTCTATATGACTCGTTAACCCACTGAGGCAGCAGGCACTGTAAGAGGTCACCTACTGGTGAAAGAGGATGTTGTGTTGGGGACACATGCCCAGAGAGTGCCTGATGGTGTCCATGTCTGTCCGGATGTCCTTCCCATAGATGGAGGCTGTCCCAGAGGTGGGAGGGAACATCCCCGTCAGGATAGACCTGGTGGAGACCACACAGAGGGACAGAGGATGTAGAGGACAGACAGAGTCACATGGCCAGATGTCACAGTCATAGTCACTACACCTACTGTCACAAAGCTGTCCCCCAACCAGTGGTTCTCAATCTATTTTGGTTGATCACATTCTGCCCAAAGAACCTGCTCATAGGTCAGGTATCCCAGGGGATAGAAGGTACCACAGGTTGAGAAACACAGCCCTGAACTGATTCAGATGGTCAAAATGTGAATCATTTGACTGTGGGTGACATACAAGGTGGTGGTCTTCCCAGCTCCATTATGCCCCAGGAAAGCAGTGATCTGGCTCTCATAGAAGGTGATGCTCAGTCCGTCTACCGCAGGTTTTTGTCCCCTACCAAAAACCTTGACCAGGTTCTGAACACACACACCCTCCACCAGTCCTGCCGGTTCCCCCTCAAAGTAGGCATGGCTGGGCTGACCTGGGGGGAGAGGTGAGAGGTTGGAGGTCAGATGTTAAAGGTCATTGGGATAGGAGTTGTGAGGTCAACATCTGATACAATTAATAGATAGAATCCAATATAATCAATACAATCAGATAGATGTGAACAACAAGCTTACCTTGTCAGGGTATTATAGTGTGTCATTCATATTATACAACATCTACACTGTAGTGTGCACTGATAAGGAATGGGTGTACTGTTACACAGTTGTTACAGGGTTATGAAATACTGGTGTTTGTCTGTGCTGATAGTGAATAATAACTGTAACAAAGCTGTTTATGTTATTTTTGCCTCACAAAAATAGCAACTTCACATGACCTTCCACCACATTGCATCATGACCTGAAAGACGTTATTTTATCTAGTCACTGTTCATATCCCTAATCTGACAAATCGTTGCTGATACACCATTGAATGAGATGTCTTAAGAAAAACAATGGCGAACAGTGAAGGTGAAATCAGGGGAAAGGAATGCTGCCACTTTGACTGTGTGAAAGGGAGCGAACCAAACGGGAGCTGAATCACATATTAACTAACTCTGACTGAGGGAAATGTACCAATGTGTCAGTCTGTATTGAGACCCGACCTGGAGAGCAAACACACTCAAGGACAGCAGGTTCCCACACACTGCCTGCCGCTAAGCATTATGGGCCGGGCAAGCAGGCCACAGAGAGAGAGGGAGAGAGCTCTATTGTTTCAAACCTCATCAGCGATTCATCAGAGATGCTGGACTGAGACAAAGAGTCCATGGTCCTGATACTTACATATTTAAAAAAAAAATCCACTTAGTTATTCTCTTTAGAAGACAAGTGGATTTATTTGAATGTGTTTTTACCCTCTTTTTCTCCATTTTGTTTTTCCTCCTGGTTCTTCTTCTTCTCCTCCTCCTCCTCCTCTGTTTTCCCCTTCCCCAGCCTCTCTCGTTTGTCCTGGTGTTTGCAGGATGGCAGCTCCTCATCTGGTGCCTTAGTCTTCTGCTCGTCACCTGGTTCATGATTGGTCTTCTGCTTCTCTTCAGCCTGGTTTACCAGGTTGTCAAACCTGGGTTTCTCCAACTCTTTTGGCTTTGGGGGTCTGGAGTTGAGCCAATAGGAGGGCAGGATGGGAAAATAAAATGGCCGACCAATTCCATACTGCCCTATAGGAGAACAGAAATAAACACGGAGGCGGTGCTGGTTTTAGAATCCAATCATCAAATAAGACCAATAGTTATGAACATCAACTCCAAAAGTACAAAAGTAACCAACTGGTGCTGAGTTTCAACATTGCTCCTTCTATGACGTTCATTATGAGTTTTTGTAACTGATTTAGGCATACTTACTATATGCATTTCTGCCATGAGTCAAAGCATTATAGCCTGGTCCCAGATCTGTTCGTGCTATCATGTCGACTCCAAACATGGCCTGACGAGGAGTGGCATGATGGCACAAACTAGTACCTAGGCTATTAGCATGGTGGTTACCTGGGAAGACGTTGTCGAGGTACCAGGCAAGGACGGCGTAGAGTACAGTATCCAGGGCCATCATAGAGATGGAGGTGAGGAAGGAGTACTCATCCCCCTCCAGAGGGCTGGTCTGGATGTTGTCCCACTGCAGACCCAGACCCTGCTCCTCATAACGGGACAAGTACTCTGTCCCAAAGCCAAACGCCACCTGGGACATCAGGCTCTGAGAGGACAGACATGGAGAGACAGGCCACGGAAGGAACATCAACTGATGTTAGCTGTTGAGATGGTTATCTAAACTGACTGTATGAAATGTTAGTCTTTTTAAAGGTGTAAGACAGCAAAAACATGTCTGGGGTCAGGAGTCAGAAGCCACAGTATGTACCAATGTCCATGCTAACATACTGTATCACTTAGAACGAATGCCAATACATTTCTTCATGCTAAGTGATATGCTAGTGTGGATATTGAAACACAGCTAGAAGAGTAGAGAATGAAGATAGGTACATGTGTCCCAGGGGGGACTAATACGGAGGTTACACACCGCCATGATCTTGTCATCCTTGGTGATGCGGTCCTGCCATGCAAAGCAGAGGATGTGGGGCAGGTAGAGGGTGAAGTAGATGATACCGCTGCAGGCTGCAGCCAGGTTGGCCTTGTTAAAGAAGACACTGAGTAGGAAACACTGCATGATGGTGGCCGTGGTGAAGGTTAGCAGAAACAGGAACAGGATCAGAGGGTTGCTGTAGTTCAACACCTTACCGCCCTGGAAGACAGAATAAAGAATTTCATTGGTTTGAATTGAGTCCCTATTTGCGTCATGCACAAAGGAGAAGTTACACATTGAATTCACATATAATTGATTGTTACAAAATTTGGGGGACAAAAGTAAAAAGTTCTAGCTTATTTTCCAAATCTTCCACTAGAGGTCACAACAGTACATTCAAAACAGCAGCCTTCTGAGAGGCTCTGATCTATGACATAAATTAACATTGACCAACTAGCCATTTTGGTTATTTACAACTTGAAGCCAATTAGGACTGACCATAATGATCACAGTGAGCAGGGAAGTGCTGGCAGCCATCATGAGGAAGCTGTCTATGAACCATGTGACCCACAGAACCCCATTGGTGACCCCCATGGTCTTCAGGGTCTCTTTGAGCCTGAGCTCCTTCTCCAAGACGATGCTCTTCACGGTCATAGACACTGAGTAGACCCATGCCAGCACCATGAAGATGGGGAAGCAACGGTTCAATGTCAGCATGAAGCTAGAGGAGGAGAGGTGGTACGAGAAAAGAAAGAGGAAAGGTGGAAAAGAGAGAGAGAAGACGAAAAATAGGAAAGGGGGGAAGATAGAGAGGATATAAAAATGATGGGGGTAATCGATGAGAAATGACCATCAAAAAATGCCATTTCTAAATGCAACAATAACATTTAACATTGACAGGCAGGCCTTGGGTTGGCATTTGTGTCTTAAGGTGTGTCACTCACAGGTCGTCCACGTAGCATGGGTACGGCATCTGTTGTAGGTAGACACCGAGGGGCCAGTCCTTGCCTGTCTGGGTCCTGATGATGCCATGCTCTATCATGTCCTGCAGATAGGCAAACCCCCCCCACACGTAACGGAGATCATCCACGGGGTCGGCCCTGGGACCAGGGTCCCAGTATCTGTGGCCAGAGGGAGAGACATAAGGAAGAGAGGGGTATATCTGAGGGCTTGATCTGCATTTAAGCATTTGGAAATGGATTTGTTTTTAAATGAATATGTTTGTCACTAAGTTACCTAACAAAGACAAATTCCACACTGGGCACCATACCTGAAAATCCCATTAATCCCATTTCAAGTAAGAGTTGCTTATGTTGCAAAACAGTTCATACAAGCATCAGGATCTTGAAAGTAACCCTGATGAGTACGTAAGGTAAGGTCAAATCCACTCATTCATTAGGGAGTTATATACACTTACCTGTCCTTGATCTTATTGGTGCGCTCCACTGAGTCGATGTCCATGCGGATCTTGAACCGGACGTGGGGTGGAACCTTGGTGGTCCAGGGGTAGGTGTCCATGAAGACCAGGCCAGCCCAGAACTTACTCTCCCCCATCAGACTCAGAGCTCTGTGGGTCATCTGCTCCTCATCGTTCAGCCCAGAGAATTTATTCAGGATCAGACACTGTGGAAAGAAACTCAACGATTATGTACAGTGCATTTGGAAAGTATTCAGACCCATTCAATTTTTCCACATTTTGTTACGTTACAGCCTTATTCTAAAATTGATTTAAAAAATAATATTTATCTTCAATCTACACACAATACCCCATAATGACAAAGTGAAAACAGGTTTGTACAATTTTTGCAAAGGTATTTAAAAAAGAATACAGAAATACCTTATTTACGCAAGTATTCAGACCCTTTGCTATGACACTCAAAATATAGCTCAGGTACATCATGTTTCCATTGATCATTCTTGAGATGTTTCTACAACTTGATTGGAGTCCACCTGTGGTAAATTCAATTGATTGGACATGATTTGGAAAGACATACCTGTCTATATAAGGTCCCACAGTTGACAGTGCATGTCAGAGCAAAAACCAAGCAATGAGGTCGAAGGAATTGTCCGTAGAGCTTCGAGACTGCATTGTATCGAGGCACAGATCTGGGGAAAGCAACCAAAACAATTCTGCAGCATTGAAGGTACCCAAGAACACAGTGACCTCCATCATTCTTAAATGAAAGAAGTTTGGAACCACCAAGACTCTTCCTAGAGCTGGCCGCCCGGCCAAACTGAGCAATCGAGGGAGAGGGGCCTTGGTCAGGGAGAGACCAAGAACCCGATGGTCAGTCTGACAGAGCTCCAGAGTTTCTCTGTGGCGATGGGAGAACCTTCCAGAACGACAAACATCTCTACAGCACTCCACCAATCAGGCCTTTATGGTAGAGTGGCCAGACTGAAGCCACTTCAGGCACATGACAGCACACTTGTAGTTTGTCAAAACACACAAAACAAACAAGACTCTCTGGTCTGATGAAACCAAGATTGAACTCTTTGGCCTGAATGCCAAGAGTTACGTCTGGAGGAAACCTGGAACCATCCCTACGGTGAAGATTAGTGGTGGCAGCATCATGTTGTGGGGATGTTTTTCAGCGGCAGGGACTGGGAGATTAGTCAGGATCGAGCGAAAGATGAACGGGGCAGTACAGAGAGATCCTTGATGAAAACCTGCTCCAGAGCGTTCAGGACCTTAGACTGGGACAAAGGTTCACCTTCCAACAGGACAACCACCCTAAGCACACAGCCAAGACAACGCAGGAGTGGCTTCTGAACAAGTCTCTGAATGTCCTTGAGTGGCCCAGCCAGAGCCCGTTCTTGAACCCGATCTAACATCTCTGGAGAGACCTGAAAATAGCTGTGCAGCAACGCTCCCCATCCAACCTGACAGAGCTTGAGAGGATCTGCAGAGAAGAATGGGAGAAGCTCCCCAAATATGGGTGTGCCAAGCATGTAGCTTCATACCCAATGAGACTCGAGGCTGTAATCACTGTCAAAGGTGCTTCAACAAAGTACTGAGTAAAGGGTCTGAATACTTATGTAAATTTAATATTTCAGTTTTTATTTTTTTATTTTTGCGAGAAAAAAAAACGGTTTTTGCTTCGTCGTTATGGGGTATTGTGTGTAGATTGATGAGGGAAAAAACAATTTAATCAATTTTAGAATAAGGCTGTAAAATAACAAAAATGTGTCAAAAGTGAAGGGGTCTGAATACTTTCCGAAGGCACCGTACCTTGACTGCCATGTAGGTACAGTATTAACATAAACTTGAATTTGGAAGGGGGAACCATAACATTTGTGGGACATTTTGGTTTCTATATGAGGAAGAATAACACACCCACACACACACACACCACCCCATCAGGTCCTAATTGGGGCCACCAGTGTTTGTGGACTGTGGACTTGGACATGGGTTCCCATCCAGGGGGCTAGGGGGGGGGGGGGCACTAAGGCCAGTGTTGGCTAGGGGGCCCGAGTTCAGATCCACTCTCATCTACTCTGACACCTCACCACCAGGCCTCCTATTGCAGCTGCTCCTCATCTGATTGAGCCATTTAACAAAACACTACCTATTACCACCATGGAGGTCCTGCATGGGCCCTGGGGGAAGAACTGAGACAAACAGAACCACCAAGACACACACATGCAGAGGAATGCACGCAAACACGCACAAACATGCACACATAGACGCGCACACACACACTCATTAAGACTGCATAACAAACCATACACACACACTCATTAGTTTGCATCACCCCTCCCTAATTGCCTCCAATGACAAAACTGTTGCTACACTCTTCAATCAGACTATGCCATTGCTGTGCTGTACACAAGCCCATCGGATTCCGTAGACTGCGTTCATTGTGGCGGAGCTGAAAGAGGGTGGTAAGACTGACAGCTGTAGCGAATTGGGCTAAATCGGGCCGGTCTACTCTGTCACACTGAAGTGCTGTAAGCCTCACAGAAGATAAAGACAGAGGGGCCATGCGATCCACACAGTGAGGACCAGGGTGCCATTTTACCCCATTCTGCCACCCCTGGGGCAAGAGGCCTTACCTGCTTACGCTGATTAGTATCGAGGGGGCGAGGGGCGAGTTGAACTGTTCCCAAAGTGCTTTGAGGGGCCGAGGGGTGAGTTACACAGTTTGGCCTACTCAGATGGAGTGTCCTCGGAGAGACAGTGAAGGGAGAAAGGCCCGGGTGGGTTTTCTACCCTCCACTAGATTAGTAGGGTACAAAAGAGACTGACAGCTTTGCTTGTTGTTCTCCCTCTCCCCCTCCTGAGCAGATTTACATGTCTTTAGTAAGGGGCAAATTAGAAGGCCATTGAAAGGCCATACAGCGATCGTATGCTTATATCACATAGAGTTTGTATTGAGTGGGTGTTGTTGTCTGGAACTGATTCATGTTTATAGAAAGCAACAAGCGACAGGTCTGAGAACTGTGCTCAATATTTTCTTGTGGAGAAAACCTGCGATTTGGACGTTTGGCATTTTGTATTGAGAAAGACAATGCAGATTCTGGTGAAAAGCTATTAAAAAAAGTATCAAACCCATGAATCAAAACACCAAGGGTTATGTTTCTGAAAATATAGTCTTGTGGTCGTCAATCCCCACCATTGTGAATAGCTTGCAGCCCAGCCCAGCCCACTCTAGTCCTGTCCCAGTCCTGACCAGCTCACCTCTCCATACTGGTTCATCATACGGATGACTTGGTCTGTGAAGTTGAAGACATTCCTCCAATCAAAGTTGGCCATGTCATAGTCCCTGTCTTCTATTGGCCCGTTGTACAGGAAGTTGAGGATGTGTTTTGAGGAGAACTCTGTGTCTTGTAGACTCCTGTCAATGTAGTCCCTCACCGTGGGATTCCGTATGGTATCCTGTGGGGGGGTGGGAGAGAATCACCATACTTTAATGAAGACAGCTTCTCCATCTTAGCAGGGGAGCTCAAACATTTCCAGGCCCAGGGACAAGTACTTGTCTGTGGTGACCTAAACTCCAGAACTGGACAAGAACCTGACACCTTCAGCACACGGGGGGGCACCTACTGTACCTTCATACCCCTTGACTTGTTCCACATTTTGTTGTGTTATAGCCTGAATTCAAAATGTATTTAATACAATATATAAATATCCCCCATCTACACACAATACCCCATAATGACAAAGTGAAAGCATGTTTTTTTTCAACAGAAATATCTCATTCACATAAGTATTCATACCCTTGTGTCAATACATGTTAGAATCATCTTTGGCAATGATTACAGCTGTGCGTCTTTCTGGTTAAGTCTCTAAGAGCATTCCACACCTAGATTGTACAATATTATTATTTAAAAATTCTTCAAGCTCTGTTAAGCTGGTTGTTGATCATTGCTAGATAGCCATTTCAAGTCTTTCCTTAGATTTTCAAGCCGATTTAAGTCAAAACTGTAACTAGGCCACTCAGCAACATTCACTGTCGTCTTGGTAAGTAACTCCAGTGTGATTTGGCCTTTTGTTTTAGATTATTATTCTGCTGAAAGGTGAATTAATCTCCCAGTGTCTGGTGGAAAGCAGACAAACAGTGTTTTGCCCGTGCTTAGCTCTATTCTGTTACTTTTATCATAAAAAAACTCCCTAATCCTTACCGATGAAAAGCATACCCATAACATGATGCAGCCACCACCATGCTTGAAAATATGAAAATGTGGTACTCAGGGATTTGATGTGTAGGATTTACCCCAAACATAACGCTTTGTATTTTGTACAGGCTTCCTTCTTTTCACTTTGTCATTTATGTTAGTATTGTAAAGTAACTACAATCCACCCTCAGTGTTCTCCTGTCACAGCCATTAAACTCTGTAACTGTTTTAAAGTCACCATTGACCTCATGGTGAAATCCCTGTGCAGTTTTCTTCCTCTCTGGTAGCTGAGTTAAGAAGGACGCTTCTATATTTGTATTGACTGTGTGTATTAATACACCATCTAAAGTGTAATGAATAACTTCACCATGCTTTTTTGTACCCAACTACTTTACCAATAGGTGCCTTTCTTTGCGAGGCATTGGATAACCTACCTGGTCTTTGTGGTTGAATCTGTGTTTGAAATTCACTGTTCGACTGAGGGACCTTACACATAATTCCACTTTGAAATGATGGGGCATTGTGTGTAGGCCGGTGAAATAAAATCTCACTTTAAGCCATTTTAAATTCAGGCTTTAACACATCAAAATGTAGAAAAAGTCAAGGGGTATGAATACTTTCTGAAGGCACTGTCCCTGAAGGTGTGTCCCCCTAGACACAACTACCACAAAACAACCAACAAAAACAGGTCACAACTCTTGCAGCTCTGTCGCACGCTGGGTCTGTACATAGTCAAATTGTAGGCTTCGAGGGGACTCCTACGGTAGGTACACCTACAGCTCATTCCTTGGCAGTAGTACTGTAGACTACTGTTCAGAGTCTCTCAGAACATCCACCATCAGCCAATTACCACCCCTGTCAGACCCCAGCAAAATCACAATCTACTTGAACAGAGCAATACTCAACCATGAGGCATCAAAGCTGAACAAACTGCATGCTATAGAAACGCTATAGCTGGAAGAAGGGTAGTGTAGAAACCTACCCCAAAAATATTGGTCAACAACAAATTCAATCCATCCTAGACAACTTCCAGGACAAAATGTTTCCCTGTAATAGTGACGGTGTAAACCTAGCAGTAGGACACCTGAATATAATATTTGACCTATCAGCTAACATATCAAATTCTAGCAGAAAACCTGGTTTGATGAAGAATGTTAAAAACTTAAGAAAGAAATTGAGAAACCTATCCAACCAAAAACACAGAGACCCAGAAAACCTGACTCTACAGAAATACACTAAGAAAAAAGTAGAAACAGCAATGTATTTGAAGAATCCATAGAATCAAATCCCATCTGGGAAAATTGGAACACACTAAACAAACAACAACACGAAGAGCTATCCATCCAAAATGGAGATGTATGGATAAACCACTTCTCCAACCTTTTTTCGTATAACAAAGATCCATGAGCAAAAACATATACATGATCATTTACAAATCTTAGAATCAACTATTAAAGACTACCAGAACCCACTGGACTCTACAATAACATTGGATGAGCTACAGGACAAAATGCAAACCCCCCCAAACCAAGAAGGCCTGTGGTGTTGATGGAATACTAAACAAAATGATAAAATATACAGACCACAAACTCTTGAACATTATCATCAGCTCTGGCCATCTTCCCAGTGGTATAAAGTACATAAGTAAAAAACACTTTAAAGTAGTACTTAAGTAGTACTAGTGGACAAACTACCCAATTGTCATACTTGAGAAAAAGTATAGATAACTTCATAGAAAATCACTCAAGTAAAAGTTAGTCACCCAGTAAAAATTATACTTGAGTAAAAGTCTAAAAGTATTTGGTTTTAAATTTACTTAAGTATCAATAGTAAATGTAATTGCTAAAATAAGTAAATGTACAAGTATAAATCATTAAAAATTCCTTACAATAGGCAAACCAGACGGCACCATTTTATTTTATTTTTTATGGATTGCCAGGGGTACACTCCAACACTGACATCGTTTACAAACAAAGCATGTGTTTAGTGAGTCTGCCAGATCAGAGGCAGTAAGGATGACCAAGGATGTTATCTTGATAAGTGTGTGAATTAGACCATTTTCCTGTAAGTATTTAAAATGTACATTCTTTAGGAATGTAGTGAAATAAAAGTAAAAGTTGTAAAAAATATAAATAGCAAAGTAAAGTACAGATACCCCCGAAAAACTACTTAAGTAATACTTTCAAGTATTTTTACTTAAGTACTTTACACCACTGATCTTCCCCAAAATTTGGAACCAAGGTCTGATCACTCCAGTCCACAAAAGTGTAGACAAATTTAATGACAAATAATTACCGTGGAATCTGCGTCAACAGTAACCTCTGAAAAATCCACTGCAGTATCATCAACAGCAGACTCCAACATTTCCCCAGTGAAACAATGTCATGAGAAAATGTCATAATGGCTTCTTATCAAAATATTGTACAACAAACCACATATACACCCCCTGCACACCTTAATTAATGTGGAACAAGTCAAGGGGTCTGAATACTTTCCGAGGGCACTATATCAATGAATTGGCGAGGCCACTAGAACAGTCTGCAGTACCCGGCCTCACCCTACTAGACTGAAGTCAAATGTCTACTGTTTGCAGATGATCCATTTACATTGACCCCCTCCCCATTTGTTTTGTACACTGCTGCTACTCGCTGTTTATTATTTATGCATAGTCACTTCACCCCTACCTACATGTACAAATGACCTCAACTAACCTGCAACCCAGCACACTGACTCTGTTCCGGTATCCCCTGTATATAGCCTCTTTATTGTTATTTACTGTTGTCATGATGTTGGCCTGGGGGGTAGGTTTATGACAGTCATAAATACCTCTTCCCCCCTTTTTCCTCTCTCTACCCTACTGATGTTACATTTGCAAAACCCTTGGTTAACATAGAGATTCTGGGAACATCAGAAGGTAGGGGGATATTAACTATATTCTGGTAATCCGACCAATTGAACATATGCGGTGGTACTTAATGAATATGATGTCAGTTCGGTTGTCATCTGAGACATTCTCATCAATGATAAGATGACAAACTCTACAGTGGAAAGTCTGCACATCAGTTATCGGATTCACATGGAATTGTTGTTAAATTTAAATGTTTGAATATGAAATTATTCGTGATGGGATGAAATGTGATTTTAGCTTCTAAAATGTGAGATTTGGGTTTTCATAAGATAGGGCTCTGCTCAATCAGTGGCCTGCCCCTGTGAAGGGACATGGGCTATAAAACTTTTCAAACACACCCTCCTCTCCCTTCCTATAGTAGCCCTTGACGACAATAAAACCTGCTGTTCCGAGGACGTGAGGACGATGGTCCGAAGTCAGAATGGTTCAGATAATAACTACAGAACGAAGCCAACATCAGCGTGAGCTTTGGTTGCGAATGGTATGAACTTTGAACTCTTATTCACTACGGAAGTGATACCTCCTAGCCGTTGAGTTAGCAACAGCCGCTGCAAACGAGGGTTAGGAAGGAACAAACAGAGTGTCCCATCTATCACATAACGACGTTACTACAACGTATTCAATTGACAACCAGAGACATTCTTCAAAGAACTCGGTTGGGCAACACCGCCTTCCATCTACCACCAACCTACCGAAGCACAGCTCAGAGTAAATTTTTATTGCATTTTCCTTTTCCAAATGGGCGGTAATTTAGAATGCATAAGATACTGTATTTACGATAGCACAGCTTTGCCCTTTGTTCCTCAGTCTTCCCGCTCTTTCACTCAAACCCAGCCCCTTTTCTTTTGTGTAACAAGCTGTCATATCTGTTCCGCCCGCTAGGGACGTTTTCCTTTATGACGTAATTTGTAATCAAGTTATGATTTAATTATGTGTATGTGTAATTCTGTGTGATTAGTTAGGTATTTAGTAAATAAATAATTAAACCCAATTTTATATTGCTGGTTCAACTTGTTAGCCAGGGTTCGTGCAGATAACCAAGAATTTACAACTTTCAGATGAGACTGAATTAAGATGACGATTAATATTGACTGCTATTGATATAAAATATTACTAGGTCTTTAAGAGTTTATTCGGAAGATAACAGCTCTATAAATATTATTTTGTGGTGCCCGACTCTATAGTTAATTACATTTACATGATTAGCTCAATCAGGTAATATTAATTACGGAGAAATGATTTTATAGAATAGGATGTCATATCACTTAATCCGGCATAGCCAAAGACACGACACTGTGTTACTTCTTATAATTTTTTACTTTAGTTTATTTGGTAAATATTTTCTTAACTCTTCTTGAACTGCACTGTTGGTTAAGTAAGCATTTCACGGTAAGGTCTACACTTGTTGTATTCGGCACATGTGACAAATAAAGTTTGATTAGATTTTTGATTTGATCTGCTGTTTCTGTCCCCAATCAAGGAGGGGGGGGGGGGGGGGGGGGAATAATGGTGTTCCAAAAAACAGGACAACAAACACAAATTCTATCTAGACACCGTTTGCTCTAGAGCACACAAATAATTATACCTACTTTGGCCTAAACATCAACACCACAGGTAACTTCCACAAGGCTGTGAACGATGTACGAGACAAGGCAAGAAGGGCTTTCTATGCCATGAAAAGGAACATAAAACTCAATATCCCGATTTTTTATTTCAATCAGTTATAGAACCCATGGTTGTGCAGTCTGGGGTCCACTCATCAACCAAAAATGTACACATAGCGACAGATACCCAGTTTAGACTCTGCATGCAGAATTCTGCAAAAAATATCTTTCATGTACAACGGAAAACCCCAAACAATGCATAAAGAGCAGAATTAGGACTACACCTGCTAATGATAAAAATCCAGAAAATAGCTGTTAAATTCTAAAACCAGAAATCTGGCCCTAAACAGAGAATACATCGTAACATAATACCTGACCACTGTGACAGACCCAAAATTGCTATTGAAAGAGCCGCCATAGTCAGCCCACTGCCCACAAAATGAGGTGGAAACTGAGCTGCACTTCCTCCTGCCAACGGTAAGACCTTATTAGACACATATTTTACACAGATCACACAGACCCACAAAGAATTTGGAAACAAATTAAACATTGATAAACTCCCATATCTATTAGGCATAATACAGTGCGATCCCAGAATAAATATTTGAGTGCAATGTTTGTTGTTGATGTTACGTTGTTTTTTGTTCGTTCACATTGTTCAATTCACTTGTTTTGGCAATTTAAGACTATGTTTCCCATGAGAGAGAGAGAGAGAGAGAGAGAGAGAGAAAGAGAGAGCGAGAGCGAGAGAGAGAGAGAGAGAAAGAGAGAGAGAGAGAAAGAGAGAGAGAGACAGAGAAGATAGGGGAGATAAGAGCTATTGAGTGGAATAACAACATGAAGTTACACAGGAACGCCAGCTCTCTCTGCCTTGGGACAGCATGAGACTAGAACCCTCATGAGAAAGGTATGGGGGAGGAAATGATTTAGGACTAAACAGACATATATCATAGTTTATACAGGGCTAATTTGTAAAGATATACAACTTAGTTTGCCACAGCTGACATTATTTAAACATCTTACAGAGGCCGAACTCTGACAAAACCATAGCAGGAGTGGAGGGACGTTAAAGTTATGCCATTTCACACCAAAACTGGGTCAATGGATTATTTTGAGATAACAATGATAGTTAGTTTGAATTGACCATGTTGGTGTTTATAGAGTGTGTTTATAGAGTGTATGGGACTGTAGACTCAGTTAGTTTGAATGTACCATGTTGGTGTTTATAGAGTGTATGGGACTGTAGACTCAGTTAGTTTGAATGTACCATGTTGGTGTTTATAGAGTGTATGGGACTGTAGACTCAGTTAGTTTGAATGTACCATGTTGGTGTTTATAGAGTGTGTTTATAGAGTGTGTTTATAGAGTGTATGGGACTGTAGCCTTCCTTACCCTGATCATGTTCATCTGAACGCTGTCCTGGAAGAAGGCCCAGACCTGAGGGCCCACCTCCTCCCAGGCCCGACCCATGGTCCTCAGCCTCTCCAGCTCCTCAAATGTGGTGTTGGCCTAGAGGACACACACACACACACACACACACACACACACACACATCAGCACACACACATACTCACGTACGCTCAGGCAGCATGCATATATGCACGTATGAACACCCACACAGACACACATAGACACACACACTCACACACACTACGCATGCACGAGAATACACACACACTGTTTCTCATTTCTAGTTGCATACCAATCACACATTATATTGCCTGTGAAAATAACCAAAGATATCGATTATGATTTAGCATACTCTACAATGTGTATAGCCTGTCCTACAGCGTTCTGTGGTACACACATACCAAGGGAGGCTGACTGGTGCATTTACATGAATGCGTGTGATAAAAGCATGGAAAAGGGTGGAAAAGCAACACCCAATTAAACACCTTCCTCTTGTGTCTCAGATCTCTGCTGACAAAGGGACAATGAGGGACAATGAGGTTGGTGACAATTGGCCGAACGCATTCAGCTTGGCTACTGATTCACCCTGTTCCCACAGGATCCCACAAAGAGAAGCCTCAAGGATCAAACACCAAATTGAGACTGGATGCAGAATTCTGCAAAAATATCCTCAGTGTACCACGTAAAACACCAAATAAGGCATGCAGAGCAGAATTAGGTCGATACCCGGTAATGATCCAAATCCAGAAAAGAGCCGTTAAAATTCTACAACCACCTAAAAGGGGCGGCAGCTTAGTGGTTAGAGCGTTGGGCCAGTAACCAAAAGGTTGCTAGATTGAATCCCCGAGCTGACAAGGTAAAAATCTGTCGTTCTGCCCCTGAACAAGGCAGTTAACCCACTGTTCCTAGGCTGTCATTGTAAATAAAAATGTGTTTTTAACTGACTTGCCTAGTTAAATAAAGGATAAATAATTTTTTTAAAAAGGAAGCAATTCCCAAACCTTCCATAACAAAGCAATCACCTACAGAGAGATGAACCTTGGGCTCTGTTCACAAACACAAACAGACCCCACAGAGCCCCAGGACAGCAACACAATTAGACCCAACCAAATCATGAGAAAAGAAAAAGATAATTACTTGACACATTGGAAAGAATTAACAAAAAAAACTGAGCAAACTTAAATGCTACGTGGCCCTAAACAGAGAGTACACAGTGGCAGGATACTATGTACAGACTCAGTGAGAAGAGCCCTGCTATTGAGAAAGGCCGCTGTAGGCAGACCTGGCTCTCAAGAGAATACAGGCTATGTGCCCACTGCCCACAACATGAGGTGGAAACTGAGCTGCACTTCCTAACCTCTTGCCAAAAGCATGACCATATTAATGACACATATTTCCCTCAGATTACACAGATCCACAAAGAATTTGAAAACAAACCCAATTTTGATCAACTCCCATATCTATTATGTGTTATACAACGGGTGGGTCAAATCCTGAATGCTGATTCAAAAGATCATTCCAGCCGGTGTCTATTCCATAAGTTACCACAGGCTAAATCTATGACGTTAAAATGCCTATTTACTCTGTTCCATCTGACTGGGCAATCCACTGTCTCATCAGCCCAGGCAGGGCTTGATCTCCACTATAAAAAGTGTGAGGGAAAAAAACAACCTGTCCCTCATTTTAAGGTCAACCTATTCTTTTTAAAATATATATTTTTTAATGAGACATTCAGGTGAGCTGGTTCTACTCTTTTTGGCCATTGTCTGGTGTTTTGTGGTGGAAAACTGAGCGGGTCGAGCATAAAACATCAACCCTGTTACCCATAGAGGGTTAGGTTAGAAATGTTTTTTTGTTGTTGTTGTGAAGCTTGCACTCAATTCCCCTCCCTGTTGCACACAACACACTTCCATTCCCCCTGTCACAAGGGGCTGCATGGCTGGTTTAGTCGTCAAACCTGTTACAGTCAACACTGGTTTTTTTGGGGGGCACATAATAGGCACTTACGACAGAATGTTCAAATGAGGCGAAATAAAAGGTTTTGTTCCACCCCCCCCCCCCACCACCAAGTTACACTACTCAAAAGGGGTCAGTTCAAGGAGGGGGTCATCAGGTCTGGAGGAGGAAGGGATGGAGAAATGAGGGAGAGTGTAGGCCATGTTTTGGTATGTGCAGCAGACTGATGGCTTAACCCGTAGTTCCCTTCCATGCAATTAACATCCAGATCTGAGGGAAATGGAAGACAAAGAGGGCACTAAAGGTCGGGGGAGAGGAAGCTGGTGTGTGTGTGTCTGTGTGTCAATGTGTGTGTGCGTGCGTGCGTGTGAGTGTGACGCTCACAGTGTCAGGCTCTGCTTACATAACAAGAGGAGGAGAATACAAGGCAACGGAGTGTGTCACGGTTACTATGTGTAGTAGACGATACAGATGTGTGCTCCTATTGTGATACACCCAGCCGTGACTCCTAGGCCCTACAGGCTTCTTACAGACATGTCTATACAGCAACGCTCTACAGAGCGCCAAGCCCTGATTCCCAAATTCCTAAATACTGCCGTGTGTTCAGAAACGAAGACGACTGTTTAACAAGTCTGTCACCATCTATTGAACAATCTGCAATGGATGTTCATGTTTCTAACACTTCTGTCTCCCGATTAACTCACCTGGTTTCCCAAGTCTAAAATGATGAACTGACTAAATCCAGCAGACTCCGCTATAATATAGTGTGAATCATCCCTAGTCCACCACATGCATTCGCTGTATGTAGCTCCCCTACGTTTCTGATGATCTTTCTGACGGCTGGGGAGTCGGGTGCGTAGAGGATCTTCCCCATCATCATGGGCTTGACAGAGCTCCACATGATCCTGGTGATGGGATTGGACTCTAGCTCCTTCATCAGATCATTACAGAACGGAGCTGGGGAATAAGACAGTACAGAACTTTTGAAGAAACTTAGAGAGGATTGGGAGAACCTATAACCCCGTGATAGGGTTAAACTCCAAATCCTGCATCAGATCAGAACAGACTTTGGGATAAGACAGAAGAGAACGGTAAAGACTCTCAGGTCAAGCAATACTCTTTTTTTTTTATCTCAAGAGACAAGTAAAGCAGACTAGATAAAACGACCTGTCCCATAATACCACTGAATTTCGACTGAATTTATACGGAAAATGCAATGCCTTTCCTGCTCCCAATCAGCTGCTATATTTGGCGTAGTCGGCAGAGGAGAGGGGCTGAATGCTGACCCAGTGACTGAATGCTGACCCACTGGCGGTGTGACTGTAGGTGTACTGACCCTGCCTCTATCTGTCTCTTCATTAAAATGAAACTGGCTACTATATTAGTGGCTCATTACTGTATTAGTACTCACTGGCGGTATGGTCGTAGGTGTACTGTCCCTGTCCTCCCCGGGTGCTATCGTTGATCCCCATGAAGGCCTTGTAGTTGTTGTCCTCATACCAGTTGAAGGAGGCCACCCGAGAGAAGCCCCCCTCCATGTAGCCACACACCAGGCTGGACACAGCCCCCATCAGCTGTCTGAAAGATGGGGGAGAGCCCACCTGGGACTGGAGCAGGGGGGACATCACCTCCACCAGCGCTTTGGAGCTGTTCCTCTCTGACAACTGGGGGGTGAGGTAGGGGAGGGTGTTGTTATTTAGAAACTGTATGTAAATTATGACTCTGAATCATGTATGACAGGGTTATATAATGTGACCAAATAGAAGGATATGTACAGCCATATTAGGTTCTTTAGGTTATCTGTCAACAAAGTTTTCCCTCTAAATGAATCACAACAAACTAAAAAGATTCCAAAGGGAGGAGGGGTGGGTTGTAGGGGGGAGAAGGGATTGTCCAGTGTAGGTCCCTGAGGGCCCATTAGAACCAGGGGAGGTGTTGAGAGTGTGTACTACAGTGCTCCTCACAACCACTCTTAACAAACAGCCACAGTAATGGGACAGCACCACAGTGTTTACATAGAAACCACAGTAATGGGACAGCACCACAATGTTTACATAGAAACCACAGTAATGGGACAGCACCACAGTGTTTACATAGAAACCACAGTAATGGGACAGCACCACAGTGTTTACATAGAAACCACAGTAATGGGACAGCACCACAATGTTTACAAAGAAACCACAGTAATGGGACAGCACCACAATGTTCACATAGAAACCACAGTAATGGGACAGCACTACAATGTTCACATAGAAACCACAGTAATGGGACAGCACCACGGTGTTCACATAGAAACCACAGTAATGGGACAGCACCACGGTGTTTACATAGAAACCACAGTAATGGGACAGCACCACGGTGTTTACATAGAAACCACAGTAATGGGACAGCACCACAGTGTTTACATAGAAACCACAGTAATGGGACAGCACCACAGTGTTCACATAGAAACCACAGTAATGGGACAGCACCACAGTGTTTACATAGAAACCACAGTAATGGGACAGCACCACAGTGTTTACATAGAAACCACAGTAATGGGACAGCACCACAATGTTTACATAGAAACCACAGTAATGGGACAGCACCACAGTGTTTACATAGAAACCACAGTAATGGGACAGCACCACAGTGTTTACATAGAAACCACAGTAATGGGACAGCACCACAATGTTTACATAGAAACCACAGTAATGGGACAGCACCACAGTGTTTACATAGAAACCACAGTAATGGGACAGCACCACAATGTTTACATAGAAACCACAGTAATGGGACAGCACCACAGTGTTTACATAGAAACCACAGTAATGGGACAGCACCACAGTGTTTACATAGAAATCACAGTAATGGGACAGCACCACGGTGTTTACATAGAAACCACAGTAATGGGACAGCACCACAGTGTTTACATAGAAACCACAGTAATGGGACAGCACCACAGTGTTTACATAGAAACCACAGTAATGGGACAGCACCACAATGTTTACATAAATACCACAAAGAAAATGTCAGAGAAGATTGATTGATTGAATTCCACTCCTTTGAAGATATTTTTGGTGGTTTCTTCTACATTGGAAGACACACACTGTAACTAACACCACTTCTAGACTGAACAGAAATAGAGAAAAGGAGAGTTTCTGTTCTAGCCAACAGAGCAGTGGGATATCTGAGGCAGAGTTTCCACTCAGCTGGCTGGCCTATCTACTGTACAGCTACAGTGTTCGGTTTATGGAACCAGACAAAAATGGAACTTTGAAAATGACCGACTGGCGTCACGTCTTTTGTCACCGGGCGGCAGACAAGAATCCAGACGGCCCCACCAACAGGATGTTACCTCTGCAGAATGTCTTCTTGCGCCCTCCCCCCGCCTCCCTCTCCCTGCAATCACCACTTCCCCTGGGGTCATCCACCTGACCCGTCAACCTTTGACATTTGTCTGAGGCCCTCACCTGTGCTATAACCCTCACTTACAGCTGTCCGGACAGATTGCCTGTTGATTTATCTGTTTCTGCATCCCAAATGGCACCCTAATCTGTAAAAAGCTTTGTGATTCACGTCTGTAAATGCGCTCTACAAATGTAATTATTATTATTATTGCTTTTGACTATTGCCCATAGGACTCTGGTCAAAAGTAAGGGTTAGGGTGTCACTTGGGACACAGCCTGTGAATGCGGCTTCATGTTGAGACTAAAGGGTTATTAGGGCTGGATTTAGCCTTCCTCATACGCACTCATGATATCCCTGCCGTCTGTGTTTGCGTAAAGACCCGAGCAGGGAGGAAGCAGTGGTTTCCTGAGGGATAGAAATATAGTGGTGGGTGAACTTTGGGATGGATGATGGTTCTAACGGTAGTAGGGTTGACCTCTGGTAGTTTTAGAGGCGGTGGAGAGAATTGTGTGTGCGCGCGCGTGTGTTTGCCTACCTCTCGCAGCTTTTCGTAGGTGGCAGAGAGTATTCTGGCCCAGAAGTGTAGGTCAACACCGCTGGAGTGGTTATCCAACACCCGGGGAAGCTGGAAGGAGGAAAAGAGCTGTCAAAATGACTGTCACGTCCTTACCAACAGTGGCGATGCGTCAATCAGGGCAGATGGATGATGCTTGTTTTGAGCCCTACCTGTTTAGCAGAAAAAAATACAATATTATTTTATAATTTTTTTGGTACCTGTTTGGCATGTTATTTTGGCATTAATACGAGTCACATATCAGTTTGCAAACAATGTTAAATAAATAAATCATTGAGTTCATAAAGCAGGATACAAACATGGTCTCTTTTTTACTTTCTTGATTAAGGCAGCTCCAAAATGCAGGTGTTTCAGCCGAGCTCAGTGCTTTCTGTGGTAGTGGGGCAGCCAGAGGAAAATACGGAGCGTATGGACTTGGCAGTGTTCTCTAGTTGCACCGTGATTGGCTCAGTGTTATGTCACTCATGGGGACACTGCAAAATCTACGCGTAGAGCTGGAAAATTCAAGCCCCTTGGGTGCTGCCATAGACTTACATTAGAAGTGCCCATTCAAAAAGGCTCAAGGTCATTGGCCACAGATAAAATGACGTCAAATCACGTTATATCTACCATAGCTTTGATTGGATTGGATCATGTCAACATCATACTTTCAAAATCTTAGTTACTGTAGCAAGCTAGACAAGCAGTCATGCTTATGCATCAAGTCAGCAGTCTACTGGCAAATCCATTTTAATCCTTGTCATATGAAGAGAAATTATAGATACAATTTATCAGCCATTGGACAAAAACATTACACAAAAAGTTGGAAATCGCTAAATCAACAATGAGTGCTAAGGCACCACTGCAGCCCTGGGTTCGATCTCAGGCTGTGTCACAGCTGGCTGTGACCGGGAGACCCATGATGCGGTGCACAATTAGCCCAGCGTCGTCCGGGTTAGGAGAGGCTTTGGCAGGCCGGGATGTCCTTGTCCCATCATGCTCTAGCAACTCCTTGTGGCTGGCCGGGATGTCCTTGTCCCATCGTGCTCTAGCAACTCCTTGTGGCGGGCCGGGATGTCCTTGTCCCATCGTGCTCTAGCAACTCCTTGTGGCGGGCCGGGATGTCCTTGTCCCATCGTGCTCTAGCAACTCCTTGTGGCGGGCCGGGATGTCCTTGTCCCATCGTGCTCTAGCAACTCCTTGTGGCGGGCCGGGATGTCCTTGTCCCATCGTCCTCTAGCAACTCCTTGTGGCGGGCCGGGATGTCCTTGTCCCATCGTGCTCTAGCAACTCCTTGTGGCGGGCCGGGATGTCCTTGTCCCATCGTGCTCTAGCAACTCCTTGTGGCGGGCCGGGATGTCCTTGTCCCATCGTGCTCTAGCAACTCCTTGTGGCGGGCCGGGATGTCCTTGTCCCATCGTGCTCTAGCAACTCCTGTGGCGGGCCGGGATGTCCTTGTCCCATCGTGCTCTAGCAACTCCTTGTGGCGGGCCGGGATGTCCTTGTCCCATCGTGCTCTAGCAACTCCTTGTGGCGGGCCGGGATGTCCTTGTCCCATCGTGCTCTAGCAACTCCTTGTGGCGGGCCGGGATGTCCTTGTCTCATCGTGCTCTAGCAACTCCTTGTGGCGGGCCGGGATGTCCTTGTCTCATCGTGCTCTAGCAACTCCTTGTGGCGGGCCGGGCTGTTCTTGTCCCATCGTGCTCTAGCAACTCCTTGTGGCGGGCCGGGATGTCCTTGTCTCATCGTGCTCTAGCAACTCCTTGTGGCGGGCCGGGCTGTTCTTGTCCCATCGTGCTCTAGCAACTCCTTGTGGCGTCCGGGATGTCCTTGTCCCATCGTGCTCTAGCAACTCCTTGTGGCGGGCCGGGATGTCCTTGTCTCATCGTGCTCTAGCAACTCCTTGTGGCGGGCCGGGATGTCCTTGTCTCATCGTGCTCTAGCAACTCCTTGTGGCGGGCCGGGCTGTTCTTGTCCCATCGTGCTCTAGCAACTCCTTGTGGCGGGCCGGGATGTCCTTGTCTCATCGTGCTCTAGCAACTCCTTGTGGCGGGCCGGGATGTCCTTGTCCCATCGTGCTCTAGCAACTCCTTGTGGCGGGCCGGGATGTTCTTGTCTCATCGTGCTCTAGCAACTCCTTGTGGCGGGCCGGGATGTCCTTGTCCCATCTTGCTCTAGCAACTCCTTGTGGCGGGCCGGGATGTCCTTGTCTCATCGTGCTCTAGCAACTCCTTGTGGCGGGCCGGGCACCTGCAAGTTGTCTTCAGTCGTCAGTTCGACAGTGTTTCCTCCGACACATTGGTGCGTCTGGCTTCCGGGTTAAGCGAGCAGTGTGTCAAGAAGCAGTGCGGCTTGGCTCTCGACCTTCGTCGAGTCCGTAGGGGAGTTGCAGCGACGAGACAAGATTGTAACTACCAATTGGATATCACGAAAAAAGTTTGAATACATTGGCCATGCTGTCAACGCAGCATGACTTCTGACTCATTAAAGACAACTGGAAACTCGGAACTGGGAAATCTCAGACTTCAGTGAGTTCAAGACAACTGGGAGCTTGGATAAAACTAGCTCTGACTGGGAAAATAGAAAACATTATTTTGAACGGTCATCCAACTCGGAATTCCAAGTCAGGATTTCAGGCCTCTTTCTAGAAGCCACAAGAAGGACCGCCGGACCACCTTCCTGATCAAGTGAGCACAGCACAATGTATTCTATGCTGCTGCATAAATGATGTAATATGCCAGGGAGATGTGTATACTGTACCTAAGAAAGTAATACTAAGTGTTTGTTGTATGGTAAGCTGTTAGTAGCCCATGTGCCTCACCCTAATAATTTGGTCCCTGTCCTCCCTCATAACGTAGCCTATTGTTCTGACTTGGTCAATCAATAAAATGTATTTATAAAGCCCTTTTACATCAGCCTAAAACCCCATACAGCAAGCAATGCAGATGTAGAAGCACGGTGGTGCACATGTAGCCTATAACCTGTTTTAGAGAAATCTAATCATTGAATACTGTATGCTCATTAATGTCTTAATCGAAATTACGGATTGCCTCTAATCCACTCGTCATTCCCTTATGCCCACATAGGAACAGAGAATGCACCAAATCTGCTGAACAGTGCATTGTCATCTTCTGTATCCTAAACTACAGTATCTCCAGTAACTGTTTCTTCCAGGGACTATTTCAGCTGGGGAAACTTCTAACTAGCTCACAACACAATGGGCTAGAGGTCAGGAAATCGCGCACGGCAGCGACGCACAACTCCAAAATAAGACGTCCTTCCTCTCTGACATTCCTCACTATCTCGTGAGATCTAATGGGCTTGTTTCAAAGAAGTGACACACACACACACACACACACACACACACACACACACACACACACACACAGCCCTATTGGGGCCAACAGTGTGTGTGGACGTGACCATGGGACCATAAACACGGGTGATTATACAAAAGCTCCCTTAGGTTTAGTCTGGAAGGGAGGCATGGCATCTATAATCTCATTATTGAAAGAGGTCAAGTCCCAAAACCTGATATACTCTCCTAAAACTGGTACTTGAGCAGTCGGTGGCCATTCAACTCACTGTATGTTGCCTCAATCTATCTCAACCATGCAGAGGGAAAGTAGATGGCAGGTACAGTATGTATATATTAGGTGAAGTACTGTAACCATATATGTACAGATACTTTAATGTTACTGCAGCTCCACTATGAATTATACTTCAGTTTCATTACACAGTAGTGGATTGTTGTTTTCCTGTTTAATTTTGTCAGTAGTGATTTTTCACCTTTGGAAATTCAATGTTTTGTATCTAGGCAGTACAACGTTAAAGGAAATGTGTACTGATGACTTACAACATACACATTGTTTTAAGCCATGCAATTCCATCATGACTCACGCCAACTCCCCCCAACTGGTGCCATCTCTCCTCAACTCCCCCCAACTGGTGCCAACTCTCCTCAACTCCCCCCAACTGGTGCCAACTCTCCTCAACTCCCCCCAACTGGTGCCAACTCTCCTCAACTCCCCCAACTGGTGCCAACTCTCCTCAACTCCCCCCAACTGGTGCCAACTCTCCTCAACTCCCCCCAACTGGTGCCAACTCTCCTCAACTCCCCCCAACTGGTGCCAACTCTCCTCAACTCCCCCCAACTGGTGCCAACTCTCCTCAACCACCCCCAACTGGTGCCAACTCTCCTCAACTCACCCTAACTGGCGCCAACTCTCTCCAACGTATGTCCATCAGCTCATGCTGTGGGTGTTTGGCAGAGGGTTGGAACAGCCAATAGTAGTCCCCAGTGACCCACGCCGGCCAATCTTTGTTGGTAAGTAAATAAACAAGATGGCAGCGCCCCAAATGTGACAGATATTCAGTGCCACAGACCACAAGGGTCCATTCAAAAGTGAATACTACTGTATGATAATACAGATTGAGGACTTCATGTGGCTATACGATGAAGGCATACATAGGCTGCGTTTTAACAAGCAGCCCAATTCTGATATTTTCCCTCGCTAATTGGTCTTTTGAACAATCAGATTAGCTCTGAAAAAGATCTGATGTGATTGGTCAAAATACCAATTAGTGGAAAAAAAGATCAGAATTGGGCTGCCTGTGTAAACGCAGCCATAGTGCGTTTTTCCATATTTGGACAATATGGAAATTGTTCATTCAAAATCCAGGGTAGAGTCCAGGACCTTGGTTTGCAAGGCATATATATATACACATAGGTATATATACATAGGTATGTGATGCATAGCAGACAGGTCAGACTAGAGGCAGGATGGGACACATTGAGATTGACAGACCTGACGGAAGAGTTTAAAGAAGTCCACGTTGGCGTAGAGCCTGTCCTCTATGGTCTGTAGTCTCTGTGGTGTGAGGGCACAAATGCTGCTGTGCACCCTGTACAGCCCCCTGCGGCTGGGGAAGATGATGAACTGCTCCAGCAGGGTCTGACTGCAGGCAATGTCCTTCAGGTGGAGGTCAGGGACGCCAAACACAAACTGAGGGGCAGATGTCAAGGGTCACAGAGGGAGGGGGTTTGTAACATTGAGCAAAACTCCTCAGTGAAGAGAAGGCCTCTTTTTCAGGAAGTAGTAAGCCTATATACATGCACGCATGTGGACACACACGCGCACACACACACACACACACAGCCTTTAGCCAGTCCCATTTAATTTTAGGTTCTGTATTCCTTTCTTTGTGTATGTGTTTTCTGTGTGAACAAAGACCTAGTGATGATTCACCCCCCACTGCATAGCCCTTTGATCCAGGGCTGGTGTTGTCGCTCACTGGGGGGAAGAGAAGGTATGCAGGAGCCACAGGCCACCAGACAAAGCCCACAGCACAACCCAGTGTAATGACATCAGTATCCCAATAGCCCTCTTGACCACAGCTTTCAAATGGAGATCCTGTCCTGAGCTTTCATAGAAGCACACTGCCTTTCTCAGGGTTGTGATTCAGCCAGCACTGTTGGATTATTCAGCCAGCACGGCTATCCCCCAGGAAAATGTGCTGGCTGGATAAATCCTTAGCTAATAATTAGATGGGATACTCAGGGTGATGGAGTGTTACAGCTGTCTAAGTGGGGACAAAACACACACACACAGTAGGCCAACTAAGGCGTAGTCTGACCTGCTCAGGCCTGATCTTGGCATTGACCAGCTCATTGACCACAAACTCTGACAGAGGAACATCCCTTAGGAGAAAGGACGTCAGGGTCTCATCATCCTTCAGAATGTCCTCTACCTTCAGCCCTCGGCCTGGAGAGAGAGAGAGAGAGAGAGAGAGAGAGAGGGAGGGGGAGCGAAAGGAATGGGAAGAGGAAAAGGAAAAGGAAGAGAGAAGAATAGTTAAGACCTCAGATAAGAGGAGAAGGAAGTACCCCTGAGATGATAATCAACGGGAAGATAGTGATGTGGAACTTGACAGGTCCTCAGTGAAAATGGAAGTGGTATTTCTTTACATTGAAGACTGCCAGATTATCCTTTGAAACTTTGAGGAGACACAGAGACCAATTGAATAAGAGTGATATATCCAGACATGGTCTCAGAAGTATAGGAAGACAAAAGTGTCCATCTCACTGTGGAATGAAGAGATAAGTGTTGAACTCTTAGAAAAAAGGGGTCCAAAAGGATTATTTGGCTGTTCCCATAGGATAACCCTTTCTGGTTCCAGGTAGAACCCTTCTGGGTTCCATGTAGAATCATCTGTAGAAAGAGTTCTATATGGAACCCAAAATTGTTCTATTTGCAACCAAAAAGTGTTCTTCAAAGGGTTCTCCTATGGGGACAGCCAAAGAACCCTTTAAGGTTCTTAAGATAGCACCTTTTTTTCTAAGAGTGTAGTTAGTCGATCCATCATAAGGGGCTATTATCCCAGCGGAATAGCATTTGTAGTTGTCAGATCAGATTGAGAATGTATAAGCGATCATTAGTATGGGAATGTTAGCATTGGCTTCCAGATATAACCATGTTTATGTGCTCTGTTGGGAAGGGAAACACTTGAATTGCTTTCTGACAAAATAAACAGTGCTGCTGCTTAGGATCCTAGTTCCCACTACGGGGAAATGGCTTTCTAAAAGCCTAGCTAAGTGATGTAACCCACCTCCAGTCTACACATGTTGCAGAGCAGGAGGAGAGGAATGGGAGAGATGGGATGTGTTGGGTTCATTTGTTTGGTTTGGCGAAGATGGGATACAATTGCCCCTGAGTGCTTTCGGACCAGATGATTGTGTAAAACATGATCAATGACTCTCATAGTCATAGTACAAAGAAAATACACATTATTTGGTGAGGACTGCACATTGCTGTGTGAGTGTTTTTATTTCCAGTTTAGAAAAATGTGTCTAGTATTGAAATAACAACCAAATGTATTTGAACCCAGGCCTGTCCTGGATCTGTACTTATGAACCATAGCTTTTAAGTTGATGGGAGTTCCTCTGACCTGAGACCTGTTCTGGGCTGGTCCGCAGGGTGTCCATGAAGGTGCTCATGGTGAACAGTTCCCTCCAGAGCCGACCCAGCTGCAGGAACTCTGGGTCACTCAGAAGAAGCTCCTGGGCGTCCAAGTAGAACCGAGCCAGTCTGCATGAGGAGCAGAGCAGAGGATGGGTCACACACACACACGCACACACACACACATAAACACCAACACAGACAAACAGATACACACACAGATAGGTACACACATTCATTCAAGCAACCCATTCACACATACATAAGAACCCTGAACCTCATTGGCGTGAGTGCAGAGCCTTGCCAAGTGCCGATGAAATGTCTTCAGTGAGAACATACTGTATTATAACATGTAACACCCTCCTTTCATCTGCCATCAAATGGTACATAAGCAGGCAGTACTGCTGCTCAACCCTCTCCTATCTGGCTGGCCCATCATCACAAACAGCCCTAGACAATGACCATAGGAGTTGGCTTGACAGCACCAACAGATCTGGGACCAGCTATCACAGCCCTGCTCCTCTGCTCACATGGAATCGTTGTAGTTGGAGACGAGCCCGGGGCCCTCTCCCCTGGTGGTGTACTGGAAGCATGGGTTGTTGGCATTGCAGAAGATTCCTTGGATCCATGGAAGGATGCCAGTCGAGGGCATGGCCTTGTTGGGAAAGTGACCTGTACAACAGTGGACAGAACAGGACAGACGGCACTGGTCAATAGCAAAGGCCGGAAGAGTTGACACAGCTCTGATCATCCCGTATAGATTGGTATAACTCTAGTCACAAAATTGATTATTTTGCTTCACTATTTGACTAGAAAAGATTTCTAAATATATTGAAAATATTTTGTTCATCAGAGCTGACCATTTGCTGGTTTGTAGGGTTGTATTGTCTGTGCATAAACTGCTGATAATGTTGGTAACGCCAGTGTTTAGATTGTCAGAAGATCATGTTCTTACACTCATGTTGACGGTATAAAGGGTTAGCTGTCCTCAACCACACGAGTCCAATGAACAGAACCACTGGCCACATAATCTCCATGAAGAACCGCATCTGGGGGGAAAACAACGAACAATATACTCTTCACATTGGAAGGCAGCTGTTAATTTTGAATGAATAAGCTGAAAAAACATCTATCTGTATTAGAGTAGCAGAAGTGAGTGTTGGGTGAGAGTTGATTTGTGTGCGTACATTTGTTTTGAGGGTACGCATAAATGAAGGAGTGTGACTTTAGTTTGTTAATGAAGCACAAAGAGATCTGAATGTCCACAACACAAAGTTGACTCCCGTCGTTTGGCTTGTGTGTGTGTGTGTGTGTGCGTGTGTGTGTATGTGTGTGTGTGTTGGTTCAAATCGGGCCAAGCTTCATTAGTTTAGTTACAGTATGCAGTTGGCACGATGTGAGACGTGATCATGGGCGACTGAGCTAAACACAGCAATCTAAACACGGCGGGCCGGGCTGCTAAGCTAAGCAGGGCTCCAGACCTGTGTAACAACCTCCTGTCACCCAGCAGCCCTCAGAGGCATCATCCTCATGTGATTGTCCTCTCACGACCTTTAGGCTACTAACACGATGACAGGTCTGAGAATCTATCCAGAACCAGTCAATGACAGGGTGGATCTATTTTCTATTTAGATAATGTGGCATTCTCAATACGTAGATTTTAAATCCTACATTTCGGTTCTGTTTTAGCACGGAGGCCCTAAGGGGCAAAGTAGCTTTCAGAATTCAGTGACACACAAAGCAAGTGCTTGCAAATAATTTCACAGAAGGTGATGGAAATGTCTTCAAAACGAAAGATGTGCTAGATTGAGATAGACAATCATCAGAAGTGTGTTTGTTTAACCTTCTGTCTCTTGCGAAGGGTCCAGTTCTTCCACAGCAGCAATCGGACTTGACTGCCCGTACCCATGATCCTCCTCTTCACCCCTCGTAGGGGTCACCACCAGGGCACAGACCTGGAAACAACCATCACACAGCCATCATACAACCACCTCACAACCATGCCACAACCACCAAACGACCACCTCACAACCATGCCACAACCACCAAACGACCATCACACAACCACCTCACAACCATACCTCATCCACCTCACAACGCTGACATAATTAACACATTTCCAAATCCTTAAACAATCTGTTTCTCACTGAATATCATACAGGTAGAACAGTTCCAGTTTCATGTGATTCTAGGACCTCAGAACAGGAAGTGATCCTTCCATGCGCTGAGAAGCATGCTGGGCTACTCCTAGTTCCAGAGTGTTTTGATACTGATTGAAGTAGACAAGTGTATCACATGGGGAGGGAGGGTGGGAAGGGCAAAGCGCTTTTCTAGGTCATGCCAATCAGTATATAACAATAGGGAGGGAAGAACAACTCTCATTGGCTGAGCTGTTTATGTCATGTGATGACATAATAACGCACACATAATGGCCACTACTCCCAGTGGACTGACTGCTTGCAGAATGGATTACTGTAATAATATAACAATTCAGCCTTTTGAAAATCTGACTGATTAATGGTGCTGTTCTGTCAACCTCTAGTTGTCAGATATCTCAAATAAATAAATTGTACATAGTCTGATCTAAACATCCTGCTGGTTAAGCTGAATAAAAATGATGCCGTTACAGTGTCAGAGTACTGCTACTATTGTAAGTACAGTGCCTAACTCAATTAGTGTGAGTATGTGCTGCCACAGGTGCAGTAATCAAAGCTACTTTTTAGGGTCAACAACCTCACTACGATGTATGGCACATGTACAGACTGATTGACAACTCCATCTCTGTGGCCTCAGGGGAACCCAGGAAAGCACAGGAAGACTGCAATTAAAGGATGCATTCTGTCACTTAAAACTATAGTTACTGGTAGTACTACTAGTAGTTACATTTACTGGTAGCACTACTGGTAGTTACATTTACTGGTAGCACTACTAGTAGTTACATTTACTGGTAGTACTACTAGCAGTTACATTTACTGGTAGCACTACTGGTAGTTACATTTACTGGTAGCACTACTAGCAGTTACATTTACTGGTAGCACTACTAGTAGTTACATTTACTGGTAGCACTACTGGTAGTTACATTTACTGGTAGCACTACTGGTAGTTACATTTACTGGTAGCACTACTGGTAGTTACATTTACTGGTAGCACTACTAGTAGTTACATTTACTGGTAGCTCTACTAGCAGTTAAATTTACTGGTAGTACGACTAGTACAATTACATTTTAGTCATTTAGCAGACGCTCTAAAAATCCAGAGCGATTTACGGGAGCAATTAGGGATAAATGCCTTACTAAAGGGCACATCGGCAGATCTTTCACCAAGTTCGCTCAGGGATTCTAACCAGCGATCTTTCTTATGTGGCCCAACGCTCTTAATTGCTACGCGAACGTTACCTGCCGCCAGTAGTTGTTACATTGCAATATGTTATGCACAATGTAAAATCCTCAACTGGTGTTGTACCAAGATGTATTCCCCTCTTCTGACCAAATGTGTTTGTTAATAAATAAACATCTGTGCATGCTGTTAGCAACAAGGCTGAGATGTTGACGATAGGATTTGGTTGCTTTAAGAATTCCCAGGAGCATACAGATTTTGCCACAGTGTAGCCTACAACCACAACATAGGCTGTCCTAGCAAGCGTAGCTATTACACATGAATGAACAGACTAGTAAAACAACTATATAGGACACCTCAACAAATATGAAAGACCACTTACTTCAGAAGAATAGAACCGTGGAGTACCATCTAGTAGTGAGTATAAAGTAACCCAGGACGTTGCGTTGTGTGTCCCATGTCTGGTGCTAACAGCTAACCACGCAGTTCCTTTAGTAACTACAGACCCAGCGAATAGTTAATCTGATTGATTTAATCTTCTTTCTCAATGCCTCAGAGCCTGCTAACACCGCTCATCCATTTTCACAGAGACCTGAATGACCTGACAACCACCCGAGAAAGAGAGGGATCATTTTATTGAAGGTTATGGGGGAAAAAAATTGGGTCTACATGTAATGGTTTCTTCCTCTTACGCTCCATTGATTCACATCAACTAGGAATTGACCTAGGCTCCAAAATCTGGTTTATCAACTATCTATAATGTAGGTGTGAGAATACAAAAGATTACAGAAACGTGTTTGGAAGTTGTCAACTATATTTAATAAGTTACAAAAAGGTGTATGTTCGTATGTACCTGTTTGTACAATGAAGGGGATTTAATACATTGGAGACAATCTGCAAAGACCCTTATAGATAATATTTATAAAATATAGACGGATATACCATTTACATGAATGTAGCACTTACTGGTACTTATAACCTGTACAAAGTGAGTATAATTGATATGATTAAAATATCTGGTCAGTACTGACTGAACTGAATAGTACTTTCAAAAAGAGAACAGCTTTGGCCGTAATATTGTGATAGACTTCTTTACAACAGGCCAGAAACGACCTGACTGACCTCGAATTATATTATTCAATGTTTTTCAGTTGAATTGTTAGGTTGTTACCTTCCAGGTAAACATCTAAAAGGAGCAGGTTGATGTTTGGTTGAAGTGTGGCTTTGTAGCATATCTCCATTGACTTACATACAGACACTTTCCATATATAATGCCTAAGTGTCAATCAAGTCAAAGATAAATAAGAGTTTGTCCACGTTGAACGAGCAACACATGCAGTTTTATATTAAACATTGTAACTTTTCAAATGACTGCATACAAAGGTATACAAAAGTAATACTGTATACAAAATACTGCATTACAAAAAAAAGTTGAAATGTGTAATGCATAAAATAACTGTGATTAAAATAACTGGATTAAGTAAGTGCGTCAAATTCAGTTTTGATAAAGTGGCGATACACACTATACTGTAACAGTTGTTGAAATAATATTTTTTTGGCATATAAACATACAAATACAGTGTACCAAAACTTTATACAACAGATACAGTATGATATTTCTTTAATAAAAAGTAATTGCACAGTTTAAAAGAGAGAAAAACATGCTATCCTGGCATTACTTTGTATTGAGCCGTATGTTAAAAATACTGTACATTTAAATCTACAATGATGGATTTAACTTTTGGGAAATTAACTATTTCTTTAACATTTGTAGTGATTGGTACTGGAAGCACGGTTTTGATTATGTGGCTTTCTTTATACAGACCTTTTACAGAAACCTAGAATAGGTGTAGTGACTTAAAATACAGCCACTGTTATGTAGTTAACTAAGTGCATCCTGTCTTTATTTTGGGGACCTGCAGTACGACAGTTCCTTCCAGCACCAACTGCGGAACTCCAAAAAAGATAACAAGGAATATATTAATGTATATAACACATCCTGTGGGTCATTTTTTTCACAGTTCATGAAATGATTTGAAGTTTTTTCTTCTTCTTCTTCTTATACAATATGGCACATATTATACAGATTTGACCATTTCAATCCTAATCATGGAAGGAAAATTACTCTTGATTAATTATAATGACGACCTGTGAGTAATGGCGATAAATATGGTCATACAAAATGGGCTTCGCGGTGCTCGAACTCCTGCAAGCGTCTGGCCCGTAGTCTCTGGTACACGGGCTTGGTCTCGTCACTGAGGTCCTCAGGGCTGGAGCTGGGGGATTGGGGCAGGGACAGAGAGGAGCCTGCAGCCTGCTGCGGAGCCTCAGTGTCCTCATCCATATTGTCTTCATCCACAGAGGGCTCGTCTACAGAGACCTCCAGACCCATCTCCTCTTCCTCATCCTCCTCATCTTCATCATCATCGTCCTCCTGTTCTTCCTCCTCTGCGCTGTTAGCTGCCTCGGCACGCTTCTTTTGCGGCGCGTCCCCTAACACTTTGTCCTTGCTCCCCGAGGGGGGTTTGTAGAAGGTTCCAGGCGGTGGCTGTAGAGTCCGGGGGGGCCTGAACGCAGTGGGCACAGAGCTGTACTCGCACACGTTCTCCTCCCTTTTCAGAGTCCTGCCCGGCCTCACTGCGATGGTGTAGGGTCTGTTGGGGTAGATGGAAGAGGATGATGGTACAGAAGTGGAGAGGCTTGTGGCCGAGTCCTCCACCTCTTTGTCTGCTGTAGGCAGGTTGGTAATGATCTTAGCTGTCCTGGGGGTGATGTCATAATGCTTGTACTGTTTGTCCCAGGTCCTACGTAACGTCCCCGTGTCGATGAACGTGCTCCGGTAGTGGCTGCTCGCCCTCGACTTTGGCTTCTCGTCCTCCGACACCTCCTCAATTGACTGGTCCCGCGCAATGCTCCCGGTAACGTCCTCGCTGTCCAGGTCAGCGGTGTTCCTGGCATTCCTCTCATCCACGCCGTGGGCGGGGTTCAGGAGGCGTTCGGCAGGCATGCTCATGGGTCGGGAGACAAGCTTGGAGCGGGGGTGGCGGAGGTGGACCCGGGAAGTGGTGTGGCGGGCCCGGGTAAGACCCCTCTCCCCCCTGTCCCTCTCTCCCTCTGCTCTCTGTACCTCAGGGACGCTGCCAGACAGGAGCCCGTTCAGTTGCTCTGAGTCCTCGTCTACTACTACAGAGTAAAGAGGAGACACGTCAGTAATAAAGTATATAGTATACAGTGTATCTATGGGCCCAGTGTGTCCAGCTATAGTGGGGTAATACTGACCAGGTGCATAGTCCCTCCCATCAGGCCTGGGTTTCCCCTCTCTGACCTCGTCCATTAAATGGGTGGAGGGGATTACGGAGGAATGACGCTTATACACTTTAGAGCTCTGCTGCAATGGACAGAGGACAGGAAACAGATGGGCAGAGTGGGAAAACACAAAGGAGAGAAAGAGAGGGGGGTGGGGGCGAGAAAGAGAGAGAGAGAGTCAGTAATCATTACTGTTTCAGTCAGTAGTAGTAGCTAGATCCGTAACATATGGATGGTGAGGCACACTACATGGACAAAAGTATGTAGACAACCCTTCAAATTAGTGGATTTGTCTATTTCAGCTATACCAGTTGCTGACAGGTGTATAAAATCGAGCACACAGTCATGCAATCTCCACAGACAAACATTGGCAGTAGAATGGCCGGTACTGAAGAGCTCAGTTACTTTCAATGTGGCACCGTCATAGGATGCCACCTTTCCAAGAAGTCAGTTCGTCAAATGTCTGCCCTGCTAGAGCTGCCCCGGTCAACTATAAGTGCTGTTATTGTGAAGTAGAAACATCAAGGAGCAATGATGGTTCAGCCGCAAAGTTGTAGGCCACACAAGCTCACAGAACGGGACCGCCGAATGCTGAAGTGCGTAAATCGTCTGTCCTCGGTTGCAACACTCACTAGTTCCAAACTGCCTCCTGAAGCAACGTCAGCACACTAACTGTTTGTCTGGAGCTTCATGAAAGGGGTTTCCTTTCCGCACACAAGCCTAAGATCACCATGTGCAATGCAAAGCATCGGCTGGAGTGGTGTAAAGCTCGCCGCAATAGGACTCTGGAGCAGTGGAAATGCGTTCTCTGGAGTGATGAATCCCCCTTCACTATCCGGCAGTCCGATGAACGAATCTGGGTTTGGCGGATGCCAGGAGAACGATACCTGCCCGAATGCATAGTGCCAAGTGGAAGTGGAATAATGGTCTGGGGCTGTTTTTCATGGTTCATGTAAGGCCCCGAAGAAAAATCTATACGCTACAGCATATAATGACGTTCTAGACGATTCTCTGCTTCCAACTTTGTGCCAACAGTTTGGGGAAGGACCTTTCCTGTTTCTGCATGACCTTTCCTGTTTCAGCATGACAATGTCCCCGTGCACAAAGCGAGGTCCATACAGAAATTGTTTGTCGAGATCATTGTGGAAGAACGTGGACTGGCCTGCAGAGCCCTGATCTCAACCCCACCTTTGGAATGAATTGGAACGCCGACTGCAAGCCAGGTCTAATCACCCAAAATCAGTGCCCGACCTCACTAATGCTCTTGTGGCTGAATGGAAGCAAGTCCCCACAGCAATGTTCCAACATCTAGTGGAAAGCGTTCCTAGAAGAGTGGAGGCTGTTATAGCAGCAAAGTGGGGACCAACTCCGTATTAATGCCCATGATTTTGGAATGAGATGTTCGACAAGCAGGTGTCCACTTTTGGCCATGTTATGTATTGTAGTCAGTGCTGAGGTTAATCAAATTTCTATTGACTTCTATTTTAATATGGGATCAGACAAGTCACTCACCTCCTTAATGTCTACTAGAGACTTGGAGTGTCTGCTGAGAAGCTGCTCCTTCTCCTGAGGGGTGAGGCAAGGGTTAGCGTCCTGACCCTTCAGAGGAGAGCCCTCCCCAGAGGGGCCTGGTGGGCCCTGGGGCCGTGGCAGAGGGCTGAGGGGGGCATCAAAGATCATCTGATAGTGTCTGATGAGGAGCTCCACGATGAGTGCCTGGTAGGGGTAGTCCACCAGGGAGGACAGGGACACCTCCGCGTCCGTCTGTCTTGGTTTGATGAGCGTGGGGCCGAAGATGATGCCTAGGTTACTGGCTGTCATCTTGTTCTCCTCCGCCTGCTCGGTCACCCTACAGGGGTGAGGAAGGATGAAATATGAAGGTGGACTTCTTGTTCATTGTTACTGCTGTTGCAGTTTTTTGTTGTTACTTTGTGCGACGTGTGGGTTTTAAGTTGTGTATGTGTATTTATAGAGTTGTATTCTGCCTTGAGATCCGCTGACTTAACTCAGTGTCCCATTGAAATCAATAAATGATTTAGGTGAAAGTCAGAGTTGTGAGCGCTGGTTAACTCATTTATATTCTCTGAATAGATTCGGTACCTGTGCAGGTGTTGGATGAGGAACTGCAGGGTCTTGTAGTGGGCCTGAGGCAGCTGTCTCAGGAGGTCTTTGATCTTGAAGAGGACCCGGTTGAGCTCCACGCTGACCTGTGGAGGGGTCAGGGAGGAGGGGCTGACCCTGGATGCCTCCACCTCGTCCACGATGATGTTCTGGCTCTCCTTGGCCAGGCCGATGAAGTCGTTGTAGAAACGGAACAGGATGAGAGGCTCTGGAAGCTGCAGGAAGAGAAAATAAACATGGAAGTTAATTTTAAACTGGAATGACAAAAATATGAAGACAAATATACAACAGACAGGACTGGAGACAAAGAGATAAGCATTTGGGAGTATAAACTAGCAATGAATGAAGAGAAGGTAGATAAGTAAATATTATTGGGCTAGTGTGTGGTCTGTCTGATGTACTCTGTAACCAGCAAATATCTTGTCCTGAAGAATTGTGTGTGTGTGTGTGAAACCCACCTGTCTCAGGTAAAGTTTAAGTACGTTGCTGATGTCATGGGGGTAAAGGTCAGATAGCTCCACCAGGTCCTTGCCGTTCTCAAATGCCTGACAGAGCTTCTCCACACGAGACTTGGCCCCATTCACACGATAGATCCCCTGGACAACCAAGACAACACAGCAGCCCATTTTATCCTGAGATATTTTTTTTAATTTAAACTGGGGTGGATGTCTAAAACAATAGAGAATATTAGCTATACTATATAGCTAGGCTACATATTCTTACTTCAAAAAGCTAGCATAATGTTACCTTGATGTCCAGCGCTCTATTCTCAATCTCCGAGGTACACTTCCTGATGATGAAAGGAATACCGTCTGGGTTGTTCCTAGCTGCCTGGGTGAAGTCAACACCAAAGAGGTGCAGTCTACCCTGGAGTTTCTTATGACCACACTGGATGGCCAGTGTCTCCAAACACTTCTTATGGCAGGCCAGGGAGCACTGGGAAACAGTAGAGGAGTCAAAGAGTGAATATCCATGTCAGCTAGCAATAATACTGTATACTATATGCTCACTTAGCAGTGAGTGCATATATTTCAGTAAGTGTATGTGATCCCTGTGGGAATTGGTCCCACGACCTTGACGTTGCTAGTACCCCACTCTCACAGAGCCACACAGGACCACAGTGTTACATAACCGTCTAAATAACCATTCCCCTCAAGTAACCATCTTTCACTGTCCTGTTCCAATGTATCCAAATATGAATGTTTCCATAAATATGTAATGCAACACTATCTAAAATAAGCAGAGCTGAGAGAACATTCTAACAAGAGGATCGTACAGGCTCCCAGAGGGTAACAAAAGGTCTTTGGTTTCCGCTGCACATACCCTTTTAATGAGTCCAAATAGCTAGTGCTGGATGATGGAGAGGTCACTCTAAATGACAACTGATGGTCTGTGGACTCTCATTCAGCCCCTGTGTGGCTACTTGTCATCTACAACCTCCTTCCTATTGGTGTTAATCAAATCAAACTTTATTTGCCACATGCGCCGAATACAACAAGTGTAGACTTTACTTACAAGCCCTTAACCAACAGTGTAGTTTAAGAAGAAGAAAGTATTTACCAAGTAGGTTCAAATAAAAAGTAATAATAAAAGTAACACAATAAGAATAACAATAACGAGGCTATATACAGGGGGCACCGGTACTGAGTCAGTGTGCGGGGGTACAGGCTAGTTGACGTAATCTGTACATGTAGGTGGGGGCGAAGTGACTATGCATAGGTAATAGAGGTCGACCAATTTTTCAACGCTGATACCGATTACTGGAGGACCAAAAATAATGATACTAATTAATCGGCCAATTTTTATATGTATGTTTGTAATAATTACAATTACAACAATACTGAATAAACAATGAACACTTTTATTTTAACTTAATATAATACATCAATAAAATCAATTTAGTCACAAATAAATAATGAAACATGTTCAATTTAGTTTAAATAATGCAAAAACAAAGTGTTGTAGAAGAAAGTAAAAGTGCAATATGTGCCATGTAAAAAAGCTAACGTTTAAGTTCCTTGCTCAGAACATGAGAACATATGAAAGCTGGTGGTACCTTTTAACATGAGTCTTCAATATTCCCAGGTAAGACGTTTTAGGTTGTAGTTATTATAGGAATTATAGGACTATTTCTCTCTATACAATTTGTATTTCATATACCTTTGACTATTGGATGTTCTTATAGGCACTTTAGTATTGCCAGTGTAACAGTATAGCTTTCGTTCCTCTCCTCGCTCCTAACTGGGCTCGAACCAGGAACACATCGACAACAGCCACCCTCGAAGCAGCGTTACCCATGCAGAGCAAGGGGAACAACTACTCCAAGTCTCAGACAGAATGACGTTTGAAACGCTATTAGAGCGCACCACGCTAACTAGCTAGCCATTTCACATCGGTTACACCAGCCTAATCTTGGGAGTTGATAGGCTTGAAGTCATAAACAGTGCAATGCTTGAAGCATTGCGAAGAGCTGCTGGCAAAACGCACGAAAGTGCTGTTTGAATGAATGCTTACGAGCCTGCTGGTGCCTACCATCGCTCAGTCAGACTGCTCTATCAAATCATAGAATTAATTATAACATAATAACACACAGAAATACGAGCCTTAGGTCATTAATATGGTCGAATCCGGAAACTATAATTTCGAAAACAAAACGTTTATTCTTTCAGTGAAATACGGAACCGTTCCGTATTTTATCTAACGGGTGGCATCCAAAAGTCTAAATATTCCTGTTACATTGCACAACCTTCAATGTTTTGTCATAATTACGTAAAATTCTGTCAAATTAGTTCGCAACGAGCCAGGCGGCCCAAACGGTTGCATATACCCTGACTCTGCGTGCAATGAACGCAAGAGAAGTTACACAATTTCACCTGGTTAATATTGCCTGCTAACCTGGATTTCTTTTAGCTAAATATGCAGGTTTAAAAATATATACTTCTGTGTATTGATTTTAAGAAAGGCATTGATGTTTATGGTTAGGTACAGTCGTGCAACGATTGTTAAATCATCCCCCGTTTGGTGTAATTAGCTGTCTTTGTTAGAAATAAATAGTCTTCACACAGTTCGCAACGAGCCAGGCGGCCCAAACTGCTGCATATACCCTGACTGTTTCAAGCGAAGTGAAACAATTTCCCTAGTTAAAAGAAATTAATGTTAACAGGCGATATTAACTAAATATGCAGGTTTAAAAATATATACTTGTGTATTGATTTTAAGAAAGGCATTGATGTTTATGGTTAGGTACACATTGGAGCAATGACAGTCCTTTTTCGTGAATGTGCACCGCATCTTATTATATGCAACGCAGGACACACTAGATAAACTAGTAATATCATCAACCATGTGTAGTTAACTAGTGATTATGATTGATTGATTGTTTTTTATAAGATAAGTTTAATGCTAGCTAGCAACTTACCTCGGCTTCTTACTGCATTCGCGTAACAGGCAGGCTCCTCGTGGAGTGCAATGTAAGGCAGGTGGTTAGAGCTTTGGTTAACCGCAAGGTTGCAAGATTGAATCCCTGAGCTGACAAGGTAAAAATCTGTCGTTCTACCCCTGAACAAGGCAGTTAACCCACCGTTCCTAGGCCGTCATTGAAAATAAGAATGTGTTCTTAACTGACTTGCCTAGTTAAATAAAGGTGGGAAAAAAAAATCGGTGTCCAAAAATACAGATTTCCGATTGTTATGAAAACTTGAAATCGGCCCTAATTAATCGGCCATTCCGATTAATCGGTCGACCACTACTTTGTATGTATCTCTGTGTGTGGAGTAAAGATGGTCTAGGATTTTTTTTCCCCTGGTTGCACATAAAAAAAACTTGGTAAAACTGATTTTATTTTACCTGCAATAAAGTCCCCGGCCACTAGAAGCCCCGCTTCTGGGTGAGCATTTTCTTCTTTGCTTATGGCCTTATAGAGTTGGTTGAGAGCAGTCTTAGTGCCAGCTTTGTTTTGTGGTGGTAAATAGACAGCTACAAATAATACAGACGAGAACTCTCTTGGTAGATAATGAGGTCTGCAGCTTATCATAATGTACTCTACCTCAGGCGAGCAATACCTTGAGACTCCTTATTAGACATCGCGCATCAGCTGTTATTGACAAAAAGACACACACCCCCACCCCTCGTCTTATCAGAGGTAGCGTCTATGTTCTGCCGGTGCATGGAAAATCCCGCTAGCTCTATATTGTCCGTATCTTTCGTTCAGCCACATCTCAGTGAAACATAAGATGTTACAGTTTTTAATGTCCCGTTGGTAGGATAATCTTAATCGTAGGTCATCAATTTTATTTTCCAATGATTGCACGTTAGCAAGAAGAATGGATTGGGCATTGGGAGTTTACTCGCTCGCCTCCGGATTCTCAGAAGGATCCCCGATCTGCGTCCCCTTTTCCGGCATCTTTTCTTCACGTAAAAGGCGTGAATCTGGGCCTGTTCCAGTGAAAGCAGGATATCCTTCTTGTCGGACTCATTAAAGGAAAAAGTTTCTTCTAGTCCATGGTGAGTAATCGCTTTTCTGAAGTCCGGAAGTTATTTTCGGCCATAAGAGACGGTAGCAGCAACATTATGTACACAATAAGTTTAAAAAATAAGTTACATAAAAATAAAAAATACATCCAAAATAGCACAATTGGTTGGGAGAATGTAAAACGTTAGCCATGTTTTTCAGTGCCTGTATGTCTTATTTGGTTACTTACTGTACACAAAATCACATTTTGCTCTACCTGAAGTACCCCCTCATGTTCCACTGATCATTAGGCCTATGGTCTTAAGAGTCTTTCCAATTCCCCCTGTGGATAGGCCAGGTACTTCCAGGGGTAGAGCACCCCAGATTGAGAACCACTGCACTCACCTCCTCACACTCAGCCCCATGGAAGACCACCAGACTATCACATTCTCTGCACTTGGACAGGGCCCTCAGCTTCCTCAGCTTGTGTGTCTGGGCTGCCTTGGACATCTGGGTGTTACGGAACGGACCTGGGGAACTGGCTGTCTCTATCAGCATCTCACTCAGACCTGAGGGAGAGAAGAGATGGGAGAGGAGGGAAAGAAAGTGAGAGAGAGAGGGAGGGAGGGAGTCAGTATCATCTCCATTAAAAGCATCACACTCAGTATTATTGGTCTGTTCTGTTGTTGGTCCAAATGTTGTTTTGCTCAGTGAGTGTAATATTAATAATAATCATAATTTTGGTGGGTGCTTATGCAAAACTCCATTATTTAGCTGGAATGGAGGTTTGTATACTGTATGTTTGACTGTGATATGTGGTTGTAACACCTATCTTAAGATGAATACACTAAATGTAAGTCGCTCTAGATAAGAGCATCTGCTAAATTACTAAAATGTCAAATGTACAGTACCTTTAGAAAGTATTCACACCCCTTGACTTTTTGCACATTTTGTTGATTAGATTGAGATGTTGTGTCACTGGCCTACACACAATACCACATAATGTCAAAGTGGAATTATGTTTTTGGAAATGTAAACAAATGAATAAAAAATGAAAAGCTGAAATGTCTTGAGTCAATAAGTATTCAATCCCTTTGTTATGGCAAGCCTAAATAAGTTCAGGAGTAACAATTAGCTAAACAAGTCACATAATAAGTTGCATGGACTCACTCTGTGTACAATAATAGTGTTTAACATGATTTTTGTACACCGCACATACAATTATCTGTAAGGTCCCTCAGTCGAGCAGTGAATTTCAAACACAGATTTAACCACAAAGACCAGGGATATTTTCCAATGCCTCACAAAGAAGGGCACCTAATGGTAGATGGGTAAAAATAAAAAAGCAGACTTTGAATATCCATTTGAGCACAGTGAAGCTATTAATAACAGTTTGGGTGGTGTATCAATACACCCAGTATACACCGACTACATATACACTCACTACAAAGATAAGGAGTCCTTCCTAACTCAGTTGCCAGAGAAGAAGGAAACCGCTCAGGGATTTCACCATGAGGCCAATGGTGATTTTGAAACAGTTTAATGGCTGTGATAGGAGAAAACTAAGGATGGATCAACAACATTGTAGTTACTCTACAATACTAACGTAAATGACAGAATGAAAAGAAGGAAGGAAGCCTGTACAGAATAAAAATATTCCAAAACATGCATCCTGTTTGCAATAAGGCACTAAATAAAAAATGCTAAAAATGTGGCAAAGTACTTTATGTCCTGAACACAAAGTGTTATGTTTGAGGCAAATCCAATACAACATAACACTGAGTACCACTCTCCATATTTTGAACCCAGGTGTGGCTGCATCATGGTATAGGTATGCTTGTCATCGGCAAGGACTTGGGTAGTTTTTTAGGATAAAAAGAAAAGGAATAGAGCTAAGCACAGTTCAAATCCTTTCCAACAGACACTGGGAGACAAATTCCCCTTTTAGCAGGACAATAACTTAAAACACAAGGCCAAATCTACACTCGAGTTGCTTACCAAGATGACAGTTTTGACTTAAATTGGATTGAAAATCTATGGCAAGACTTTAAAATGTTTGTCTAGCAACGATCAACAAACAACTTGACATAGCTTGAAGAATTTTTAAATAATAATTGTATAATCTAGGTGTGCAAAGCTCTTAGACTTACATTTAGCAGACATTCTTATTCAGAGCGGCTTACAGGAGCAATTAGGGTTAAGTGCCTTGCTTTAGGGCACATCGACAGATTTTTCATCTAGACGGCTCAGGTATTCAAACAAGCAACCTTTCAGTCACTGGCCAAATGCTGTTTTATTTTTTTTATGGGTGCCCTTTTTTTCCCAATTTCGTGATATCCAATTGATAGTTACATCCTTGTCCCATCACTCCAACTCCCGTACAGACTAGGGATAGGTGAAGGTCGAGAGCCATGTGTCCTCCAAAACACGACCCTGCCAAGCTGCGCCGCTTCTTGACACACTTTTTGCTTAACACGGAGCAAGCCACACCAATGTGTCGGAGGAAACACCGTCCAACTGGCAACCGTGTCGGCGTGGATGCCCCCTGCCCACCACAGGAGTTGCTAGAGCGAGATGGGACAAGGACATCCCGGCCGGCCAAACCCTCCCCTAACCCGGACAACACTGTGCCAATTGTGCGCCGCCTCATGGGTCTCCAGGTCGTGGCTGGCTGCAACACAGGCTGGAATTGAACCCAGGTCTGTAGTGACGCCTCTAGCATTACAATGCATTGCCTTAGACTGCTGCACCACTCAGGAGGCCATGGCCCAACGCTCTTCACCGCTAGACTACATGCCGCCACTTACTCAGAAAGACTCGCAGCTGTAATCGTTGCAAATTGTGATTCTAACATGTTTTGACTCAGGGGTGTGGATACTTATGTAAATGTGATATGTCGGTATTTTATTTTCAATAAAGTTGCACAAATTTCTGAAAACATGTTTTCACTTTGTCATTATTGGGTATTGTGTGTAGATGGGTGAGAACAAAACATATATTTAATCAATTTTGAATTCACGCTGTAACACAACAAAATGTGGAATAAGTCAAGGGGTATGACTACTTTCTGAAGGCACTGTAAATGTTTTACATACAGATCTATTACTGTATTGATTCATTGTTTTTTAAAATGTTGATTACACAAATATATCAGTTACTGGGGCTGGAAGGTAGCCTAGTGGTTAGAACGTTGGACTAGTAACCAAAAAGTTGCAAGATCAAATCCTGAGCTGACAAGATAAAAATCTGTTGTTCTGCCCCTGAACAAGGCAGTTAACCCACTGTTCCTAGACTGTCATTGAAAATAAGATTTTGTTCTTAACTGACTTGCCTAGTTAAATAAAGGTAAAAAGAAATATATAAAAAATATAGTTATTTGTGACATTTGACTGTGTAAAACCGGTACTACATATTTCTCTGAGTGAGGCGGATATTTAGCATTTAGCAAAAAAACATGATTACTTGTCTCTCTGAAATGAAACCATCAATGATACATTTCAAAACAAATACGTCTGTTTTTAAACGACCCCATGCCATGATTAGATAGTGAAAAAACACACCAATCTCGTTCATAAGATCTTTTAACAATAAAAGCTAACTTCCCACATTTCTGAAAATGGATATATATTTTTAAAAAGAAGATCTCTTCTACGCATGTTTGCAATTGGAAATGTTTTTTGTTTGTTGCATATCCCAACTCTCCCTGAGACACCCTCAGAGAGTGAGGTCGCGGCCAGTGTCTGCCATTATCAACAGCGACCCTGGAGCAATAAGGGTTAAGTGCCTAGCTCAAGGGCACATCGGTAGATTTGTTCACCATGGATATTCAAAATAGCAACATTTACTGGACTAATGCTCTAACTGCTAGCCTACCTTTGCTTTGCTGCTGAAGACACACACCTTCCCTGAACTTCCCTTTGCCAAAGCAAGCATATAGAAACATATCAAATGAATGAACTATCTGACTCACCGTTGTCTGACGGCGAGGGCGGCTCTCTCTCGTCCAGGTCATCAGCTGACGACATGGTCCCCGTGGAGGGGGTTCTGGGTAGCCTCCTCTTGAAGTCACCTAAGCAGGAGGCAGTGAACGCACGACATATTCTCATAGTAACTTCTCAATACAACTGTCTAGCTACTCAGTACTACTGTCCACCGTCTAACTGAGGCCTGGTCTAGTAATAATATCAATTGTATGCATTACGCACGCATGACTGTAGGTCGTTTTGGGTGAAAGTGTCTGCTAAATGGCACATATTATATATTATATTTATTAATAGATCCTTGGTTTGTCTGCTCTCAGACATCTCAGAATGTCTGCTCCTTTCTAGCAATAGCTTCAAGCCTGGCTTGGTATGAACTGAGTGGCTGTCAAAGAGTGTCCAGCTATTATAACACAGGACCCTCCAATGGCAAGAGGTCAGGGGACCAACAGGGGACCACCCACGAGTCATTATGGGTGCTTCACAGCTACATTCAATGATCAATCCTTCTGGTTGATCCCTTACTGTTCTGATAATGGCTTGGACTAGAGGCCAACGTCAGACAAGTGATCGGCCACATTCCCCACATTTCTCCAGACATTGGGGCACTTTGGAAATATAGGACTGACTAGATAGCAAACTCTCATTCCAATCATTCCAGATTTGTATGAGTCCAAAGGTGCTAACGAGTCAGATTGCTTAATCCAGTTAAATGAACAATAACTAGTTAAATAAAACATCTCACTCTGGAACACTTGTTTTGTATGATTATAACATGATTGTAACGCTATAATTAATTTGAAGGAAACACATCGTAACACAATTAGATAATCAACACAAAACAACACCAGAATAACCCAAAACACCAGAAAATGTCACTGTTATTTACACAGCCTGTAGATCACGTCCCTCTCCAGGGTATTATAGAGACACCTTCAGGACTCAGACATGGCCCCACTGTCAGTCTGTCTGTCTCTGGTCATTTAATTTGACGTCTGTCTCTGTCACGTCTAGGAGGGTGGCTGCTATGACATAACAACCATCAATCAATTCCTTTCAACAGGTGATGAAAGCTAAGGCAGACAGGGGGCGGTGCTGGTTGGTGCCAGGTGTTTGGAAGGTGGCTGCTAAGCCAATGGATAGAAGGTTGTGTGGAGATATGGCCCTGGGCTAGGAAGGGTATATAGGAAGGAGGTGGGTGGAGAGATGGGGCCTCACCTGGGCTGGCAGTGGGGGAGTCCATGGATCTGGACTCGCTGCTGCCTCCGGCGCTCTCCGAGTCACTGCACATCCCCCCGCCCTGGCTACCCGTTCCCCAGGGTCGGAACGGGCCCTGGATCCTCAGAGCTGGAACACACAATAGGAAATACTCATTCTGCGTCTGTTACTGTACTCTTCCAATACAGTTGCATTTATCCAATCGTTCATAACTGAAAATCTTTTACATTTAGTTATTGAAACATTTTAAACAAAATGAATGCATGAATGTAGCTATTCAGAAATTCAGCTCATTCAAATTCAGTCAAGGAAACATGGACTAGACTGGCTGATTGCATCCTCATTGATAAAGGCATAATGAGTGGGTTATGTGTGGGATAGAGGACACATTAATTCAGTATCAAGTGGTTTACATGGAAACACTTGATAATCACAAAAGGATATCATCATCCCATAGACCTCTGTACACATCAAACGAATACAAACAAAAATGATTTATCATGAATTTGTTGATTATGTAAGCATTCATTTTACATTCAAAACATGTATTTTTTTTCTCAATGCCTATGAGGTCCTGGACATGAAGAAGATAGAGATTATCAAACTGTAAAAGGAATTCAACATCTACCATAGATTATGACATGTGGAAGTTTTGCCTACAAAAAAAATATTTGGGGTTAAGTCTTAATTTGGCCTGCAGTGAAGAGTGAGATGAGTCTATCAGTGTCATGAGCTGATCTGAGTGCGTGTGAATGAGTATGTGAGAGTGTGTGTGAAGGTGTGTGTTTTTCCCTGAATGACAAACAGTCAGATGAGGACTGGATCAACCTGGAGGCTTCCAGACTCACTCACACCAACACAAGCACAACACACACACACTCTCTCTATCTCTCGCTCACCCAAGTTAGGTGTACATATCTACCTAATTTACCTCGTACCGCTGCACATGGACACGGTACTGGTACTCTGTGTATAAAGTCAAGTTACCACTACTCATTGTGTATTTATTATTACTTTTCTACTATTTCTCTATTTTCTTTCTCTCTGCATTGTTGGGAAGATCCCGTAAGTAAGCATTTCACTGTAAGTTTACACCTGTCGTTTACGAAGCATGCGACAAATATGATCTGATTTGATTTGGATTTGACCTCTATCTCATGTATGCTTTAAAAGTAAAATGAGTGTTTTCAACCCTTCCTCTTGTTGTTTATTAACCTGTATTATAGGATCCTGCCCTCATCATGTACTTCTCCATAAATGACTAGGCTACCACTAGACTACCTTGGATGTCGGTGCTGCTGTTGGACCGTCTCTCAGAGATCTTGGCGGGCCGTGTGTTGACCGGGCTCTCCACCTCGTCGGTCCCCAGGAAGTCCCCAGAGGTGACCGACATCTGGGACAGGTTACCGTGGGAACTGTGGGTACTGCAGTGGGTGCTACTCAATGACCGCTTGGCGAGGGGCAACCTGGGAAGAGTTTGGATGAACATTCCATCTCACGTTATATAGGCAACATAGAGATTATCCAGTGTCATGTGACGGTACTGTAATCAATCAACATGAACTGTCATGGACGGACCCATAGCCTTTACATACATAATCACCAAACTGAATAGTTGAGAAAGGAAATGTATTATTCCCATTAACATCAATAGAAATCTGAAATTAACAGCCCAATCAACATTCACATATGTGGAAATTGATAACCGACTACTAATAATCAATGGATCTAATACCAATCAACGGGCCCAATACCAATCAACGGGCCCAATACCAATCAACGGGCCCAATACCAATCAACGGGCCCAATACCAATCAACGGGCCCAATACCAATCAACGGGCCCAATACCAATCAACGGGCCCAATACCAATCAACGGGCCCTCCTACAAGGACGTGCATATAGGCAGTCTATAGGATATAGGTCTATAATGAACCCCTGCTTCCCCTACGTGTCGCCCCACTGCTTTTGCTCAGAGAAGTAAACAAACCAAGAACAAAGTATCTACGTCCACACTCTGTTTCACTACGTACATCCTTACACGAGTCTATGACGACCACTCATGAACGGAAGGGCTAAAACATTTTTTTTTTTTGTATGAAGTTAAGAATGGTCCAGTGGGCAAACTTGGGCCTATCTTATATCTGTACACGGATCAGCAAAAGAGTTGAACAACTTAGATTGGTGTTTCCGTCAGAAGGCATGGCCTGAAATAGTATTATGAAAACAGAGTTTTCCCCTTCCCCCTACCTCTTTCTTCACCTCTCCCTCTCTCTTTCTCTTTCCCATGACCAGTCACTACCTCAGGAAGTCCTGCAGACCAAACTCAATTGTGTTCCCCTCTCTTAACACAATCTCTCGAAAAAACATCTCTCTCTTTCTCTCTCTCTTTCTCGCTCTCTCTCAAGCTCTCCCAGTCACTTGTTCTCTCAGCAAATAACTAAATATAATACTATTCTCCATAAGGCTTTTTTCTCACAATCTTCCTGCTCTCCCACAGAGAGCAACTCACTCATTTGTTCATATGATGGCACTCATGGAGATCTCAATCCAATTTACGATGATGCTTCACAAGTTTTTAGGCACACACGCACACACACACACACACACACACACACACACACACACACACACACACACTACGCCAAAGTAGTAAGATAATCAAAATCACAGCATCCATCCAGTGTTCCCCTCACCCTGCGTTGTTACAGTGTGAGACGGTGGCGTCGAAGGAGTAGGACTCCACCCTGGGTCTGTCTGACTGGGCAGGAAGACTCCTGACGAAGCCAACGTATCGCTGACCCGGCTCGTACAGCTTGGCGCTCTCACACAGAGACTGGTGGTTGACAGGTAGAGACACAACCTGGGCCTGCTGGAGCTGGAACCAATTCACTGTCACCTGGGGAGACGTACACACAGAGAAAGCCCATGAGATACAGCACCCATAAAATTAGAATAACAGTATCTACACCAGACAGTATCTACACCTACACCAGATCTACAGTATCTTCTCTTATGACATTATCCACACCAGACAGAATGTCCAAAAATGGCCTTTAGTAGTCACTGGACATACTATATTACTATCTACTATATTTTGGGGAATATTTGATTTTACTCAAACATTTGGATCCTGTAAGATGTATTTGTCAACATACCGCTTTCAGAGTGAGGTCACACTGGAAGACCAGCTTTCGTAACTGGGTGAGGATCTCACACTTGGTGTTGGCCAGGTCCACTCTCTTCACCCCTACATCTGACAGACAGGCCTTGCAGTGATCTCTGGCCTCATCCGCCTATGGAAAAGAGTAGGGGGGGGGGGGGGGGTAACCTGTCAAGCAGAACTGCTCACAACTACAATCCAGTGATCAAAAGAGTAACATCTTCAATATGTCAATGTGGATTCCCATGTAGCAGTTATGGGTTCCCGAGTGGCGTAGTGGCCTAAGGTCCTGCATGTCAGTCCTAGAGGCGTCACTACAAACACCCTGGTTCGAATCCAGGCTGTATCACAACCGGCTGTGTATTGGGAGTCCCATAGGGCGGTGCACAATAGTCCGGGTTTGGCCGGTGTAGGCTGTCAATGTAAATAAGCATTTGTTCTTAACTGACTTGCCTAGTTAAATAAAAAAATAAAAAAATTAAAAAATGGGTTAGTTGTTCAGAAGTGGTTAACTCTGGATAAGAGCGTCTACTAATTGACAAAAATGTCACCGTAAATGTTAACTTGATTGTGTATTTCAGTAACCCGAGGCCTCAAGCTTTTGGCCTCAGTAGGTAACTATGGGCTTAAAGGATGAGCTATGTGTTTCAGGGATGATTTATGGGCCTCATGGATGGGCTATGGGCCTCAGAGATGACATGGATGAGCTATGGGCCTCAGACATGACATGGATGAGCTATAAACCTAAGGGACAAGATATTTTACCTTCTGCAGAGCCTCCTCCTCCAGCCTTCGTCTCTTCTCCAGCTTGGCTGCTCCCAGCTGCTCCTCCTCTACTCGGCTGGTGGACACCCGGGCCTTCTCATACTCCTCCTGTCTCTGGGCTTGCAGAACACGGGCCTTCCTCAGGGCACTGTCTGCCTCATGCTGAAAATACACACAGCGTTAACACAAGTGAAACACAAGGCAAACAAAAACACTAAACCACATACAGTGCCTTGCGAAAGTATTCGGCCCCCTTGAACTTTGCGACCTTTTGCCACATTTCAGGCTTCAAACATAAAGATATAAAACTGTATTTTTTGTGAAGAATCAACAACAAGTGGGACACAATCATGAAGTGGAACGACATTTATTGGATATTTCAAACTTTTTTAACAAATCAAAAACTGAAAAATTGGGCGTGCAAAATTATTCAGCCCCTTTACTTTTAGTGCAGCAAACTCTCTCCAGAAGTTCAGTGAGGATCTCTGAATGATCCAATGTTGACCTAAATGACTAATGATGATAAATACAATCCACCTGTGTGTAATCAAGTCTCCGTATAAATGCACCTGCACTGTGATAGTCTCAGAGGTCCGTTAAAAGCGCAGAGAGCATCATGAAGAACAAGGAACACACCAGGCAGGTCCGAGATACTGTTGTGAAGAAGTTTAAAGCCGGATTTGGATACAAAAAGATTTCCCAAGCTTTAAACATCCCAAGGAGCACTGTGCAAGCGATAATATTGAAATGGAAGGAGTATCAGACCACTGCAAATCTACCAAGACCTGGCCGTCCCTCTAAACTTTCAGCTCATACAAGGAGAAGACTGATCAGAGATGCAGCCAAGAGGCCCATGATCACTCTGGATGAACTGCAGAGATCTACAGCTGAGGTGGGAGACTCTGTCCATAGGACAACAATCAGTCGTATATTGCACAAATCTGGCCTTTATGGAAGAGTGGCAAGAAGAAAGCCATTTCTTAAAGATATCCATAAAAAGTTTCGTTTAAAGTTTGCCACAAGCCACCTGGGAGACACACCAAACATGTGGAAGAAGGTGCTCTGGTCAGATGAAACCAAAATTGAACTTTTTGGCAACAATGCAAAACGTTATGTTTGGCGTAAAAGCAACACAGCTCATCACCCTGAACACACCATCTCCACTGTCAACCATGGTGGTGGCAGCATCATGGTTTGGGCCTGCTTTTCTTCAGCAGGGACAGGGAAGATGGTTAAAATTGATGGGAAGATGGATGGAGCCAAATACAGGACCATTCTGGAAGAAAACCTGATGGAGTCTGCAAAAGACCTGAGACTGGGACGGACATTTGTCTTCCAACAAGACAATGATCCAAAACATAAAGCAAAATCTACAATGGAATGGTTCAAAAATAAACATATCCTGGTGTTAGAATGGCCAAGTCAAAGTCCAGACCTGAATCCAACCGAGAATCTGTGGAAAGAACTGAAAACTGCTGTTCACAAATGCTCTCCATCCAACCTCACTGACCTCGAGCTGTTTTGCAAGGAGAAATGGGAAAACATTTCAGTCTCTCGATGTGAAAAACTGATAGAGACATACCACAAGCGACTTACAGCTGTAATCGCAGCAAAAGGTGGCGCTACAAAGTATTAACTTAAGGGGGCTGAATAATTTTGCACGCCCAATTTTTCAGTTTTTGATTTGTTAAAAAAGTTTGAAATATCCAATAAATGTCGTTCCACTTCATGATTGTGTCCCACTTGTTGTTGATTCTTCACAAAAAAATACAGTTTTATATCTTTATGTTTGAAGCCTGAAATGTGGCAAAAGGTCGCAAAGCTCAAGGGGGCCGAATACTTTCGCAAGGCACTGTACATGTACGCACACAAACATGTCTGCTACAAAATGACTGACTCAGCCCTGATCACTGTTAACTTTTCAACCAATTTTCTTTCACACTGCAAAGGCAAAACATGGTTCCACAACACACAAAGGAAACACAAATCAACTGTCCTTAGAGATACAGTACACACTAACCAACCCAGTACTTAGAGATACACACTAACCAACCCAGTCCTTAGAGTTACACACTAACCAACCCAGTCCTTAGAGATACACACTAACCAACCCAGTACTTAGAGATACACACTAACCAACTCAGTCCTTAGAGATACACACTAACCAACCCAGTCCTTAGAGCTACACACTAACCAACCCAGGAGAGTTACACACTAACCAACCCCGTCCTTAGAGATACAGTACACACTAACCAACCCAGTCCTTAGAGTTACATACTAACCAACCCAGTCCTTAGACTTACACACTAACCAACCCAGTCCTTAGAGATACACACTAACCAACTCAGTCCTTAGAGATACAGTACACACTAACCAACCCAGTCCTTAGAGATACACACTAACCAACCCAGTCCTTAGAGTTACACACTAACCAACCCAGTCCTTAGAGATACACACTAACCAACCCAGTTCTTAGAGATACACACTAACCAACCCAGTCCTTAGAGATACATGCTAACCAACCCAGTCCTTAGAGATACACACTAACCAACCCAGTCCTTAGAGCTACACACTAACCAACCCAGGAGAGATACATACTAACCAACCCAGTCCTTAGAGTTACACACGAACCAACCCAGTCCTTAGAGTTACACACTAACCAACCCAGTCCTTAGAGTTACACACTAACCAACCCAGTCCTTAGAGATACACACTAACCAACCCAGTCCTTAGAGTTACACACTAACCAACCCAGTCCTTAGAGATACACACTAACCAACCCAGTACTTAGAGATACACACTAACCAACCCAGTCCTTAGAGTTACACACTAACCAACCCAGTCCTTAGAGTTACACACTAACCAACCCAGTCCTTAGAGTTACACACTAACCAACTCCGTCCTTAGAGATACAGTACACACTAACCAACCCAGTCCTTAGTTACACACTAACCAACCCCGTCCTTAGAGATACATACCAACCAACCCAGTCTTTAGAGTTACACACTAACCAACCCAGTCCTTAGAGTTACACACTAACCAACTCCGTCCTTAGAGATACAGTACACACTAACCAACCCAGTCCTTAGTTACATACTAACCAACCCAGTCCTTAGACTTACACACTAACCAACCCCGTCCTTAGAGATACACACTAACCAACCCAGTCCTTAGAGATACATACTAACCAACCCAGTCCTTAGAGATACACACTAACCAACCCAGTCCTTAGAGATACATACTAACCAACCCAGTCCTAAGAGTTACACACTAACCAACCCAGTCCTTAGAGTTACACACTAACCAACCCAGTCCTTAGAGTTACACACTAACCAAGCCAGTCCTTAGAGATACACACTAACCAACCCAGTCCTTAGAGATACACACTAACCAACCCAGTCCTTAGAGTTACACACTAACCAACCCAGTCCTTAGAGATACACACTAACCAACCCAGTTCTTAGAGATACACACTAACCAACCCAGTCCTTAGAGATACATGCTAACCAACCCAGTCCTTAGAGATACACACTAACCAACCCAGTCCTTAGAGCTACACACTAACCAACCCAGGAGAGATACATACTAACCAACCCAGTCCTTAGAGTTACACACTAACCAACCCAGTCCTTAGAGTTACACACTAACCAACCCAGTCCTTAGAGTTACACACTAACCAACCCAGTCCTTAGAGATACACACTAACCAACCCAGTCCTTAGAGTTACACACTAACCAACCCAGTCCTTAGAGATACACACTAACCAACCCAGTACTTAGAGATACACACTAACCAACCCAGTCCTTAGAGTTACACACTAACCAACCCAGTCCTTAGAGTTACACACTAACCAACCCAGTCCTTAGAGTTACACACTAACCAACTCCGTCCTTAGAGATACAGTACACACTAACCAACCCAGTCCTTAGTTACACACTAACCAACCCCGTCCTTAGAGATACATACCAACCAACCCAGTCTTTAGAGTTACACACTAACCAACCCAGTCCTTAGAGTTACACACTAACCAACTCCGTCCTTAGAGATACAGTACACACTAACCAACCCAGTCCTTAGTTACATACTAACCAACCCAGTCCTTAGACTTACACACTAACCAACCCCGTCCTTAGAGATACACACTAACCAACCCAGTCCTTAGAGATACATACTAACCAACCCAGTCCTTAGAGATACACACTAACCAACCCAGTCCTTAGAGATACATACTAACCAACCCAGTCCTAAGAGTTACACACTAACCAACCCAGTCCTTAGAGTTACACACTAACCAACCCAGTCCTTAGAGTTACACACTAACCAAGCCAGTCCTTAGAGATACACACTAACCAACCCAGTCCTTAGAGTTACACACTAACCAACCCAGTCCTTAGAGATACATACCAACCAACCCAGTCTTTAGAGTTACACACTAACCAACCCAGTCCTTAGAGTTACACACTAACCAACCCAGTGCTTAGAGTTACACACTAACCAACCCAGTCCTTAGAGATACACACTAACCAACTCAGTCCTTAGAGTTACACAATAACCAACCCCGTCCTTAGAGATACAGTACACACTAACCAACCCAGTCCTTAGAGTTACATACTAACCAACCAAGTCCTTAGACTTACACACTAACCAACCCAGTCCTTAGAGATACACACTAACCAACCCAGTCCTTAGAGATACACACTAACCAACCCAGTCCTTAGAGACACACACTAACCAACCCAGTCCTTAGAGATACACACTAACCAACCCAGTTCTTAGAGATACAAATTAACCAACCCAGTCCTTAGAGATACATGCTAACCAACCCAGTCCTTAGAGATACACACTAACCAACCCAGTCCTTAGAGATACACACTAACCAACCCAGGAGAGATACATACTAACCAACCCAGTCCTTAGAGTTACACACAAACCAGCCCAGTCCTTAGAGTTACACACTAACCAACCCAGTCCTTAGAGATACACACTAACCAACCCAGTCCTTAGAGTTACACACTAACCAACCCAGTCCTTAGAGATACACACTAACCAACCCAGTCCTTAGAGATACACACTAACCAACCCAGTCCTTAGAGATACACACTAACCAACTCAGTCCTTAGAGATACAGTACACACTAACCAACCCAGTCCTTAGAGATACACACTAACCAACCCAGTCCTTAGAGTTACACACTAACCAACCCAGTCCTTAGAGATACACACTAACCAACCCAGTTCTTAGAGATACACACTAACCAACCCAGTCCTTAGAGTTACACACTAACCAACCCAGTCCTTAGAGTTACACACTAACCAACCCAGTCCTTAGAGTTACACACTAACCAACTCAGTCCTTAGAGATACAGTACACACTAACCAACCCAGTCCTTAGAGATACACACTAACCAACCCAGTCCTTAGAGTTACATACTAACCAACCCAGTCCTTAGACTTACACACTAACCAACCCAGTCCTTAGAGATACACACTAACCAACTCAGTCCTTAGAGATACAGTACACACTAACCAACCCAGTCCTTAGAGATACACACTAACCAACCCAGTCCTTAGAGTTACACACTAACCAACCCAGTCCTTAGAGATACACACTAACCAACCCAGTTCTTAGAGATACACACTAACCAACCCAGTCCTTAGAGATACATGCTAACCAACCCAGTCCTTAGAGATACACACTAACCAACCCAGTCCTTAGAGCTACACACTAACCAACCCAGGAGAGATACATACTAACCAACCCAGTCCTTAGAGTTACACACGAACCAACCCAGTCCTTAGAGTTACACACTAACCAACCCAGTCCTTAGAGTTACACACTAACCAACCCAGTCCTTAGAGATACACACTAACCAACCCAGTCCTTAGAGTTACACACTAACCAACCCAGTCCTTAGAGATACACACTAACCAACCCAGTACTTAGAGATACACACTAACCAACCCAGTCCTTAGAGTTACACACTAACCAACCCAGTCCTTAGAGTTACACACTAACCAACTCCGTCCTTAGAGATACAGTACACACTAACCAACCCAGTCCTTAGTTACACACTAACCAACCCCGTCCTTAGAGATACATACCAACCAACCCAGTCTTTAGAGTTACACACTAACCAACCCAGTCCTTAGAGTTACACACTAACCAACTCCGTCCTTAGAGATACAGTACACACTAACCAACCCAGTCCTTAGTTACATACTAACCAACCCAGTCCTTAGACTTACACACTAACCAACCCCGTCCTTAGAGATACACACTAACCAACCCAGTCCTTAGAGATACATACTAACCAACCCAGTCCTTAGAGATACACACTAACCAACCCAGTCCTTAGAGATACATACTAACCAACCCAGTCCTAAGAGTTACACACTAACCAACCCAGTCCTTAGAGTTACACACTAACCAACCCAGTCCTTAGAGTTACACACTAACCAAGCCAGTCCTTAGAGATACACACTAACCAACCCAGTCCTTAGAGTTACACACTAACCAACCCAGTCCTTAGAGATACATACCAACCAACCCAGTCTTTAGAGTTACACACTAACCAACCCAGTCCTTAGAGTTACACACTAACCAACCCAGTGCTTAGAGTTACACACTAACCAACCCAGTCCTTAGAGATACACACTAACCAACTCAGTCCTTAGAGTTACACAATAACCAACCCCGTCCTTAGAGATACAGTACACACTAACCAACCCAGTCCTTAAGAGTTACATACTAACCAACCAAGTCCTTAGACTTACACACTAACCAACCCAGTCCTTAGAGATACACACTAACCAACCCAGTCCTTAGAGTTACACACTAACCAACCCAGTCCTTAGAGATACACACTAACCAACCCAGTCCTTAGAGTTACACACTAACCAACCCAGTCCTTAGAGATACACACTAACCAACCCAGTACTTAGAGATACACACTAACCAACCCAGTCCTTAGAGTTACACACTAACCAACCCAGTCCTTAGAGTTACACACTAACCAACCCAGTCCTTAGAGATACACACTAACCAACCCAGTCCTTAGAGCTACACACTAACCAACCCAGGAGAGATACATACTAACCAACCCAGTCCTTAGAGTTACACACGAACCAACCCAGTCCTTAGAGTTACACACTAACCAACCCAGTCCTTAGAGTTACACACTAACCAACCCAGTCCTTAGAGATACACACTAACCAACCCAGTCCTTAGAGTTACACACTAACCAACCCAGTCCTTAGAGATACACACTAACCAACCCAGTACTTAGAGATACACACTAACCAACCCAGTCCTTAGAGTTACACACTAACCAACCCAGTCCTTAGAGTTACACACTAACCAACCCAGTCCTTAGAGTTACACACTAACCAACTCCGTCCTTAGAGATACAGTACACACTAACCAACCCAGTCCTTAGTTACACACTAACCAACCCCGTCCTTAGAGATACATACCAACCAACCCAGTCTTTAGAGTTACACACTAACCAACCCAGTCCTTAGAGTTACACACTAACCAACTCCGTCCTTAGAGATACAGTACACACTAACCAACCCAGTCCTTAGTTACATACTAACCAACCCAGTCCTTAGACTTACACACTAACCAACCCCGTCCTTAGAGATACACACTAACCAACCCAGTCCTTAGAGATACATACTAACCAACCCAGTCCTTAGAGATACACACTAACCAACCCAGTCCTTAGAGATACATACTAACCAACCCAGTCCTAAGAGTTACACACTAACCAACCCAGTCCTTAGAGTTACACACTAACCAACCCAGTCCTTAGAGTTACACACTAACCAAGCCAGTCCTTAGAGATACACACTAACCAACCCAGTCCTTAGAGATACACACTAACCAACCCAGTCCTTAGAGTTACACACTAACCAACCCAGTCCTTAGAGATACACACTAACCAACCCAGTTCTTAGAGATACACACTAACCAACCCAGTCCTTAGAGATACATGCTAACCAACCCAGTCCTTAGAGATACACACTAACCAACCCAGTCCTTAGAGCTACACACTAACCAACCCAGGAGAGATACATACTAACCAACCCAGTCCTTAGAGTTACACACGAACCAACCCAGTCCTTAGAGTTACACACTAACCAACCCAGTCCTTAGAGTTACACACTAACCAACCCAGTCCTTAGAGATACACACTAACCAACCCAGTCCTTAGAGTTACACACTAACCAACCCAGTCCTTAGAGATACACACTAACCAACCCAGTACTTAGAGATACACACTAACCAACCCAGTCCTTAGAGTTACACACTAACCAACCCAGTCCTTAGAGTTACACACTAACCAACCCAGTCCTTAGAGTTACACACTAACCAACTCCGTCCTTAGAGATACAGTACACACTAACCAACCCAGTCCTTAGTTACACACTAACCAACCCCGTCCTTAGAGATACATACCAACCAACCCAGTCTTTAGAGTTACACACTAACCAACCCAGTCCTTAGAGTTACACACTAACCAACTCCGTCCTTAGAGATACAGTACACACTAACCAACCCAGTCCTTAGTTACATACTAACCAACCCAGTCCTTAGACTTACACACTAACCAACCCCGTCCTTAGAGATACACACTAACCAACCCAGTCCTTAGAGATACATACTAACCAACCCAGTCCTTAGAGATACACACTAACCAACCCAGTCCTTAGAGATACATACTAACCAACCCAGTCCTAAGAGTTACACACTAACCAACCCAGTCCTTAGAGTTACACACTAACCAACCCAGTCCTTAGAGTTACACACTAACCAAGCCAGTCCTTAGAGATACACACTAACCAACCCAGTCCTTAGAGTTACACACTAACCAACCCAGTCCTTAGAGATACATACCAACCAACCCAGTCTTTAGAGTTACACACTAACCAACCCAGTCCTTAGAGTTACACACTAACCAACCCAGTGCTTAGAGTTACACACTAACCAACCCAGTCCTTAGAGATACACACTAACCAACTCAGTCCTTAGAGTTACACAATAACCAACCCCGTCCTTAGAGATACAGTACACACTAACCAACCCAGTCCTTAGAGTTACATACTAACCAACCAAGTCCTTAGACTTACACACTAACCAACCCAGTCCTTAGAGATACACACTAACCAACCCAGTCCTTAGAGATACACACTAACCAACCCAGTCCTTAGAGACACACACTAACCAACCCAGTCCTTAGAGATACACACTAACCAACCCAGTTCTTAGAGATACAAATTAACCAACCCAGTCCTTAGAGATACATGCTAACCAACCCAGTCCTTAGAGATACACACTAACCAACCCAGTCCTTAGAGATACACACTAACCAACCCAGGAGAGATACATACTAACCAACCCAGTCCTTAGAGTTACACACAAACCAGCCCAGTCCTTAGAGTTACACACTAACCAACCCAGTCCTTAGAGATACACACTAACCAACCCAGTCCTTAGAGTTACACACTAACCAACCCAGTCCTTAGAGATACACACTAACCAACCCAGTCCTTAGAGATACACACTAACCAACCCAGTCCTTAGAGATACACACTAACCAACTCAGTCCTTAGAGATACAGTACACACTAACCAACCCAGTCCTTAGAGATACACACTAACCAACCCAGTCCTTAGAGTTACACACTAACCAACCCAGTCCTTAGAGATACACACTAACCAACCCAGTTCTTAGAGATACACACTAACCAACCCAGTCCTTAGAGTTACACACTAACCAACCCAGTCCTTAGAGTTACACACTAACCAACCCAGTCCTTAGAGTTACACACTAACCAACTCAGTCCTTAGAGATACAGTACACACTAACCAACCCAGTCCTTAGAGATACACACTAACCAACCCAGTCCTTAGAGTTACATACTAACCAACCCAGTCCTTAGACTTACACACTAACCAACCCAGTCCTTAGAGATACACACTAACCAACTCAGTCCTTAGAGATACAGTACACACTAACCAACCCAGTCCTTAGAGATACACACTAACCAACCCAGTCCTTAGAGTTACACACTAACCAACCCAGTCCTTAGAGATACACACTAACCAACCCAGTTCTTAGAGATACACACTAACCAACCCAGTCCTTAGAGATACATGCTAACCAACCCAGTCCTTAGAGATACACACTAACCAACCCAGTCCTTAGAGCTACACACTAACCAACCCAGGAGAGATACATACTAACCAACCCAGTCCTTAGAGTTACACACGAACCAACCCAGTCCTTAGAGTTACACACTAACCAACCCAGTCCTTAGAGTTACACACTAACCAACCCAGTCCTTAGAGATACACACTAACCAACCCAGTCCTTAGAGTTACACACTAACCAACCCAGTCCTTAGAGATACACACTAACCAACCCAGTACTTAGAGATACACACTAACCAACCCAGTCCTTAGAGTTACACACTAACCAACCCAGTCCTTAGAGTTACACACTAACCAACTCCGTCCTTAGAGATACAGTACACACTAACCAACCCAGTCCTAGTTACACACTAACCAACCCCGTCCTTAGAGATACATACCAACCAACCCAGTCTTTAGAGTTACACACTAACCAACCCAGTCCTTAGAGTTACACACTAACCAACTCCGTCCTTAGAGATACAGTACACACTAACCAACCCAGTCCTTAGTTACATACTAACCAACCCAGTCCTTAGACTTACACACTAACCAACCCCGTCCTTAGAGATACACACTAACCAACCCAGTCCTTAGAGATACATACTAACCAACCCAGTCCTTAGAGATACACACTAACCAACCCAGTCCTTAGAGATACATACTAACCAACCCAGTCCTAAGAGTTACACACTAACCAACCCAGTCCTTAGAGTTACACACTAACCAACCCAGTCCTTAGAGTTACACACTAACCAAGCCAGTCCTTAGAGATACACACTAACCAACCCAGTCCTTAGAGTTACACACTAACCAACCCAGTCCTTAGAGATACATACCAACCAACCCAGTCTTTAGAGTTACACACTAACCAACCCAGTCCTTAGAGTTACACACTAACCAACCCAGTGCTTAGAGTTACACACTAACCAACCCAGTCCTTAGAGATACACACTAACCAACTCAGTCCTTAGAGTTACACAATAACCAACCCCGTCCTTAGAGATACAGTACACACTAACCAACCCAGTCCTTAAGAGTTACATACTAACCAACCAAGTCCTTAGACTTACACACTAACCAACCCAGTCCTTAGAGATACACACTAACCAACCCAGTCCTTAGAGTTACACACTAACCAACCCAGTCCTTAGAGATACACACTAACCAACCCAGTCCTTAGAGTTACACACTAACCAACCCAGTCCTTAGAGATACACACTAACCAACCCAGTACTTAGAGATACACACTAACCAACCCAGTCCTTAGAGTTACACACTAACCAACCCAGTCCTTAGAGTTACACACTAACCAACCCAGTCCTTAGAGTTACACACTAACCAACTCCGTCCTTAGAGATACAGTACACACTAACCAACCCAGTCCTTAGTTACACACTAACCAACCCCGTCCTTAGAGATACATACCAACCAACCCAGTCTTTAGAGTTACACACTAACCAACCCAGTCCTTAGAGTTACACACTAACCAACTCCGTCCTTAGAGATACAGTACACACTAACCAACCCAGTCCTTAGTTACATACTAACCAACCCAGTCCTTAGACTTACACACTAACCAACCCCGTCCTTAGAGATACACACTAACCAACCCAGTCCTTAGAGATACATACTAACCAACCCAGTCCTTAGAGATACACACTAACCAACCCAGTCCTTAGAGATACATACTAACCAACCCAGTCCTAAGAGTTACACACTAACCAACCCAGTCCTTAGAGTTACACACTAACCAACCCAGTCCTTAGAGTTACACACTAACCAAGCCAGTCCTTAGAGATACACACTAACCAACCCAGTCCTTAGAGATACACACTAACCAACCCAGTCCTTAGAGTTACACGCTAACCAACCCAGTCCTTAGAGATACACACTAACCAACCCAGTTCTTAGAGATACACACTAACCAACCCAGTCCTTAGAGATACATGCTAACCAACCCAGTCCTTAGAGATACACACTAACCAACCCAGTCCTTAGAGCTACACACTAACCAACCCAGGAGAGATACATACTAACCAACCCAGTCCTTAGAGTTACACACGAACCAACCCAGTCCTTAGAGTTACACACTAACCAACCCAGTCCTTAGAGTTACACACTAACCAACCCAGTCCTTAGAGATACACACTAACCAACCCAGTCCTTAGAGTTACACACTAACCAACCCAGTCCTTAGAGATACACACTAACCAACCCAGTACTTAGAGATACACACTAACCAACCCAGTCCTTAGAGTTACACACTAACCAACCCAGTCCTTAGAGTTACACACTAACCAACCCAGTCCTTAGAGTTACACACTAACCAACTCCGTCCTTAGAGATACAGTACACACTAACCAACCCAGTCCTTAGTTACACACTAACCAACCCCGTCCTTAGAGATACATACCAACCAACCCAGTCTTTAGAGTTACACACTAACCAACCCAGTCCTTAGAGTTACACACTAACCAACTCCGTCCTTAGAGATACAGTACACACTAACCAACCCAGTCCTTAGTTACATACTAACCAACCCAGTCCTTAGACTTACACACTAACCAACCCCGTCCTTAGAGATACACACTAACCAACCCAGTCCTTAGAGATACATACTAACCAACCCAGTCCTTAGAGATACACACTAACCAACCCAGTCCTTAGAGATACATACTAACCAACCCAGTCCTAAGAGTTACACACTAACCAACCCAGTCCTTAGAGTTACACACTAACCAACCCAGTCCTTAGAGTTACACACTAACCAAGCCAGTCCTTAGAGATACACACTAACCAACCCAGTCCTTAGAGTTACACACTAACCAACCCAGTCCTTAGAGATACATACCAACCAACCCAGTCTTTAGAGTTACACACTAACCAACCCAGTCCTTAGAGTTACACACTAACCAACCCAGTGCTTAGAGTTACACACTAACCAACCCAGTCCTTAGAGATACACACTAACCAACTCAGTCCTTAGAGTTACACAATAACCAACCCCGTCCTTAGAGATACAGTACACACTAACCAACCCAGTCCTTAGAGTTACATACTAACCAACCAAGTCCTTAGACTTACACACTAACCAACCCAGTCCTTAGAGATACACACTAACCAACCCAGTCCTTAGAGATACACACTAACCAACCCAGTCCTTAGAGACACACACTAACCAACCCAGTCCTTAGAGATACACACTAACCAACCCAGTTCTTAGAGATACAAATTAACCAACCCAGTCCTTAGAGATACATGCTAACCAACCCAGTCCTTAGAGATACACACTAACCAACCCAGTCCTTAGAGATACACACTAACCAACCCAGGAGAGATACATACTAACCAACCCAGTCCTTAGAGTTACACACAAACCAGCCCAGTCCTTAGAGTTACACACTAACCAACCCAGTCCTTAGAGATACACACTAACCAACCCAGTCCTTAGAGTTACACACTAACCAACCCAGTCCTTAGAGATACACACTAACCAACCCAGTCCTTAGAGATACACACTAACCAACCCAGTCCTTAGAGATACACACTAACCAACTCAGTCCTTAGAGATACAGTACACACTAACCAACCCAGTCCTTAGAGATACACACTAACCAACCCAGTCCTTAGAGTTACACACTAACCAACCCAGTCCTTAGAGATACACACTAACCAACCCAGTTCTTAGAGATACACACTAACCAACCCAGTCCTTAGAGTTACACACTAACCAACCCAGTCCTTAGAGTTACACACTAACCAACCCAGTCCTTAGAGTTACACACTAACCAACTCAGTCCTTAGAGATACAGTACACACTAACCAACCCAGTCCTTAGAGATACACACTAACCAACCCAGTCCTTAGAGTTACATACTAACCAACCCAGTCCTTAGACTTACACACTAACCAACCCAGTCCTTAGAGATACACACTAACCAACTCAGTCCTTAGAGATACAGTACACACTAACCAACCCAGTCCTTAGAGATACACACTAACCAACCCAGTCCTTAGAGTTACACACTAACCAACCCAGTCCTTAGAGATACACACTAACCAACCCAGTTCTTAGAGATACACACTAACCAACCCAGTCCTTAGAGATACATGCTAACCAACCCAGTCCTTAGAGATACACACTAACCAACCCAGTCCTTAGAGCTACACACTAACCAACCCAGGAGAGATACATACTAACCAACCCAGTCCTTAGAGTTACACACGAACCAACCCAGTCCTTAGAGTTACACACTAACCAACCCAGTCCTTAGAGTTACACACTAACCAACCCAGTCCTTAGAGATACACACTAACCAACCCAGTCCTTAGAGTTACACACTAACCAACCCAGTCCTTAGAGATACACACTAACCAACCCAGTACTTAGAGATACACACTAACCAACCCAGTCCTTAGAGTTACACACTAACCAACCCAGTCCTTAGAGTTACACACTAACCAACTCCGTCCTTAGAGATACAGTACACACTAACCAACCCAGTCCTTAGTTACACACTAACCAACCCCGTCCTTAGAGATACATACCAACCAACCCAGTCTTTAGAGTTACACACTAACCAACCCAGTCCTTAGAGTTACACACTAACCAACTCCGTCCTTAGAGATACAGTACACACTAACCAACCCAGTCCTTAGTTACATACTAACCAACCCAGTCCTTAGACTTACACACTAACCAACCCCGTCCTTAGAGATACACACTAACCAACCCAGTCCTTAGAGATACATACTAACCAACCCAGTCCTTAGAGATACACACTAACCAACCCAGTCCTTAGAGATACATACTAACCAACCCAGTCCTAAGAGTTACACACTAACCAACCCAGTCCTTAGAGTTACACACTAACCAACCCAGTCCTTAGAGTTACACACTAACCAAGCCAGTCCTTAGAGATACACACTAACCAACCCAGTCCTTAGAGTTACACACTAACCAACCCAGTCCTTAGAGATACATACCAACCAACCCAGTCTTTAGAGTTACACACTAACCAACCCAGTCCTTAGAGTTACACACTAACCAACCCAGTGCTTAGAGTTACACACTAACCAACCCAGTCCTTAGAGATACACACTAACCAACTCAGTCCTTAGAGTTACACAATAACCAACCCCGTCCTTAGAGATACAGTACACACTAACCAACCCAGTCCTTAAGAGTTACATACTAACCAACCAAGTCCTTAGACTTACACACTAACCAACCCAGTCCTTAGAGATACACACTAACCAACCCAGTCCTTAGAGATACACACTAACCAACCCAGTCCTTAGAGACACACACTAACCAACCCAGTCCTTAGAGATACACACTAACCAACCCAGTTCTTAGAGATACACACTAACCAACCCAGTCCTTAGAGATACATGCTAACCAACCCAGTCCTTAGAGATACACACTAACCAACCCAGTCCTTAGAGATACACACTAACCAACCCAGGAGAGATACATACTAACCAACCCAGTCCTTAGAGTTACACACAAACCAGCCCAGTCCTTAGAGTTACACACTAACCAACCCAGTCCTTAGAGATACACACTAACCAACCCAGTCCTTAGAGTTACACACTAACCAACCCAGTCCTTAGAGATACACACTAACCAACTCAGTCCTTAGAGATACAGTACACACTAACCAACCCAGTCCTTAGAGATACACACTAACCAACCCAGTCCTTAGAGTTACACACTAACCAACCCAGTCCTTAGAGATACACACTAACCAACCCAGTTCTTAGAGATACACACTAACCAACCCAGTCCTTAGAGATACATGCTAACCAACCCAGTCCTTAGAGATACACACTAACCAACCCAGTCCTTAGAGTTACAAACTAACCAACCCAGTCCTTAGAGTTACACACTAACCAACCCAGTCCTTAGAGTTACACACTAACCAACTCCGTCCTTAGAGATACAGTACACACTAACCAACCCAGTCCTTAGTTACATACTAACCAACCCAGTCCTTAGACTTACACACTAACCAACCCCGTCCTTAGAGATACATACCAACCAACCCAGTCTTTAGAGTTACACACTAACCAACCCAGTCCTTAGAGTTACACACTAACCAACTCCGTCCTTAGAGATACAGTACACACTAACCAACCCAGTCCTTAGTTACATACTAACCAACCCAGTCCTTAGACTTACACACTAACCAACCCAGTCCTTAGAGATACATACTAACCAACCCAGTCCTAAGAGTTACACACTAACCAACCCAGTCCTTAGAGATACACACTAACCAACCCAGTCCTTAGAGATACACACTAACCAACCCAGTCCTTAGAGATACATACTAACCAACCCAGTCCTAAGAGTTACACACTAACCAACCCAGTCCTTAGAGTTACACACTAACCAACCCAGTCCTTAGAGTTACACACTAACCAAGCCAGTCCTTAGAGATACACACTAACCAACCCAGTCCTTAGAGTTACACACTAACCAACCCAGTCCTTAGAGATACATACCAACCAACCCAGTCTTTAGAGTTACACACTAACCAACCCAGTCCTTAGAGTTACACACTAACAAACCCAGTGCTTAGAGTTACACACTAACCAACCCAGTCCTTAGAGATACACACTAACCAACTCAGTCCTTAGAGTTACACAATAACCAACCCCGTCCTTAGAGATACAGTACACACTAACCAACCCAGTCCTTAGAGTTACATACTAACCAACCAAGTCCTTAGACTTACACACTAACCAAACCAGTCCTTAGAGATACACACTAACCAACCCAGTCCTTAGAGATACACACTAACCAACCCAGTCCTTAGAGACACACACTAACCAACCCAGTCCTTAGAGATACACACTAACCAACCCAGTTCTTAGAGATACACACTAACCAACCCAGTCCTTAGAGATACATGCTAACCAACCCAGTCCTTAGAGATACACACTAACCAACCCAGTCCTTAGAGATACACACTAACCAACCCAGGAGAGATACATACTAACCAACCCAGTCCTTAGAGTTACACACAAACCAGCCCAGTCCTTAGAGTTACACACTAACCAACCCAGTCCTTAGAGATACACACTAACCCACCCAGTCCTTAGAGTTACACACTAACCAACCCAGTCCTTAGAGATACACACTAACCAACCCAGTACTTAGAGATACACACTAACCAACCCAGTCCTTAGAGTTACACACTAACCAACCCAGTCCTTAGAGTTACACACTAACCAACCCAGTCCTTAGAGATACATACCAACCAACCCAGTCTTTAGAGTTACACACTAACCAACCCAGTCCTTAGAGTTACACACTAACCAACTCCGTCCTTAGAGATACACACTAACCAACCCAGTCCTTAGAGTTACATACTAACCAACCCAGTCCTTAGACTTACACACTAACCAACCCAGTCCTTAGAGATACACACTAACCAACCCAGTCCTTAGAGTTACACACTAACCAACCCCATCCTTAGAGATACAGTACACACTAACCAACCCAGTCCTTAGAGATACACACTAACCAGCCCAGTCCTTAGAGTTACACACTAACCAACCCAGTCCTTAGAGTTACACACTAACCAACCCAGTCCTTAGAGTTACACACTAAACAACCCAGTCCTTACAGTTACACACTAACCAACCCAGTCCTTAGAGTTACACACTAACCAACCCAGTCCTTAGAGATACAGTTCATACAAATAAACCCAGTCCTTGGAGTTACACATTAACCAACCCAGTCCTTAGAGTTACACACTAACCAACCCAGTCCTTAGAGATACAGTACATACAAACAAACCCAGTCCTTAGAGATACACACTAACCAACCCAGTCCTTAGAGTTAAACACTAACCAACCCAGTCCTTAGTTACACATTAACCAACCCAGTCCTTAGAGTTACACACTAACCAACCCAGACCTTAGAGTTACACATTAACCAACCCAGTCCTTAGAGTTACACACTAACCAACCCAGTCCTTAGAGTTACACACTAACCAACCCATTCCTTAGAGATACAGTACATACAAACAAACCCAGTCCTTGGAGTTACACACTAACCAACCCGGTTCTTAGAGATACATACTAACCAACCCAGTCCTTAGAGATACAGTACATACTAACCAACCCAGTCCTTAGATATACAGTACATACTAACCAACCCAGTCCTTAGAGTTACATACTAACCAACCCAGTCCTTAGAGATACATACTAACCAAACCAGTCCTTAGAGATACAGTACATACTAACCAACCCAGTCCTTAGAGATACAGTACATACTAACAAACCCAGTCCTTGGAGTTACACATTAACCAACCCAGTCCTTAGAGATACACACTAACCAACCCAGTCCTTAGAGATACACACTAACCAACCGAGTCCTTAGAGATACAGTACATACTAAGCAACCCAGTCCTTAGAGATACAGTACATACTAACAAACCCAGTCCTTGGAGTTACACATTAACCAACCCAGTCCTTAGAGATACACACTAACCAACCCAGTCCTTAGAGATACACACTAACCAACCCAGTCCTTAGAGATACAGTACATACTAACCAACCTAGTCCTTAGAGTTACACATTAACCAACCCAGTCCTTAGAGTTACACATTAAGCAACCCAGTCCTTAGAGTTACACACTAACCAACCCAGTCCTTAGAGATACATACTAACCAACCCAGTCCTAAGAGTTACACACTAACCAACCCAGTCCTTAGAGATACACACTAACCAACCCAGTCCTTAGAGATACACACTAACCAACCCAGTCCTTAGAGATACATACTAACCAACCCAGTCCTAAGAGTTACACACTAACCAACCCAGTCCTTAGAGTTACACACTAATCAACCCAGTCCTTAGAGTTACACACTAACCAAGCCAGTCCTTAGAGATACACACTAACCAACCCAGTCCTTAGAGTTACACACTAACCAACCCAGTCCTTAGAGATACATACCAACCAACCCAGTCTTTAGAGTTACACACTAACCAACCCAGTCCTTAGAGTTACACACTAACCAACCCAGTGCTTAGAGTTACACACTAACCAACTCAGTCCTTAGAGTTACACAATAACCAACCCCGTCCTTAGAGATACAGTACACACTAACCAACCCAGTCCTTAGAGTTACATACTAACCAACCAAGTCCTTAGACTTACACACTAACCAACCCAGTCCTTAGAGATACACACTAACCAACCCAGTCCTTAGAGATACACACTAACCAACCCAGTCCTTAGAGACACACACTAACCAACCCAGTCCTTAGAGATACACACTAACCAACCCAGTTCTTAGAGATACACACTAACCAACCCAGTCCTTAGAGATACATGCTAACCAACCCAGTCCTTAGAGATACACACTAACCAACCCAGTCCTTAGAGATACACACTAACCAACCCAGGAGAGATACATACTAACCAACCCAGTCCTTAGAGTTACACACAAACCAGCCCAGTCCTTAGAGTTACACACTAACCAACCCAGTCCTTAGAGATACACACTAACCAACCCAGTCCTTAGAGTTACACACTAACCAACCCAGTCCTTAGAGATACACACTAACCAACCCAGTACTTAGACATACACACTAACCAACCCAGTCCTTAGAGTTACACACCAACCAACCCAGTTCTTAGAGTTACACACTAACCAACCCAGTCCTTAGAGTTACACACTAACCAACCCAGTCCTTAGAGTTACACACTAAACAACCCAGTCCTTACAGTTACACACTAACCAGCCCAGTCCTTAGAGTTACACACTAACCAACCCAGTCCTTAGAGATACACACTAACCAACCCAGTCCTTAGAGTTACACACTAACCAACCCAGTCCTTAGAGATACACACTAACCAACCCAGTACTTAGACATACACACTAACCAACCCAGTCCTTAGAGTTACACACTAACCAACTCCGTCCTTAGAGATACACACTAACCAACCCAGTCCTTAGAGTTACACACTAACCAAGCCAGTCCTTAGAGATACACACTAACCAACCCAGTCCTTAGAGTTACACACTAACCAAGCCAGTCCTTAGAGATACACACTAACCAACCCAGTCCTTAGAGTTACACACTAACCAACCCAGTCCTTAGAGATACATACCAACCAACCCAGTCTTTAGAGTTACACACTAACCAACCCAGTCCTTAGAGTTACACACTAACCAACCCAGTGCTTAGAGTTACACACTAACCAACCCAGTCCTTAGAGATACACACTAACCAACTCAGTCCTTAGAGTTACACAATAACCAACCCCGTCCTTAGAGATACAGTACACACTAACCAACCCAGTCCTTAGAGTTACATACTAACCAACCAAGTCCTTAGACTTACACACTAACCAACCCAGTCCTTAGAGATACACACTAACCAACCCAGTCCTTAGAGATACACACTAACCAACCCAGTCCTTAGAGACACACTAACCAACCCAGTCCTTAGAGATACACACTAACCAACCCAGTTCTTAGAGATACACACTAACCAACCCAGTCCTTAGAGATACATGCTAACCAACCCAGTCCTTAGAGATACACACTAACCAACCCAGTCCTTAGAGATACACACTAACCAACCCAGGAGAGATACATACTAACCAACCCAGTCCTTAGAGTTACACACAAACCAGCCCAGTCCTTAGAGTTACACACTAACCAACCCAGTCCTTAGAGATACACACTAACCAACCCAGTCCTTAGAGTTACACACTAACCAACCCAGTCCTTAGAGATACACACTAACCAACCCAGTACTTAGAGATACACACTAACCAACCCAGTCCTTAGAATTACACACCGACCAACCCAGTCCTTAGAGTTACACACTAACCAACCCAGTCCTTAGAGATACATACCAACCAACCCAGTCTTTAGAGTTACACACTAACCAACCCAGTCCTTAGACTTACACACTAACCAACCCAGTCCTTAGACATAAACACTAACCAACCCAGTCCTTAGAGTTACACACTAACCAACCCCATCCTTAGAGATACAGTACACACTAACCAACCCAGTCCTTAGAGATACACACTAACCAGCCCAGTCCTTAGAGTTACACACTAACCAACCCAGTCCTTAGAGTTACACACTAACCAACCCAGTCCTTAGAGTTACACACTAAACAACCCAGTCCTTAGAGATACACACTAACCAACCCAGTCCTTAGAGTTACACACTAACCAACCCAGTCCTTAGAGATACATACCAACCAACCCAGTCTTTAGAGATACACACTAACCAACTCAGTCCTTAGAGTTACACAATAACCAACCCCGTCCTTAGAGATACAGTACACACTAACCAACCCAGTCCTTAGAGTTACATACTAACCAACCAAGTCCTTAGACTTACACACTAACCAACCCAGTCCTTAGAGATACACACTAACCAACCCAGTCCTTAGAGATACACACTAACCAACCCAGTCCTTAGAGACACACACTAACCAACCCAGTCCTTAGAGATACACACTAACCAACCCAGTTCTTAGAGATACACACTAACCAACCCAGTCCTTAGAGATACATGCTAACCAACCCAGTCCTTAGAGATACACACTAACCAACCCAGTCCTTAGAGATACACACTAACCAACCCAGGAGAGATACATACTAACCAACCCAGTCCTTAGAGATACACACTAACCAACCCAGTACTTAGAGATACACACTAACCAACCCAGTCCTTAGAGTTACACACTAACCAACCCAGTCCTTAGAGTTACACACTAACCAACCCAGTCCTTAGAGATACATACCAACCAACCCAGTCTTTAGAGTTACACACTAACCAACCCAGTCCTTAGAGTTACACACTAACCAACTCCGTCCTTAGAGATACACACTAACCAACCCAGTCCTTAGAGTTACATACTAACCAACCCAGTCCTTAGACTTACACACTAACCAACCCAGTCCTTAGAGATACACACTAACCAACCCAGTCCTTAGAGTTACACACTAACCAACCCCATCCTTAGAGATACAGTACACACTAACCAACCCAGTCCTTAGAGATACACACTAACCAGCCCAGTCCTTAGAGTTACACACTAACCAACCCAGTCCTTAGAGTTACACACTAACCAACCCAGTCCTTAGAGTTACACACTAAACAACCCAGTCCTTACAGTTACACACTAACCAACCCAGTCCTTAGAGTTACACACTAACCAACCCAGTCCTTAGAGATACAGTTCATACAAACAAACCCAGTCCTTGGAGTTAAACACTAACCAACCCAGTCCTTAGAGTTACACACTAACCAACCCAGTCCTTAGAGTTACACACTAACCAACCCATTCCTTAGAGATACAGTACATACAAACAAACCCAGTCCTTGGAGTTACACATTAACCAACCCAGTCCTTGGAGTTACACACTAACCAACCCGGTTCTTAGAGATACATACTAACCAACCCAGTCCTTAGAGATACAGTACATACTAACCAACCCAGTCCTTAGATATACAGTACATACTAACCAACCCAGTCCTTAGAGTTACATACTAACCAACCCAGTCCTTAGAGATACATACTAACCAAACCAGTCCTTAGAGATACAGTACATACTAACCAACCCAGTCCTTAGAGATACAGTACATACTAACAAACCCAGTCCTTGGAGTTACACATTAACCAACCCAGTCCTTAGAGATACACACTAACCAACCCAGTCCTTAGAGATACACACTAACCAACCGAGTCCTTAGAGATACAGTACATACTAAGCAACCCAGTCCGTAGAGATACAGTACATACTAACCAACCTAGTCCTTAGAGTTACACACTAACCAACCCAGTCCTTAGAGATACAGTACATACTAACCAACCTAGTCCTTAGAGTTACACATTAACCAACCCAGTCCTTAGAGTTACACATTAAGCAACCCAGTCCTTAGAGTTACACACTAACCAACCCAGTCTTTAGAGATATATACTAACCAACCCAGTGCTTAGAGATAAATACTAACCAACCCAGTCCTTAGAGATACATACTAACCAACCCAGTCCTTAGAGATACACAGTAACCAACCCAGTCCTTAGAGATACAGTACATACTAACCAACCCAGTCCTTAGAGATACACACTAACCAACCCAGTCCTTAGAGATACACACTAACCATCCCAATCCTTAGAGATACATAGTAACCAACCCAGTCCTTAGAGATACACACTAACCAACCCAGTTTGTTCAGGGTCTGCTCTCATCTTGTCACACTGGTGGTGCAATTGGACTTCCAAGAGATTACCTTCAACACTCTGCAGCTATTAAACCGCCTGAATAATGTCAAGAGCTTGGCTCACACACACGCACACACACAGCGTGGGGTTTACATATTCTTTGAGTACTGTGGCTCTGTTTGCTTTAAGTTTCCTTTTAATGTGACCTTTTAAAGTTCTGAAGTTCCACCCACCATTTTCTTCTGTTCTCTCTGCCACTGCTCCTTGACCTCCTTCCTCAGTTTGTCCAGCTCGTTCTTCCGTGCGAGGAGAGGCTAGAGAAACCCCCCACACACACACACACAAACACACACACACGCTCCAGTGAGTCATTGCTAAATTATCCATCAAATGCCTGTGAGTATGGATTATGCAGATCAGAGCAGGACATACTGTAGAAAAGTCACGTAGACAGATGTACATACCTGCATAAATTTGTTGGTTTGAAGGGTAGCTGCTGTATGCAGTAGGAGCTGGCTGTACTCAATATCGTTCTTGAACGCTGACATGTAAATGTCCCGGAATGGCATGAACTCCTTTGATGGGAAGACAACAAAAGTGACTAATCACAATTCAAAGAAGTAGTGCAGATGGTTTAAAATGATTCATTGCTTTGACAGCTGTTATCTTTTGAGATACAATTAACCGGTGAACAAATGCAACTGATATGAGCAGAAAACATATTTCATCATAATCACCTGTTGACTTGCGAGTGTCTTCGCTGATTCTGCCATTTTGGCGTAGCTCTTCGCACACTCGATATCTGCAATCAGACACTCAACGTTACCTGCCTAGCCTGGTTATGTCATAAATGTTCAATACAGCATGATTAAGTAGCTACTGTCCCTGTGTTTAGTATGTAGACATTGAGTGATTAAGTACAGGACAAAAACCACAAATGCCCAGTAACCTATTCATCCAAATAGAGGACCTGACGACAAATGACTAATCACACTACTACACTTTTAGCAAAAAAGGTGCTATCTAGAACCTAAAATGGTTCTCCGGCTGTCCCAATAGGATAATCTTTTGAAGAACCCTTTTGGTTCCAGGTAGAACCCTTTCCTGAGAGGGTTGTACATGAAACCCAAAAGAGTTCTACTTGGAACCAAAAAGGGTTCTACCTGGAACCAAAAAGGGTTATTCTATGGGGACAGCTGAAGAACCTTTGGAAACCCTTTTTTCTAAGATTTTACACTACACTGTGCTTAGGTAAGTTTAGTGTTTACTGTAGTGAAACCCATGCAAGTTTGTCCTACTGTATATCTGGGGCAATATAGAACCGGTGTGAAACTATCTATTATTGTATACAAGTAGGCCTAATGCTAGGACAAACTAAGCTAATATACAGCAGCTAATGCTAGGACAAACTAAGCTAATATACAGCAGCTAATACTAGGACAAACTAAGCTAATATACAGTAGCTAACGCCAGGAAAAACAAAGGTAATATGCAGTAGCTAATGCTAGTACAAACTAAGCTAATATACAGTAGCTAATGCTAGTACAAATTAAGCTAATATACAGTAGCTAATGCTAAGACAAACTATGCTAATATACCTTAACTAATGTTAGGACAAACTAAGCTAATGTACAGTAGTTAATGCTAGGCTAACGCTAAGAAAAAAACACTTCCAGAGCTGATGCAAAAGCAGTTAAAGTTCAGCAAAGACCCCTAACCCCGAAAGATAGTTTGTGTGTATGCATTGATATGTAGGCTATGTGTGCCTTTTTAAAACATTTATGTAGTTCTGTCCTTGAGCTGTTCTTGTCTATTAATGTTCTGTATTATGTAATGTTTCATGTTTTGTGTGGACCCCATGAAGATAGCTGCTGTTTTTGCAATAGCTAATGATGATCCTAATAAAATACCAAATACCAACGGTGACACAGCTTACACCAACCCCCTGTTCTTACGCACAACGCAACTCGAAGTGCCTGGATACAGCCGTTAGCCGTGGTATATTGGCCATATACCACAAACCCCTGAGGTGCCTTATTGCTTTTATAAACTGGTTACCAATGTAATTAAAACAGAAAAATAAATGTTTTGTCATACCCATGGTATACGGAATGATATACCACTGCTTTCAGCCAATCAGCATTGAGGGCTCGAACCACACGGTTTATAATATATAATCTAATAACAGTGTTCTATTTAATTCTGTGGCTCCGACTCACCAATAATGAGATGTTTCTCTGTATTAATCCTATGTGTATTAGAGGTAGTGGGAGGGAGAGAGACTCACCCATACTGAGTCGTTTGTCCACCCAGGCCAGCAGCTCCTTGGTGTACTTGGACCAGGCCTTGGCGTATAGTAGAGCTGACTCCACCCCGCCTTCACTCCGCTGCAGCGCCACGTCCACACCATCCACCTCCTCCTCCCTCGCCGGCGGTGATGGACCTGTGATGGTAATGGTAACACGCCATGGGTTGGGGAAGAAGAAGTTAGTGGGCCTAGGCCTGAGACCGAGCATTGCTACCTACTGGCTAACGGCTACTGGCAACTAGCTACGGACAAGCCCCTCTCTATCGCATGTGTGAGTATCTGTGTGTGACTGTGTGTGTGTGTGTGTTTGTGAGTGTGTACGAGTGCGCATGACTGTATGTGCACCATTGTGTGTGTCAGATCTGTCAGAAAGTAAAGTCCCTGTTGACCTTGGGTTATGTGTTGGTAATACATTGTAATGCTAAGTAGACTGGACAAGACAGGGATTGCCTCCTCCTGTGTTAATATGACTGAGCTAATAGGTCACTCTGTGTGACAGGAGAGCTTATATAGGCCCCTTAACTATACCATAGAGACTACATAGAGACAGACTATATACACGCACACACGCACACGCACACACACACACACACACACACACACACACCCACACAGATATATACATACACACTAGCGTTCAAAAGTTTGGGGTCACTTAGAAATGTCCTTGTTTTTGAAAGAAAAGCTATTTTTTTGCATTAAAATAAAATAAACAAATAGAGAGTAGACATTGTTAATGTTGTAAATTAGGCCCATTATCAGCAATCATCAGTCCTGTTTCTCAAACTAGACACTCTAAAGTACTTGTCATCTTGCTCAGTTGTGCACCGGGGCCTCCAACTCCTCTTTCCATTCTGGTTAGAGACAGTTTGCTCCGTTCTGTGAGGGGAGTAGTACACAGCGTTGTACGAGATTTTCAGTTTCTTGGCAATTTCTTGCATGGAATAACCTTAATTTGTCAGAACAAGAATAGACTGACGAGTTTCAGATGAAAGTTATTTGTTTCCGGACATTTTGAGACTCTAATCAAACCCACAAATGCTGATGCTCCAGATACTCAACTAGTCTAAAGAAGGCCAGTTGTATTGCTTCTTTAATCAGGACGACAGTTTTCAGCTGTGCTAACAAAATTGCAAAAGGGTTTTCTAATGATCAATTAGCCTGTCAAAATGATAAACTTGGATTAGCTAACACAACGTGCCATTGTAACACAGGGGTAATGGGCCTCTGTACGCCTATGTAGATAATCCATTAAAAAAACTGAAGTTTCCAGCTACAATAGTCATTTCCAAAATTACAATTAGTCTACACTGTATTTCTGATCAATTTTATGTTATTTTAATGGACATAAAATGTGCTTTTCCTTCAAAAACAAGGACATTTCTAAGTGACCCCAAACTTTTGAACTGTATATATACAGTGCCTTCGGAAAGTATTCAGACCCCAGGACTTTTTCCACATTTTGTTAGGCTCTAGCCTCATTCTAAAATGGATTAAATAAAACAATTTCCTCAGCAATCTCCACACAATACCCCAAAAACAGTTTTTTTATTTGCAAATGTATTACCTTATTTACATAAGTATTCAGACCCTTTGCTATGAGACTAGAAATTGAGCTCAGGTGCATCCTGTTTCCATTTATCATCCTTGAGATGTTTCTACAACTTGATTGGACATGATTTGGAAAGGCACATGCCTGTCTATATAAGGTCGTACAGTTAACAGTGCATGTCAGAGCAAAAACCAAGCCACGAGGTCGAAGGAATTGTTCGTAGAGCTCCGAGACTGCATTGTGTTGAGGCACAGATCTGGAGAAGGGTACCAAAACATTTGAAGGTCCCCAAGAATAGAATGGCCTCCATCATTATTAAATGGAACCTAGAGGTGACCCCCCTGCCAAACTGGGCAATCGGGGGATAAAGGCCTTGGTCAGGGATGTGACCAAGAACCTAATGATCACGCTGACAGTCCTCTAGAGTTCCTCTGTGGAGATGGGAGAACCTTTCAGAAGGACAACCATCTCTGCAGCACTCCACCAATTAGGCCTTTATGGTAGAATGGCCAGATGGAAGCCACTCCTCAGTAAAAGGCACATGACAGCCATGTTTGCCAAAATGCACCTAAAGACTCTCCGACCATGAGAAACAAGATTCTCTGGTCTGATAAAACCAAGATTGAACTCTTTGGCCTGAATGCCAAGCGTCACGTCTGGAGGAAACCTGGCACCATCCCTACGGTGAAGCATGGTGGTGGCAGAATCGTGCTGAGGGGATGTTTTTCAGCGGCAGGGACTGGGAGACTAGTCAGGATTGAGGTAAAGATGAATGAAGCAAAGTACAGAGAGATCCTTGATGATCTAGAGTGCTCAGGACCTCAGACTGGGGTGAAGGTTTACCTTCCAACAGGACAACGACCCTAAGCACACAGCCAAGACAACGCAGGACTGGCTTCGGGACAAGTCTCTGAATGTCCTTGAGTGGCCCAGCCAAAGCCCGGAATTGAACACGATTGAACATCTCTGGAGAAACCTGAAAATAGCTGTGCAGCAGCGCTCCCCATCAAACTTCGACAGGGCTTGAGAGTATCTGCAGAGAAGAATGGGAGAAACTCTACAGATATAGGTGTGCCAAGCTTGTAGCGTCATACCCAAGAAGACTCAAGGCAGTATTCACTACCAAAGGTGCTTCAACAAAGTACTGAGTAAAGGGGCTGAATACTTATGTACATGTGATATTTCAGTATTACATTTTTTATACAAAAATGTCTAAAAACTTATTTTTGCTTTGTCATTATGGGGTATCGTGTGTAGATTGATGAGGGGAAAAATGTAATCGATTTTTGAATAATGCTGTAACGAAACAAAATGTGGAAAAAGTGGTCTGAATACTTTCCGAAGGCACAGTATTAGAGTGAGAATATAAATATGTGGTGTGTACAGACAATATAATTAGGAAGATAAAATGGTATGTACAGTAGTAGGTATATTACGATGAGCTATTCACGGTGGTTCCGTGTTTCTAGCCACCCAGCTTTGTAACAGAGGGAATGTAGTTTGTTGAGTACACAGAGTGACGTAACACAGATTGACAGATGGAGCTGTATTAAGATGAGAGTGGAGAAGGCACTTTCGCTCAACGAACTCTTCTAGAGCCATCCCACTGGGCACAGACGTTGAGTTGCACCCACTTTTGCCCTCAGAACAGACTCAATTCGTATGGGCATTGACTCTACAAGGTGTCGAAAGTGTTCCACAACCCATGTTGACTCCAATGCTCCCCACAGTTCTTTGGGTGTACTGTCACCCCAAGTGACATATAGCCTATCAACACATTGACACCTAATCATCGTTAGTTATTTTTAGGGGCTTTCAATTGTTGTTTTTGATGACATTTAGTTTTTATTGCTTATATCTGACATTTTTGAACCACGGATTTGCAGATTGACTGACTGGTTAACAATTTTTGACTTGGCTAATTAGATTTGTTAAAAAAAAATGCATCTGAGCACAGTACCGTCTTTTTTTGTTTCACCTGGCTACCAATTCCAGCTGCTTTGAGAACATCATTTGAGGAATCGCCTGAAGCGTGAGAGGAACGGGAGACAGAGGAATACAGCCGTGCTGAGAAAGAGGGCTCGTAATGAGGACGACTGGCTACTATTCTGAACTTTGCGTGGTTAACTTTCTGGAGCCCACAGCTGCTGAGGAATCCCCCAAGTGGGTTCTACACAGAGAGGAAGAGGAGAAGTTCTGTAGCTATAAGACTATAAGGCTGGTTCCCAGACTTGTCCTCTACTAGATCATCAGCAGAATCCATCCCCGTCATCTACCATCCTCTGACCAGCTCCCTTGGCTCAAGCCATAAACTGACCCTCTCCATCCAGGATGCAGCTTTCAAAGACTTGGCCTCTATTGGTTGACCTGTCATGGTATATTGCTTGTTTGTTTTCTTGCTCTTGAAGTGCTTTGAGATTCTATGAAAAGCGCTATAGAAATGTAATTTATTGTTATTATTTTCCATTCAAAAATCCACAAAGACAGGGCTGGTTTATGTCGATATGTCATGTTTTTATAAGGGAGAGCCAAGCCAAGCTGTCATAGAGTACATGGTAAATTGAGAAGTGCTATCAGTTGTTAAGTGGATGGAGTAGTAAGGTGTCATGGTGGTTGTTGTGCATGTTACCTGACGGATCATCCTTCTCTGGACCGGATACTGCAGATTCCACGGAAAGGTTCTCAAACGACTGGGAATGAGACAGATAGACAGAACGGTTCCACGGTGATGAGTAAGGAACCGGATGGTACATGACATTACAGAATGACCATGGCTAGTGAGCATTTTAATTTCCCTTTGTGTTATCGTTAAAAGCTACAAACTACATCAACACCCTGTCATGCTGTGATTAATCACTAGAAGGTATTTCAGGAGTACCCTCCACTTCAAACAGGAAACAATCTCTCAGCCCCATCATACAGTGTTATGTTGTTGTTTCCTGAGAGCACCACACCCTTTGACCTCTCCATCCTGGGTATCTTTAGACAGTCAATCACCTGCGTTTACTGTAAATACATACATCATGTCCAGACAGACAGTTGTGTATGTATCTTTGCGTGTTTGTCTTACCCTGCTTCTCCGAGTCAGGGGCAGCCCCAACGCTGATCCATTCTCTACATCTCCCATAAGGAAGTCAGACACTCTGAAAGAGGAACACACAACAACAATGAAAGGCATGGAAATAACCCCTAGGCACTGGTCTGGGGTCAGATGTGTTGTGTTTAGAACGATGGTAAGTGTATGGATCGGGGTAGGGCAAATCTCATCCTAGATCGGTGGTTGTGTGGGCAACTTCCCCTGAAGTGTTGGCAACACTTTAAGAGTCAACAACACAAGCAGCCATTATGCAAGGAAACACAGACTGAAGGTTGAGAATTTTACATGATCTAGAGATGTAAGACAAGGATACCCTGTACCTATTTAAAAATAGTTTGTTTGTGTCGCCATAAAGAGTCAGAAAAACAGAGCTAGTTATTGCAATCGCTATTACAACGTTGTACTTACACATTGCCAAAGGTGAATGCCAATGTGTCGATGGAAGTGTATATCTCTCCGAAAAGCTTCTGCTTGTTCTCCTCGTTCACCTCCTTGAAGTTAACACCTGTCAAAACGGATGAAGCAAGTTAGGCTAAACTGTGAAAACAAATAACTGGGACAACCTATACCTATTCAGAACTGAAGACAAGATGCGCTGTAATGTCAAAACATATAACCTACATGAACATGAGACTAATCATTATCCGAATATGTTGCTATACAGGTTGAGAGCCTACATAACATGAGGTAGTGATGAGTGTTGTGAAATAGTCCGTCTCTATCACCATATATCCCCAAAACACTTCATCAGAATAGTTAGGCCTGAAAGGACTAAAACAGTAGAGATTTGACTGAAAAATAAGACATTTCACTAAAACAGTAGAGATTTGACTGAAACAGTACAGATTTGACTGAAAAAGTAGAAATTTGACTGAAACAGTAAAGATTTGACTGAAACAGCAGAGATTTGACTGAAACAGTAGAGATTTGACTGAAACAGCAGAGATTTGAGATTTGACTGAAACAGCAGAGATTTGAGATTTGACTGAAACCGTAGAGATTTGACTGAAACAGTAGAGATTTGAAAGAAAAAGCAGTTTTGACTGAAACAGTACTGATTTGAATTGTAATCTGAAAAGACACACTGTTTCCTGCCTTAAGTCTAAACAAAGTGATGACTGAAAAAGAGAAGGGAAAAACACCAATGTAAATAGGTCTATAATCAGTCTCCACAATAAACTTCCTGTCTCACTCGGGAGGAGAGAAAATAAACCAGAATAGGAGCTCAACAGGCAGCACCAGCAGCCCAAGCCACATCTGAAATGGCACCCTATTCACTATATATTGCACTACTTTGGACCAGAGCGGTATGGTAGATCCCTGTGGACCCTGCTAAAAAGTAGTGCACTATAGGAGAATAGGGTTCCATTTGGGTCGCCAGTGACGCCATTCCCTGAGGCCATTCCCCTAGTGTCGATGTTCTCTCCGCCTAACAATAGAGATGTCTGGAGATCAGGAGGGGAGCAGGAGATCAAGAGCCTGGTTCAAGGAAAAAGGATTGCAGAAAGCACTTTTTCTTCTTCTTACCAGAAAGTTCTCTGAGTTGTCTTCTTTTACATGAGATATATTAGAAAGCTCTAATTAAATGATCGGTTGTCCAGGTTGAAGGTTCTCTAGTTAGTTGAGCCCCATGGAGACTTAGTTCCAAACAGTTCAAACAACACTTAGCAGCACAAGAACCACAAACAGTTTCCATTCTAGAATCCTCTTCGTCATACAGGAAATAGGTAAGCAAGCGACAAAGGAACTAGGAGACTCAAAGAGAGAGAGAGAGAGAGAGAGACCAGCAGCTCTCTATGCTCTTACAGTGCAGGCTTCCTGTCTCTATAGAACAAGAGGAACTTTACCGTAAAACACACACACACATGCCAGCCACCACTTACCCACGACCAGCCTTGCCCTCCAGAGGCTGAACCCTTTTTAGCATTCAGTCTGTGTGTATGATGTGATCCGCAGTCGGGCGGTTGTTGTAGCACCAAACTCCTTCTACCCAAGCTGCTCTCAAGGACTTCTCTCTCTTCTCTGTTGGTCTTCCTGGCTGTATGGTACAACCACTCCTTGACCGTAGAGCCACTCCTTACTCAGTAGGTCCTTCGTGGTTCAGTGGTTCCAAAGGGGGATCTGCCTCTAGTGGTCAAGCTGATCTACAGCCCTTTTAATGCACTAAAGCTTTCTCCAACTGCCACAGGGGAAATGGCCGCACAAGTCTCTTCCTTTATCTCCAATTGTGTCACCTAATAAGGCATTTCTTTCCAGGGAATGTCTCCAGTACAGGGTTCAAGCCAATTCCATAAGTTCCAGAAGCTCTTATGAGAGGTAGAACCCTTTCAGACGGGACAGCAGAGTTAGTGGTGCAAGTTAGTTTGGGTCCCGGGAGAGTCTGTCTGTGAACGCAGCTAGCTAGCTACCTCTGCCTAGAACGCTATCGCTGCGTCTCTCTGGCCTTTACGTCCTCTCCTACCCCCTCCTCCCCTCCCCGCAACACAGGACATCCTGAAGCTCACTAGAACACAATGCCAGCACTCGCTCCGGCCAACCACAGTCCAAACGTGGATGTTACATCATCAGGCAAAAACGGCATTGTTTTCACTGGGAAAGCACATGACTGACTCCTGAACGAACACTAATAAATTACACCTCTGAGCCTACTGCAGGGGGAAGCCTGCTGACAAAACAGATATTGATGGAAGCAAACATACATGACTTAGCCAGGACATAGGAGGAAGGCCATTGGGGGACATGGTGCCATCAGGCCACGGTGCCTTTAGGTCATTGGGGGCCATCGGGCCATAGGGGCCATCATGGTAATGTTGAGGCAGTAATAGTTGAAACATTCCAGCAACATCCCCAAATGACTCAGTTTTCCAGAAATCCTGGTTGGAGGGTTCCGGTTTTCCTGTTTGTACCCTCTTTTTTTCCATTTTTCACCTTTATTTAACCAGGTAGGCTATTTACAGGTAGGCTATTTACCAGGTAGGCTATTTACAACTGCGACCTGGCCAAGATAAAGCAAAGCAGTGCGACACAAACAACAACACAGAGTTACACATGGAATAAACAAACATACAGTCAAAAATACAATTGGAAAAAAAGTATATATACAGTGTGTGCAAATGAGGTAAGATAAGGGAGGTAAGGAAATAAATAGGCCACAGTGGCGAAATAATTACAATTTAGCAATTAAACACTGGAGTGATAGATGTGCAGAAGATGAATGTGCAAGTAGAGATACTGGAGTGCAAAGGAGCAAAAAATAATAATAACAGTATGGGGATGAGGTAGTTGGATGGGCTATTTACAGATGGGCTATGTACAGGTGCAGTGATCTGTGAGCTGCTCTGACAGCTGGTACTTAAAGTTAGTGAGGGAGATATGATTCTCCAGCTTCGATGATTTTTGCAATTTGTTCCAGTCATTGGCAGCAGAGAACTGGAAGGAAAGGAGGCCAAAGGAGGAATTGGCTTTGGGCGTGACCAGTGAAATAAATATACCTGCTGGAGCGTGTGCTACGGGTGGGTGCTGCTATGGTGACCAGTGAGCTGAGATAAGGCGGGGCTTTACCTAGCAAAGACTTATAGATGATCTGGAGCCAGTGGGTTTGGTGACGAATATGAAGCGAGGGCCAGCCAACAAGAGTATACAGGTCGCAGTGGTGGGTAGTATATGAGGCTTTGGTGACAAAACGGATGGCACTGTGATAGACTGCATCCAGTTTGCTGAGTAGAGTGTTGGAGGCTATTTTGTAAATGACATCGCCGAAATCAAGGATTAGTAGGATAGTCAGTTTTGCGCGGGTATGTTTGGCAGCATGAGTGAAGGAGGCTTTGTTGCGAAATAGGAAGCCGTTTCTAGATTTAATTTTGGATTGGAGATGCTTAATGTGAGTCTGGAAGGAGAGTTTAAAGTCTAACCAGACACCTAGGTATTTGTAGATGTCCACATATGCTAAGTCAGAACCGTCCAGAGTAGTGATGCTGGACGGGCGGGCAGGTGCTGGTAGAGATCGGTTGAAGAGCATGCATTTAGTTTCACTTGCATTTAAGAGCAGTTGGGGGGCACGGAAGGAGAGTTGTATGGCATTGAAGCTCATCTGGAGGTTAGTTAACACAGTGTCTAAAGAAGGGCCAGAGGTATACAGAATGGTGTCGTCTGCGTAGAGGTGGATCAGAGAATCACCAGCAGCAAAAGCGACATCATTGATGTATACAGAGAAAAGAGTAGGCCTGAGAATTGAACCCTGTGGCACCCCCATAGAAACTGCCAGAGTTCCGGACAACAGGCCTTCCGATTTGACACACTGAACTCTGTCTGAGAAGTAGTTGGTGAACCAGGCGAGGCATTCTGGGATTCTTGATTCTGGGATCCTACATTTTGGGAAAGTTACTGGAACTTTGCAACCATACACTGTACCAATGTAGGGAGGGGAAACAACCACATCTCTTCATTCAGGAAATGACAGGTGTCATGGTGTTCATCACATATCATTTTGGTGTCCTTCTCAGATACCTTGGCTTAGCTAATGGGGTGATACACCACATACAGAAAAAGTATTTTAATTTGCTCATTGTATAAAGATCTTTGTAAGACTATGTGTAGGATATCTTGCTTATCTTGAGATAGATAGATACCCTTTTCTCTCCCTCTCTCTTTCCTCCTGGTGTGTGTCTCCTCTCCCTGGACAGAGACCAGTGTTGTGAAAGTCATAGCCCCACTATGAGAGCATGAATTAGGCCAGGCATGAGCGAATGGGGCCTGTTCCTGATCCACTGAGCCAGTATGGGCGGGCAGAGACATACACACAAACACGCACACACCCACCTACGCACCCACCCACCCACCCACACACACACACACACACACACACACACACACACACACACACACACACACACACACACACACACACACACACACACACACAAACACAGACAGACAGACAGACAGAGAGATACAAACCCCTGTTATCTCCCCCTAGGCACAGGGTGAATATTCCACTTTCTCTTATTTGAATATACCTGAATTGATTACTTCAGTCTCACATTACCTGGGGACCAGGCCAGGTGTGTGTGTATGTGAGTGTGTGTGAAGTGACTAATGTTGGCAAAGAAGGAAGGATGCCAATGAGTATGTGTATAGCCTGTTGAGCCTCATTGTGTGAGGGTCTAGTACAGAGGACACATATTCTGGCCCTCTAGTGGTGAGAAATGTTATTAGGGTGAGGTATGGAATTAAGAATGAAGGAACAACAGGTTAGTTTATTGGGAGTGTACTGGGGCTTGTACCTTAAGCACATGGCATTTTGATTCAGCAGTGATACTGCTGTTCTGTTCCTATATACACAAAGCACTGTTAATATTAAACTGCTCCCAAGAGAAAGCCCCACAGCCTTGAAACCAGATTAGCCATTAGTAGCATCACATGACTATTGGCTAGCTAGCCACTGCAGACTCTATGTGAAGTCTTTCCAACTGTCACAGTAGAGCATGCAGATCGACAGCAGCCAGCACTAACGCTCACTCTGTCTTTGTCTCTGTCTCTGTCCAAGCCGCCATACAATAGCTTCCTTCAGTTCTGCTTGAAATGCACCCAGGCTGCATACCGTAGTGTAAGCCAACACTTGGAATCGACTTTGGTTCAATCACTTTTTATTCATTTGGTAGAATGCATTTAGAGTGGAAGGAAGGATAGGTATTTACATCACTACCACACACACACAAACACCTCCCCAGCTTTTGTTCCAGGTCAGTGTGTCAGCGTACTTCGTTAACATAGAGCATTGCCAAAACTATGCTGTCAAACCAGGGCCAGGCTGCTATGCAATTCCAATTGAGCAGAGGTATACTCCACTCAGAGATTCTTGTGCGCGGGCCAAGTGAAGAATTGCCCTCCATGGCTGATCATAATCTCGAGGAGAGGAGATAAATGGGATTCCTGAGCCCTATTCCCTCAGGACAGCAACACAAAGCACAAAGACTTCAGTCTTTGAGTCAAACACACTCCTCTCCCTCCTACCACTGGATTCAATAGGAATTCAAATTTAAACATTCAAATAATACATGGTCTGTATTTTACAGTCAGGGGTTTGAATACATACTGTGTGTGTTATTTGAGCGAAGTTCTGATATTTAGAGTGAATTCATCTTCAAAGGTTTGCTGCAAATACATCTTCTAGTTTTGCTAAACAGACAAACATGCTGGCCCTGTAATGCTTAAGCACAAACCTTCTTCCAGACCTAATCCAGCCAAATGAGGCCTGGAGGAGGTACAGTACGGGGGAGGTACAGTAGGGAGGCAAGGACTGTGAGCCATTAGGGCGGGAGACAGGGAGGCAAGGAGTCAGGGAGGCAGGAAGACAAGGAGGCAGGGAGACAGGAAGACAAGGAGGCAGGGAGACAGGAAGACAAGGAGGCAGGGAGACAGGAAGACAAGGAGGCAGGGAGACAGGGAGGCAAGGAGTCAGGGAGGCAGGAAGACAAGGAGGCAAGGAGACAGGAAGACAAGGAGGCAGGGAGACAGGAAGACAAGGAGGCAGGGAGACAGGAAGACAAGGAGGCAGGGAGACAGGAAGACAAGAAGTCAGCGAGACAGGGAGGCAAGGACTGTGAGCCATTAGGGCGGGAGACAGCGAGGCAAGGAGTCAGGGAGGCAGGAAGACAAGGAGGCAGGGAGACAGGGAGGCAAGGAGTCAGGGAGGCAGGAAGACAAGGAGGCAGGAGGACTAGGAGGCAGGGAGACAGGAAGACAAGGAGGCAAGGAGACAGGGAGGCAAGGAGTCAGGGAGGCAGGAAGATAAGGAGGCAGGGAGACAGGAAGACAAGGAGGCAGGAAGACAAGGAGGCAGGGAGACAGGAAGACAAGGAGGCAGGAAGACAAGGAGGCAGGGAGACAAGGAGGCAGGAAGACAAGGAGGCAGGGAGACAGGGAGGCAAGGAGTCAGGGAGGCAGGAAGACAAGGAGGCAGGGAGACAGGAAGACAAGGAGTCAGGGAGGCAGGAAGACAAGGAGACAGGGAGACAGGAAGACAAGGAGTCATGGAGACAGGGAGGCAGGAAGACAAGGAGGCAGGGAGACAGGAAGACAAGGAGGCAGGAAGACAAGGAGGCAGGGAGACAGGGAGGCAAGGAGTCAGGGAGGCAGGGAGACAGGAATACAAGGAGGCAGGGAGACAGGAAGACAAGAAGTCAGCGGGACAGGGAGGCAGGGAGACAGGAAGACAAGGAATCAGGGAGACAGAGTGGCAGGGAGACAGGGAGACAAGGAGGCAGGAAGACAGGGAGGCAAGAGGAAAATGAGTCAGGGAGACAGGGTGGCAGGGAGAGAAGGAGACAGAGAGACAGAGAGTCGGGGTGTGTTTGAGACATGTCTCTATGCTCTAGGGAGTGCTGCTCACCTTTGACCTGTGCGATGACGGTGCCTGCAGCACTGAGGATGTCCACAGAGTTGAGGGTCTGGTGTTTGCTGATGACGGCCTTCAACACGCGCAGCAGCTCCCCCAGACGCTCATGGACTACCTGGTGGAGACAGTCCTGGTGCTCTGGAGGACAAACAGACACAAAGACAAGACTGTTAGAGAACCATCTCAGTAACACAATGGCTACAGTGTTTGTTCATATTCATATACTGTATAAGGCACATTTTATCTGGAGGGAAAAGACACAAAGACACAACTGTAAAGAGAACCATCTCTTCAACATGTAAGTCAGTCCCACTCAGAACAGCCTCAATTCATCGGGGCATGGACTCTACAAGGTGTCGAAAGCCTTCCACAGGGACGCTGGCCCATGTTGACTCCGATGCTTCCCACAGTTGTGTCAAGTTGGCTTGATGTCCTTTGGGTGTTGGACCATTCTTGATTTGTGTGGGCATCTGTTCGGCATGAGAAACCCAGCATCATTGTCTTTCTTGACACAAATTGGTGTGCCTGGCACCTACTACCATATCCTGTTCAAAGGCACTTCAATCTTTGGTCTTGCCCATTCACCCTGTGAATGGCACACATACACAATCCATGTATCAATTGTCTCAAGGCTTAAAAATACACTGATTCAAGTGGATTTAACAGGTTAAATCAATAAGGGATCATAGCTTTCACCTGGATTCACCTGGTCAGTCTGTCATGGAGAAAGCAGGTGTTCTTAATGTTTTGTACACTCAGTGTACAGTAAGTGTTTACAACGTATGATAAGGACTTCTGAGTTACACATTTCAATATACAGAGGAGACACCAGTCAAGCAATTCCACCTCGGTGTTAGTTCACATTAGTCAGACATGTGGGTCTAACACTAGGTGTTAACCATTGAGAGAAAGAGGCCTTAGCAGACTCAGGTGTGACGGTAAATGTGACTACCTGATAACTAATGCATAACTAAACATGACCTGTAGTGGTCTTCCTGTAGTTAGTGTAGTATTTATCTGTAGTGTTGACACATCCATAATAAAACAGACCATTACTAATGCGTCAGTAACTACAGTGCTGCCTGGCTCTACAGATGGTAACATCAGGAGCACTTTGGTATTCAACCAGCCTGTTAATGTATACACCACATAGTTAGAGGGTGAGCTCATCAGAAAGCAGTTGAATGGGAGGACAGAAAGGACTAATCTAACAGTCTCCAGATGCTTTTACGACTCCCTTGAATCTGTGATACACCACCGCAGGCGAGTGAGTGTGGCAGTGCCACCACTGACACAGCCTCGCAGTATCCACCGAGGACTGTTTTTCCCAGAGCCCAGTGAAACTGAGAGCCACAGAGAGGGTCAGAGTCAAAACACACACACACACACACACACACACACACACACACACACACACACACACACACACACACACACGCAGCCCTGTCAAAGCCACATTTGTGCTGACAGTCGCCCCTGGATTACCCCGCGTATGGAAAAGGGGATCAGGGAGACTTTAGCCGTCTCCCCTTTTTTCTTTTATTCATTCCCCCTCTTTTTTTGGAGCGGGACAAAAAGGGCCGGCGGTGGAACTAATGTTTCTGGGTGGATGTGGCTGCCATCGCCATGACAATGCCAGCTGTCCTCCAACCAGGAAATACAGCCAGCTGACCAGTAGGTGACTGTCGGACTGCTTCATATGGACCAACAGTAAATGTCAACAAGCGACTGCTTCATAATAGAACCACAGGGAACAAGTTACTGTAACAACCACTAGCTACATCTAACAGCATGACGTGACGACTTTATAAGGACTACCAGTCACAAGTCAACAACATCCACTAGCCCAACAAGTGACCTCATTATTAAGTCAAAACAACAAGTGAACCAACCATAGATCAATGTTCTTTATTGGATGATGTCAATAAACATCAGACCGAATACGAGAGAGAACAGAACCCTTCATTGGCTCAACAGTAACAGATTCAACAGATTCTACAAAACCAACTGATTGTATATTGTAAAATTCCCGGCAGCATCTCTGCTCTGCCAACAGTCTCTCTACAGGATGTCTGGAGTCTTCCCCAGCTCCATGGTAACCATACCTAGTTTCATGGCAACCGCCTCCATCCATCTTCTTTGGATGTCAAACTACAGCTACTTCCTGTGTCTGGAGAACCTGGTGCTTTCTCTTAATTTTGTTTCAGCCTGGCTTCTGCCATGTTTCAGCCTGGCTTCTGCCATGTTTCAGCCTGGCTCCTGCTATGTTTCAGCCCTGCCATGTTTCAGCCTGGCTTCTGCTGTTTCAGCCCTGCCATGTTTCAGCCCTGCCATGTTTCAGCCTGGCTCCTGCTGTTTCAGCCCTGCCATGTTTCAGCCTGGCTTCTGCTGTTTCAGCCCTGCCATGTTTCAGCCTGGCTTCTGCTGTTTCAGCCCTGCCATGTTTCAGCCTGGCTCCTGCTGTTTCAGCCCTGCCATGTTTCAGCCTGGCTTCTGCTGTTTCAGCCCTGCCATGTTTCAGCCTGGCTTCTGCTGTTTCAGCCCTGCCATATTTCAGCCTGGCTTCTGCCATGCTTCAGCCTGGTTCTTGCCATGTTTCAGCCTGGCTTCTGCCATGTTTCAGCCTGGCTCCTGACATTATTTTTTCTGGCTCCTGCCATGTTTTAGCCTGATTTCAGCCTGGCTTCTGCCATGTTTTGGGCTCCCGAGTGGCACAGTGGCCTAAGACACTGCATCTCAGTACTAGAGCTGTCACTACAGACCCTGGTTCGTTTCCAGGCTGTATCACAACCCGGCCGTGATTGGGAATACCATAGGACGGCGCACAATTGGCCCAGTGTCTTCCGGATTAGGGTTTGGCTGGGGTTAATCATCATTGTAAATAAGAATTTGTTCTTAACTGACTTTGCCTTGTTAAATAAAGATTAAATAAAATAAATGTTTGAGCCTGGCTCCTGCGAGGAAGAGCCTCGCAGTGTGCCTCTGGCCCCCATAATGCACAACACTGAGCCCCATTATCCAGCAGGCTGTAACTGCATTAGGGAGTGGATGTAAGGTGGGGGTACTTCCTAAACAGGCCTACTTTATCTCTGTCTATGGAGATGAAGATGTTGTTCTGTGTGTCTACAGGTTTAATAAAGACTATTTGGTCTGATGTGGGTATGTTGGGACAAGATCATAATGAAACAAGAATGTAATGCAAAACGGATGTAGCTGAGTGATTCATAAAATCCCAACTTCCTATTCTGTTGGGGTGTTCCCCTCGAAGGAGCACATTCAGCAGAGTGCAGCTGCTCACCACAGGCTACCTGTCTGTCTGTCTGTCTGTCTGTCTCTCTCTCTCTCCCACTCTATCACTTTTTTGTCTCCCGCTCCTCTCTATTTCTCTCTCTTTCTGTCTGTGTTATTTTGCTTCACAGACCTGCAGTACCGTCTTTCCCAAGCTAGTGTGTGATTGGGTCCTATCCCCATTAGATTGGAAAAGACTGAAAACCCAGCCAGCACACAATGATCAGGTGTGTCCAATGATTTATATATATACTACATGACTGACTGAACTACCATTGTAAAAAAAAAGATTTTGGAAGCTATATGCATTCAACAATGTCTACGTCTTTGAATTTGCCACGTTTATTATATCACACACACCTTAATGCATACTTTTAAATTATACAATATGAGCTAAATGTACAAAAAAAAAGTACTGTCCCCACTACAACAGCACAACACTTAAATACATTTCATTTAATACATGTAACATTCCTTTGAAGGACTGCTTCTTCTGGGGAAGTGCCAATATGGCTAACCAGTAGCTTCAAAGCCTCTCATTTGCCAATAAATAACATCAGCAATCAGGGGTTTATATACTGTACATCATTGGGTGGGTCAGGGTTGCCAGCCGCCCCAAACCTCCGGGTCTTTATTGGCAAGGGGTTAGATTAGACCCCTATTTAAAGACAATGCACTTTGAATGACAATGCCCACACAGTGGCCTGAACCGTCTGTCAACACATACAGTACATTATGGCCCATTCACATAGACACAGAGTAACAGAATCCTCCAAGGTCTGGAGGTGGTGCAGATTAAAAAGCCTGAATGAGACAGAGGCTCTTCCTTCTGCAGGTGCAGGATGGCGGGCGCCTCATAATGGCTTTTGCTTGGTCTTTACGTCCAGGCCATCCTGTGTGGAGCTACTAGAAGGACATTGTGTTTAGTCCACTGGCCCAGCAGGACACAGGATGATGTACAGAGGCTGGTGGTTTAACCCTGTGCCTCCCTGTTAGAGAGGAGCACAATGGGACAGAACCCTGTTCCCACCAGGGACCCCAAGCCCTGGCAGGGACCTCCAGCTATCCACACTTCTCCCCAGCATAGCGGGTTTAGACCCCTGTCTGTTGCAGCCACAGGCCTGGGAGACTTATTTCACAAAGGATGAGAGGGACAGTTTCACCATGAAAACCACCCTCACTCAGAGTACTGGGAACTGGAAGAGCCGCTTTGTTTTACTTACTGTGCAAAAGTTTTAGAGCAAAACAATTATGAGATTTGGTAAAAGGAAAAACAAATTAATAGTATGCTAGCTGCCAGGAAAGGAGCATTTTTTCACAATGCAGGAAAACCATCAGTTTGCTGAGAAGAGTCTGTTTGAGTGGGAAAAGCTTTCCTTTTGTCTCAGAGGCCATTTGCAAACAGTGGGGCCTGTCTGCTTGAGGGCCTGCCTGCCACATGAAGCATTTTTTGGAACAATAAATCACAACGCCAGGCTTTTCACTTTTCACAGGAGGAAAGAGGGAGAGGAGGAGGAGGGGTGCTGGGGTAAGGAGGGAGGGAGGGTCGGGCTGGAGGAAGCGAGGTTGTTTGGTCGGTGGTGGTACCCTCCCCTGGGTTTTGTCCCAAACATGCCCCTTTAAACCCACATCCAAGCTTAGCCAGGTTATGGGAGAACAGAGAGAGACATTCCCGGGAACGCTCTGTTGGGAATAGAAGCTATAGGGATCAGTCTCCCATTCCAATGAAGAGGCCAAGGGAGCGAGAGGAGAGGGCTTGCCAGAACCACATCGCCACATTTTTACTTCATTAGCGTCATGGAAACCACTGCATTCCAGCCTGGCTGTGTCTCTTGTTAGGAAGTGGGGCGAGCGCAAGGGGTGAGGGGGGGATCCATAATAAAAACATTGTTGGATCATTCACCATCGAGATGACACCTCAATACGAAAACATTCAAAGCCCCTCCGACTCTATAGGCAGCTATCTAATGAGTTAGGCATTCAAATAGGCATTTCTTTCGCCAACAGAGGTCATGTCGCTCAAAAGGCCTGAGTGATCCTATGTATGGATCTACCATGCACTAGGCTCCACATAACAGATTCCTCAATATAATGGTGACGCAACTGAAATAGTAACTTCTCATAGACCAGGGACACCCTTGTCTTTTGAAAGAATAAAAAATATCTCATTTGATATGTTAAAATGTCCCACTCTCTTATCCAATTTTTAAAATTTATTTTTATTTCACCTTTATTTAACCAGGTAGGCAAGTTGAGAACAAGTTCTCATTAACAATTGCGACCTGGCCAAGATAAAGCCAAGATAAAGCAAAGCAGTTCGACACATACAACAACACACATGGAGTAAAACAAACATACAGTCAATAATACAGTAGAAAAATAAGTCTATGTGAGCAAATGAGGTGAGCAAATGAGGTGAGATAAGGGAGGTAAAGGCCCCCAAAAAATATTTTAAAAAGGCCATGGTGGTGAAGTAAATACAATATAGCAAGTATGTGTCTGGAAAAAATGTGATACCTTAATGCTTTCGAAAAAATACTATTTGTTCATGGAGTGACAGAAGGAAATATTTTCAGCAACAACAAAAAAAACGGATTTTCATGATCCTCTCTTGTAACACCTAACTGTCAATGGCCTCTAATGGTTGGATCCATCCGATATGACTTGGCAAAATTCCTTTTCCTGTGACTCTAGATATGCTCAGTCATGCATGATGAAAATCATGGGAGCAACCTATTATTTATGCTTCAAAACATTTGAGAAGACAGAGGGGGCTTCACGGTACAAAGCAAGTGTGAAATCACTAAACATGTCACAACTGGGTTCAGGGGGGGCCCGATTAAACACAAGGAGCTCATAGGCTAACATAGCTTTGGGAAAGTTAGCACTATCTGGGCTAAATACGGTGCTGGGTCTGGACACCCCGTGTTAGCCATGACTAACGTCAATCACACGACCAATCTCAGTGTGGCCCATTGAGTCAACCTACAGCTGGACATTCTTGTGACTTCCCCCCTCAAATAATCAGCTAGGGCTTTGGTAGGATGGCTTTGGTATGAGAGCTTATGTAGGAGGGCTTAGGTAGGAGGGTTGTCAAAGAAGTGCATTACCGTAATCAGTTATAGTCTACTGACAGTAGGCCTTGAGAGCTTTAGAGGACTGATCAATGCATGACTTATCATCTCCATTTTTCAAGATGGCGTCATCCCAATACTTTCGAGTGATTCTCACAGAAAAGAAAAAAACATATTTTACACTTACATTATAAAATGTCTGCTAAACGTTATATGTTAGACCTACACCGAAGTGTAGCTGAGCTCATTGCCAAAAGCTGCTAAAACTAATGGTGATTTAAAAGCCAAGGCTCGCTGTGTAGGACGTTCCACGGCAGTAACTCTGTGAACGTTAACTAACAGGCAGGCTCCTCCTAATAAACAAAATCAACTATTGTGTCCAAACTTTAAAGGGCAGAAAATAACAGGCCTGCTTAACTTTTAACAGACACTGTAAGCCTTTTATAAGAGGCACCCCAGCAGGTGGACCAGTCCAGCGGCCAGAGGAGTGTGAGGCAGACAAATCCTGGTTTCAAATAGTATTTGTTAATTATCTGCACTTAACTGAGCTTGCCTGGCGCTATCAAACCAACGGAATAATTCCAAAATATGACATTAGCATTGCGAAAATCCAAACCATTAATTTATATACTTAAAAGTTGGTTTAGAGACCATATTTAACACCAAGGAAACGTTTTACGATGAAATTGTCCCCAACTCTCAACTGGTCATTGTGTCTCCTAAATTAGGAAGGCACATTCCCTCACATGACGAGGAAATGCCCAGCAGTTAAATGCTTCTGGGACACAGTTACAAAGTGCATGAATGTAAATACTCAATCCTTTGCATCTACTATATTACTTAATGATGATAGCTCCTTGAATCTGTCAAAAAATCAGAAACGATTACTGCAGGCAGGCAGCACTGCAATCACCTCACTCTTTCCCAATTTGCCAGTGGATACAGTTATAACATTAGAATTATTGAAAGTGAGAATGAATGGCGCTAGTCAAGGAACAATTGAGGCCTGGAGAACACATTTGACTCTGTAAAGAATAATCTGAGCTGAAGCCCAACACAAACACATAAACAATCTATAAAGCACAACCATACAAAAAAAGGATATACTGTATATACAGTACAGTAAAATGTTTGGACACATATTTATTCACGGGTTTTTCTATATTTTTACTATTTTCTTCATTGTAGAATATAGTGAAGACATCAAAACTATGAAACAACACATATGGAATCATGTAGTAACCAAAAAAAGGTTAACAAATAAAAATATATTTTATATTTGAAATCTTAGTAGCCACCCTTTTCCTAGATGACAGCTTTGTACACTCTTGGCATTCTCTCAACCAGCTTCATGAAGTAGTCACCTGGAATGCATACCAATTAACAGGTGTGCCTTGCTAAAAGTTAATTTGTGAAATTTCTTTCCTTATTTTGATGTGTTTGAGCCAATCAGTTGCGTTGTGACAAGGTAGGTTTGGTACACAAAAGATAACCCTATTTGGTAAAAGACCAAGTCCATATTATGGCAAGAACAGCTCAAATAAACAAAGAGAAATGACAGTCCATCATTACTTTAAGACATGAAGGTCAGGCAATAAGAACTTTGAAAGTTTCTTCAAGTGCATGCGCAGAAACCATCAAGCGCTATGATGAAACTCATGAGGACCGCCACAGGAAAGGAAGACCCATAGTTACCACTGCTGCAGAGGATATGTTCATTATCAGCCTCAGCAATTGCAGCCCAAATAAATGCTTCACAGAGTTCATGTAACAGACACATCTCAACATCAACTGTTCAGATGGGACTGCGTGAATCAGGCTTTCATGGTTGAATTACTGCAATGAAACCACTACTAAAGGACACCAATAATAAGAAGAGACTTGCTTGGACCAAGAAACACGAGCAATAGACATTAGACCGGTGGAAATGTGTCCTTTGGTCTGATGAGTCCAAATTTGAGATTTTTGGTTCCAACTGCTATGTCTTTGTGAGAAGCAGAATAGGTGAACGGATGATCTCTGCATGTGTGGTTCCCACCATGAAGCATGGAGGGGAGGTGTGATGGCGTGGGGGTGATTTGCTGGTGACACTGTCTGTGATTTAATTAGAATTCAAGGTACACTCAACCCAATTGAGGTGGTTAGGGATGAGTTGCTCCACAGGGTGAAGGAAAAGCAGACAACAAGTGTTCAGCATATGTGGGAACTCCTTCAAGACTGTTGGAAAAGCATTCCAGGTGAAGCTGGTTGAGAGAATGCAAAGAGTGTGCAAAGCTGTCATCAAGGCAAAGGATGGCTACTTAGAAGAATCTAAAATCTAAAATATATTTTGATTTGGTTACTAGTATTACATGATTCCATATGTGTTATTTCATAGTTGTGATGTCCTCACTATTATTATACAATGTAGAAAATAGTAAACAAAATAAAGAAAAACCCTTGAATGAGTAGGTGTGTCCAAACTTTTGACTGGTAATGCATATATATTCAGTATATGTACCTACTTTCCAAATCTCTCTGATTTGGTCCTGCCGTACATACCTACACGTGCGCTACGGTCACAAGACGCAGGCCTCCTAATTGTCCCTAGAATTTCTAAGCAAACAGCTGGAGGCAGGGCTTCTCCTATAGAGCTCCATTTTTGTGGAATGGTCTGCCTACCCATGTGAGAGGCGCAGACTCGGTCTCAACCTTTAAGTCTTTACTGAAGACTCATCTCTTCAGTGGGTCATATGATTGAGTGTAGTCTGGCCCAGGAGTGTGAAGGTGAACGGAAAGACTCTGGAGCAACGAACCGCCCTTGCTGTCTCTGCCTGGCCGGTTCCTCTCTTTCCACTGGGATTCTCTGCCTCTAACCCTATTACAAGGACTGAGTCACTGGCTTACTGGTTCTCTTTCATACCGTCCCTAGGAGGGGTGCGTTACTTGAGTGGGTTGAGTCACTGATGTGATCTTCCTGTCTGGGTTGGCGCCCCCCCTTGGGTTGTGCCGTGGCGGAGATCTTTGTGGGCTATACTCAGACTTGTCTCAGGATGGTAAGTTGGTGGTTGAAGATATCCCTCTAGTGGTGTGGGGGCTGTGCTTTGGCAAAGTGGGTGGGGTTATATCCTTGCTGTTGGGCCCTGTCCGGGGGTATCATCGGATGGGGCCACAGTGTCTCCTGACCCCTCCTGTCTCAGCCTCCAGTATTTATGCTGCAGTAGTTTATGTGTCGGGGGGCTAGGGTCAGTTTGTTATATATGGAGTACTTCTCCTGTCTTATCCAGTATGCTCTATCTAATTCTCTATTTCTTTCTCTCTCTCTGAGGTCCTGAGCCCTAGGACCATGCCTCAGGACTACCTGGCATGATGACTCCTTGCTGTCCCCAGTCCACCTGGCCGTGCTGCTGCTCCAGTTTCAACTGTTCTGCCTGCGGCTATGGAATCCTGAACTGTTCACCGGACGTGCTACCTGTCCCAGACCTGCTGTTTCAACTCTCTAGAGACAGCAGGAGTTGTAGAGATACTCTTAATGATCGGCTATGCAAAGCCAACTGACATTTACTCCTGATGTGCTGACTTGCTGCACCCTCGACAACTACTGTGATTATTATTAGTTGACCATGCTGGTCATTTATGAACATTTGAACATCTTGGCCATGTTCTGTTATAATCTCCACCAGGAACAGCCAGAAGAGGACTGGCCACCCCTCATAGCCTGGTTCCTCTCTAGGTTTCTTCCTAGGATTTGGCCTTTCTAGGGAGTTTTTCCTAGCCACCGTGCTTCTACACCTGCATTGCTTGCTCTTTGGGGTTTTAGGCTGGGTTTCTGTACAGTACTTTGAGATATCAGCTGATGTACGAAGGGCTATATAAATAAATTTGATTTGAACATCTTGGCCATGTACTGTTATAATCTTAATCTGGCACAGCCAGAAAAGGACTGGCCGCCCCTCAGAGCCTGGTTCCTCTCTAGGTTTTTTCCTAGGTTTTGGTCTTTCTAGGGAGTTTTTCCTAGCCACCGTGCTTCTACTGTACATCTGCATTGCTTGCTGTTTGGGGTTTTAGGCTGGGTTACTGATTGATTTCATCTTTTTTTAAAACCTTTTTTGGTTTTCAGGCCCATGAGGAAGGGTTGGTATGTGGAGATGGAGGGACTGACAAGTAAGGGGAGTGCGAAGTGGTGGAAAACATGTTTGGATGGAGACATGTTGGATGAGTGGGGTTGGGGGAATGGGGTGGGAGGTTGGGATTGGAGCTCACTTCTTCTCTTTTTCCATCCTTTAAATATCACATGTATTATTACTTTTTGCTCTGTGGTATGATCATGGGGATCAATGCTTTGTATTTGTGTACTTCAAAAAAAGATATATTCTGTTTGAGTGGCAGCCCACGGGTGGATGCGAGCAATTAAATTATATTAATTTGTGTATTGTGCCCCGCCCCCCCCAACAAGAAAATTACCAAATTAATACAAATAAATAAAAAGTATTTGAACCCAGGTCTGGAATGAGAGACAAGGCCTTTCCCATCCTCCACTCTCCCTCCTACACTTCCTGTGGCCGCGGTCAGCACGGTTCACCCCTGCACCCCGGAGTCGGACCACCGGCGGTTGGGCCACTCCACCACTCCACACCGGATTAGCGGATTACACGGCACTGTTAAAGGACAGAATATTGGCCTTCCCAGACTTCCCCTATTTTCCCCCTGTCCTGCCAGTGCCTCCCTGCTGCTTCACCTTTCAAACGCTCTTTCCCATGACTGCACACAAAGAGGAACCATTTAAAAGAGAAACTCTTCCCCCATACACACACACAGCACCTTCCCTTCCGTCTAGGTCTGGGCTCCTTTATATTCCCCACCCGACCACTCACTCTACTCTGCAGGCCCTGCCCCAGTCACACAGGTTAGCCATTACATTAGTCATTAGCATGAGAAAACACTATGCAGAAAAAGTCAATTCACTCAATGAACTAAGGAAGGCTGGGAATTTGAGGTCAGTGGCTTTTTGTGTCATTGACAGAGAATATTTTGCATGGCATGTTGAGATGACATGATGGAATGGTGAAGTGTGTTTAGCCAACCTAATAAGCTGTCTAGCTGCCTGGCAGTTGATTCTCTGAAACAACTCGTTGGCCCAGGTCCATTAGAGCTCTGAGCCCTTTCCTTAGCCATTCACTGTCCACAGATCTGACAGGGCGTTTCGATAGGTAAAAGTAACATGATGATCTTACACAGAGCCACGTAAAGCGAACGTGGAGCTAACATGAAGCTAACGTGAAGCTAACCTAAAGCTAACATGAAGCTAACGTGAAGCTAACATCATGTTGCATTGACATAAACAGCTCTTTTCAACTTTATGAAGAAACAGGCAAATTAACTACCTCAATGTTATTGGAATTCCCTACGTAAACTCATTACATACAGCTATCTGCTGAAAATGTTGAGATATAATAACAGAAAACACATTCTGAAATCAAAACTCCTGTGAGTGATAGATATTGGCTCCAGATTAAAGCTATCTATCGTGTTTTTTTTTAAACTACTAAGTCCAAGAGTGAATGAATTCTCATGAAAATATTCCCAAAATCTCCTTCTTCCAGCCAACAACTATGTTTACCCTTGGAGATCCCTCTATCCCTTTCCCTGGTCCTTTGCATATCAATGAACTGCTTAGCGTGGAGTCAAGAATTAGCTTTTCCTCCTTTTCATTTCTGCACTGAGCTGCCTGTCCGTCACACTGAGGGAAGACAGTCAACCTTTTTCTCCTGATCCCCCCCAACTCCTGTTTGTGAGCCACTCTGAAGCCTGGCATTCCAACTATGCTTTATTTAAGAGAGACTGAAAATCCCCCACAGTGCAACCTCTCGCTGGCGGCCAAGATCGGCTAGTATTAGCCAGACAGCTGAGACTGAGACTAGCGGCCCACTCAGCGCTGCAGCCTTGTTTAGCATGGACTGGGTAGCTCCATCAGCCCAGGAAGTTGGAGGCTTTACAGGCCTCAAAATGGCCGAACTGAACAGGCTCTTCAGCACACCTGTCAGTAGGTAGAATGGAAGCAAACTTTAACCTATCATCGAGGAGAAGAGGACATTGTTTAGCTTCGCTAGCATCCTAATCCTGCATGAATGGCGTTCGAACGGAAGATTTGTCGGACGATCTCTCACTCTCTGTGTCTGCATCCCAAATGGTACCCCTTTCCCTACATAGTGCACTACATTTTACCAGGGCGAATAGGGCTTTGGCCAAAAGTAGTGCACTATATAAGGAATAATGTGCCATTTGGAACGCAGACAATATTGCGTGGAGAGAGAAGTCTCTAGACTGAATTAGTGCACATACTTGGGCAGGGCCTGTGGACAAATTCATTTGTCCTCCAAAACATGTGTCACGTCCTGACCTTAGTTCCTTTTTTATGTCTCTACTTTAGTTTGGTCAGGGCGTGAGTTGGGGTGGGCATTCTATGTTTGTTCTGTGTGTTATAGTTCTATGTGTTTGGCCTGGTATGGTTCCCAATCAGAGGCAGCTGTCAATCGTTGTCTCTGATTGAGAACCATACTTAGTTAGCCTGTTCCCACCTGGTGTTTGTGGGCAGTTGTTTTTTGTGTCTGTGTTTTCACCATACAGAACTGTTCCGATTTTCATTTCTTTCCCTCACTTTGTTATTTTGTATTGGTCCGATCCTTCCTACTCTTCATCAGACGAAGAAGAAGTTCGTTACAACATGAAAGAAAAATGATTTGTCAAATCAAATAATCTTATTACGCAGAGATGTAATTAACTGTTTCAAAGGAATCTTTGATTCCCCTCCAGGCACCTGTAATGGTATTCGTTTTGGAAAAACAACAGTGTTTGCGTTGCGAGTTCAAAGCACCCGTTGTCCAACTCAATATCGTCATTGTAGGGTGAATGATTGGAGCAGACAGGATCAATGGTAACAACATGTCCATGGCTTTTCTATTTGGGCTTGTCTCTCTCTCTGGGCTGGGTGGAGGAGGGAAGATGGTGATTATAAAATGTGTCAGCCTCACTAGAAGGACCAGGGGAACATCTTCATGCCAAAAGGCCGCTTGCGAAATTCAAAGAGGCCCAAGAACCCGTCTCCATTCACCGTCCATTATGAATTATGTAAATGTAGTGTGCAGATTCTGTCACAACAATGGCTCCTGGGAGAACACTTGATATTTGCTCCAGGGAGGTATTGTTCCCCTCCAGAAGAGGAGGTTCAGACGGGAGATGGGTTTATTGTTCAAAGTTGGGCCCTAAGCTTTGGCGGTTCCCTCGCTCTATCCCCTCTCGTGTACCCCCTCCTTCCCCTCCTCCCTCCTTTCTACTAAAACCAAGTCTCATTTGTTTTTTTGGGGAGGGAGGGATCTTGGTACGACGCTGCACGGTTCGTCCCAGCCACGCTTCACGCTCAGTCTGTTCACGTTTTGTTTAGGTCGACATCAAACAAGGCTCCCCCTTGTTTCACGTAACTGCAACACAGAGTGGTTTAGCATAATTGAGTATGATGGGTAAAGACAGCTTCCAGTTCTCTCACCAGTCTCTCCAGTCTTCAGATCTGCCTGACAATAACCAGTTATGAGTTCTGCACAGCATGCGTCCTCTCTCATGCAAGCGTGCCCTGAAGGTTCAGGCCCATAGAGGCTAAACAAGGCCAATTAATCGGAGCAAACATATCAGGACTTGAGCACAAAGTTAAGATGGATCCTGACACACAATGTGCTGTATGCAGTAAAACACTAACATCAGTAACAATAACAGACAAACAACATACCACTCAATTATATAACCGCTAGACACTGTTTGTATTCAGAGCTAAATATCGAATTTGCATTTGGGGATACAGCTCCACTGTTTACCCCAGCGCCTTTGTTATAGTTTTTGTTTTGTTGACGCATGCAAAGATGTCAGAGGGAAAAAAACTGTCTTTGTTGTTTGCAGTTACTTCTTTATTATTGGAATATTCCAAACGGATGTGGAATTTTCACCATTAAGGATTCTAGCTTTAAGGCAAAGATGAGCCCTTCCCAGCTCCTGCTATGCATGTTGGTACATAGTGCAGGATATCACAATAATTATGGCTGGTCCTAGACAATTTTAATCCAACATTGTGCTGGGAGTGGTAGATTCGAGGGGTGTCTTAATCTAATCCAATGGATACATTTTCAATCTTGGTTTCAAATCCTTAATCCAAGATTGGAGACAAGCAGGAGGTCATATGTGGATTGAAGGGGGGGGGGGGGGGTCTGTTGAATGTAATCTAACAGTCAAATTGGCCATCCTTGGTTTCAGTTACAAAATATATGATTACATAAATAGATGTTATACTGTCCTTTTCAATACTTAATAGCTATGAATATGAAGCTATAATGTTCAATGAATTGCTAATGTTAAGCAGGATAAATAAGGGACTGTGTTGCAAATACACCAATTATTTAAAACTACAATCAGCAGTCAACAATAACAAAGTGCTTCCCTGCCCCTGTTTTGGGAAAAAGCTTTGGGATGTGGCTGGAGAAATTAATCACACTTAAATTCATAGACAGAGCTATGGATGCAATATCGACATTATTGTTTTAATCATGTTATGAGGCTATATAGTGTATGTTTACAAGTAAAACAAGCTTATATTTCGGGATCTAATGCAGTATGACAATCGAACTAAAGCTCATGGGGCATTTATAAGTTATATTCTCTAAGAATAAATGGGTACATATCATTCATTAATAGGTCAGAAATGGACGTAGCAACTGCTGATTGCCCCTTTTAAGTTTGTTTTGAGGTGTTGATTTCAAAGGCATGATCTGCATCTATTCCCACCCTCTTCAACTGTAGTACTGTGATGGATAACAGTCAACAAGTGAGTAAATGTTTGGCCAGGTAGGTTGATATCCTGCTATCCTCCAGGTCATTCTATTGAAGGCTACAGGAGACATGGCTACAAGGCTCACCTTGTTGGGACAAAAACAATGACGTTTACCAGACCACCCCACGTTCGTCGTGGTGTGTGAGGTCAACTGTGGTGAGAGAGTAAATAATGCTCGCTAGTGTTCTCAAGTGTCGAGGCTCCAGTACGATCAACCAAACAAACAAGCAAAAAGGTTCAACTTTGGGCATTGACAGCATTTCTCTGACAATAGCTTATCAATAGGTACTTACAAAAAAAAACGATACATAAACCTTTCCTCACAAACCTGATCTGAACAGTACTGTACTACCTAATGACAATGGGAAAACACATGTTGAAACATCAGACAGACCAGTCTAGTACTGTATAATGTTATGTCAGCAGAAACTCACAGCCGGTTCTCACACATCACTCCTTCCATGACTAAACAGAGATTGTGTTTGATCCTCCCACACCGCGTCTCACAGGCACGATGGCTGTATCCAATAGGCACGGTGTCCAACAGGCACGGTGGCTGTATCCACAGGCACGGTGGCTGTATCCAAACACTATGCACTTCTATCTGGGCAAAAGTTGGGCACTATATGGTGTCTCACAAACGCCACCATGTTGGAGCCCACACACACCAGCCTGCCAGCATGTGGTGAAGGGCCTCATTCTCTTACTCAGATGGACCCCCTTCCTGGAACAAATTCACCCAGGCCTTACCAGCGCCCATAACCATAAATCTACTCACTGAGAGGAACAGAGGCAGAGAGGGGGAGAAAGATGGAGGGGTAGAGAAAGTGAGCGTGAGAGAGAGAGAGAGAGAGAGAGAGAGAGAGAGAGAGAGAGAGAGAGAGAGAGAGAAAGATGGAGAGACAAGAGAGAGAGCAAGAGAGAGGTGAAGGGAGAAAGAAAGAGAGAGGAAGGGAGAAAGAGAGAGAGGGGAAGGGAGAAAGAGAAAGGTGAAGGGAGAAAGAGAGAAAGAGGGGAAGGGAGAAAGAGAGAGAGAGGTGAAGGGAGAAAGAGAGGACGGGGAACACAAAAACACAAAACATCCTACAAATCTTCACTCTGAGTGTGGTAGGCCATTAAAGTCTACAAACCAGCACAGAGCAGCCAGAGGATGGCCACCCGCAGCCTGCACACGCTCACACCGCACAGGGTGCCTCCTTCTGCTGCTTCTTCTACAGGCAGACTTTGCCCCTGTTCCTCCGCTCCCTCTGATAACTCTACTTCAATCCACGTTTTCCCTCCGTGGAGGGATAAAAAATTCCAGCCATATGTCACCTCATCCCACACTTCAATCCCCTACTGAGAAGTTAATCTGCAGAACCACCTCTCGCATGGTCGTTATACGTGATGAGGTCAATGCCCTGCTGGTTTATACAAGACCAGAACAACAACAAAAAAAACAATTAAGCTAATGTAAGAAATCCTTTCAATCAGCTTATTAGCCATTTAGTGGAGTGTAGATCAATCAAATGTATTTATAAAGCCCTTTTTACAACAGCCAATGTCACAAAGTGCTATACAGAAACCCAGCCTAAAACCCCCAAACACCAAGCAATGCAGATGTAGAAGGCTATGCTTCAAAAGAAGCCTGTAAAATCACTCAGAAACAACATTTACTGACTTTCTCATGTTCTGGTCTGTGGTTCAAACGTGTGGTACATGCAGATATATTGTCTAACGGAGTGTCGTAACTGATGAAGTCAAGGCAAACCATTCTGGACTAGGCTAGGTGAATTTACCGTGGCTTAAAATACGGATCCGTTCTCAGCGGCCATAAAAGGAGTTTTTTTAAATAAAGAATCAGCTAGAGACGCTTTACAGTGGATCTCAGACCCAACAGGGAAATCTCCCAACAGTGCCTCGCTCACTACATCCATTCACACAGTCTGGAACCGCCAGTGACCAGACCATCAGGGGGATCATTTTAGGTTGGGATTTCACAAGGGGTGATTTTGACCACAAATCACTGAAAAGCATTTTGGGTTTTCTCAAAGGACCCACGGCAGAGACACTTTCCCACAAAGCTTTGGTATCGTGAAGGAGGGCTGCAAAAAAAAAAGGGAAAAAAAGAAAAGAGATCTATTTTTCCTTCCTGCTGTACATTTTTACATTGAAACCAAAGAACAAAAGAAAGAAAATGATAGAAAATTAACTTGTTTTTGAAAGTTGCTAGTTGAAGCCACAAAAAAATCATTCCTACTGTTCCTCTAGTCAAGGATTATCACATGGGGGAAGAGTACAAATAGTAATTCCCAAAACCTTTCTGGAACGCTGTCATGAATGACTCCCATAGACAACACCAGACATATTAGACAGAGAATCTTGCTATGGACAGGTGTTCTCAACAACCTGTTAGACATCCAATCACACTGTGAGAAAATCATGTGCAGGAACAACTCACCCTTATCAGTAGCACAAGTAGTGAAGTCGTCTAGTAACAAATGAGTCACACACAAATGTGTTCTAAACATGAGGGTGTGAGTCACACAGACGGGGAGACTTGAAGAGGAGAAAGTGTTGAAATTGAAGTCTGACCGCAGCTGTGGTTGTGGACATAGTCCAGAGAAAATGTCAAATTAATGTTAAACACACACACACGCACACACACACACACACACACACACACACACACACACACACACACACACACACACACACACACGTAAACACATAGGGCAGTAAGTCACAAGGGACTATTCCAGGATAATGTATCCATCAATTAAAAGTGTGGATATTGTGACACAACTGATGATCGCGAAATCCACCATGAAAAAAGTGTAATCATATGCTGAGATATGTGAAGTATGTAAAGCTATAACAGGACTGGATCTTATAAAGGACAATACGACTGTTTATGATCTTTTCTTATCTGGTCTTATCTTTTATCATGCGTTTATTATATCAGTCATTTCTGGGATTACTGAGATGAAACATAGACACTTCAGCCAGTGAGGATGTACATACTAGACTACATTGCATCTCAGGATGAAAATCAAAGGGCTTTTCACCCTGCCTTTGAATAGCAAATACATGACCAAACTCTACTTCTAAACCCCACTGCTCTTTACAGTGCCTACCCCTCAAAACATTCTGCAACGGGGGGGCAGAAAATCACATTTAGCTGATCAGAGGGACCGGGACCCCCATCTCTAAGGCATGTTGTGGTACAGCTTGGGGTAGTGGAGGTCTTTAATCCCTCTCCATGGACTCTGTCTGCTCTGTGCCCCACAATGTGTGTGGAGTGTCTGTGGAGGGTCTCCTCTTACACACACACTTACACACACACACGCACACACACACACAAATACACACATACACTCTCAGAACCCCTATGTGCTCATTGCTCAAAGGCATTCCCTGTCCAATGTAAGAATGATTAATTTACTTTTCCTCTCAAATGAAATGGAGGGTCAAATTAAACTTCAATGGAACAGCAGAACCTCACAGTAATCTTGAAAGCACTCGAAACAAGAGCAATAATTGATTTGGTGCTTTTATCTTTTATGTCGTCTGAATTGGGAAGCTCACTGTTGGCCCGGAACCTCTCAGTTTGAGGTCAGAGAGAGATTTAAAATTAACGAGAAGGAAATTAAACTCATGGAAAGAGCTTGGTTGGCTAAAGTACAGACCAATCAAGTCAACCATCCAGCAGAACGAAACAGGCCTAATGCAACTATAGTGTGACAAAGTTGGTTCTAATTTACACTTTTACATTTACATTTTTGTACATTTAGCAGGTGCGCTTACCTAGAGCGACTTACAGTAGTGAGTGCATATATTTTCATCTTTTTTCAACATTTTCCATAATTCACAATGTTTTAAAGAGACAGGTCCACGATGTTATTCCAGGGTATTGTAAATCTCAAAATGAAGGGAAATAAACTTTTTATCTCTAATTCCACCATTCATTTGTGACGACAGGAACCATTTTAAATGGGGAGTAAAGCAACTGTCAGCCATATGGACACCAGTGACAGCATCGGCTCCTATAGAGGTTAGCACCACCCTCCATTGACCCCCGCAACCCACTCCCTCATCTCATCACAACAGCCCCCATCATTGGCCAAAAAACATTTATAGATATCAACGGTTCAAAGCACTACCATTTGGCAAAAGAACACACTTCACAAAATGACTTCACAAAGAAAATCACCCAAAAATCACAATTTTCATTTTCTAAGTTTACACTTCAGATGTCTTGTTTTTTTTAACAAAGTGTCCACACATTTAGCAACTGTTGATCTAAGGCACTGAAGCAACAAGTGAGCATTTGTTCTGCTGGAATGCAGGGTATGCGGAGAGAGAGAGAGAGAGAGAGAGAGAGAGAGAGAGAGAGAGAGAGAGAGAGAGAGAGAGAGAGAGAGAGAGGGTGGATAAAACTAGCCTACAACGGAGAGGCTTTTTTTCCCAGAAGTTTTTTTTCCCACCCCTATCAAAATGATTAGCTGTGCCTATAGCAATGGCCAACATGGTACAGGTCAATATTGATACAGCAGTTAAAGATACACTCAGGATCTCCACCAATAGTTTTCACTGGGGAGAGACGGGGAAAGGTAGCTGCCGGACTGAGAGGCCGGAGCTAAGAAAGGGGGGGGGGGACAAAGGATTCTTAGAGTATGAACAGTGAACATAAAATAAATGTTAGGAAAGATACTGTATGTGACGTGAGAAGAGACAGAGACACAACTTACATGTGTTTTGCACAAAATAACATGAACTTCAGAGTACCATGAGGCAGATGCTAAATTCAGCACACAAAATAATGCCGTTCAAAAGAGCAAATTGGGTTGCATCAATTAAGAATGTTTTCTGTTCAAAAGACCTACCTGTATCTAAGTGTGAGTGAATCTTAAGATAATGCCAGGTAGACTAAATTCCCTTTACATTCTAAGACACGACCACAACTACCACTGTGTGCAGATCAGAACTTGCCTGTAGCTGACATGTGTCTGATTGAAGAGCCAGTTGGTCAGCGTTTAAACTCAGACTGATAGACACTGGTGGTCAAGGCGTCTGAAAGCAGCCCAACCCCAGACTAACAGAATGTCCTGTCTGCCCTCTCAGAGTGTTGCTGAAAGCCTGGGTCACACCCCTGACAGGAGAGGCTTCACATAGAGCCTGGAGTTTCTTCCAGTGGTCAGAAAAAACTCCTGACCCTACCCATACAGACATACATATACACTGCCTCAGTACGCCAGGAGGGTCACGTCTTGGACCAAGCCTCCACACCGACATAGTGGTCTGTTAGCCTCAACACTGTACATCTATACAGATGCCATACCTCCGGGTTCCCCAACTGGTGGACCGCAGGCCAAATTTGGTCTGCAAGTGGTTTTAATTTGTCCCCACAAAAAATGTTGGATGTAAAAACTCCAGGAAATCAGCTCCAAGTGATTTAAATGTATGAAATGTGTTCCCAAGTATTCCCACGCACAACACGTGCTTGTGTACAAATCTTAGCAAGGTTCGAAATTATATGTTTTCGTCAAACATTATATCTGTTTGGGCTTCTTGCGGTCAATATGCAGTCTACAAATTATTGGTAATTATGTTCTGGCGCCCGGACCATCTACTTAAGAAAAACATTGGCCTGCGGCTGAATCTAGCAAATGATTCCTGCCAAATTTTAATTTAATCAGAAAAATGTTTACTTGTAGCATATACAAGTTTTAAAAAGGCTTCTAAAGTTTGCAATTTACACTTAATAATGACAGATTTTCCCTAATGAAAAATGTATCAACTCCTACAAAAAAATGCACATGAATTATGATCCACAACCATTCCCATTTCCTGTTGCTGTATAATTATATTTTCCTGCTGTGTGACCCTAACTCAAATTAAGATACGGCATCTGTACATGACATGAGTTACACAACATTCTGAACAAGCTAACCTCAAACGGACACAGGATACTCATCAACATATAGAACAGATTCACTGTATGTTCATACATTTCTTCGTAAGGGGGAATATATTTCCCGTAGCGCCCTGCTCTCTTCAGCTTGATCAAGTCATTTCCCCGTTGGTGTTGTTTTTCGTCCTTAAATGGCTGACACACAGAACAACCATCATTCTGCCTCAGTGAGCCAGGAGAGAATGAGATAAACACCACACACCTGTCCTGTCCAGCCTATCAGAGCACAAATACAGTGCATTTCACTACAGTACACACACAACAGACTTTAAAAAGATCAAGAAATACCAGGCTGCATCCACAAGGCATATCTAAACGGCATGAGCCTCTATCTAACTGGGGAAAACAGTTAGTCCATTATTAACATGAAGAACAAAGAAAAAAGATCAGATAACAAGTTTGAGGAATACACATAATGTAGAATCACACAGTTTAACTAGCACCTGAATTTATAGGAATCACATCATCATTTTACATATATAAAATAAATAGCTGTTTCTTGATCATGCTCACTAGCAGGGAGATTATATCTTTAACCATATATGCATCCTCCTTAACCATGCAAAATATCCTAATGAAGATAACATGCAACAAAGGTCCATTCTTACCAACGATTACACAATATATTGCACTCACTGACCTCCAAGACTGGTCAGAGCACCAAACGACAATTGTTACACTGACTAGGACGAACCTCACAGAAGTAATCCCAACCGATTAATGACATGTCCCTCACAAGTGGCCATTGGACAAGGTCATGACCTCTCAGGATATGTAAAAAAAAAATCCACATTGTTAAGACGTTATTATGAAAGTCATCTCAAAGCCTGGACAATCAAAACATGCTAAAACAAACCGCAAAAAAAAACCATTGAAAAATGGTTTCACAAAGATTTTTAAAGTGAAGTACGTGTCCGTTGCCAGTCCATCCAAACTAAATCAGAAATGACTGCAACTGATATTCGCCATTTAAGGTGACATTAAAAAAAATGTAACTGAAAAACTGCACACAAAAAAATCTTACTGGAGCTGGCTGTGGGGTTCCCCAGGGATCGGTCCCAGGGCCACTGCTATTCTTACATGGGAAAGTATATATCCAGCCAAAACTGCCAGTTATCTACAAGCATGCTAGTCTGGAGAAGCTACTGCTTGAGACAATGGGTGTCAGACTCACATCACTGACCGTGAATACAGAGCTCTGTTGTCAAGGTCCAAGAGTCCAGACCTGAACATTACGCTTGACTGTTGGGTCTGCTATGCTTTGCGTGGCAAGAAGCTGGAAAGGGAAAAAGGGAGAGGAGGGTTCCCTCTCTCTCCATGAATGGTCAGGGTAATGAGAATCACTAGCTTTTGTGAGGAACAGCATAGACAATACAGTCATAAATTGATAGGGGATTTAAATCACGTCCAATCATGCCATAAGCCAGTGATTCACAACAGCAGTGTGTTATTGCACTTTGCTAAAGCCCTGCCCTGCACTCCCAACCGCCAACAATCACACTTTGAATATGGTCAGTGACCCGAAACACAAATCATTTTGATATGATCAATGTCATGCAAGTTAATTTCCTCAATTCCATTTGTAGTGACTAGAATGACTCAAGTGTTGGTTTGTGAGCATGAAGATGAGAATGTAGTCATTAACATGTTTAAGTGCCATTAAACAATGACTGATCTGATTTTATAGCCTACTTTGCACAAAGCGACACAAGCTAGATTTGGACACTAAGACATAACGTTGTAATTTTAAAATCTGGTTCAACAATTACATGATTTTATTAGGGCTGTCAGAGTTACTCAGCTAAGTTGAGTTAACTTTTTGTAATTTTTGTGAACAATATATTTATTTTTACCCCAATTAATCGCATTATCTGAAAGCATTCAAAATACACTGAAAACATCCAAATTACATCATCTATACAGCTAAAAACAATAATTCACTTTCAACAACAATTGAGTTGACATTGAGGTTAAAGAAAGTGTGTTTACCAATTTACCTGATTTTACTTACCGTTAATTTGGACAAAATGAAAACATCAATAGTCTTAGTATTAAAAAAATCTTGAAATTACAGCTTGATTTTTATAAAATTCTCAGTTTGCAATTAATCACAACAAATTCTGCAATTAACTAGATTACATTTTTTTTTAAATAATTAGATTTTCCTAATTTAGCATGTTGGGGAGTGCATCCTCATCATCACTTCGCAGAGATAACTTCACCTGTTTTTCTATCATACATTCCTTGTAGTTTATCATTCCTCTTCACTCGAACTTAATCTTTGTTTGAGGTAACATGGGTCTCAGGCCCTCGCGTCTCTCTCCACTGCTCTGTATTCCATTTCCTAAAGGGCACTTTTTCTCCTTTCGCAAATCTGCCCTTTCCTGTATTTAGCCTAACTGTGGCCGATTACTGGAATGCTTTCTTACAGTCACTTGTTATGGTTTCAGTAACCAAATTTACATAATGGTGTGTATATTGGGCTGCAAGCACCGCGCAATGTAGTTTATTAGCGTTAGAGCAAGGTCATGAACGTTGCCTCAGGTGGTTTCAATTCAAGGTTTGCTAACTCACTGTCAGATATTTCAAGGCATAGAAGATATAGGACTTAAACGTTTCCAATAGCTGGTGTGCTAGGTAGGTTTTAGGTTTGGCTTTGCAGCACAGACTGGCATTCTGAACTGGTTCCATGAACTCACTGACTTGGTTAAATAAATCAATGAAGCAAGCTGCATGGACAAATGTGTACTATGACAGCAATGCAAACTTGAGTACCTGCCTGCCTGAGCATTTGTTGTTAAGACTAATTTGTATGAGTGACATAAGCAGGAAGTTCACCTCAGACAGACAAAACAAGTTCCATTTGTAGAGGACACCTAATTTTACCAGGCGGTGTCAGAGGAATGCTCTAAAAATTGTCAAAGACAATTTAACTTATCGTTACTCATTGTGTATTTATTCCTACTGTTATCAATTTTCTATAATTGTCTATTTTTCTCTCTGCATTGTGGGGTAAGCATTTCACTGTTAGTCTACACCTGTTGTTTACGAAGCATGTAACAAATACAATTTGATTCAATGTATTATTATTAAGTTATTAGTGAATTACCTACAATGAAAACCAAAATACATTTTCAATAGGTCATTTGTGAGGTCAAAACTGGTAATCAGTAATTGTGACATATATTGACCTTAAGCTTAAATGAACCAGCACAACCCTGAGCAGAATTTCCTCTTCCCCATGTTGATTTATTACTTTGATCAGTGAACCGGTGACCGCTCCACTCAGAAGTCCCTCAAGCTGAAAAACACCAGTCACAAGTCCTGACTCTCCAAAACCCTGTCTGATCCAGCCAGGTCAAGCACTCTGCCTGACCTCGCTCTCCTCTCCAGACAAAGGCTGAGATTCCTCAGAGGCCTGGACGACATGGCACTGCTCTACTGGGAGGGAGGAGAGGGGTACCACCACATCCATCCAACCCCCCTCACAGACAATCATTACCCAGGAGAGGGATTAGCGAACCTGGGTCTGGTCCAAGCCAAGGGCCCGACCCAACAGCACCGGCAGCACAGGAATGCAATAATCACACAGGCAAGAGCAATCAACCCCTTTTTAATCTGCATTTACTCTTCCATTTTAAAAGCATTTTCCCAATGGATTAGAAATGCACCACTTCAGATTACTGATGGGTTGAAGAGGAGGAACGACCATTCATTACTGGAGTACATTACACTCTGGATGGAAGCTGCTGTGAAAATGGGCCCTCTGAAGCCCTGGTGCTAATTTTCATTATCTTATAGTTCAGGTGTTTAATCTAAACTGGATGTAATTCATGTTATAGGACCTACAAGGAAGACTGTATAGAATGTATAGGATAAATATAAGACAGACTCAGAGACAAAACTGTTTTGTTTTTTTCATTCCACGTCCATGTCTGTCCTACCCCACCTTCCCCCTACTCCCACCCTTCTAAAATATGTGGAGTAGAAAAGCTCAAATACTCCCCTCTATCTCTCTGTCTCTCTCCCACTGAGCCGGCCACAGAAGGAATTCCTCATCTGAGAGGTTCTGCTTTGAATGACTACCTTCTGCTATATACTGTATGTCCAACACGAACAAATGACAGCATAACGATATTTTTTCCTTTGTTACTAGCTTCAACAATTTTAACAACACAAACAACATCTAGATAACAAGATAGACATTGCCCTCTGTTATTATTGGGATTTTCTTCTTTGGCTCTATATTTCAAAAGTATAGATATCAAAGAATAACTATGAGGTAAAGTGCAGACTGTCAGCTTTAATTTGAGGGTATTTTCATCCATATCGGGCGAACCGTTTAGAAATGACATCACTTTTTGAACATAGTCCCCATATTTTAGGGGACCAAAAGTATTGTGGCAAATTCACTTATGTGTATTAAAGTAGTTCAAAGTTAAGTATTTGGTCCCATATTTCTAGCACGCAATGATTACATCAAGCATGTGACTCTACAAATGTGTTGTATTGTAAATAAATATTCTACATGAATGTGGATGCTACCCTTACTACAGATAATGCTGAATTAATCGTGAATAATGATGAGTGGGAAAGCACAAATATCATACCCCCTTAACTTACAACTTAAAGGGCTTGTAAGTAAGCATTTCACGGTAAGGTCTACCTGTTGTATTCTGTGCATGTGACAAATACAGTTTGATTTGATTTGAAAATGCTAACCTCCCCTGTTATTGTAATGGTGAGAGGTTAGCATGTCTGGGGGTATGATATTTGTGCGTCCGTAACTTTCTCACTCATCATTATTGACGATTCATTCAGGATGATCTGTAATCATGGTAGCATCCACATTCATGTAGGTATGTTTAGAAACATATTATATTCTTATTTACAATAAAAGTGACTCCAAAATTACACAATACATTATTTACCATTCATTTATATTTGGCACAATCTGAATAACCTGAAACACAACCAAAACAAAGAGCAAATGCATCCACCAAATGTGCAGAGTCACAAGCTTGATGCAGTCATTGAGTGCTATAAATATAGGACCAAATAGTACACTTTTTACTACTTTAATACATATATTAGTGAATTTGTCCGAATATATTTGCTCTCCTAAAATAGGGGGACTATGTACAAAAAGTACTGTAATTTCTAAACGGTCAACCAATATGGTTGAAAATACCCTCAAATTAAAGGTGGCAGTCTGCACTTTAACATCGTAGTTTGATTTCAAATCCAAACTTGTAGATGGACTATCATAATATCAAGAAACTACCTGTTGATAAGCAACAGCTTGCTAAGGTTATGGTTAGGTTTAAAATACAGGTTAGGATAAGGATTAAGGTTAAGTTCATTGCAAACACTAACCTCTAATACATGGGTTAAAGACTCAAATGAGGCATTTAAGAGAGAGAAAGAGAGAGGGAGAGAGAGAGAGAGAGAGAGAGAGAGGGAGGGAGAGTCAGAGAGAGAGAGAGAGAGAGGGAGTCAGAGAGAGAGAGAGGGAGAGAGAGAGAGAGAGAGAGAGAGAGAGAGGGAGAGGGAGGGAGTCAGAGAGAGAGAGAATCAGAGAGAGAGAGAGAGAGAGAGGGAGGGAGAGTCAGAGAGAGAGAGAGAGCGAGTGAGAGGGAGAGCCAGAGAGAGAGAGAGAGAGGGAGAGTCAGAGAGAGCAAGAGAGAGAGAGATAAAAAAGGGTCAGTGACCGCACAGCCAAGGACAGGCCAGGAGAGAACAGAAACAGGTGGACTGGGGCAAATTGTGTACACTGCCTTTGACTAACACCTAAGCTAAACCGGGAGTTCCATTACACTACATTTTCCACAATACACCAGGGGATACATCCACATTCAGGCAAGCATTGTAACCATTCACTATCATCCCAATGATCATTTTGCTTCTCTAGTCCAAACTCTGAACTCACCTTTGGAGTGAAAAGCTTCCTTGAGGTGAAGTAAGACGTCGGCAAACTTGCGCACATCGTTGACCAGCTGCATGATGTAGTCTGGGTCGGTGGTGCCGACTGGGGCAGGAGCATCCACACTGTCCAATCCAGAGCTGACGGAGCTGCTCTTGGCTCCTCTGCCACCCGTCCCCCAAGTCCCTGATCCGGTACTCGCCGTGGTACCCGTACTAGTGCCCATGCCCGTGCCAGGGAACAACGGGAAGAAGTGGGAGTTGGAGGTGCGTGAGATGCCCAGCAATCGTTTGTTCCCTCCGCTGGTACCACCTCCACCACCACTACCACTGCTACTGCTGCCTCCACCACTGCTCTGCCTCAACATCCCAACCGTAGCCAGCATGCACTCCTGTCCAGGCCTGGTAGCCCCCTTGCCTTGCACCTGTAGTCCTGCCTGGCTCTCTGCTCTGTATTGTTCAGATCCCACACTGTTCCAGACCATGGATGGATGATCCTGTGCAGGGAGAGAGATATGTGTTTAGACAGACATGACCGCCGGCTAAAACAAGAGGAAGGATCATGATTCATGAATAGCATCCAATATCTACACTCTTAGAAAACAAAAGTGCTATCTAGAACCTAAAAAAAGTTATTTGGCTGTCGCCATAGGAGAACAGTTTGAAGAACCCTTTTGGTTCCATGTAGAACCCTTTTGATTCCAAGTAGAAACATTTTGGGTTCCATGTTGAACCCTTTCCACAGAGGGTTCTATGCTGGACACAAAAGGGTTCTACCTGGAACCAAAAAGGGTATTACATTATACAACCAAATAGGGTTCTCCTATATGCGACAGCCGAAGAACCCTTTTGGGACCCTTTTTTTCTAAGAGTGTAGGCACCATGAATAGACTTTCATACTGCAGCTAAACATCATCTGCTGAATTCTCCAACAACTAACCACTCATCAACAGCCATGGTCAGAGTAAAAGACTCAACTCTCAAAACAGATCAAACAAACCTTATAAAAGAAATAGGGATATGTCTTTCAGAGATGTGTCAATGTTGCATTTGTAAAAACTGAAGAGTTCACTGATGTAACACTAAAAGGGGCAATAGTACTGGATCTACAGTGAACAACAATATAAACGCAACATGTAAAGTGTTGGTATTATTATTGGACCATGCTGGTCATTTATGAACATTTGAACATCTTGGCCATGTTCTGTTATAATCTCCACCCGGCACAGCCAGAAGAGGACTGGCCACCCCACATAGCCTGGTTCCTCTCTAGGTTTCTTCCTAGGTTTTGGCCTTTCTAGGGAGTTTTTCCTAGCCACCGTGCTTCTACACCTGCATTGCTTGCTGTTTGGGGTTTTAGGCTGGGTTTCTGTACAGCACTTTGAGATATCAGCTGATGTACGAAGGGCTATATAAATACATTTGATTTGATTTGGTCCCATGTTTCATGAGCTGAAATGAAAGATCACAGAAATGTTCCATATGCACAAAAAGCTTTTTTCTCTAAAATGTTGTGCGCCAAATTGTTTACATCCCTTTTGGTGAGCATTTCTCTTTTGCCAAAATAATCCATCCACCTGACAGGTGTGGTATATCAAGAAGCTGATTAAACAGCATGGTCATTAACAGGTGCACCTTGTGCTTGGGAAAATAAAAGGACACGCTAAAATGTGCAGTTTTGTCACACAACACAATGCAACAGATGTCTCAAGTTTTGAGGTTGCCTGCAATTGTCATGCTGACTGCAGGAATGTACACCAGAGCTGTTGCCAGATAATTTAATGTTAATTTCTCTACCATAAGCCGCTTCCAACGTAATTTTAGAGAATTTGGCAGTATCTCAAACCTGCCTAACAACCACAGACCTCGTATGTGTATGGCATTGTGTGGGCTAGCGGTTTGCTGATGTCAACGTTGTGAACAGAGTGCCCTATGGTGGAGGTGGGGTTATGGTATGGGCAGCCATAAGCTACGGACAACAAACACAATTGCATTTTTATCATTCATCCGCCACCAACACCTCATGTTTCAGCATGATAATGCACAGCCCCATGTCACAAGGAACTGTACACAATTCCTGGAAGCTGAACATGTCCGAGTTCTTCCATGGCCAGCATACTCACCAGACATGTCACCCATTGAGCATGTTTGGGATGCTCTGGATCGACGTGTATGGCAGCGTATTCCAGTTTCTGCCAATATCCAGCAGCTTTGCACAGCCATTGATGAGTAGTGGGACAACATTCCACAGGCCACAATCAACAGCCTGACTCTATGCGAAGATGTGTCACGCCGCACGAGGCATGGTGGTCACACCAGATACTGACTGGTTTTCTGATCCATGCCCCTACCTTTTGTTTCAAGGTATCTGTGACCAACAGATGCTCATCTGTATTCCCAGTCGTGTGAAATCCATAGATTAGGGCCTAATGTATTTATTTCAGTTGAATGATATCCTTATATGAACTGTACCTCAGCAAAATCTTTAAAATTGTTGCATGTTGCGTTTGTATTTTTATTCAGTATATTTTGAGAGAATGTGCTCGGTAACAAGGCAACCAGGCTCTTTCAGAGGCCTTGTCTGTCTCACTGAGTCTCACTGGGGTTCGGAGGCATAATGAGTGCTAGAGTGGCCCTCTTGCATTAGGTTGGAGAAAAAAGGGAAGACAAATGAATGCAGGCCTAGCTAGCAGCACTCCCTATAATCATCTCAACATCACATCTCACTACCGTGGCAGTGGCTTATTGGGGCTCCGCACATCCTTCTTTACCAAACATGAACTTTACAGGAGACCAGAGAGAACACACACGCACACAAACATGCACATAACCACCAGACATGACAACATTGGATTTAAATAGAACATTTCTATTCAGTTTCATAAATCAGTTTTTTCAATGATTAGCCTACAGTATAACTCATTTGTAAAGAATCTGTAAATTACTGAATCACTCTCTGGAGTTAAAGACTAAACCAATCGGGAGGTATGGGGGCACAGCTTGTAGTAGGAATCCCATTAGGGACCATTTACTGGTCATCTCCATATCCCACTGTGACCACCACATGTTGGATAGAAAGACCCCGGTGCTTACCCTACTGGATTAACCTAAATCGACCTAGACTTAGTTTAAATTTAGATCAGCCTAGATATTGGGAGCCATTATTATTAGACTTTACAAATCCCAAATCAGTGCATCATTTATCAAGAAGAAAAAAACAGCATATAGATTATCATATAACTAAGTAAAAGTGTTTTGTTCATATTAACACATGCAAACTAGACAATCTAATACATTTTGAAAAATGATCATTAAATATGCATCACATTTTTCTTTCAAACATTGTAATACCTGTTAAATGACAACATTAGGATGATACAGTTTGTTTCTAAATAAATAACAGTTTAAATATTGAATAATATTGAATTAAATTGATACATTATAGTTAAGGGAGTATTGTATTGAATTTGCATGTGTTATTGCAGTATTATGAACACGTTTGTATGTATTATACACACTTTTTTCATAATTATAAGTGGACAACATAATTATAAATGGACAACATTTTACACGTTTTCTCTTAACGTTACCCCTGTATCTTTCATCCAAATAATCTGGCCTAGCTAAGAAATGCAGAAGTTTCTGCACCTTGTAGCCAAAAGCAATATTGTGGAAGCTATTCTGAAAATATAGTGGACCAAACTACCAAGTACTTCACACTGGAAGAAGTTAAGCTAATCTAAATATATTTTACGTAACAAAAGTTACTTTGAAAAAGTAGTTCATAGGCCTACATCCAAGTCTGATGCCGAAAAAGAAAGGACATTATTGCCTACTTAAACCATATTGTCTCTTCTTTTTGCAAAACAAAATGTGGTTCCAGCAGTTAGCTGGACATGGCACACGAAAATAACAATTAACGTTAACTACTGAAAACACTACCAAGACTAGAATTTAGTTAAACTACCACGAAGCTACAGCAAAATGTGGTTAAATTACTAGTTGCACTGTAGTTCACTACTCCTCAGCACTGGCCAAAAGTCATTCCATTGCTGAGATTACACGCATTTTATTATGTTTTGTTCTTTGTATTTTGCTCAATATCTAACCAAAATAACAACGTTTTCTCCGTATAGAAGTAATAATCTTCTTCACATCTCTAGGTGCCTATATGGATGCAATGGTTCACTAAATCAAAAAATGATAGCCGCCACATAGAAGTCTTTCATCAAATGCAGCAACCCACTCACCTGCTGTACAGTCCTGAAACATTGCACCTTCAAAAATCCCCGCTGTCGTAGAGTACAGAATCCAGTTATAGGTTATGTCTTTCTTTCCTAAACATCTGTGAATGACCCTTCTACAATAGTTTCCGAAACGGGAATTGTGGGATCGCCGCCGCTCAGCTCGCTCTCGGGCACGAACGTCCTCCTCCTCCTCTTCTCACGTGACACAGTAGGTAGGCTAACGTGTGATTGGTTGTTCTAGGCGTCTCGTAAAGAAGAGGTTTGGGTCCCCTGCCCGCAACAACAGGTGTCCAATATTTTTGATGCGTCCTGTACTCAAATTGTAATCTTTCGGGTCTATGTCAATATTGGTATCTTCTCACTCAAACTGAACAATAGGCTTGGAGGGAGATAGATGCATTGTTTAATTTCCCCCAATAAAAACGAACATGTGTAGCCTATACACTGTAATAGGCCTGTATGGTTATGTGCATTGTTCCGTTAAATGCTGCAGGGCTACAGTAAAATGGTTGTATCAGTTGGCTACATTTAATGTCCATCCATATCAGCTAAAATAAGAATGGAAGAAGACTAGGCTACAATATGTATAAGAGTATGGTCTTGGCCTTGTCAGTATTTCTACCTACTCAGTGGCTGGGAATGCCACCTTGTGAGCAGAAGAAACAGTTAAAAGATTGGAAGAGTTTTTTTTTGACCCAATCAATTCTATAGCCCTTTAATCCACCCAGTGGTAGAAGTGTGCTAACGCACTGCACTCATATCGTTAGAATAACGAGATTCATACGATATTCGAATTTGGATCCACTCTATTCCTATCCCCTGATGTTGGTGCCAAACTCAGACTGCACATTTTTTGCTGTTTGTTTATGTTGTCAGCGTTTTGAAACATGATATTCCTACTTTTAGACATCTTCCACATTTAAAGGGATATACAAGATCACACACGTGGGTAATATGTTAATACTGTTTATAACAGTTTAAAGTTAGTCTACTGTACATATCACTGACTGGATAATATGTTTTTTATTTTACCTTTATTTTACCAGGGAGTCATACTGAGACCAATGTCTCTTTTACAGACGAATTACATAAATTACAGAAAATACACAAATCAAAACATAAATTCAAAATGCAAGCAGAAAGAAAAACACAGTCATAACATAAACCCATTCATCAGTAATAAGGTCCTCAGTCAGCTTTCTGAATGGCCCTACAGACAACAGAACATTTTGAAGATTGTTCCACAAATAAGGTGCAAGAAAACTTAAAGCTGATTCGCCTAAACCAGTAGAGACCAAAGACATTTCCAGAGTTAGCCATCCCTGAGACCAGGTGTGGTAACTCATATGTCTACAGTTTAGTAATGACGTTAAGTACAGTGAGACTTTTTGTAAAATGGCTTTATAAATGAAAACATAGCAATGTATCCAACCTACATGTCATTAAAGAGGGCCAACCAACTGTCTGGTAGAGAATGCAGTGATGAGTACTAAATTGTCCCCCGTAATAAAGTGCAGTGCGCTATGATAAACTGCATCTATCGGCTTTAATGAAGTGGCATCTGTGTTCCTTTAGATGATGTCGCCATAGTCTAGGACCGATAGGAATGTTGACTGAATCATTTGCTTTCTACTATTTAGCGAGACGCAGGACCAGGTTCTACAGAAGAAGCTCATTCTTTGGAATATCCTCATGTCGTATAACTATCCATGGGACTTAGAATAGGCTACACAATAGGGCCGAGCTGGATATTCTGATCTGTTTCTAAGCCAAGGTCAGTTATTTGAACTATCCCCTCTACCCCACAGACCTATGCTCTCACTCGTCAGCAATGACACACTGCTCTCATTTGTTCCCTCCCCACTACCAAAGATGATCTATTATATCATCAAGTGACTGCTCTAACAATGGAAATACATGTCTTCAAAGATGGAAGGCAGGCGAGAGGAGGCAACACCAGGTTGGATCATTTTAGCCAATAAAAGGGTAGATATGCAAGTGAACAACCAGTGGTGGAAAAAGTACCCAATTGTCATACTTGAGTAAATTAAAGATGCCTTAATAGAAAATGACTTGGGTAAAAGTGAAAGTCACCCAGTAAAATACTACTTGAGTAAATGTAAAAAAAAATCTCTGTGGAAGTCGGGGTTGAGAAGATGAAAATTCCTGGAGCAGTTGGGGCTCGACGATTGAAGCGTATGTTCAATGGAAAGAAGATAGTGAGAACGTGTTAATGTTTTTTGAAGGGTGAAAGAGGCTGTTCAGTGTGTCTGTCTCTTATGCCAAGGCATCGAGAAAAGTTCAAGGATATTCTAGTGCTTCTGTTGCCATGGAGACACCACATTCCAGTGCCGTGGGTGCCATTCGCAAGGTGCAGGACCCAGGTACCCTTGAAGAAAGTAGATGTTGGGGCATTTATTGCTATGGTGAGAAACTGCACTGCAGGAGTGGATAAGAACTCAAGAAAGATCAATATCATTGTATCTGCAGCTGAACGCTTCTTGAGAATGAAGGATGTAATGGTTGAGGAGCTGCATGGTGGACTGACTGCAGCAGCATCCTCTCAGGTCACTGGATCTGAGTAGAGCTCTGAGTGGATTTGATTTGATTTTTTAAATGATTTTTAAAATTATTTATTGAATATTCGAAACATACAATATACTTGTAGTGAAGCCGCTCAATAACTACATCATACCAGTCATCCAACAACTACATCATACCAGTCATCCAACAGATTCCCATTCAGAGCGACACACAGAAGCACCCAGGGTCAATGCCCTGCTCAAGGGCATGTTGACCGATCTACCACCAGGCCAAAAAACATGAACCCTCCAAGCTTCCCCCACGGTTCCCCAATAGCTGTCCCTCAACCATTCGAGACCCCTCCCACAGTCCCCCCCCCCCCAGGAAGAAAATCAAATCAAAAATACAATTAATTCCATTCCCCACCCCCAAGAACCCCCCAATGCACCAACAACCAAGAGAATGAACTAAAAGAAAAAAGGAAAAGACAGAAGAAAACAGCAAACAACAATGCAAAAATATTTGTTTAAATTAATATAAAACAAAGAACATCAAGGACAATTAAAATCATAACAGCAATCCCAACTATATATGTTTGTGTGCGTGTCTGGCACTATTACATGTATGTGTGTGTTCTTGTATGTGTTTATTTGAATGAGAGTGTGTGTATATGTATGTGTACAAACACCTGCACGACATCAGCCTCAGGCAAACCGGCATTAGTTGTAAAAACACTGCCACCTAGTGTCATTCAAATGTACTTTTTATTATGTTTTTTTTTTACTATTTTTATTTTTTTTGTTTTATCTTTGACCATCATTCTGTCTCTCACACAACAACTCCACTCCTAATTGTCTCCAATTCCACATAACAACCCTCAGCTTCCCTCAGCCCATCCCATCTATCTCTGCTGGCCATCCACTTTGGGTTTCTACGCAACACATATCTCTCAACTATGCTGTGATGTTTAACATACAATTTCAATCTATCTAATCGAATAGAATCCACAGATTGTGAGTTGAAGATAAATACTTTAAATAAGAGTAGTAGTATTTTAGTAATTGACTGACCCGATCTCTCCAGATCTCCTAACAGTACTATTTCTAGGGTCAATTTTAGATCAATGCTATGCATTTTCAGCCATTCCTGAACCTGAGACCAGAAACAGGCTACCTGAAAAGCATGAAGTCTTTAATCTTGCGTTGTTTTAAATATCAACTCATACACCCTGTACCATGGAATCGGCACATCAAAAATCTCTTCACAACTATTTTGCTATCTGCATGGCACAGTTGTCAATATCCTGGTTCTCAAATGAAAGTGGTATACTTTCCAATTTAAACTATTTTTATTCCTCTGCCAGTTTTGATCCTTTATATTGGGCAGACAGACCAGTTCCCTACCTCCTCCTGCTGCCACCCGCCTCCTCCATTTTTGGGACAATGCTGTAATCAATTGGTTGTACTCTTGGATTGAGCAGACCTTTCCGTACAATTGTGATGACTCCATGAAGAATATAACTCTACCTTTCTAATTTACAATATAATTTAAGAACAAAATACCATAAATACTGGTATTTTATCAACCAGCACATTTGAGTTCAGCCATAATATTTGTTGTAATATTTGTTCTATCTTTTCAGGGGGATGGAATTGAAATTGTAGCCAGCTCTGAAATGCTTGTTTGAAAAAGTGTAAAGTACTCTGAGTGTATTTTGATGCTTTTTGTTTTTGTTTTGTGTTTTGTTTTCGGATTTTTGAGCAGATTCAAAGTTTTAGTTTATTGCCCCTCTTTTTTATTTCCCACATCCAGTAGTGGGCAGCAATGTACCGTTTCCAGTGACGTCTGCCCTAAAACCAGTTTTGCCAACATAGGGACATCGTCGCTAGATTTCTAAGGTTTTCAGAGCCCTCCAGCAACTTGTATTGGTAAAAGAGTATACAGTGTTACTGTAAGTCTGCCACAGCGACTTTGGATTGATTTTGCGACTTCCCTGTTTGTGTGTATGTGGCCGCCTGGCTGAGTTCTGCTGGACTGCTCCCTCTCTGTGCCTCCGCCTCCACCTGCTGCTGCGTGAGTGCACCTGTCACTTGCGACCCTTCCCCCGCCTCTCTTCACTCTCCACTCTCTCCCCCGCCTCTCTCCTCTCTCCTCTCTCCCCTACCTCTCTCTTCTCTCCATTCTCTCCCCAGCTCTCTCTTCTCTCCACTCTCTGTATGTGGCTTCTATGAAAGTGACCTGGGTTTGCATGTGATCAGAGGTAAATTCATTCTGCCAATTCTGTTGAGAAATGTTTCTTAAACAGAAGCAAACAGACGAAATGGTGATAAACATACCTGAATTTGTCCAATCTCTGACTTGCAACTGTTGGACTGATGATTACACTCTAGATCAGCCAGATGCAGCCTTTATTTCTCAAATGACTTTGTAAACTTTCATTCACAGGCTAGGTTGTAGCAACCTCATGATGGGTATAGGGAAAAATGTTGTATCATGTAGTAGCCTAAACCTATCGATGTTACATTGATCTGGGTGAATTGAATTTGAATGGCAGTCATCCAATATGCTGTAATAGAAAAAAGGCCATGCTCATAAAAAAAATCATTGTCCTCCCTCATCTTAACCGCCACTGGCATATACCTGTCATTAAAAATATGAACGCATGTAGAACGCTGATTGGCCAGCTCATCCTCCTCAGGACGATGACATCATCCTCTATGAGGAAATAGCAAGCATTCTTTTACATTTCTTTTCTCCAATGTATGCACTGACCTCAAATACGAGTATAGGATGAGTCAACAACATTATTTGGGTATGAGTTAACAAAATATGAACTTTTAAAAGTGAATTTTCCCTGTACAATTACTATATAACAGCAAACCTTTCCATCTGCCCAATGGAAAAATGTGTAGAATTGCAGGAAATTAGCTTTAAAACAGCAGAATGTCCTTGTTTTCCCATGAAAACATACATTCAATTAGTTGCAAAATGAATAGGAAATATAGTCAAGACGTTGACAAGGTTATAAATAATGATTTTGAATTGAAATAATAATTGTGTCCTTCAAACTTTGCTTTCGTCTAAGAATCCTCCATTTGCAGCAATTACAGCCTTTCAGACCTCTGGCGTTCTAGTTGCCAATTTGTTGAGGTAATCTGAAGAGATTTCACTCCATGCTTCTTGAAGCACCTCCCAAAAGTTGGATTGGCTTGATGGGCACTTCTTACGTACCATACGGTCAAGCTGCTCCCACAACAGCTCAATAGGGCCATTACATTATAGACAGAATACCAGCTGACTGCTTCTTCCCTAAATAGTTCTTGCATAGTTTGAAGCTGTACATTGGGTCATAATCCTGTTGTAGGAGGAAATTGGCTCCAATTCAGCTCCGTCCACAGGGTATGGTATGGCGTTGCGAAATGGAGGGATAGCCTTTCTTTCTTCAAGATCAATTTTACCCTGTACACATCTCACACTTTACCAACACCAAAGCACCACCAGATGGCCTCCACCATGCTTGACAGATGGCATCAAGCACTCTTCCAGCATATTTTCATTTTTTTCTGCATCTCACAAATGTTCTTTGTGATCCGAACACAAACTTAGATTTGCCTGTTCATAACACTTTTTTCCAATCTTCCTCTGTCCAGTGTCTGTGTTCTTTTTCCAGTCTTAATCTTTTCTTTTTATTGGCCCGTCTGAGATATGGCATTTTCTAAGCAGATCTGCCTAGAAGGCCAACATCCCGGACTCGCCTCTTCAGTGTTGACATTGTGGGTACTATTTAATGAAGCTGCCAGTTGATGACTTGTGAGGCGTCTGTTTCTCAAATTACACACTCTAATGTATTTGTCCTCTTGCTCAGTTGTGCACCGGGGCCTCCCACTCCTCTTTCTATTCTGGTTAGAGACAGTTTGCGCTGTTCTGTGAAGGGAGTAGAACACAGCGTTGTACGAGATATTCAGTTTCTTGGCAATTTCTCGCATGGAATAGCCTTAATTTCTCCGAACAAGAATAGGCTGACGAGTTTCAGAAGAAAGATCTTTGTTTCTGGCCATTTTGAGCCTGTAATTGAACCCACAAATGCTGAAGCTCCAGATACTCAACTAGTCTAATTGCTTCTTTAATCAGGACAACAGTTTTCAGCTGTGCTAACATAATTGCAAAAGGGTTTTCTAATGATCAATTAGCTTTTTTAAATGATAAACTTGGATTAGCTAACACAATGTGCCATTGGAACACAGGAGTGATGGTTGCTGATAATGTGCCTCTGTATGCATATGTAGATATTCCATTAAAAATCAGCTGTTTCCAGCTTCAATAGTCATTTACAACATTAGTTATGTCTACCCTGTATTTCTGATCAATTTGATGTTATTCAAAAATGAGCTTTTCTTTCAAAAACAAGGACATTTCTAAGTGACCCCAAACTTTTGAACGGCAGTGTGTATTATATTTTTTTAATGCGCTTGCGCAAATATACATATTACATCATGACCTCATCTAGCGACTTCTATTGACAAACGGAGTAACCTAATGTAGCAGGCATGAAAGAAACTTGATTCATGAAAGAAACTTGATTTTGCGTTGTTGGTGATAGGGGCACTTGATTCAGCAGCCCTAGTGCTGTTGGTGGTAGGGGCACTTGATTCAGCATCCCTAGTGCTGTTGGTGGTAAGCACACTTGATTCAGCAGCCCTAGTGCTGTTGGTGGTAGGCACACTTGATTCAGCAGCCCTAGTGCTGTTGGTGGTAAGCACACTTGATTCAGCAGCCCTAGTGCTGTTGGTGGTAGGGGCACTTGATTCAGCAGCCCTAGTGCTGTTGGTGGTAGGGGCACTTGATTCAGCAGCCCTAGTGCTGTTGGTGGTAAGCACACTTGATTCAGCAGCCCTAGTGCTGTTGGTGGTAGGGGCACTTGATTCAGCAGCCCTAGCGCCAGGAAGGCAAAGTGTTCCCATTTTGAACTATTTCATGTGTCTGAATGTAGAATCAAGTGCACTTATAGGACTACCGCTGGCCAATCAGATAGCTCAGATCACCGTGTCTGCACGGTTTCCTCGAGCCACAGATTGTAAAAAGAAGCCTCACTTCAAACACACAGCAAAGTTGATACTGTGAGATTTAAAAACTTTCATACAATGACTTGAGAGAGACTGAACGAATACAGTGAAGAGCTGCTATTTTGATGAGTAAGTTCATGTTGAAATTGTTATTCATTACTGTCAACACTTTGTTCAACACTTTTATAAACCATAAAATGCGCATTCTCCCTACTTCCACTCATGCTACAACCAGCACTGCAGCTGCAATGAATATGTAAATATGCAAAGTGTTGCGTTGTTATTGTTAGTGGCTTGTGTCTTTTTTCAATCTCTCGGGTCATAGGAGTAACAACATGAATTGGTGCATGAGGCAGAAATAATGCAGCCCAACTTGAGTTTCACCACCAGCTGGAAGACTGTGTCAAAGACAGTACAGTATGAAGATGGGCAAAAACTGCAAGTGCTGGTTAAGTGTTTGTTTTTTTTTTGGGGGGGGTTGAAGTGAGAAAGAGGATTATTTAAGAGACTGTTTGAAGAGGTAGGGTTTCAGATGTTTGAAGATGGGCAGGGACTCTGCTGTCCTTGCTTCAGGGGGAAGCTGATTCCACCATTGGGGTGCCAGGACAGAGAAGAGCTTGGACTGGGCTGAGCAGAAGCTGCCCTCCCAAGACAGCTGAGGTTGCAGAACAGAGTGCTTCTCTAACCCCAAACCCCGGCCTAGTCTTCCCGGAAGTCTTGCGATGTTGCGCCTCTGGGTTTAGAAACTCTGTGACTGTGTCCCCTATTCTCAGCGGAGGGAGGGAGAGTGGAGAGATGGTGAGTCGGGTGAGGCACGGTGCTCCCTCCATCAATCTGGTAAAAAAAAGCCATCAGTCCAGTAATTCTTTTAAATAAAACATATCCCACTCACTCAGCTGTTCCTCACAAGTAAATACAAATTATTACCAGTGTGATCAGATAACTACATTTTTTAATTATAATTTTGAAATAGTCTGAAAAGAACAACATGTATTGGGCCTATAGCCACCTGCACAAACCTCATTGCTGCAGAACTGCTTTTAAGTGGTTAATGTTGCATAGGCTTACGTTTTTTTTTAAAGTCATATTTAAAAAACAATCTGAGCTGTAGATCTCAGCTTGCATTTTGACTCAGTGGTCACGGTTGGTGACCACTGCCCTACATACATGGTCTTGTCAAGAAGAAAAAAATCTGTCAGGGGAGGTTCTCTTCGGCACTGTTCAACCAATCCAGTTAATGTGGAGGAGGAGTTAAGATGGAGTGTTACCGCAGAGTTTCTAAACCCAGAGGCGCAACATCGTGAGACTTCCGTCAACGCTTGTGAAACAGACCAAACAGACTAGGCGGGGGGGTGGGGGGTGGGGGGGGTTGGATATTGAGAAGTCAATGAGAGAAGTGAAAATGCCTTCCTTAGTTGTTCATTTTCTCGAAATCTAAAGGCATAACCTAGATTCTAGCATATGTCTTAAAGCTGCAATATGTAACTTTTTGGGTGAACTGACAAAATTCACATAGAAATGTGAGTTACAGATCTGTGATTCTCATTGAAAGCAAGTCTAAGAAGCAATATATCTGTTCTATGTGTGCTATTTCTATGCTTCCTGTTTTTAAGTTTTGTCTTTGCATCTTTTGCTTTCGGTTTTATACACCTGCTTCAAACAGCTGAAAACACAATATTTTTAGTTATGGAAATCATATTTCACAGCGGTTTAGATGGTACAATGATTATCTACACTATGCTTGTTTGTTTTGTCACATAAACTGAAAATAGGCAAACTATTAGAATTTTAGAAACCAAGAAATAGCGGAGAGATTCCTGCATAGTGCAACTCTAAGTAGTTGAACATGTTATTACTATAACCTAGTGAAAGTGACAAACTGACACGTTTTCATTTTTGTCAAAAACAGATTTATAGCGAACGAGTGCCTTTGATATGAAGGCCTGCACATGCTCAGTTTGGCTCGAGATGAGTTTTAGACTCGGTTATGTGTTTCTACTTGAGACTATAAGTGTGATCTGGGATTTCTATTAGAGAAGCAGTTGCAGCCTATCTTCGTACTGTACTGTCTTTGGTGTCACCTTGTTAATATTCAAAAGTGGAATTCACTTCACAGACTCTCTTTCCATTTCCCCTGAAAACCGGAACATCCGGTTGTTGGGGACTTGGCAGAGAGGCTACAAATGGAGCAGCCTATAGCTACTTTCCTTGAAATATAGTTGCCAACTCTGCGGCTCAGCTGGTACTCTAGGAAACATGGCAGCCGTCAGTAAATATTTTACAGCTAAAAACTCCTCGATAGCTGGGGGAGTCCTACTCGCTTTATGCATCCTGAAGCAAAGAAGAAGAGGAGGCAAGTCAAGCAGGTATGTTGCTGAATAAATTATAATCTTGGTTGTACTTTAATTGTGCATTGCTAGAGTGCCCATGCCACCGGTTCTTGACTGAGGTAAAAGGAGTTTTATATTGGATATTCAGTGGATATGATTTTTTTCTCTATATTGAACTAATTATGCCATGACTATGAAAATGTTATATTCTGAATCAGGGGTGGATGGAGAACAATCCACTCAACCTTTTGTTGTTATAAAAAAAAATCTGATTCCAGATTTCAATCTTCAATAGATCTTACACAGAGCGTGTCATGATTATGAAAATCGTTATGTTCTGAATCAGGGGAGAATGGACAAAAATCCAGTTCATTTGTATTTATTATAATTTTTTTCCACTTTCAATCTTCAATAGTTCTTACAAAAATGTGCCATGACTATGAAAATTACATATTCCAAATGAAAGGGAGGATGGAGAAAAATACCTGTTTTTTGTAGTAGTTGAAATGTAATTATGATTTTTTTGGTGGATTATTTATATTTTTAGGGTGGCTTTAAATATTCAAAAGCACTCTGCTTCGAAATGCTCGTTTTAAGGTGGACCTAATCACTGCATGTGGTGTTGCAGCCAGAGTGAATGGGTCCGTTCATTAATCACTCTCCTGATCCCACCCCAACAACCTGCCTCTTTAAGAGAAAGAGACAATCCCGAAAGCAGTTAGTTATTTTCGAAAAAATATCAACATTTCAAACCAAAAATTATGTGGATTGTTCTCCATCCTCCCCTTTTCAGAATATATATACTTTTTATAGTCATGGCATGCTTTGTGTAAGACCTATTGAAGTCTGAATATCCAATATAAAACTAATTTTACCTTGGTGTGTTCTTGTATCACAGAATTTGTGGCCAGCAATCCAAGTTAGACAGAATTATTGAATGTCCAATTTGACATATGTAATGTCTTAAATCTGAAAGTCAGTGATGTATTGCAGTTATATAATATTGCGGTTATCCATAAGAGACAAGGGTTGACGCAAACGGGGTGGCAGGGTAGCCTAGTGGTTAGAGCGTTGGACTAGTAACCGAAAGGTTGCAAGGTCATATCCCAGAGCTGACAAGGTACAAATCTGTCATTCTGCTCCTGAACAGGCAGTTAACCCACAGTTCCTAGGCCATCATTGAAAATAAGAATTTGTTCTTAACTGATTTGCCTAGTTAGATAAAGGTAAAAAAAACAACATATGTTGCAGTAATTATGTGTTATTATATCTCTGATGTAAGTCTCCGTTCTCATTTGCAAACAGGTCTTCATAGCCTGGGTCAGCAGGATAATTGGGGCAAATGTTGCTAAATTTAGTAACAAAGACAACACTGTCAGTTTTCCCGCAAGATACAATGACGCTTATTAGCAGCATGCAGCCTGTCAGTAGTATATTGAAAGTTCATTGGACAGTTACAAATTGCTTATTCATTTCAGGTTAAATGCCGTGTCAAGACTCCTTGTGACCTTAGTTTAGCCTACACAACATACACTTGGTTTATTATGGTCATGATGAAACTAATGTTACCTTGGTACTGTGTTGCTATCCTGATGTCCCACATGTCTGTTGGAACATTGTATCTGACTATGTGCCCTATGTCTTTTACAGTACAAAAGGGGGCTCAGAACTGGTGTTGAGCAATGAAGTAAGTATGTAAGTGCATCAACAAACGTATAAAATATCCAACCACATGTCATTGTCACATTTGTCCCCAACAACTGCTTTGGCTCTATTTGTTCAGGACAAAGCAGCTAAGAAAGACCGGGCGGCGGTGGACTATGTCTTCTTCCTCAGAATCAGCAAGATCCTCCGGATCATGGTGCCTCGATGGTTCTGCAAAGAGGTGAGCCTAGTGGTTGGGTTGTTTTGTTACAGAAAATATGGTCAACAATTGCACATATTGAGCAAAAAAAACAAGATCTTAGTATTTCCCAATGGCTTATTATAGGGACATTATTATGTCATCGGAATCATAATATTAAGTGGATGTCTTTGTAAATGTATGTTCTGTTGCGTCACATCATGATAAGCATTGAACCTTGAAGTAATCAATATCTGTGGGAACAGGCGATGCCCTTGCCTTGTAAAGATGGATATGTGTTCCTTCATTGCGTCACTTTTACCCCACAACTTATCTCTTTCTCTATGTGTGCGTGTCTCAACATGTTCTACAATATTGTCTAAACTTGTGTGTCCTACAAAACCATGGAGCCTAGACATTGACCTTATATACTGATCCGTTTGTTTGATAAGCCAAGGTTGCGATGACATCTGTTGGGCGTATCAGAGTTGCTCCTCTATTGAACTCAATTAACTCTAATAAGACGGAAATACTGGTCATGCTGTTAGTTAAGGACAGGCCCCTTCTACATTTGAACTGCCATGTTTTACTCATTATTATTTTTTAAATGAGTTTGCACACATTACTTACAATACAACATAAGATTGACTTGTTTATGAACATTGTATTGTTTAATCTGAGGGATTTGCTCATCTGGTGTTGTCTGTTCCCCACCTGTCCTGCACCTCTTCTCCGTTCCCTCCATTGTTATCACCCCAGACTGGATACCTTCTCTTCATCGCTGCTATGCTGGTGACCCGGACATACTGTGACGTATGGATGATCCAGAACGGAACCATGATTGAAAGGTTAGAACCGTAGAGCTCTAATAGTGTTCTAATACCAGTTCTACGGTTAGAACACTGACTTTCCATGTGACTTGTTAGGCTGCTTCACTATGACTATGACCAGATCATGATAGCCAATGAGTTTGGTGTTGAAAGGGTTAAAATTTTATGGTCCGGTTCCCCATACACAGGTTCAGCTTAGTACTGGAACGCATGTTCAATGGAGATAATAATTGTAGTGCTCTTTACTCCATGACTAGGCTTCGTCTGGGACTGGGAAACCAGCCCCATATCAAACCGTATTTATTTTCCTGCTCAGGAATTGATTGCTGTCTTTCAATCTCCCACAGTGGTATCATTAGCAGAGATCGCACTCTGTTATTCCTACGTTGCTGTCATACCTTGCGTAACTCTCCACCACGTGATGGTTTTCATAGAACCCAAACCTATAAAACCGATAACCCGTGTTTTTCGTTGTTTGTTGCCTAGTACAGTTAAGCTTTTCAGGCCATAACATTTGTAAACTCAACATGACTAATTGCCATTGGCTGTTCCAACGCCAGTGTATCTATTTGTATAACAAATCATCCTTAATGTCAGAGCTCTGCTTCCATACAATCTCACGGCCAATGCAGCAAAACACTAGCTGGGCCTTATGTGAATGATCCTAAATCATCTTTCTAAATTTGTTTGGTTGTTACTTTTTCTCCGCTCTCCATGACTTCTAGCTCGGTCACCGGATATGTACTCTATGTGCTTGAGCTAATGCCACTTTTCCTTGCCAATTACTATGACCGTCATGGCAGAGGAGTTGGGTAAAGCACAAGCAGATCTGAAGGAGGACAGAGGCTAATCACTGCCACTAATGTTGAAGTGAATCAATCGGACAATAGCTATCTGTCCCATGTTTGCTCATTCTTGTGCATGTTGTGGTTTGCAGTGCAATTATCAGTCGCAACAACGCCGATTTCAAGAACTACTTGTTCAAGTGTTGCAAAGCTATGCCAATTGTAAGTGTGTTTTTGGTATTTCATCGCATCCAAAATGTACATGAGTCTAGATGTTAATTGATATACTTGAGTCTGATTTTAAATCTCATATTGCAGTAGTAAGTTGATTGTATAACGAATAGTTTACAAATACCAGACTTCTGAATGTGCTACAGTAGTCCCACAGTACTTCTTTAGTGTTATAATTGTTCTTTTGGTGTAAATTCTCAGAGGTCTGATATCAACATGGCAATATACACTGAATATAAATCATTAACCTCTCTCTACTGTAATTCATCACTTACCAATACTAATGTATTAATAACCATATATTTAATTCATACGTTGGCTGAAATACTGGATAATATGTTGTTCGTGTACATACACATAAGCTTGACATTCTGTGCAAATGTACTGTATCTTATTCGCTAGACACTTGGTATTTAATTTGCTCTGCGTGTTTTGTATTAAACAGTCCCTCTGCCCATTTAACGAACAAATCCAGATTTCATCACATGCATACTGTGCTTGGAGAACAGACACTGCAATAGGTTGTATTTTGATTAAGCTCTGATAGTAATAGTGTTTTGTGACTGTCCATTTCCAGTTTGCCTTGGTGAATAACCTCTTGAAGCTGGGTCTGAACGAGCTGAAGCTGAAGTTCAGAGAGAGGCTGACCAAACATCTCTACGACGAGTACCTCAAGTAAGCATTGCCTACTGCCTCATCTCAGAACCTTGATGTCTGGCTTTTTCGCAAACATTCCAATAGGGACTACAGATAAATAGTTATCTAACTAAATATGGTGCAATGGTATGTTGTACATGGTCCCTAACAATAAATAACAACCAATCTACAAACGAATTCACTCAACATGTGCCATCCCCAGAGGATACACGTACTACAAAATGGGCAACCTGGATAACCGCATTGCCAACGCTGACCAGCTGCTGACTCAAGACGTAGAGAAGTTTTGTAACAGTGTGGTTGACCTCTACTCCAATCTCAGCAAGGTACAGTAGAGTTGACCTAAACCATCATTTTTACTACTGTTTACCTCTGTGTTTGTGTGTGTGGTTCCAAGGTGTCTGGTGCGAATTTGTATAGTATTTGTAGAACATCTTAGTCAATCATTAACTTCTTGTGTAAATCATAATATTGCTGAAAACAAGCCATCAAGAAAGCTACGTTGTGTAAAATGTACACTTACTGCATCTCTCCTTTAGCCTCTCTTGGACATTGGACTGTACATCTTCAAGCTGACGTCTTCCATCGGAGCCCAGGTGAATATATATATACTCCGATTCCAGAGGCATCCAATAGATTCCATTCAGGTTTTAACAGGATGTAATGTCATTGTTTCCCTCAGGGCCCATCGAGTATGATGGCCTACCTGCTGATCTCAGGCCTGTTCCTGACCAGACTGCGGAAGCCCATCGGTAAGATGACTGTCATTGAGCAGCGCTACGAGGGAGAGTACCGATACGTCAACTCACGACTCATCACCAACAGGTAAAGACCTGGATCTACACTGACTTTGTCATGGGTTGGCAATACAGTGTTTTCTGACTAAAGTAAAACCTGTTAAATAAATCCTCAGTCAAGGAGCGAGGTCTTTAAAAAAGAGAACTAACTTATGTTAAACATGTACTGTTTTGCCATAGTGAGGAGATTGCCTTCTACAATGGCAACATGAGAGAGAAACAGACGATTCATTCAACATTTAAGAAACTGGTAGGTACCATTAGTCCTTTGTCAGTAAGAGGGATATTAAAGATTTCTTCGTTCACTTCCATCTCAACGGGCAAACTGCTGATTGTGGTTGGAACTGTCTCTACAGTGTCTAATAATGTTGTGATACCTTTACTGCTGATTGTGGTTGGAACTGTCTCTACAGTGTCTAATAATGTTGTGATACCTTTACTGCTGATTGTGGTTGGAACTGTCTCTACAGTGTCTAATAATGTTGTGATACCTTTACTGCTGATTGTGGTTGGAACTGTCTCTACAGTGTCTAATAATGTTGTGATACCTTTACTGCTGATTGTGGTTGGAACTGTCTCTACAGTGTCTAATAATGTTGTGATACCTTTACTGCTGATTGTGGTTGGAACTGTCTCTACAGTGTCTAATAATGTTGTGATACCTTTACTGCTGATTGTGGTTGGAACTGTCTCTACAGTGTCTAATAATGTTGTGATACCTTTACTGCTGATTGTGGTTGGAACGGTCTCTACAGTGTCTAATAATGTTGTGATACCTTTACTGCTGATTGTAGTTGGAACTGTCTCTACAGTGTCTAATAATGTTGTGATACCTTTACTGCTGATTGTGGTTGGAATGGTCTCTACAGTGTCTAATAATGTTGTGATACCTTTACTGCTGATTGTGGTTGGAACTGTCTCTACAGTGTCTAATAATGTTGTGATACCTTTACTGCTGATTGAGGTTGGAACTGTCTCTACAGTGTCGAATAATGTTGTGATACCTTTACTGCTGATTGTGGTTGGAACTGTCTCTACAGTGTCTAATAATGTTGTGATACCTTTACTGCTGATTGTGGTTGGAACTGTCTCTACAGTGTCGAATAATGTTGTGATACCTTTACTGCTGATTGTGGTTGGAACTGTCTCTACAGTGTTTAATATTGTGATGCCTTTACTGCTGATTGTGGTTGGAACTGTCTTTACAGTGTCTAATGTTGTGATACCTTTTTGTCTTCTATCTTCTCAGGTCGACCATTTGCACAAGTTCATCTTCTTCCGCTTCTCTATGGGCTTTGTAGACAGCATGGTCGCCAAGTGTAAGATCTGATGTTTTAAACCTACAGCTTATGATCATGTCCTCCGTTACATAGCCAGAGATATATGGCTGTCAGTCAACTTGCCATTCGCCAGACATCCAATTATTGCTTTGCTAGGCGACAAAATAACATTGTTCAATACAGAATTGGTTTTCCACCAGAGCTATGAGTCACTTCTTGTGTCTCTTCCCCCCTGCAGACATGGCCACCGTGGTGGGCTACCTGGTGGTGAGTCGGCCCTTCCTCAACCTGTCCGACCCCCGCCACATGAACAGCACCCAAGCTGAGCTGATGGAAGACTATTACCAGAGTGGCAGGATGCTGCTGAGTCTGGCCCAGGCTCTGGGAAGGATCGTACTGGCTGGCAGAGATATGACCAGGCTTTCCGGGTGAGCCTTCACTCTTCCCAAAACACTGATCCCCATCGCCAATTCCATTGAATCGATTTGAATTGATGCCATTTAATCCGACGGCTTCTCCAGCCAGAGACCACATAACGGACATCGCTCCCGTCTTTCCATGCCTTCACTCTACTCTTCCATCACGGCTCTTCATGCTTTCACTCCCAAGTGCTGTGTAGGTGGTCTTCTGCTATAGGCCTGTCTCTCCTTCCCAACAGGTTCACCATGCGTATCACTGAGCTCAGGAAGGTCCTGAAAGAACTGAACTCTGGGAAATACGAGCGTACCATGGTCTCCCATCAGAACAAAGAATCATTAGGTGTAGAAAGAGTCACACTGGTCCCGGGCAGCGGACAGATCATCAACGTAGACCACATCATCAAGTATGTGTGACAATCCTCAGTGCATTGCTGTACATAATATTGGCTGCATGAAATCACTTTAATATTTTACTTTTACCTCACTGAAGTTGTCCAAAGCCAAGGTGTTTTCTGAGGTCTGAGCATGAATCGTCACTAAGAACAGTGTCTGACTGTGTTGGTGTTGCAGGTTTGAACACACACCACTAGCAACACCCAATGGAGATGTCCTGATCAAGGACCTGACCTTTGAAGTGGGCATCTCTTTCTTTCCTTTGTATATTTTATTTAACCTTTTTATTTTTGCATGGTTAGTCTCACTGAGAACTCACAGTTCTCTTGCAAAATAGATGTTATGAGATGGTAAAGCTACCATGACTTTGGAGTCCCTCGCCAATGAATGTGTGCCACTCGTCTAGTCATTCAGTTGGACCTAAGTACACTCAAACAACTTAGACTTTAATGGGTGATGTTGAAGTGGTGTTGACATTCAAAGTTCGGAGGGCCACGCTGGATGTTACAATGAGGTTATATGCCCTCCCCGACACTCGCTTTCACTCTCTCTTTCTTCAGGTGCGGTCTGGTACCAACGTGTTAGTGTGTGGGCCCAATGGCTGTGGCAAGAGCTCACTCTTCAGAGTACTGGGAGAGGTGAAGAATTGTCTGTTTTTACGATCTTGTTCTATTTATTCATACTGACATGACTGTCTATGTAAGATAAGATGTGGCAATGGAAGATCTTGTAATAATGGAAGTACTGCAACTAAGTCAAACATTTTGGTTAAAGTGTCTTAAGAGCACAGTAGGCCATGGAGGTAACATTAGGTGTGTTGTTGACTCTATAGCTCTGGCCTCTGTTCGGAGGGCAGCTGACCAAGCCTGAGCGAGGGAAGCTCTTCTATGTTCCTCAGGTAACTAAATGGACACTTTGAGTCTCTTATATTACCAATGTTATATTCTATTCCATGTTTTGGTAAATTGGCAGCCATATTGGCTCTACTGGAAGGCTGTTCCATCTTATTGTAGAGACCGTACATGACCCCTGACCTCTTCCATCTTAATGTAGAGACCCTACATGCCCATTGGCACGCTGAGGGATCAGGTGATCTACCCTGACACCTATGAGGAGCAAAAGAGGAAAGGCATCTCTGACCAGGTGCTGAAGGAGTACCTGGGCAACGTCCAGTTAGGTCACATCCTGGACAGAGAGGGGACTTGGGACACCGTGCAGGACTGGATGGATGTCCTCAGTGGAGGAGAGAAGCAGAGGATGGCGGTAAGACCTTTTCTTTTTTTGATTCTTTCTTCAGTTTTTAATCGAAGCTTTCTCAAGCTTACATCATCACATTCTAATTCAGTTTATTACAGAATTAAGGTGATTGACTTTGTTTTGTATGTGTGATGTTTGTCTCTGTCTGTAGATGGCAAGGTTGTTCTACCACAAACCTCAGTTTGCCATCTTGGATGAGTGCACCAGTGCTGTGAGTGTAGATGTGGAGGACTTCATCTACAGTCACTGCAGAACGGTACGGATAGCCCCAACCCCCTCCAGCCTTTAATCTGGACTCTAAGCATGTACTGTGATAGGTCTGAGTGTTTACTTCCATCTTTATACAACTTCAGTTTAATAAACAACAGCACACCTTACATACACGTTATGTCTGCAGCATAGTTCATATAGTTCCTCATGTAATTATTTGGTCTGACAAGTGTTTGTGTCGCATCTTTTTGGCTCTTTTCTTATGACTGGTTTGTTACTTTATCCACAGGTTGGCATCAGTCTGTTCACTGTCTCTCACAGAAAGTCTTTGTGGAAACACCATGAGGTAAGATGACATCCTTTCTGGAAACACCGTTACGTGGGTCTTTGTGGCTTCTGATGCTGTGATACATCTGGGAGTTTTTAGTGGGAAACTCCTTCAGGCAGTTTTCTAAGATGTAGCTTTTGTTTCATTTGTGTCATGACAGTCAAAATGTTTTGGTTAAGTTCCCCTGGTAGTGTTATTTTAATGGTGAGTTTAAGAACATTTAGAATGATAAATAGATTTGAAACTTGTATCTCATTATGGTGAAATAAGTATAGCCAGTTATAATTGTAATGGCTTAGCAGATAATAAGAAAAAAAATATCAGTATTTACCTGGCTAAAAGCGAAGGTATATATAATATATATTGTTTACAGGAAACTAATTCAATTTGATCAAATGTTATATAAAAAAATAAGACATTATAATAATAGTAATCTAATATATATGTATATATATATGTATATGTATATATATATATATATATATATACACAAAATTTGTAGCTTGGTCCTTTTTACAAATTTAGATGAAATTGTGTGGAAAAAGGACTGGAGGGACAAAATATATTTTTCCATGGGCAATCAAATTCAAAAGGGCTGATGATATTCATTAACAGTCATTTTGATCCAAATGTGCGAATTGTCCAAACAGATCCTCTAGGTAGATGGATGATTCTAAATGTTTTGAACCATGATGGGAGGTCATAATAACGTTTTAAATACCTCATGAACTTAAGGAAATCACCAATGTCATGGATATATTGGAATTAGTGGATATATGCAGGCTTAAATAGCCTGACCTAGTGAGACATACACGATGGAGGCTCAATCAAGCTAGTCGTCCTGACTACTTTCTTATGTCATTCTCTCTGGCACCAAAATTAACAAAGTGTTGATAGGGGACAGAATGCAGTCAGACCATCAAATAATTGGCATTATTATTCTTTCCATGTGGATGACGATATTGGAAATTTTATCAAAGCCTATTGGATGATGACTTGTTTTTAACTAGGACAGAATCATTTATAATGGACTTTTTCCAACGTAACATAGGTACAGCAGATCCCCTTATTGTATGGGACACTTTTAAATGTTCCTTTAGAGGCCATGCAATTCAGTACTCATCTCTTGCTTCTACCTGAGACGCTTGCGTTCCAACTAGAGCTCTGGTAAATGCAAATGCGCTACGCTAAATGCTAATAGTATTAGTTAAAACTCAAACGTTCATTAAAATACACATGCAGGGTATCGAATTAAAGCTACACTCGTTGTGAATCCAGGCAACAAGTCAGATTTTTAAAATGCTTTTCGGCGACAGCATGAGAAGCTATTATCTGATAGCATGCACCAATACACTACAACACAAAAGCCACGCAGGGGACGTAAACAAAATAATTAGCATTTCGGCGTTACACAAACCGCACAATAAAATAGAAAACAGTCATTACCTTTCACCATCTTCTTTGTTGGCACTCCTAGATGTCCCATAAACACTATTGGGTCTTTATTTCGATTAAATCGGGCCATATAAAGCCAAGATATCGTTATATGTAGACTGTGTGATAAACGAAAAAAACAGCGTTTTCACAACGTAACGTCATTTTTTTAAAATTCAAAAAGTAGACGATAAACTTTCACAAAACACTTCGAAATACGTTTGTAATGCTACTTTAGGTATTAGTAAACGTTAATAAGCGATAAAAATCATCAGGAGGCGATGTAAAAATCATTAGCTGTCGTCTTGGAAAAAATTTCACGAGAGAGTTCTTCCAAATGATCTGGGCGGAGACTGGAGGTAAGTGGTTCCCCTGATTCGGTTCAACCAAGAATCAAAGCTGATTCAATTCACAAGACTCTAGACAACATGGGGATGCTGTGGGAGTTGAAACCTCGGTCTTATCTAATTCGGCTCACTGTGAACAATTGCTGGAAGTGGCGCAATGATATTTATTTCCATTTTCTGTGATCAGGTTTTCCTGCGCTTTCCGATGTAACGCACGTTATGTTATAGCCACAGTCGTGATTTAACCAGTTTTATAAACGTCCGAGTGTTTTCTATCCACACATTCTAACCATATGAACGTACTATATTCCTGGCATGAGTAGCAGGGCGCTGAAATGTTGCGCGATTTTTAACAAAATGTTCAAAAAAGTAGAGGGTAGGAGCAACAGGTCAAGGAGTCCACACAAACAAAGGAAATGGAAGGACTAACAGTACAGATAGCAATAAAAACCGTACCATAGAGGCTCAGAATAAGTGAGAGCAAAAACAAAAAGAAATGGAGGAACTTATTCAAGAAAGATCCCGTGTAATATATTGTAAAAAATAAAGCAAACTGGATGGAATATGGGGAAAAAGGCACAAAGAATTCCCTGAAACTTGTTACAAATGACTGAGTCAACCATTATTCATAAAAAAAAACATTTTGAAAGAGGAAGTAAAGTACTTTAAGCACATGTTTTCATTTGTCTCCTCCATCCCCACTAACCGACTCTAATTGTATGGATTTTTTCCCTATTAATAATGTCAAATTAACATCTGTACAGAAAGGCTCATGTGAAGGCCAAATTACAGAGGAGGAACATCTTGATGCAATTAAAGCCTTTAATTCCAGGAAAACTCCAGGACTGGATGGCATACCAGAGGAGTTATACCAAACCTTTTTGATATACACAGAGGACTGTTATCAGCATATTTTAACCACTCCTATATAAATGGTAGATTATCGGACACTCAACAAGGTCTGATTTCATTATTACTGAAACAGGATCCAAGTGGTAAATATAAAGATCCAGTCTAAAACAATTGGAGGCTTCTTACACTTCAGTGTTGAGATGCAAATGTTTCTAGCAAAATGCATAGCTGATTAAAATGTTAAAAAGGATTAATAATATCCAGCAATACCAACAGGTTTTTTACATGGACAATACATTGGAGATAATATATGACAAGTGTAAACAATAGAACACTATGAAACATCTGGGAAACCAGGCCTGGTATTCATAGCTGACTTTGAAAAGGTTTTTGATAGAGTACGACTGGAGTTTATATACAGTATAAATGCCTGGAATATTTCAATTGTGGAGAATCTCTTGGGTTAAAGTTATGTATAGTAACCCTAGGTGTAAAATAGTAAATGGCTACTTCTCAAAGTTTTAAACTTTCAAGGGGAGTAAAACAAGGTTATCCACTATTGGCATATCTATTTCTTATTGCCATTGAAAAGTTAGCTGTTAAAATCAGATCTGGCAATAATATCAAGGGGTTAGAATCCACTGTACGCTGATGACTTTTCTTTTAAATCCACAATTTGGATCCTGCCACAGCCTCATCGAGGCTAAGAGGATCTTGATATTTTTACAACAAAATTATGTGTACTCTATTACGTATTGGATCACAAAAAATACAACTTTTACATTACTGTGTAGTTGACCAATAAAATGGTCTGACAGTGATGTGGACATACTCGGTATATATATCCTGAAAAATTTTTTTTATCTCACTCCAATACATTTAATAGAAAGTTACCAAAAATGGATCAAATCTTGCTACAATGGAAAGGAAAATACCTGTCTATTTTTGGAAAAATGGAAAAATGCAAAAAATATTCCATTTGATTTGGAATGGCAAGTCAGACTAAATTAAAGTCTTATTTATATAATGAATTATAATTAGGAGGGCAGATATTCTGAAATATTAAAGCATTTGACCTCTCACTAAAGGCATCAATCATACAAAAGTTATACTTCAATCCGAACTGGTCCTCTAACAAATTAGTAGGAATATCGCACCCCATGTTCAAGAATGGCCTTTTTCCCTTTATTCAGATTACAACCTCTCACTTTCGGTTATTTGAAAATGAAATCTCCAAAATATCACTTTTCTTTAAAGAAGCCATAGAAAGTTGGTTGCAATTTCAGTTTAATTCACCAGAAAAGACAGAACAAATAATACCACAAATATTGTGGTTTAACTCAAATATACTAACTGATAAAAAAATGTAAAAAAATTCAATACAATTTTAAAATTTAAAAAAGTATAATCTTGGTAAATTATATAATAAATAGGACTGGTGGAATTATGTCACACAAGCAGCTAACAAAAATATATGGTTCTACCCAAAAGTACAACCTACTAATTGAAGCATTACCGCAAAAATGGAAGAGGCAAGTGAAAGGGGGAAAAGTAATGAACTTGTCTGTCGGCCCTGCATTAAAGACCAAAATTGGTTAAAGAAAATTGTGATAAATATAAAAGTATACCAGTTTAATTTAAGGACCAAAAAGTTGGCACCTGTGCCATATAGATTGCAAGGAAGTTGGGAAGTGATTTTCAATGTACCGATTCCATAGCACAATTGTTTTTATTTAAATTATTCTACAAAATTCTTCCAAACAAGAGAATGTTGTATGTATATAGATATATATGGGGGCTCTGCAGAAAGCTGCAAGGAGACATAGTCATTAGATCATTTGTTTTGGTACTGTCCATATGTAGCTTGTTTCTGGTCGCAGGTCCAGGAATGGCTGAAGAAATGCAACATTTACCTGGAGCTAACTCTGCAGATAGCACTATTATGGGATTTTGAAAAGTCATAGTCAATCAATCACTAATATAATAATAATTTTACCAAAAATGTTCATCTGTAATTTAAAATCTATAGAAACTATAAGAATAGAAAGGTACAGAACTTTTGTGAAACAGCACAGTTCAAAAATATATGGCAAATAGAAATCCAGTATGGACGGTGTTCAGAGATAGATGGGAGGGGTTGAGTGGAGCTGAAGGGTGGGACTAATGACAACAAGATAACAAAGGTAAATATACTGTGTCTGTAAAATGTATATAGGTTCACAACTTTTGTGGAACAGCACAGTTAAAAAATATGTGGCAACTAGAAATCAAACTGGATGGACATCAGAAATAGATGGGAGAGGTTGAGGGTAGAGGAAGGACAGGACTTCAATTACATTGATGGAAGCTGCAATCTGCAATCTATCTGCAATATCAAAGCTGATCTACCCTACATTATTTTTGTAAATGCCTGGTTATGGAACCACACTTTGAAAACATTTTGCTGCCAGAAATACCCTTTGAATTGTTGTTTTGTAACTTCCTCCAGTACTACCTTCACATGGACGGAAGAGGGAACTACGACTTCAAACCTATCACCGAGGAGACCATAGAGTTCGGCTCCTAGAGGAGCGTCAACGACACACACACCATCCTCCGGCCTGAAGAAAGGCGCCCACTAATTCTGCACTTAAAACAAACCTAGACTACTGTTTTTAATCATTTGTAACCTCTTTTGTTGTTTTCTTTTGACAAGATGTATTTAAATGATCAGATATGTTAGTCTGGTTAAGTAAACATTTGTCAACGGTGATTGTATGTGTTTGTTAAACGCTCTACAACAACGCTTTCTTAGTGTCCAACAAGCTTTTTCTGCCCTTAACCTTGTTCTGAACACCTCCAAAACAAAGGTCACGTGGTTTAGTAAGAAGAATGCCCCTCTCCCCACCAGTGTGATTTCTACCTCTGAGGGTTTAGAGCTTGAGGTAGTCACCTCATAGAAGTACTTGGTAGTATGGCTAGACGGTACACTGTCCTTCTCTCAGCACATATCAAAGCTGCAGGCTAAAGTTAAATCTAGACTTGGTTTTTCCTCTATTGTAAATGCTCCTCTTTCACCCCAGCTGCCAAACTAATCCTGATTCCGATGACCATGCTAGACTATGGAGACACCATTTATAGATCAGCAGGTAAGGGTGCTCTCGAGCGGTTAGATGTTCTTTACCATTCGGCCATCAGATTTGTCACCAATGCTCCTTATAGGACACATCACTGCACTTTATACTCCTCTGTAAACTTGTCATCTCTGTATACCCGTCGCAAGGCCTCACTCCCCCTATCTCAGATACCTACTGCAGCCCTCATCCTCAACATACAACACCCAGTCACATTCTGTTAAAGGTCCCCAAAGCACACACATCCCTGGGTCGCTCCTCTTTTCAGTTTGCTGCAGCTAGCGACTGAAACGAGCTGCAAAAAACACTCAAATTGGACCATTTTTATCTCCATCTCTTCATTCAAAGAGTCAATCATGGATACTTACAGATGTGGCTGCTTTGCGTGACATATTGTTGTCTCTACCTTCTTGCCCTTTGTTGTTGTCTGTGCCCAATAGGGGCGGCAGGCAGCCTGGTGGTTAGAGTGTTGGGCCAGTAACTGAAAGGTTGCTGGATCGAATCCCTGAGGTGACAAGATAAAAATGTCCTGCTTCTGGGCACGGCAGTGAACCCCCTGTTCCCCAATCATCAAAAACATGGATGTTGATTAAGGCAGCCCCCCGCACCTCTCTGATTCTGTGCGGTTGGCTTAAAAAAGACCCATTTCAGTTGAAGGCATTAAGTTGTACAACTGACTAGGTATCCCCCTTTCCCAATAATGTTTGCACCATGTTTTGTGCTGCTGCTATGTTGTGTTGCTACAATGCTGTGTTTCCATGTGATGCTGCCATGCTATGTTGTCTTCGGTCTCTCTTTGTGTTGTGGTCTCTCTCTTGTTGTGATGTGTGTTTTGTCCTATTTTCATTTTATTATTTCTAATCCCAGCCCTCGTCCGGGCAGGAGGCCTTTTGGTAGGCCGTCATTGTAAATAAGAATTTGTTCTTAACTGACTTGCCTAGTTGAATAAATAATTATATAAAAATATGACTTGTAATTTATGGTCCAAGTTGGCCTAGATGAATTATGATTGCATTATACACCTGCAAACTGAATTCATATTTCATAATAATTAATATGAGTTAGCTCATACAGATAACTGCACTGCCTAGGTGATGGGTTTAGTGATCCTGTAGGCAAGTAACTGAGGGAACGCAACAGTATAATCAATATCTTGTCTTTTGCTAAGAGCAATTTTTACCAAGGTATATGTACAGTTGAAGTCTGAAGTTTACATACACTTAGGTTGGAGTCATTAAAACTTTTTTTTCAACCACTCCCATTCAGACCCATTTACGACCAAACTTTAACTTCCTGACTGATGACTTGATGTTGCTTTAATATATCCACATCATTTTCCTTCCTCATGCTACCATACTATTTTGTGAAGTGCACCAGTCCCTCCTGCAGCAAAGCACCCCCACAACATGATGCTGCCAATCCCGTGGTTCACGTTTGGGATGGTGTTCTTCAGCTTGCAAGGCTCCCCCTTTTTCCTCCAAACATAATGACGGTCATTATGGCCAAACCGTTCTATTTTTGTTTCATCAGACTGGAGGACATTTCTCCAAAAAGTTGCAAACCGTAGTCTGGCTATTTTATTGCGGTTTTGGAGCAGTGGCTTCTTCCTTGCTGAGCGGCCATTCAGGTTATGTCGATTATAGAACTTGTTTTACTGTGGATATAGATACTTTTGTACCTGTTTCCTTCAGCATCTTCACAAGGTCCTTTGCTGTTCTGGGATTGATTTGCAGTTTTTGCACCAAAGTACTTTCACCTCTGGGAGACAGAACGCGTCTCCTTCCTGAGCGGTATGACGGCTGTGTGGTCCCATGGTGTTTATACTTGCGTACTATTGTTTGTACAGATGAACGTGGTACCTTAAGGTGTTTGGAAATTGCTCCCAAGGATGAACCAGACTTGCGGAGGTCTACAATTTTTTTTCTGAGGTCTCGGCTGATTTCTTTTGATTTTCCCATGATGTCAAGGAAAGAGGCACTGAGTTTGAAGGTAGGCCTTGAAATACATCCACAGGTACACCTCAAATTGACTCAAATGATGTCAGAAGCTTCTAAAGCCATATCATTTTCTGGAATTTCCCAAGCAGTATAAAGGCACAGTCAACTTAGTGTATGTAAACTTCTGACCCACTGGAATTGTGATACAGTGAAATAATCTGTCTGTAAACAATTGTTGGAAAAATGACTTGTGTCATGCACAAAGTAGATGTCCTAACCGACTTGCCAAAACTATAGTTTGTTCACAAGAAATTTGTGTAGTGGTTGAAAAATGAGTTTTAATAACTCCAACCTAAGTGTATGTAAACTTCCCACTTCAGCTGTATAATATTCAGATGAAGCTGCTGCTTGCCCCTCCGGGTGAAATCGCTCCATGTGATTTCCTAGCCTAGTTCCTGATCCTTTGGTACTGTCAAGGACCAGGCTATTCCTTATGGAGGAGAGAATATCTGATCTGCTGTAGAGTAAAGGGGAAGTGAAGCCTGAAGCTTGAGACTCCCGTCCTCTCAGTGACTTCGTCCCAAATGGCTCCCTTTTCCATATATAGTGCACTACTTTTGTCCAGTGCCATCTAGTGGATCGGTGCCATTTGGGATGCTACCAAAGCGTTCCAGAGGAGCAGCCTGAGTAAGGCTCTTGCCAGAATGACAAATCTTTCATTCCAAATAAGTACTCACTATGTGGTCGATATCTGTGCAGCGCTCAGGCGACCCTCTTCGAACACAACGTCTGTCTCTGAGGCACTACTTCCATCACTACAGTAATTCTCAGGCTGCGTGTAGCAGTATGTAGGCTTGGCACTTGATGACTGACTATTGATTTATGTGGAATTGTATGAAATGTGACATCAGGATGGTGCACTTGATCAGCAGACCCCAGAAACCTTTTTTCTTGGCCCCTCGCCGCTACAGTGACTACTACCCAATAGTTGCCTCTGTTTTTCAGTGTAATATACTGTAACAGAGTACATTTTTTTACTGAACTGTAAATAAACAGCCTCTGCAGAACGCATGGTTTTATATGGGAGAGAGACTATAATATTGTGGCTTGACACTAAAAAGAGCATGGACCTGCAATAACTGTATCAACATAACATTTTCATTAAAAAGAGACTGTGACTGGACTAGACTGCCATATTATCACAAGGTTACATGGGGGAACAGGTGTTTAGTTGGCTTATGTTCTACAAAGCCCATAGAGGATCTAGACTGTAAATAGGAGAAATGGGAAGGGCAGGTAGACAGAGTTTTTCAACCTTAATGCATTCTCTTTGGTAGGTAGTATGACTGAAGTCTGTGCTGGGGTCGCCTGATGGGAGGAGACAGAAACGGCTGATACCTCTCTGGAGAATGTGGGTGAAAGGTTACCTTGGTCAGAGTTCAAACATATCGTCAGAAAATAAGTGTGTTCTGTCGTCCTCTGAATTAACTCCACATACAGAGTAGTAATTTGCTGTATATTTTATTTCATAGAGTTAAGTTTGATAAGTGCTGTGATTTTACAGTATGTCTTTGTTTTATAAGGATACTTGAGTTGCTCATAGATGCGTTTCGTAAAGGCACGTGATGTAACAATGACTCCCATTTGAACCTTGGCACAGACAGCAGAGTCGTAAAAAGGTACCTGAGCTTTACATTGAACATACCCTGTCTTTGTACACCTCTGGTGTAATAGGTGAAAGGTCATTGACATCCACTGGTACAGAGTACAGAACTCAAGTACACACGTGACTACCTTTCTTTCCATGTTAATCATTAAATCAAGAGACAGACTAAGGGAAGTTTTATAGTTGGACTGTAAATATGTCCAGGTGATACATTTAGGTGAAATTGTGTATATATGTATTTTTACTAAATGTCTTGTTTTCATCTAATTGTAATATTCATATATGTAGCTAATGTATCACATTCCAAATATACTATTATATGCTAATTTGATCACTTAAATTGATTGTCTAGCGGCTAGCCTGTCCATTGTTCTGTCTTGTCTTCTGACATGGCTCAATAAAGGAAGTTATCTGAAACCACAATACTGCTTCCTCTATAGGAACAGTTCTAAAGAGAACAAATGGAAATCTTCTTCCTGTTACAGCGTGTGACACACTGACCAACTGCTCAACTGTTCGTTTTCTTTGTTAGTAAGTCTATTCCTCTCCACTCTGGCATAATGGATAGGTTGTATCTGCTGCTACTGGTGTGCTTACATTCATTCTGGCCTCACTGCCAACCACTGGACCAAGGTACAGTTTTCTATCTATCACTGTTATCTGTAAGTGTGGCTGTTTTCTATTATCAATTTGAAATTAGACTGTAAGGTAATTTTACCAAAGACTCATCTGTTTTTGGTTCAAGCACATGAGATAGTATGAAATAAAAAGTAGCAGAAGAATGATGTGTGATTGGTCTGCTGTGTTGGTTATACCTGTCCTTTAGCATCACTGCGGTTCATTGGGCTGGGGGACTGGGGAGGACTCCCGCTCTTCCCTTACTACACCCCTCATGAGGAGGCCATCGCTGAGGAGATGTCCTGGGCGGCCCAGACCCTGGGACTGGACTTTGTCCTCAGTCTGGGAGACCACTTCTACTATGGCGGAGTGAAGGACGTGGATGACCCACGCTTCAAGGTCAGTTCACAGGAAAACCAAGTTCATAGTTCACACTTCAATACACAGTGGTAATATCATATTGTAAAACGTATGACACTTTGCTAACTACAAAGGGCAGGCTAAATATATTATGATCCAGTCTGTGTTGAGATAGGTGTTGTGTACATTGGTGTTGTGTACAGTATCAAATCAAAGTGTATTGGTCTCGTACACAGATTTGCAGGTGTTATGCTTGTATTCCGTCAGTTCAGTAGAATGTCTCGCAAATACAATACAAATACAGAATAATATAAAACTCTAAACAAGAAATAACGATCAAGGTAGATATATTAGTGAGAATATAAATATGTGGTGAGTACAGACAATATAATTAGGAAGATAAAATGGTATGTACAGTAGTAGGTATATTACGATGAGCTATTCACAGTGGTTCCGTGTTTCTAGCCACCCAGCTTTGTAACAGAGGGAATGTAGTTTGTTGAGTACACAGAGTGACGTAACACAGATTGACAGATGGAGCTGTATTAAGATGAGAGTGGAGAAGGCACTTTCGCTCAACGAACTCTTCTAGAGCCATCCCACTGGATCCACAAGATGGATGTGATTATCTTCTTGTCAATTTTGTTTAAGTGAAGCAAATGCCTGCCCTCTTGTGGTAGCATATTGTAGATTAACTAGTTCTACAGAGCATTGGGATATTAGTAGTTTTGCACCACACAGGATGATTTGTAACATAATTATGTTACAATGGATAACAGAAAATAGGAACAAAAAACATGAGCCTTTCCACCATTCTTTGTTCTTTACTTTTTTAATTGACTTGTTTGTGAATTTGCATCAGTCATTTTCCTGGTTGATAATAATATCATTTTTCTTCCTGCAGCACACCTTCGAGCGTGTCTTCTCTCAACCATCACTCGTTGACGTCCCGTGGTACCTTGTGGCGGGAAACCACGACCATCTAAAAAATGTGTCTGCTCAGATTGCTTACTCCAACAGATCGGGGAGATGGTGAGCATCTCTAACGGTGCACTAGATAAACTGTGTGTTTTGATTGTTTTCACCACATCGTGAACACAATATTTTGTCCCACTTTAAAAGTACAACTTAAAAAGGCTTTATATAGCATACAGAAAGGATTCACAAATCCTCTAAGAGAATTTCATGGTATATAAAAGGGTGAAATAAACAATCCCACTAAAAGGTGAATTGCCTAATTGGCACTGTGAATATGTATGACATAAGCTTACAGAGGATTTGTGAAGCCTTTATGCAGTGCTAATATAATTATTACTATATGCTATATACTGTACACTGAGTGTACAAAACATTAGGAACACCTTCCTAATATTGAGTTGCTCGCCCTTTTGCCCTTAGAAGAGCCTCAATTTGTCGGTGCATGGACTCTACAGGGGGTCAAAAGCATTCCACAGAGATTCTTCCCACAGTTGTGTCAAGTTGACTGGATGTCCTTTGGGTGGTGGACCTATTTTGATACACACGGGAAAATGTTGAGCATGAAAAACCCAGCAGCGTTGCAGTTCTTGAACTTGACACATTCAAACCAGTGCGCCTGGCACCTATCACCTTGCCCCATTCAAAGGCACTTTGGGAGGGGGTTCTAGACTGATGTGTGGAATTGTTTTAAGATGGTCATACTATGGATCCTTTAGCTATTTGATTGGACAAACGTTTGGACACACCTACTCATTCAAGGGTTTTTCTTTATTTGTACTATTTTTCGACATGGTAGAATAATAGTGAAGACATCAAAACTATGAAATAACACATGTGGAATCATGTAGTAACAAACAAATCAACATATATTTTAGAGTTTAGATTCTTCAAATTAGCCACCCTTTGCCTTGATAACAGCTTTGCACACTCTTGGCATTATCTCAACCAGCTTCACCTGGAATGCTTTTCCAACAGTCTTGAAGGAGGTTCAAAATATGCTGGGCATTTGTTGGCTGCTTTTCCTTCACTCTGTGGTTCAACTCATCCCAAAACATTTAAATTGGATTAAGGTTGGGTGATTGTGTAGGCCAGGTCATCTGATGCAGCACTCCATCACTCTCCTTGGTCAAATAGTCCTTACACAGTCTAGAGGTGTGTTTTGGGTCATTGTCCTGTTGAAAAACAAATGATAGTCCCACTAAGTGCAAACCAGATGGGATGGGGTATTGCTGCAGAATGCTGGTTAAGTGTGCCTTGAATTCTAAATAAATCACAGACAGTGTCACCAGCAAAGCACCTCCACACCATCACTCCTCCATGCTTCACAGTGGGAACCATACATGCGGAAATCATCTGTTCACCTACTCTGCGTCTCACAAAGACATGGCGGTTGGTACCCAAAATTATCAATTTGGACTCATCAGACCAAAGGACAGATTTCCACCGGTCTAATGTCTATTGCTCATGTTTCTTGGCCAAAGCAAGTCTCTTCTTCTCATTGGTGTCCTTTAGTAGTGGTTTCTTTGCAGCAATTTGACCATGAATGCCTGATTCACGCAGTCTCCCCTGAACAGTTGATGTTGAGATGTGTCTGTTACTTGAACTCTGTGAAGCATTTATTTGGGCTGCAATCTGAGGTGTAGTTAACTCTAATGAACTGATCCTCTGCAGCAGAGGTAACTCTGGGTCTTTCTTTCCTGTGGCGGTCCTCATGAGAGCCAGTTTCATCATAGCTTGATGGTTTTGGCGACTGTACTTGAAGAAACTTTCAAAGTTCTTGAAATGTTCCGCATTGAGTGACCTTCATGTCTTAAAGTAATGATGGACTGTCGTTTCTCTTTGCTTATTTGAGCTGTTCTTGCGATAATATGGACCAAATAGGGCTATCTTCTGTATACCACCCCTAACGTGTCACAAAACACCTGCATTAAGAAGGAAAGAAATTCCACAAACAAGGCACACCTGTTAATTTAAATGCATTCCCGGTGACTACCTCATGAAACTGGTTGAGAGAATGCCAAGAGTGTGCAAAGCTGTCATCAAGGCAAAGGGTGGCTACTTTGAAGATTCTAAAATAAACATATATTTTGATTTGTTTAACACTCTACAATGTTGAAAATAATAAAGAAATAAAGAAAAACCCTGGAATGAGTAGGTGTATCCAAACTTTTGACTCTTACTATGTATACATTTTTTCGAGATAAAATATTGAATTTGGCCTTTACTACAATTATTATTGTCATGATATATTTTTTTTACACATATTTAACCCATTTTATGGGGTAGGCACAAAACTACCTCCATTCTCCATACACCAGAATTCTCTCTACGAGTTACCTTCAGACAAGTCCCATGACACTAGTGGAGGTGTTAGAGAAAAACAGTGAACACCATCATATTCGTGACAATGTCTCGTTTCCACAGTGGGGTCAAATGAGTTTGTAGCCCAAACGGTTTGGTCGCTTCAAAACAGAAGTTGGCACATCAGCGGTACCGACTTCAGATGAGTCCCATGACACTTGTGGGGGTCATAGAGCAAAACGGAGAACACCATCGTGCTCGTGAGTGAGAGTCTCGCCTTTCCATAGAGTGGTCATAATAGTTTGTAGGCTGTTCGGGTGCTACAGACAATTTCGTGAGAAATTGGGATGTCTCATGGTAGGACAAACACAGCTCTAGCTCTGCCACTTTTCCCTGTTGATGTAGAAGTGTGATTGAGATGCATCCAATGCAACATAAAAAAAGATATCTCTAGTTTAAACTGATGAGTTTTGATGGGGATTTAATCGACTCTAGGGGGTTTAAATATTTTGTCTTGCCCATTCACCCTCTGAATGGCACACACACACACAGACTCAATAGCCTCGGTTTCTCGGATGACTGCCTTGCCTGGTTCACCAATTACTTTGCAGACGAGTTCAGTGTGTCAAATCGGAGGGCATGCTGTCCGGTCCTCTGGCAGTCTCTATGGGGGTGCCACAGGGTTCAATTCTCGGGCCGACTCTTTTCTCTGTATATATCAATGATGTTGCTCTTGCTGCGGGCGATTCCCTGATCCACCTCTACGCAGACGACACCATTCTATATACTTTCGGCCCGTCATTGGACACTGTGCTATCTAACCTCCAAACGAGCTTCAATGCCATACAGCACTCCTTCCGTGGCCTCCAACTGCTCTTAAACGCGAGTAAAACCAAATGCATGCTTTTCAACCGATCGCTGCCTGCACCCGCATGCCCGACTAGCATCACCACCCTGGATGGTTCCGACCTTGAATATGTGGACATCTATAAGTACCTAGGTGTCTGGCTAGACTGCAAACTCTCCTTCCAGACTCACATCAAACATCTCCAATCGAAAATCAAATCAAGAGTCGGCTTTCTATTCCGCAACAAAGCCTCCTTCACTCACGCCGCCAAGCTTACCCTAGTAAAACTGACTATCCTACCGATCCTCGATTTCGGCGATGTCATCTACAAAATGGCTTCCAACACTCTACTCAGCAAACTGGATGCAGTCTATCATAGTGCCATCCGTTTTGTCACCAAAGCACCTTATACCACCCACCACTGCGACTTGTATGCTCTAGTCGGCTGGCCCTCGCTACATATTCGTCGCCAGACCCACTGGCTCCAGGTCATCTACAAGTCCATGCTAGGTAAAGCTCCGCGTTATCTCAGTTCACTGGTCACGATGGCAACACCCATCCGTAGCACACGCTCCAGCAGGTGTATCTCACTGATCATCCCTAAAGTCAACACCTCATTTGGCCGCCTTTCGTTCCAGTACTCTGCTGCCTGTGACTGGAACGAACTGCAAAAATCGCTGAAGTTGGAGACTTTTATCTCCCTCACCAACTTCAAACATCAGCTATCCGAGCAGCTAACCGATCGCTGCAGCTGTACATAGTCTATTGGTAAATAGCCCACCCATTTTCACCTACCTCATTCCCATACTGTTTTTATACTGTTTTTTTTATTTTTTTATTTACTTTTCTGCTCTTTTGCACACCAATATCTCTACCTGTACATGACCATCTGATCATTTATCACCCCAGTGTTAATCTGCAAAATTGTATTATTCGCCTACCTCCTCATGCCTTTTGCACACATTGTATATAGACTGCCCATTTTTTTTTTTCTACTGTGTTATTGACTTGTTAATTGTTTACTCCATGTGTAACTCTGTGTTGTCTGTTCACACTGCTATGCTTTATCTTGGCCAGGTCGCAGTTGCAAATGAGAACTTGTTCTCAACTAGCCTACCTGGTTAAATAAAGGTGAACTAAATAAAAAAATAATAAAAATAATCCATGTCTCAATTGTCACCATGCTTGAAAATCATTATTTAACCGGTCTCCTCCGCTTCATCTACACCGATTGAAGTGACATGAATAAGGGATCATAGCTTTCACATGGATTCACCTGGTCAGTCTGTCACTGAAAGAGCAGGTGTTCTTAATGTTTTGTACACTTAGTGTATATAGCCTTATTAGTTGTAATTAGTTTAAAGTGGGACCCAATATTCATATTCAACTTATCAGATGTTTTTATCCAAGTTGTGCATACACTTTTAGTATGTGATCCCTGTGGCAATTGCCCACTAACCTTTTTGTTGCTTACCAACTGAGCTACACAGAACCATAACGGCTGTGTTCTTCTCTCCTTGTTACCTCAGGAGGTTCCCTGAGTTGTACTATGAGCTCCAGTTCAAGGTTCCCCAGAGTAACGTGTCTGTGACCGTCCTGATGGTTGACACCGTAGTGCTTTGTGGGAACACCTATGAGGGGACCCAGCCCAAAGGAGAAGAGGACCCGGAGGCTGCTGCCAAGCAGTTCGACTGGATCAACTCCAGACTGGCAAACAGCAAGTAAGGTCCATATGGTCCAGTTTCCTGGACCTAGAGTAAGCATAGTGTGTACTTAAGAGCCCGTGTTTGACCTGTTGTGTTTTAGTGCCAGTTTCTCAAATCTAGATTAAGCCTAGTCCTGGACTGAAAAGCCCAATGGAGATTTGACCCTGCTTTTCAGTCCAGGACTAGGCTTAATCTAGATTCGAGAAACTGGCCCTAAAATACAACTGGTCAAACACAGCCTCTTAAGTACACTGTTCAATTACATCTGTCAAACCACTGAGGTGGAACAACTTAACACTTAAATAAAACATGGATGGATTCAATGTTTTTCACGGTTCAGAGGAAAGAAAAGTCTCAGATCTGACAAGTTGTTGTTTGAGTCTCGGGAAAAGAATGTGAACATTTCAGAGCATGTTTGTCGAGATCCCTGACTGACTAGCCTCCTCCACTCTCAAAACTTCACTCCTCCACTCTCATCACTTTTAATCAAGAGACCTTCACTTCACACCGCTACACATACATTCCTCAAGTTGTTACTGTATGAGGACTAGATTCTCCTGTAACAGAAAAGGTTCAGTAAGCCAGACTTACATTATGAGTAACCTTGCCTGAGACAAAAAATTGTTTTAGCTCCCCGAAGAGAATGCCTAGGCTTTAGCTCAGCTGGCTAACACAGTCTTGTGTCTATCTTTTTCTCCCAGGTCAGAGTTCATTGTGGTAGCTGGTCACTATCCTGTGTGGTCCATTGGTGATCACGGCCCCACTAAGTGTCTTGTGGATAGACTACGGCCACTGCTGAAGAAGTATGATGTCACAGTCTACCTGAGTGGTCATGACCACAGTATACAGGTGGGTTATCATGCATGTTAGGACCATATACATACATACAATAACATGGGTTCAATGTTACAGTTTGAATAGACAAATGTTACCATTTCAAAGTCACTTATTTGAACAACTGATGTTGACCTGACTTTCCATACTTCTACCAGTTTATCAGAGAGGATGATGGGAGTTCTTATGTGGTCAGCGGGAGTGGGGCCTTTACAGAAATGTCCATTCATAACATCAACAGCTTCCCGACTTCATGGCAACGGTTCTCCAACGCTGTCAACCATACATCCGGTGGGTTCGCTTACTTTGAAGTCACAGAGAACAATATGACCGTCAGCTACATCCAGACTGATGGGAAATGTGTTTACCAAACAGGACTGGCAAAACGCAAAGTCTGACACAGGCAATGGCATCACGAGATAGTCAACAATCAACTACTGCAGGCCTAATATGCTGACTGTTTCTAAGAGCAAACTGTATCTTTAAGCAGTTTACAAAACTGAAAACATCTCCTTGTTCTAGTTCAATTAATCTTTTAACTCTGTTTTCTTTTGGTTAATAATTGTCTTGGACTGTAACAAAAAAAAATGAATATGATTTTCTCTGAATTGCAATTCTAATGTAATTTTAATGTTTTGAATGTGTTCTATTTTTATTGAAAATCCCCGCCCCCAAAAATTGTGTGAAATAATTGTGAGTTGAATGACCTGTAGATGGTGGTGGTTAGATCTTTTTGCAGGAACTATACAAGACTGATGTCTGCTGTGATAAAGATTACGTAACTTGAGCATTCTCACCAGACGTAGTCACATTAACATAACATACCCCACTATTCAACAATGTCTCATATCAAAGATAAACACATTACCACAAATGAATGGTAAGACTTTATTATGAAAATGTCAATAAAATCAAACAAGAGTACCATATTAGTACCAGACTCCACAGTTATAAAAGTGTTTCATTTTGCTTTGATTATTTTACATCATGTTTTATCATCTAACTGTTTGGTTTACACTGAGTGTACAAAATATAAAGAACACCTTCCTAATATTGAGTTGCAACACTTTTGCCCTCAGAACAGCCTCAATTCTTCGGGGCATGGACTCTACATGGTGTCAAGAGCGTTCCACAGGGATGCCGGCCCATGTTGACTCCACTACTTCCCACAGTTATTTCAAGTTTGCTGGATGTCCTTTGAGTGGTGGACCATTCTTGATACACACGGGAAACTGTTGAGCGTGAGAAACCCAGCAGCATTGCAGTTATTGACGCACTCAAACCGGTGCACAGGGCACCTACTAACATACCCTGCTCAAAGGCACTTAGAGTAAATCTTCTGTCTTGCCCAGTCACCCTCTGAATAGCACACATACACAATCCATGTCTCAATTGTCTCAAGGTTTAAAAACTATTATTTCACCTGTCTCCTCCCCTTCATCTACACTGATTGAAGTGGATTTAACAGGTGACATGTATAAGGGATCATAGCTTTCACCTGGTCAGTCTATATTATGGAAAGAGAAGCTGTTCCTAATGTTTTGTACACTCAGTGTAAATATATATTAAATATATATAAGGCAAAATGATTTATCTACTGATCCCCTAAATGTTTAAAATAACCTAAAATACAAAGATTACTTTCAGAATGGCTACATATAATAAATTAAGCATCTTAATAAAAAATGATATATATAATCCTACTAATCTTAATTTCCCATATGATTTAGTATTCAGCAGTCTCCCAAAATCAAGTTAAAACTTAATAAAACACAATAAAATAAGAGTTGGTAGTGTTTCTAAAAGATAATATTCACAGCAGTAGTAAAAGACACAAAATCAAAAAGGTGGATATTTGCAGCATTGTATGGAAACAAAGTATACACTACAGCACATGTACCATATTCACTGTGCAGTTTCACAGAAACAAAATGGTGAACTCCAGTGTTTGACGGTGGAATGTTGAACTGGGGCAGCCCCTGCAGACTCCCTTTCAAAGAGTAAATCCAGTTAAGTTGTACCTTGTATTCCCAAGCATCTGTCAATGATGCACTCCCTTTTCACACACTTCTTAGTGGCACTCCCTCTTTTCCACTTCTGTTGGCATTCCTTCTGCGTTTGCAGCACACCACTGTGACTCCGATAGCCACTACTATGATCATAATGATAAGTAGGATGAACGTAGCAATCACACCGATCCCATACTCTGGAGAGGAAATAGGGATGCGAACCGTTATTTGGCTAGACAGTGATTCACATACACACACAAACACGCACAGGGACGTTTCCAGTGTTGCATTTCACATTCAGTCTAAACATTAGTAATTCTTTAGCTTATTTTATCCTTCGCATTCCCATACCAATTGGCCCACTAGGAGATATGATCAGCACCTCTAACCCTCTTCTCATCATTCCTCACAGCTAGTAAGATGCACATGAATGATTCTACATTTGTAATACTAGGACTTGGCATTAGCTAAGTGGCTAAGGATTCGATATCCTCAGTACCACAGATGCAAATCTAAACTCCCTTAAAAATATAATGGCCAACATGAATTATCGAGTTACAGAATATATTAAAACAGGGCCAGATTTCCTTATTGAACACAACTTGTCAAAAATATCAAGGCTGACACATGGGCCATGAATGTATTTTAAATATATATATATATATATGTAACCTTTATTTAACTAGGCAAGTATTTACAATGACGGCCTACACCGGCCAAACCCAGACGATGCTGGGCCAATTATTCGCCGCCCTATGGGACCAATCACATCCGGTTGTGATACAGCCTGGAATCGAACCAGGGTGTCTGTAGTGTAGTTTTTTTTTATAACCCAACCCTGATCTGGACTTTGTCCCTGACCAATTTGGAGAACTCCTTGGTCTTCATAGTGCTGCTTGCTTGGTGGTGCTCCTTGCTTGGTGGTGCCCCTTTCTTAGTGGTGTTGCAGACTCTGGGGCCTTCCAGAACAGGTGTCTATATACTGAGATCATGTGACAGATCATGTGACATTTAAATAAAGTCCACCTGTGTGCAATCTAACTAATTATGTGACTTCTGAAGGTAATTGGTTGCACCAGATATTATTTAGGGGCTTCATAGCACAGGGGGCGAATACATTTTCCATTTTTTGTTGTTGTTTTGAAACAAGTTATTTTTTTCATTTAACTTCACCAATTTGGATTATTTTGTGTATGTCTATCACATGGAATCTATTTAAATGACAGGTTGTAATACAACAAAAGAGGAAAAACGCCAAGGGGGATAAATACTGTTGCAAGGCACTGTATAATAATCCCCAGTTTACAATTGGCTCATTCATCCCCCTCCTCTCCCCTGTAACTATTCCCCAGGTCGTTGCTGTAAATGAGAACGTGTTCTCAGTCAACTTACCTGGTAAAATAACGGATAAATAAAGAAATACCACTTAGCAGATGCTTTTATCCAAAGCAACTAACAGTACAGTGTTTTTATGTGATCCCTGTGGGACTTGAACCCACAACCTTGGCATTGTTAGTATCCTTACCTTCAAAGACAGACTTATCGTCGCCCGGTGAGCACTGTCTTTGACTGAGCTCTCCCAGCTGTTTGTCTGTGCTGCGGGAGGGGATGTAGGCCTGGACGTTGAAGCAGTAACTCACCCCAGGATCTACATCCCTCCTGTCTAACTCTATCTCACTGCTTGCAGAGATCTTTGTTTTCTAGAGGGAGAATTACATAAAGAAGGACTTATATTATGTCATAAATCTATAAAATATTCATAACACATTCATAAAAACATTTGGTTGAGACGTTGATCAATTACATTCAAACCTATATTCACCCACTCAAAAAGACAGCCAAAAGTTATTTAATTTCTCATTTTTTTATCACAATGCTTTCAACCATTTAAAAGCACAGCAAAGTTCAAACGGGAATACAATATCAAATATTTTGTTTATTTATACAACAGATGAATGTGTTATCGCTTTGCTTGGTCAGAACCAAATGACCTGGATTGCAGTTGAGATTACATTAAAAGTACATGGTGCAATGAATCAATGCCGTTTGATTCTGCGCAGATTGTTACAGTAACTGTGAAGATCTTCACAGACCTGCGATGACCTATGCATGCTATCTTGAACATGCTTTATATGATTACATAAGAAGACATGTATAGCTACGGTAGCTCCTAAATGTGACCATGGATGTGTTACTCATTTTAAGGTTGAATGTTACATTAGTTTGTAAGAGTTTGTAACTTTGGGTTATTTACTGTATTACAAAAGTCATATTAAATTGTGTTTGGTTGACATTGCAACCATATATCAACGTTTAAAGTCTCTACTGAGTTGGCGAGTTGGCGATGTGAATCCAACATATTATTAGTTCATTTGGTAATAAGCTAGTTATTGTATTTCAAAGGTAATATTGAATTGTGTTTGGTTGTCATCTCAAACCAAAATCTAAGTTAAAAAAAATTGACTAAATAAATCAAATCAAACTTTAAAGGCACTTTCAATAAAGTTTGATTTTATTTAGTCTTATTCTTTAACTTAAATGTTTGGTTGAGATGGAGATGTGAATCCAGCATATCAATTATTCATTTGTATACAAACTGGAATTAAAGCCAGACTAAGTTGGTGGCACAGATGGAACTATCCTAGCAGATGGAGCATCTTCAAATGTTGATATTTGGTTGCGTTGACAACCAAACACAATTCAATATGTAAGGGATAAATGCCGACGTTCTGTACATTACCTTGGAAATAATGAACGACTCAGCAGGACAAGGTGTAGCCAAGTCCCTTTGCGGAGTTCATTTTTCCAAGGTAATGTACAGAACAGAGGTATTTATCAAATCAAACGTATTTATATAGCCCTTCTTACATCAGCTGATATATCAAAGTGCTGTACAGAAACCCAGCCTAAAACCCCAAACAGCAAGCAATGCAGGTGTAGAAGTACGGTGGCTTGGAAAAACTCCCTAGAAAGGCCAAACCCTAGGAAGAAACCTAGAGAGGAACCAGGCTATGAGGGGTGGCCAGCCCTCTTCTGGCTGTGCCGTGTGGAGATTACAACAGAACATGGCCAATATGTTCAAATGGGCCAAGATGTTCAAATTTATCCTGCTTATACCACAGTTGCTAAAGAAAATAATACCAAAGCACACATTTACCGGTAGTAGAAAAAAAACAAAGTTTACATTTTCATTTTTATAAGAGATACTTTCTCATCTTTTGGTTGCTAGAGACGCGACCCAGTCGTTCATTCGATTAGTTTTATATTTATGGACGCGATCCAGTTGTTCGTTCTATATGTTCCGTTGCCTTGCTCGCTGGCAAAGTTGTCCCTTGCTTTCTAGCTAGGCAACTCGCTACAGCTAACACAGGCACGATCTCTTCAACCTTAGGAGGCTGAAGAAATTTGGCTTGTCACCAAAAGCACTCACAAACTTCTACAGATGCACAATCGAGAGCATCCTGTCGGGCTGTATCACCGCCTGGTACGGCAACTGCTCCGCCCACAACCGTAAGGCTCTCCAGAGGGTAGTGAGGTCTGCACAACGCATCACCGGGGGCAAACTACCTGCCCTCCAGGACACCTACACCACCCGATGTCACAGGAAGGCCATAAAGATCATCAAGGACAACAACCACCCGAGCCACTGCCTGTTCACCCCGCTATCATCCAGAAGGCGAGGTCAGTACAGGTGCATCAAAGCTGGGACCGAGAGACTGAAAAACAGCTTCTATCTCAAGGCCATCAGACTGTTAAACAGCTGCCACTAACATTGAGTGGCTGCTGCCAACACACTGACACTGACTCAACTCCAGCCACTTTAATAATGGGAATTGATGGGAAATGATGTAAAATATATCACTAGCCACTTTAAACAATGCTACCTAATATAATGTTTACATACCCTACATTATTCATCTCATATGTATACGTATATAATGTACTCTATATCATCTACTGCATCCTTATGTAATACATGTATCACTAGCCACTTTAACTATGCCACTTTGTTTACATACTCATCTCATATATATATACTGCACTCAATACCATCTACTGTATATTGCCTATGCCGCTCTGTACCATCACTCATTCATATATCTTTATGTACATATTCTTTATCCCCTTACACTTGTGTCTATAAGGTAGTAGTTTTGGAATTGTTAGCTAGATTACTTGTTGGTTATTACTGCATTGTCGGAACTAGAAGCACAAGCATTTCGCTACACTAGCACAAACGTCTGCTAACCATGTGTATGTGACAAATAAAATTGTAGCCAGACTACAGCAAAGTAGTCCGGTTCATTATGAGGAGATCGCATTGCACAATAAACACTAAACTAGAAGCTAGCTAAATAGTTTGTTGCTAGCAATCCTGCCAATATGACCAAATTCAAAAATACCAGTTTCTGAAAACAGCTGGTCTGTGGGAGGATTTGACAGCGTAACGCCACTTGCGTCATGACTGCAACAGTAGGGACTAGAGGTCGACCGATTAATTGGAATGGCCGATTAATTAGGGCCGGTTTCAAGTTTTCATAACATTCGGAAATCGGTATTTTTGGGCGCCGATTTTATTTTTTTAAATACCTTTATTTAACTAGGCAAGTCAGTTAAGAACACATTCTTATTTTCAATGACGGCCTAGGAACGGTGGGTTAATTGCCTTGTTCAGGGGCAAAACGACAGATTTTCACCTTGTCAGCTCGGGGGATCTAACCTTGCAACCTTACAGTTAACTAGTCCAAAGCTCTAACCACCTGCCTCTCATTGCACTCCACGAGGAGCCTGCCTGTTACGCAAATGCAGTAGAAGCCAAGGTAAGTTGCTAGCTAGCATCAAACTTATCTTATAAAAAACAATCAATCAATCAATCACTAGTTATAACTACACATGGTTGATGATATTACTAGTTTGTCTAGCGTGTCCTGCGTTGCATATAATCGATGCAATGCTGGGGGATGATTTAACAAAAGCATTTGCGAAAAAAGCACAATCGTTGGACGACTGTACCTAACCATAAACACCAATGCCTTTCTTAAAATCAATACACAGAAGTATATATTTGTAAACCTGCATATTTAGCTAAAAGAAATCCAGGTTAGCAGGCAATATTAACCAGGTGAAATTGAGTCATTTCTCTTGCATTCATTGCACGCAGAGTCAGGGTATATGCAACAATTTGGGCAGCCTGGCTCATTGCGAACTAATTAGCCAGAATTTTACATAATTATGACATAACATTGAAGGTTGTGCAATGTAACAAGAATATTTAGACTTAGGGATGCCACCCGTTAGATCAAATACAGAACGGTTCCGTATTTCACTGAAATAATAAACGTTTTGTTTTCGAAACTATAGTTTCTGGATTCGACCATATTAATGACCAAAGGCTCGCATTTCTGCGTGTTATTATGTTATAATTAAGTCTATGATTTGATAGAGCAGTCTGACTGAGCGATGGTAGGCAGCAGCAGGCTCGTAAGCATTCATTCAAACAGCACTTTCGTGCGTTTTGCCAGCAGCTCTTCGCAAGCACAGCGCTGTTTATGACTTCAAGCCTATCAGCCTAATGGCTGGTGTAACCGATGTGAAATGGCTAGCTAGTTAGCTGGGTGTGCGCTAATAGTGTTTCAAACGTCACTCTCTCTGAGACTTGGAGTAGTTGTTCCCCTTGCTCTGCATGGGTAACGCTGCTTCGAGTGTGGCTGTTGTCGATGTGTTCCTGGTTCGAGCCCAGGTAGGGGCGCGAAGAGGGACGGAAGCTATACTGTTACACTGGCAATAGTGCCTATAAGAACATCCAATAATCAAAGGTATATGAAATACAAATGGTATAGAGAGAAATAGTCCTATAAATACTATATTAACTACAACCTAAAACCTCTAACCTTGGAATATTGAAGTTTCATGTTAAAAGGAACCACCAACTTTCATATGTTCTCATGTTCTGAGCAAGGAACTCAAACGTTAGCTTCTTTACATGGCACATATTGCACTTTTACTTCTCCAACACTTTGTTTTTGCATTATTTAAACCAAATTGAACATGTTTCATTGTTTATTTGAGGCTAAATGGATTTTTATTTATGTATTATATTAAGTTAAAATAAGTGTTGATTCAGTATTGTTGTAATTGTCATTATTACAAATAAATCAATTTTTTTATCGGCTTTTTGTTCCTCCAATAATCGGTATCGGCGTTGAAAAATCATAATCGGTCGACCTCTAGTAGGGACCAGAGAAATTCATGTTCATCACTCACCACGTTAGGTCATCAGATGTTCTAAAAAAAACATGTCTCTACAAAAACAAATAAATGCTAGCTAGCTACGTTTTTCCTCGCTGGACCTGCGTTTTCAAGGTATCCAATTTCGGTTTGTGTGGTTGTTGGTTTAGCTTTTCTGTAAAGTTGTAGCAAGTACGGTCATGATTACAAGGTGTCCCAATATCTTTTCCAATTTTCCCGATATCCTTTCCAACTGTCCTGGTATCTGGTTTTAATGTCCATTCTAGAATGCCCTTCTAGCCAATCAGAAACAACTATTCAACAATGCTGTTGTATAACACAAAAAATCATTACATTTGAAATCAACCACAGCTTGAAACTCTAGGCCAATTGTATTGTCTATTTTAGGTGAATTCTGGGTTGAATCGAAACAATAGCTGTTGAGGACTTCGCAAATGCTATATAGGCCTAAATAGCATCATTTAATATATATTAGTGATAAAGTATGGTCACATTTCATTTGCTCTGTTAAACCTACCCTTTGGAATGACATATATAGCAACAGTGAATCTATTTTGTTTTTAAGTGGAGATTTTTCAACAATCATTCTCACAATTGCACATTGGTTATAATCAGTGACAAATATCATAGCTTGGCAGGGCTGGGTTTGGTTATAACCCTGGACAGGAGATGAAAGAGTAGATACATTCTCCAGTAGGAGGTGCTGCCAAGCTTATAGTTATTTTTTTTCTGATAGTGGATATTACGTTGAAGATCTGCCATTGTTTTAAAGGTACAAATTCAACATATTTCATACAAGGTTTGTCTACCGGTATGTTGAAAATTGGTTACCATGATGACATAATCCTGCGGTTGAAATTTTACCCTTAAAACAACAACAATTACAATTTATTTTCCACCTAGATTCCAATTACACTGAAACAACGTTGATTTAACCTCTTTAACCTCTTTCTGTTCTGACCGATTCAGTGGGAGGGAGAGATTTCCCATGCAATATAATCAGAAGTGAGCTTTGCAAAGCTTATATCATCCACTGCATTTCATTTAATTATATTCCTTGACTTGCTCCTTTAAAGGAGCTTACACGATTGACAAATGTCCTCTATCTCACTTGGTTCGGCCCCAGGCTCTAGTTCATTGAGGAAATGTAAATATCTAGTGTAGGGCTGCCATTTGTATTACCCTCCCCTTTAAGCTTACCTTGCCCGTGCTTGTTGCTTTCCCAAAGGTGACTTTGTACTGCAGTTCATCAGCGAAGACATCCCGGATGGTTCTCTGTTGGTTCTGCTTATTGAACAGGGCTGTGAGAGGGTCTTCTACATACAGGGTGATCTTCCTCTTGTCTTTGCTCACCTCGATCTTGAACTCAGGTCTGCCTATAAGCGCTGGAAGGGAAATAACAGTTGAGATTGACATGCTTGCTTGTCACATTTGGAGCCACTTCGCATGTGGAAAATATAGTATGCACTAGTATGGCAGTTTAACCAAAGGTTTCTATAACAATGGGGTGCTTGTCTGGGTAAATGTGGAAAATGTGTATTGATAAGACTATAGACAGGTGGTAGTTGGATGACTTAGTGTCCTCGTAGGGACAACATAGTATAAATGGTATGACATGTAGTGTAGGTGGCTGCGATGCAATACTTACTGTCTTCGTAGGGGGTGAACCTCTCCGAGGTTGTGTGGGGGAACTCTATGAGGTCAGAGTTCACACCACGTAGAGGTTCTGAGAGGACATCAGCAGAGTATATGGCCTTCAGGTCCACCAGAGAGTTGGACAGGTCACACTCTGTCTCCATAGTCCTGATACAGTGTTGGTTCTTCTTTCTGTTCTGACCGATTCTGAAATAAAGAAGATATTTATGATACAGTCACAACATCGTTCTGATACTGTTAGCGTTCCTCTCTCTGTTCTGGCCAATACTGAAATAGACATAATGGTAGGTTTCAGTCAAAGGATTATCATTATCTTCAAACATGTTTTTTGTTGCATTTAGGTCATTCATTGGGTCTGGATTGATATCTTAGTTCAACAATAAGAAAGGTACCACATTTTATTTTAATATTTGACTTGCATTTGAATATTTATCTCATTGCACCACACATCACACAAATTGTACTTAAATAAATACAACATTTGTATTCCTTATTTTGTTCTTGAACTATTCACCAGGTTAAGATGCTTCAATTCCTGAAAATCATTTTTAGCGGTTCTAAAGTGTAGTCTGATCACAACTTTCCTCACATCTTTCCTGCCCTCCAACACATCACCCCGACTCTTCAATGTCAGAGACCGAGTCTGGGAATAGGTTAGTGCATACTTACCATGATAATGTTATACAGGCACGGTCTTCTTAATATTTAGTGGAGACATAGGCTAGTGTGTGTGTGTGTGTGTGTGTGTGTGTGTGTGTGTGTGTGTGTGTGTGTTCCGTCTTCCTGTAAATGCAAAAACCAGTAATATCAGTATGTAAATGCTTTACTTACACTGAATATTCAACGGTGTATGAATAGTTGGTGGGTTTAGGATCCCACATAAGCAGTGTTTTGAAGTTGATAGACAACCAAGAAACGTTCTGTGCCTTGGGATAGTCACCTACCAAAAAAGCAAGATCAGTTTAACTACATGTAATGTTAGACATTGACAATGAGTGAAACTTAAAATAATTAGGTACAGTGTGCCTTTTCATGAGAGGGTCACAGGGTGCATTGCCTGTACTGTAAACCAGACTGGTTCCAAGAAATTTCCAACGAATAATTAGGACATAATGGCTTTTAAATGCAGTATCAGCATCATTTGATTAATCCATATACTGTCGTTCTAGTGTACAGTGTTTAGGATTGTAGGCTATATTTTAATTGTTCATGATGTTTCTGACTCACCTGAAACACAGTTTGTAAAAAAGAATGCAGAACACAATGTGGTAAAAATTACCCTTTCCATGTTCAACATTGTATATTCCAACAGGTCAGTGTAAAAACAGTAATCCCGTCGAGGTAGAGATAGGTGAATGCGGAATGTAGACGCACACAGCAGCGGTGGTCTCAAAAGTAATACAACTCTCTCTTTGTTTAGAAAAATCCCTTTGAACAGGCGCGCGTCTCGGGGGGAATAAATGATGGCAAGATTAGAATGGGGTGGTCGGCGACGATTCACCTCTGATAATTCAGTCTCCTTGTCTCAGCCAGCTATATCTGTCAAACGTACTGTCTAGCGATATAAAGACGCGTGTGTCGACCAAATAAGGATTGTCCGGTTTGTGGTTTCATGCCTGGTGGGATGGGCTTATGAGAGTTTATTGTATTGCAACTTGCTGAATTGTATGTGATGAAAATGATCGTAGCCTGTATTTCAAAGAGCAGCTGCTGTGTCGCTCCACCAATGCTCGGTCAAAAAAGTATCGACACTGAAACTGCAACAATTTCTAAGAATTACAAGGACAAGGACATCTGTAAATTGAAATGAATTCATGGATTTCACATGACTGGAAAAACTGATATGCATCTGTTGGTCACATATACCTAAAGAAAAAGGTAGGGGCAGAAAACCAGTCAGCATCTGGTGTGACCACCGTTTGCCTCATGCAGCAGGACACATTTCCTTAGCATAGAGTTGATCAGGCTGCTCCTTTTCAATGGCAGTACAAAGTTGCTGGATATTGTCGGGAACTGGAACACACTGTCATACACATCGATCCAGAGCATCCCAAACATGCGCAATGGTTGGCATGTATGGTGAGTATGCAGGCAATGGAAGAACTGGGAGATTTTCAGCTTCCAGGAATTGTGTACAGATCCTTGCAACATGGGGCTGTGCATTATCATGTGGCGGATGAAGGTCTCGACAATGGGCCTCAGGATCTTGTCACCGTATCTCTGTGCATTCAAATAGCCATCTATAAAATACAATTGTGTTCATGTCTGTAGTTTATGCCTGCCCATACCATAACCCCACCTCCACAAAGGGCTACTCTGTTCACAACTTTAACATCAGCAAACCGCTCTGCGTTTGAGGCCAGTTGGATTTAATGTGAAATTGGAGGCGGCTTATGGTAGAGAAATTAACATTAAATGATCTGGCAACAGCTCTGGTGGACATTCCCGCAGTCAGCACGCTCCCTCAAAACTTGAGACGTCTGTGGGATTGTGTTGTGTGACTAAACTGCACATTTTAGAGTGGCCTTTTATTGTCCCCAACACAAGGTGCACCTGTGTAATGATCATGCTGTTTAATCAGCTTCTTGATATACCACACCTGTCAGGTGAATGTATTATCTTGGATGTAAACACATTTTTGAGAAATAAGCTTTTTTTTCAGCTCATGAAACATGGGACCAACACTTTATATGTTGAGTTTATATTTATGTTCAGTGTAATATAATAATATCCTAAGATATAAACTGTGGAGATCACATTCATGACAATGTCATCATGCATTTTTTTCTGGAATGGAAAATCAGTCTACTCACAACTGCTGTCCAGGAGTTTCCCCCCGTGGGCTAAATTGTAGTGATAATCAGGGAGTTCAGGTTTGTAGGGTAACATTGGGTAACTAGCCACCCCTAAGAACAATGGCCAATTGCTGACAAAGCAAAGTTTGATATAAATTTGGTATGTGGATGATGGTCATGCTTAGGCAAACAAACTATGAAGGGGAATAAGTGGCTATAGTTTATACATTTTTTGTTATTTAATACAATGTAAGAAAAGGGGCGTTTTACGCAAGTACTGGGGTAACTGGTTTTGCTGGGGAGGAGAGCGGATTATTTTGTGTGTCTCGCCTAGGGCGGCAGAACAGCCAGGACTGGGCCTGAGCACACTTGTTCCAGAGAGATTAATTTACCTGTTGGTGGAGGCAGAGTCAAGGTGAGACCATGGGGTAAGGGGGGAAGCCAGCGGAATCCTACAAACAGCATGGCATGATGCCCACCACAGGTATTCAACAAGAGGACATCTAAAGGGTGTTGTCATTAAAACATGTTGAGCAATATTATTAGTAAAATATATTGTACGAGGCATCTGCATACTAAGACAAAGCCATGACAATGCCATATGAGTCACCTCATTAAGTGTTCAGACAGGCATCTTATTTTTAGTTGTTCTTTAATGGAGTCAGTCATGCTTTCAATGGCTTCATGTCAACTTAAATGTCAAGTTCAAAAGCTTTATTGTCCATTAGGGTAAAGTGTCTAGTCTTAAAAAAACTGCCCGTTCAAGAGGATATATTGGCTGTGCAGCTTAGAAAATACATAATACTGTCGTCTGAAGACTACATTTCAGTGATTTTGTCCCTGTGGTATGCAGTGGTATAAAGCACTTAAGTAAAAATACTTTAAAGTACTACTTAAATCATTTTTTGGGGTATCTGTACTTTACTATTTATAATTTTGTCAACGTTTACTTTTACTTCACTACATTACTAAAGAAAAGGATGCACTTTTTACTCCATACATTTTCCCTGGCACCCAAAAGTACTGCCTCTGATCTGATGGACTCACTAAACACATGCTTAATTTGTAAATGATCTATGAGTGTTGGAGTGTGCCCCTGTCTATCTGTAATTAAAAACAACAAGAAAATGGTGCCGTATGGTTTGCTTAATTAATCTAAGGAATTTGAAATGATTTATACTTTTACTTCTACTTTTGATACTTTATATTTTAGCTATTACATTTACTTTTGATAATTATATTTATATGTTTATTTAAAACCAAACACTTTTAGACTTTTACTCAAGTAGGATTGTACTTTTATTTATTATTTTCTATTAAGGTATCTTAACTTTTATTCAAGTATGAAAATTGGGTACCTTTTCCACCACTGGTGGTATGTACAACTCACTCTCAGCAAAGGAACACTTTTACCACTGCATGATGTCATGTGATGTCATGCTGAAAGTGTGTTAACTCTTGGGCTGTCTCTTGGGGGGGGCAGTGGAACACAGACGAGGAAATACGTATAGCGGGTTTGCTCTCTTTCACATATCAAGGCCAAACCTCATATGACTAAATATTTCAGACCTCTCAAAGGTAGCAATAAGATGAAGAAATTAATTTATACACTAATAAGTACTTTCAGAATACTTTTAGAGTACATGTTCTAGTATTGAAAATACAGATTTATTTCTTGGAGGCATGAAAATTACGATCCATAAAATTAATTGTCAGACGCTCCACAACAAAAGAGAAATTAAATGTCATACAAACTTTCCCCACATAAGCACATGTTGTGGATAACATGTCTGAGTTTTTATGGATTGCCATGACAACAATGTTGGTTGCTTACATTTTTATTTTTTTATTTCACCTTTATTTAACCAGGTAGGCAAGTTGAGAACAAGTTCTCATTTACAATTGCGACCTGGCGCAATTTTACTAATGGTGTGATCATCTTTGGTAGGCCTACAAGAGAAAGAATGACTCCCATCTTCTTTAGTTTTTAGCTACCAGTGTGGTAGAATACCAATGTGGTTGGCTCACTGGCAGTGGCACTCATTCACTCCAGAACCGATGCCAGGGGAGGCTTTCCCCCAATAAGCTTATGCTAATCAGGGTCTGGATGGTGCCTCACACAATCGCCTGTGGCTTTGAATGTAAAAACACTTACTGGAGAGTCTGAATACCATTACAGGAGCAGGAAAATGCCTTCCATTGAACGAGGCACAGAAAGCAGGCCTGGGACAGGCAGACCGGGCTCATTAGAAGATTATGTGTGACCACCGTTACTAGACTACTGACTATAGTCTAGCTATGACTAATGATACAAATCTGAATGCCTTTAGAAAGAAACGACAGAGAAAAGCAAAGCGTTCGCACAGTTTCCATATCCAATACAGTTAGAAGGAGTTGCTGATTGACAGAGAGGACAGGTTGGAATGAAAAGCACCCACATTCTCTGGACTTGTGTCTCACAGGGGAATATTACGTTATATTTTCTTTAGAAAAATGTTTAATACACTTATTATACACTGTCCCTTAAATGCTTTAGCAAGGCACTGTATATACAGTGTTGTAACAATGTGCAAATGGTTAAAGTACAAAAAGGAAAATAAATAACTGTGGTATTTCACCCAGTAGATATAGGAATTTATCAAAATCGGGTTTGTTTTCATATTCTTTGTGGATCTGTGTAATCTGAAAAAATGTGTCTCTAACATGGTCATACATTTGGCAGGAGGTTATGAAATGCAGCTCAGTTTCCACCTCATTTTGTGGGCAGTGTGCACATAGCCTGTCTTCTCTTGAGAGCCAGGTCTGCCTACGGCGGCCTTTCTCAATAGCAAGGCTATGCTCACTGAGTCTGTACATAGTAATTTTGGGTCAGTCACAGTGGTCAGGTATTCTGCCGCTGTGTACTCTCTGTTTAGGGCCAAATAGCATTCTAATTTTCTCCGTTTTTTGTTAATTCTTTCCAATGTGTTAAGTAATTATCTTTTTGTTTTCTCATGATTTGGTTGGGTCTAATTGTGTTGCTGTCCTGGTGCTCTGTGTGAACAGAGCCCCAGGACCAGCTTGCTTAGGGGATTCTTCTCTAGGTTCATCTCTCTGTAGGTGATGGTTTTGTTATGGAAGGTTTGGGAATCGCTTCCTTTTAGGTGGTTGTAGAATTTAACGTCTCTTTTCTGGATCTTGATAATTATCGGCCTAATTCTGCTCTAGGATAGGATAAAGTAATCCCTCTCACCCCCCCCCCCCTTAAAAGATTTAGATGCACTACTGTTCCACTGGATGTCATAAGGTGAATGCACCAATTTGTAAGTCGCTCTGGATAAGAGCGTCTGCTAAATGACTTAAATGTAATGTAAATGTAATTCCCAGGCTAACCCTAAAAAAACTCAGGGAATTAAAAGCATGATGACAAAATGAAATAATATTTTTGAGGAAATTATAATTTACAAAGCATCACTAAAAACAGCTGATTCCACATTTATGCTGTGTGAGTTACTCAACATTTTTTTTAAATAATACCAAATACATACATTCACATTTTCTGTTCATTTGTGGTTATAAATCATGGAATAATACCAAATACATACATTCACATGTTCTGTTCATTTGTGGTTATAAATCATGGAATAATACCAAACTAGCATCACTCAAACAACCAAATCTAAGGCCAACAGTGCTGTGTGACTCTCTCAATTCATTCATTATCAGCAATATAAAGGACGAGTCCCACTTCAGACACCAGCCAGCACAGTAAGCATAGTCATTCACCATACATTACTGCTGGACGCTGATCTACTGTTTTCCTTTCAGGACAATTAGGCTGAAGAATGCATGTGGAAATGACATCATAGGCCTCCTCTGAACTCCATTGTCTAAATATTTACCAGTCACGTCCATTGGGAAATGAGAAGATATTATACTGAAAGTCTGACTGCGAGCATGGCTTGTTTCTATGAAACGACTTCATTTCATGATATTCCCCTCTCACAGTTTGCCAATAGTACACTCATAGAATGAGTAACATGAATTAGACTCCGTCAGCTCAATGAGGTAGCTACTGATGAGTAAGTGAAGAGACATGGTCCACATTTAGAATGGTCGGCTATCCCAAAATTCTATTCATCTTGGTTGTATTAATTTATTTACATCCTTTCATTCCAAGTTGGAGGGAAAACATATGGCGGATTGGGACTGAGTCAGTAAATGGGGTGAACGACTTGCAGACTTAGAGGTTTAGTTGACTGATTCATTTTCAAAGGAGAATCTCTGACATATAGGGGAATGGAACAACTTAATATTGTCTTTCAGTACAAGCTACTGTTCTTGTTATGGTGATGGCTGAGAGTCATTTTCTAAATGTCACATTTGGGACATATGTTCAGAGAGAAGTTGTGAGCCACATGAAGAGAAAACGTATTTCCAGATGTCTCTGGAATTCCATTCATTGAACCTTAGTAAAATATATTAGGGATGATAAGGGATGATAAATTGAAAAGCATAAAATTAGATTCAGTTCAAGGGGAAGTTCCATGATGTGTTTTTACAGGAATTTGGTATTTTCTAGTGTTATTCTTCTCAGCAACACTTACACTTTTAATAAGTATACCACCCCATTCACGAAAATGGTTCACTCCTACAGACAGTGAGACATGTGGCCATGGCTTGCTAAAGCAGGCATTGAGGTATTCAGTTACTGTTCGATTGAACGTTAGAATGGGCAAAACGAGTGACCTAAGCGACTTTGAGTGTGGTATGATAGTCAGTGCAAGGCGTGCCGGTTCCAGTATCTCAGAAACGGAAGGCCTCCTGGGCTTTTCAGGCAAGAACCTGTCTAGGGTTTACCGAAAATGAAAAAAATGAAATCCAGTCAGAGGCAGTCCTGTGGGTGAAAACAGCTTGTTGATGAGAGGTTGAAGGAGAATGGCAAGAATTTAGCAAGATAACATGCGGACCACAAACAATCAAATAACGGCATATTACAACAGTGGTGTGCAGAACTGCATCTCGGAACGCACAACTCGTCGGCCCTTGTCACAGATGGGTTATTGCAGCAGATGACCACACCAGGTTCTGCTCCTATCAGCTAAAAACAAGAAGAAGCGTCTCCAGTGGGCACACGGTCGCCAACACTGGACAATTGAGGAGTGGAAAAACGTCCCCTGGTCTGACAAATCCTGGCTCCTGTTGCATTATGCTGATGGCAGTGTAAGGATTTGGCGTAAGCAGCATGAGTCCATGGCCCCATCTTTACTGGGGTCAACGTTACAGGCTCGTAGTGGTCTAATGGTGTGGGGTATTCTTTCCTGGCACACGTTAGGTCCCTTGAAACTAATTGAGCAATGTTTCCGTGCCCCAAAGAATTTAGGCTGTTCTGGATGCAAAGAGTGGTCCGACCCGGTACTAGATGGGTGTACCTAATAAACTAGCCACTGAGTGTACATCTCACTTTACGAAATGTCACTACTCTCTGGAAAACTTTAGCATGCCTTGAAATCAGTTCATATGCCAAATTACCAAGTAGTTGTTTAGTTTGGCTTATTCTCTGTACAGTGCCTTGCAAAACTATTCACCCCCCTTGGCGTTTTTCCTATTTTGTTGCATTACAACCTGTCATTTAAATGGATTTTTATTTGGATTTCATGTAATGGACATACACAAAATTGTCAAAAATAGTGAAGTGAGATGAAAAAAAAATATTGTTTCAAATAATAATAAAAAACGGCAAAGTGGTGGATGCATATGTATTCACCCCCTTTGCTATGAAGCCTCTAAATAAGATCTGGTGCAACCAATAACCTTCAGAAGTCACATAATTAATTAAATAAAGTCCACCTGTGTGCAATCTAAGTGTCACATGATCTCAGTATATATACACCTGTTCTGAAAGGCCTCAGAGTCTGCAACACCATTAAGCAAGGGGCACCACCAAGCAAGGGGCACTATGAGGCCAAGGACCTCTCCAAACAGGTCAAGGACAAAGTTGTGGAGAAGTACAGATCAGGGTTGGGCTATAAAAACATATTAGAAACTTTGAATATCCCATGGAGCACCATTAATTCCATTATTAACAAAATGGCAAGAATATGTCACGGCAACAAATCTGCCGAAAGAGGGCCCCCCAACAAAACTCACAGACGAGTCAAGGAGGGCATTAATCAGAGAGGCAACAAAGAGACCAAAGATAAACCTGAAGGAGCTGCAAAGATCCACAGCGGAGATTGGAGTACCTGTCCATAGGACCACTTTAAGCCGTACACTCCACAGAGCTGGGCCAGAAAAAAATAAGCAAACATGCTTGGTGTTCGCCAAAATGCATGTGGAAGACTCCCCAAATATGGAAGAAGGTACTCTGGTCAGATGAGACGAAAACTGAGCTTTTTGGCCATCAAGGAATACACTGTCTGGCGCAAACCCAACACCTCTCATCACCCCGAGAACACCATCCCTACAATGAAGCATGGTGGTGGCAGCATCATGCTGTGGTGATGTTTTTCACCTGCAGGGACTGGGAAACTGGTCAGAATTGAAGGAATGATGGATGGTGCTAACTACAAGGAAATTATTGAGGGAAACCTGTTTCAGTCTTCCAGAGATTTGAGACTGGGACGGAGGATTATCTTCCAGCAGGACAATGAACCTAAGCATACTCCTAAAGCAACATCGAGTGGTTTAAGGGAAAACATTGAAATGTCTTGGAATGGCCTAGTCAAAGCCCAGACTTCAATCCAATTGAGAATCTGTGGCATGACTTAAAGATTGCTGTACACAAGCGGAACCCATCCAACTTAAAGGAGCTGGCGCAGTATTGCCTTGAAGAATGGGCAAAAATCCCCGTGGCTAGATTCGCGAAGCTTATAGAGAAGTACCCCAAGAGACTTGCAGCTGTAATTGCTTGTTACGTTCCCCAGTATAGGCTGTATTGGTTGTTGCTCAGAGAGAGCTTCTTTGATATCTTGTGCTGGTTGTTGCTCAAATTGTTTGTGTATAGTGTTTTTGTAGCCGGTCCTGTAAAGGTATGTGTATGCCAAAAGGTCTGTGATTAGTAATTATTCTGTTTTTGTTCCCAGGAGGGAAGGGGAAGGCACCTTGGGAGTGCTTAGGCAAGAGGCCTGCGGGCATACATATACCCGTAGTATATACTGTATGCACACTAGGTAAGACCTGGGTGGACCATCCCCTGTATTTTGGTTAGTGTGCCAGGTGGTGCTAGTTAGGTAAGTAGTGGGTAGGCAGGTAAGGTAGGAGAGGGGGACTTTGACATTTACTTTCTTTGCTTTGGTTCCGTCCAGCCCCTTTCCCCCCCAAATGACAGTGTGACAGAATAAATTCCCTGTAAACGGTACATTCTCTGCCTTTTGTCATCCTTACTCGCACCTACAATCCCATACCTCTTTCACTCCACGGGGAGTTGAGTTGTATCAGGGTGTTGCGTTCCCTCTTCCTAGAGGCGTACGTAACATTGTTGCAAAAGGTGGCTCTACAAAGTATTGACTTTGTTATGCCCGATCTAGTTTTCTTTTTTTTGTCTTGTTTGTTTCGCAATAAAACATATTTTGCATCTTCAAAGTGGTAGGCATGTTGTGTAAATCAAATGATACAAACCCACAAAAAAAATATATTTAAATTCCAGGTTGTACGGCAACAAAATAGGAAAAATGCAATGGGAGGGTGAATACTTTGCAAGCCACTGTAGCTGCTTGCTGAGATTCACTTGTATCTTCAGAAGGCTCCATCCATGAGTAACATGTCTGCTGATTTCAGCATTCTCATTAGCAATTTACCCAACTATATTTTGCTTTCCTTCTACCCCGGTAAAGCCCCATCCTAACAAGGCGGTTATAACCTTCCCTGGTAGTTGCCAAAACAATTGTTGCTCGTCTTCTGCACCCTGAACTTTAACCATGCTTGATCCAAATCTGAATTTATATCAAGGACTAAGCAGGCTTATAGGGACCTTTGCATTCTGAATGGAAGAAAACCACACTAGACGGAAGATGGACCTCTCTATATATATAACTTTCATTTTGTGACACAGCTAGGGGGTTCTCCCTCTGCTAAATTTGTTTGGTCTTTAAAGCCGAACCTCACATTCCATGTTTTTCATTGGTGTCCAAGGAAATCCTACATTTCCTTTTCTTATGGGATTTCTTCAGCACTGATGACCCGGTAGGTTGGGCAGGGTATTGAGATGCATCCTGTTTTTCTACCGCGTTTGTGTTGTAGTATTTATCTAGAGTCTTCAGGTCTTTTGCAACAGTGAGCTGTGGAAGAATACAAGACTGTTTACTTTAGTACACCATAATGATTGGATGGCTGGTCATTATTTCAGTGGATTGTGTATTTAATACAATGTAATGTCACGCAAACCATATCCTGTTACAGAACAGTACATCAGTAGTTATTAACAAGATGAGTTTGCTTGATTCACAGTGGGACTAGGAGGCCAATGAGGCGAGTTTAAACCTGTTTGAATCAAAACAAAAAAGTCCCAGACAGAAATAAGATGAAGACATGAGCAATCCCAATAGTATTCTGTGGGTTTCAAAACGACTTTAAATTGTGAAATTTGATGTGCAGATTTGACTTTTGACGTTTGATGTAACCACCACAGGAGGTTGGTGGCACCTTAATTGGGGAGGACGGGCTCATGGTAATAACTGGTGCGGAATAGGTGGAATGGTATCAAACACATGGTTTCCAGGTGTTCGATGCCAATCCATTTACTCCGTTCCAGACATTCTTATGAGCCGTTCTCCCATCTGCAGTCTCCACTGGTAGTCACCTACGGCGTACCGTACTCCTCCCTATATATTAATAAAAATTCCAGGAAAAATGACCAAACTGAATGAAATGGTGAAGAGTTCAAGTCTTAGAGTTAATTATTCTATGTTTCACATACAGAGCCTTCAGGAAGGGGTGGCAGGGTAGCCTAGTGGTTAGAGCGTTGGACTAGTAACCGGAAGTTCCAATCCCTGAGCTGACAAGGTACAAATCTGCCATTCTTCCGTCATTGAAAATAAGAATTTGTTCTTAACTGACTTGCCTAGTTAAATAAAGGTAAAAAAATAAAATAAATAAAAAACAAGTATGCATACCCCTTGACTTATTCCACATTTGGTTGTGTTACAGCCTGAATACAAAATGGATCCAAAATATTTTTCTTTCACTCATCTACACACAACACCCCATAATGACAAAGTGAAAACGTGTTTTTAGAAATGTTTCCAAATGTATTGGAAAAAAAAAATACAGAAATATCTAATTTACCTAAGTACCCCTGAGTCAACACGTTACGGTGGTGGCTCCTCGAAGGAGGGAGGTGAGGACCATCCTCCTCAGTGAATTTTTTTTTTTTAATGGTGAAACAAAAAATAAGTTTTCCTTTTTAGATAGTAAATACATTCACATCATCAAATAATTGATAAAAACATATTGTTTTGCAATGAAGGTCTAAAGTAGTGTCAACAGACCTCTCTAGGGTAGCACCACGGTGTAGCTGGAGGACAGCTAGTTTCCATCCTCCTCTGGGTACATTGACTTCAATACAAAACCTAGGAGGCTCGTGGTTCTCATCCCCTTCCATAGACGTACACAGCAATCTAGAAGCATGAACTGATATGTTGTACACCCGATCAAAGGATCAGAGAATTAATCTAGTACTGAAAGCAAAAGCTACAGCTAGCGAGCACTACAGTTCATAAAATGTGGTGTGTAGTTGACTCAAAGCGAGAGAAAGACAATAGTTGAACAGTTTTGAGCAAATTAATTTCTTAAAAAATGAAGGAGAAGCGAGAGAGAGAGAGAGATAGCTATATTTTGTAGAATTTTCTTCACTTTCACTTTCTTACTTAGAATGCAGCTAGCTAGTTTAGCCTAGTCAAACACCCGGCTCAAACAGAGAGGGATGCTATGTTAGCTAGCAGGCTATGGCTTTCCAACACTGGACCTCTTCCAAGTCAAGGTAAGCTTTTGGTTTTATTCATTTATTGACACAGATGCTATCCGGTTTTACTGCTAAACTGCTTGCTGACTACACTGTACTGCATGATTGTAGCAGAATTACTAACATGTTAGTTCTAGTAGCCATGTTGACTATGACGTTGGCTAATATGGTGACATAGCTAACCGCTGTGTGTAGCGGTTAGCCATGGTATAAAGGTTTAGTTTGGAAAGGTTTTTTCACCTGGTCACAGACAGCTGTTGTGTTGTGCACTGAAGTCCACAAGAGTGCGAAGATGCGAGAAGGAATTATAAAATGAGCAAAGTGATCATGCTGTTTGTTTGTATGGTGTTTGCTGGTGATCAAGGGTGTATTCATTCTGCTGGTTCTGTTGAAAAACATATCTTACACTGAAGCAAACGGAACGAAGCCGGTATAAACTTACCTGAATTTGTCCAATAGAAGCTCTCATTTGCAACTGTTGGACGAATGATGACACTGTAGATCAGCTAGACACAGGCAAGAGTGTGCAAGGCGGTATTAATTGTGTCACTGTCTGCCACCTTGATGACTCAAATTTTCTCTCGACCTGTGCACTTACGTTGTAAACTTTAATTCGTAGGCTAGGATGTAGCAACCTCATGATATGTATAGGAAATATTTTAATATCATGCAGTAGCCTAAACTTAGCGATGCTACATTGAGCTGGGTGAATGTAATATGAATGACAGTCATCCAATATGCTGTAATAGAAATAAGACCATGCTCATTAAGAATGAATGGTCCTCCCTTACCTTAAAAAGCACCGACTGCCACTGATGCTAGACTCCCCTTTGGCAGCGTTTACAGCTGTGAGACTTTCTGGGTAAGTCTCTAAGAGCTTTGCTCACCTGAATTGTGCATTTAATGTTGTCTTGTTCAGCAACTCCAGTGGTACTCGGTGATGTGTTGTGTGGGATTTGCCCCAAATATAACTCTTTGTATTCAGGACATGAAGTTAATTTATTTTCCAAATGTTTTGCAATTATACTTTAGTGCCTTATTGCAAACAAGATGCATGTTTTAAACTTGGTAACTGTTTCAAAGTCACCATTGGCCTCATGGTGAAGTCCCTGAGTGGTTTCCTTCCTCTCCGGCAACTGAGTTAGGAAGGATGCCTGTATCTTTGTAGTGACTGGGTGTATTGATACACCATCCAAAGTGTAATTAATAACTTCACCATGCTCATAGGGATATTCAATGTCTGCTTTGAAGAAAAAAAATCTACCAATTGGTACCCTTCTTTGCAAGGCATTAGAAAACCTCCCTGGTCCTTGTGGTTGAATCTGTGTTTGAAATGCACTTATTAAGTGAGGGATGTTACAGATAATTGTATGTGTGGGGTAAAGAGATGAGGTAGTCATTCAAAAATCATGTTAAAATCTATTATTGCACACAGAGTGAGTCCATTCAGGTTGATATGTGACTTGTTAAGCACATTTTGATACCTGAACTTATTTAGGCTTGCCATAACAAAGGGGTTGAATACTTATTGACTGAAGACATTTCAGCTTTTCATTTTTCATTAATTAGAATTTTTTTTAAATCTAAAAACATAATTCCACTTTGACATGATGGGGTATTGTGTGTAGGCCAGTGACACAAAATCTAAATTCAAGCCATTTTAAATTCAGGCTGTAACACAACAAAATGTGGAAAAAGTTAAGGGGTGTGAATGCTTTCGGAAGGCACTGTATCTATCATATTAAGTATGACACTGTAAGTTGATTTTCAACATTTATATTTATTAAAGATCAACCACAAAACGTTCAAAGCTAAGTGAACAGCAAGTTAAACATGCAACAAAAAACATTTGCTCCCCTTTCAATGATTTACACTAAACACCCACAGATATGCATGCAGTACATTCCTATTCATAATTATCACAATTACCCTCTCGACCAGGATCTTCTGAGCTCTGATGTGAGCAGGGCCAGAGTTGGCATGTTTGTTTGGTGGTTTGTAGAGTCAATAAGAGGTCACAAAGGACTCAGTTTACATGGTTCGTTTATCATCAAGCCAGCACAGGTGACTGATAACATATAGTTTACATTCCTACGCTGCCAGATGTGTTTTATTTAAGGGACCGGGTATACTGCCACACTTTAAAGGAAGACGTTCAGGGGTTGAATAGGGGCAGAGTACTGCAGATTAGGAGATATGCAAGGCTTTTTTTTATGGGACAACATCATTAGGCTTGCAGCTATAAGGCCTTAGCCAGAGGAGAAGAATTTGTTGTTTCGTAGAGAGACTGCTCTGAAGGTTTTGTATTATCATGGGGAATTAGAGATGAACAAAAAGGTAGCTCAGTTCACAGGAGTGGCAAATGATTTACTGCCAAAGATAAAGTTCTTCTTTCACACGCAGCCCAATTTGTCACTATTTCTTTCAAAAACATTATTCATCATCATTCTGTGGTTTCCTTCTAACCATCAGATACTGGGTGACTACTGCAATGCAGGTTGTATTCGATGGAATTGACCCTTATAGCTCATCCCATACACTAGGGAGGAAACATATCGGTTTGCCGTATCAGATGATTAAATGTTTGGCTTGGATAAGTGTTTTGTGTTTCTAAAGGATGAGAATCTCGCTAGCTTAGGTAAAGAATGAGTCAGTGTCAAATGGTTGATTGTAGTTTCACGTCTGTTTCTCAGGAACAAGGTGTTCCTTCTCCCATAAATGTCTTCACGAATTACGCCATATACAGTAGTTACAAGTTCCACGCTGACTGGGAAACTCAAATGACAATATTGTTGAAACATGGTTTTCAGATTTACAGTTGAAGTCCGAGGTTTACATACACTTAGGTTGGAGTCATTAAAACTAGTTTTTTCAACCACTCCACAAATTTCTTGTTAACAAACTATAGCTTTGGCAAACCGGTTAGGACATCTACTTTGTGCATGACACAAGTCATTTTTCTATAAATTGTTTACAGACAGATTATTTCACTGTATCACAATTCCAGTGGGTCAAAAGTTTTCATACACTAAGTTGACTGTGCCTTTAAACAGCTTGGAAAATTCCAGAAAATTATGTCATGGCTTTAGAAGCTTCTGATAGGCTAATTGACATCATTTGAGTCAATTGGAGGTGTACCTGTGGATGTATTTCAAGGCCTGCCTTCAAACTCAGTGCCTCTTTGCTTGACATCATGGGAAAATCAAAAGAAATCAGCCGAGACCTCAGAAAAAAAATTGTAGACCTCCAAAAGTCTGGTTCATCCTTGGGAGCAATTTCCAAATGCCTGAAAGTACCACATTCATCTGTACAAACAATAGTACGCAAGTATAAACATCATGGGACCACGCAGCTGTCATACTGCTCAAGAACGAGACATGTTCTGTCTCCTAGAGATGAACGTACTTCGGTGTGAAAAGTACAAATCAATCCCAGAACAACAGCAAAGGATCTTGTGAAGATGCTGGAGGAAACAGCTACAAAAGTATCTATATCCACAGTAAAACGAGTCCAATATCGACATAACCTGAATGGCCGCTCAGCAAGGAAGAAGCCATTGCTCCAAAATCGCCATAAAAAAGCCAGACTACGGTTTGAAACTGCACATGGGGACAAAGATCGTACTTTTTGGAGAAATGTCCTCTGGTCTGATGAAACATAAATAGAACTATTTGGCCATAATGACCATCGTTATGTTTGGAGGAAAAAGGGGAGGCTTGCAAGCCGAAGAACACCAGCCCAACTGTGAAGCATGGGGGTGGCAGCATCATGTTGTGGGGGTGCTTTGCTGCAGGAGGGACTGGTACACTTCACAAAATAGATGGCATCATGAGGCAGGACAATTATGTGGATATATATTGAAGCAACATCTCAAGACATCAGTCAGGAAGTTAAAGCTTGGTTCCAAATGGGTCTTCCAAATGGACAATGACCCCAATCATACTTCCAAAGTTGTGGCAAAATGGCTTAATGACAACAAAGTCAAGGTATTGGAGTGGCCATCACAAAGCCCTGACTTCAATCCTATAGAAAATGTGTGGGCAGAACTGAAAAAGCGTGTGCGAGCAAGGAGGCCTGCAAACCTGACTCAGTTACACCAGCTCTGTCAGGAGGAATGGGACAAAATTCTCCCACCTCATTGTGGGAAGCTTATGAAAGGCTACCCGTAACGTTTGACCCAAGTTAAACAATTTAAAGACAATGCTACCAAATACTAATTGAGTGTACGTAAACTTGAATGATGAATAAATAATAGCTGAAATAAATCCTACTATTATTAAGACATTTCACATTCTTAAAATAAAGTGTTGATCCTAACTGACCTAAGACAGGGAATTTTTACTAGGATTGAATGTCAGGAATTGTGAAAAACTGAGTTTAAATGTATTTGGCTAAGGTGTATGTAAACTTCTGACTTCAACTGTATACACATCACTGAAATATGTTTCGTGTAGACTATGCATGATTTGTAAGATCAGTCAGGCCTTTCTATACATTGGTCCATACAGATATTAAACACAGAATGGACTCTCTTCCCTGAAATCCTCAAAGAATTAACATTCATCCAGATTAAACAAAATATCACTCTGTCTGATCACTCTTCCATGATCTTAACTCCATTCTAAAATGTCTAGTCCCTGAAGTGTCATTCAAGTCCATGGAGGATACAGAGAGTGCAGGTACGCCCAATCACACAGCTGTGACCAGGACACTAGCTCCTCTTGCTCCACAGGGATTGGCTAACAACAGTTACCATGGGAAGTCCAGGTTTCTAACAGCACCCTGGGAGCGGAGCCAGAATACCAGAGGTGTTACATTCTCTGTAGCAGCCGAATTATGAGAGGGGAGACAGAGACAGAGACAGAGACAGAGAGAGAGAGAGAGAGAGAGAGAGAGAGAGAGAGAGAGAGAAAGAAAGAAAGAAAGAAAGAAAGAAAGAAAGAAAGAAAGAAAGAAAAAAAAAGTGGGGGAAAAAAGAATGAGACAGAGAAGGGGGGGGGTGGAGAGAGGAAGAAAGGGAGTGTGGTCGGTGGTATACTGTAGCTGTGAAGGGCTCAGTGAAGGGGTCAGGATTTTTTGCGGGAGGTCTATGATATCCAGATGTACAGTGGTACATTTCCCATGATAAGACTCATTTGTTTTCCGATTTGGAATAAAATGTCCTCTTGTCTTGTTTTTGCTCCCCTTTCTCTCAGTCTGTGGTAGATTAAAAACAATACTCTGTAGCTGTCTGACTTCTCCTTGTTTGTTTGATTTGGACATTTTATACCACAGCTGAACAACTAACTTTTATTGAGAGACTATTTAAACTTTTGGGAGATGGTCTCAACCCCATCTCTCTCTTTTCTGGTGGATCAGTATCCTAATTAATCATGGTCCTCAAATCTCTTGGTTTTGAGGACCATGTTGAATATCCCCAGCAAACCGGGAAGACTACCAGGACATTAGCTAACATTCCCATTAAGTTCTAGTTATGTTTTATCTAACATTAGGATTATTAGGATCATGATTAGGATCACATGAGGATCATCCCAAGAACATTAAAATAATATTTTCAGAAAATGTTTGAAATGAAATATCCTGGGAATGTTGTCCTAACATTCACAAAAATGTTGTGCACAACATCTGTAATATCCACAACACAGAACATTCCCCTAAGGATCTTATTAGGTTTCCAGGTAATGTAGTAACAAAATGTGCTCTGGGAAGGTTATGGGTTTGTATGAAATTCCTGAGGTTTTCTGACCCAAAACTGACCCTTTCTCTCAAATGACTAATGACAGTGTTGCATTGTTTCTAGTACAAACTTCCCCTCCATGTTTCTGCATCCATCCTGTGTTGAGGTGAGATCTGAAAGAAGATAATCCTCTCTCTGGGACTTTGACTTAGAGGATCAGTAGTCTGAACAACATAAAAAGCTGAAGCAAAGTTTAACGCATAAACATCTGATTTACTGAACATTTAAAAGCAGTTTTCTCCTGGAAAGTGCAAACTGTAGTCATTCCAGACTGAAGGTGGGGGTCTTTGTGAATGTGCTGTGCAATGAATTGTATAGTCATCTCTAAAGGAGGCTTTTGTAACCTCTCCTAACAACACTTGGTGTGATGGTGGCAGTCCCATGGGCAAATATCATGCTTCCATTGCATAATTAACATCCTTGGGATAGTTAAAAAATATATAGTTTTTTATTTGTATTTATTTTTACACCTTTTTCTCCCCAATTTCGTGATATCCGATTGGTAGTTACAGTCTTGTCTCATCGCTACAACTCCCATACGGACTCGGGAGAGGCGAAGGTCGAGAGCCATGCGTCCTCCAAAACACGACGCCACCAAGCTTCCTGACACACTGCTCACTTAACCTGGAAGCCAGCCCCACCAATGCGTTGGAGGAAGCACAGTACAGCTGGTGACCAAAGTCAGCAAACATGCGCCCGGCCCTCCACAAGGAGTCGCTAGAGAGCGATGGGACAAGTATATCCTGCCTCATGGGTTGCGGTTGCTGCCGGCTGCGACAGAAACTGGGATCGATCACGGTTCTGTACTGATGCCTCTAGCACTGCTAGATCGCTGCGCCACTCGGGAGGCCTCCTGGGACAGTTGAATCACATTTTCTGTGGTACTTTCTCTTCAATTTTCTTACTAGGCACCTGATTTCCCATTCCCAGTTTCAGTTTCTGTTCGGATAATTATCACGTTTCCTGCCCACACACAGAAGTGCACTTTTCCTCCAACCCAAAGTTCACACAGGTTCACATTAGATTAGTTTCAGGAAATCAGCCAGACCACTGCTTCATGTGAACTGTGTTTGGCCTACAGGCCAAAGCAGCAAGCAGAGCCGCTAATGCCTCCTCCAATACCCAACAGACCCTACTACAAAGTTGGAGTTGACCTTTTTGAACGCAATGGCAAAAGTCACATTGTTGTTACCGACTACTACTCAAACTACCCTGAAGTAGCAACACTGCCAACTACCTCCAGTGTGTCATTATATAAGGAACAAACATAACACACATATTTTCATTTCATTTTGTGTTTACCAGAACTGTCCAGTGGTGCAGGGGGAGATGATGACAAATTGAAAGCTTCCATTTTTCTGCATGTTATTGGAGAGGATGCATTGGACATTTACAATAGCTTTCAACAAGACGAGGCAAACTTGATATTGACTGTGCTAATGGCTAAATTTGAGGATGTACTTTGTACCAAGCCAGAACGTCATGTTTGAGAGATACAAGTTTTTCTCTCATGATCAGAAACAGGGAGTCAGTTTTGACCAGTATTTGGCTGAGCTGAACACACTGAGCAAAAATTTGAATTTGAAAATCTGAAAGACTCACTAGTGAAACTCACTAGTGAAATGTTATAGTGAAATTTGATGCAGTACAGACACACACAAAAACACAAACATTGAAATGGTACTTTGCTGCTAGGTAGATATTGAATCTCTGCTTGAAACATTTCCAATTGTCAGCTAGATTGCCTGTTAACTGCATAGGAGTAGGAGGACGACGCCTATCCATGACGGAGAACAGGAACAGTGTCAATTTCTCTTACTTCAGTATGTTGCTCATCATCTTGCTCGTCAACAGATTCCAATGCAGCCTCACTCTCGCTGCTGTCGCTCTCGCTGCTGTCACTCTCGCTGCAGCGGCTCATGGTCCTCGCTCTTGCAAGCTAGCATCTTCGACTACTCACGCCACTTCAATTGTGGAAGAATGTTCCATTTTCATCAGGAAATTTGCAGAGTTAGTCCTTTCTTTTCTCTGTCTCGTCATAGCGACTTCCAATCTGACAGCATGTTATGTTTGTTCCTTATATAATGACAAACCGGGGTGTAGGTTTAACTAATTTTAATGAACATATTCTTCAGCTAGAAAACTCCATGTTTAGCCATGCAAGGCATTCTTCATCCACCTTGCCACCCGCATAGCCTGCTGGGTAACATAGTCTAAATGTTATTAACACGTAACAACACAATGTGAAAAGGAAAGAGTACCTTAAACACTCCAATTAATTTGTGCTTGCTATTGGTTAAAGGTGATACATCCACAACAGCACGGACATTAGTGTGTCACAATGGCAATGTTCAAACAATATCCACATCGAGATGTGCCAACAATTCCTCCCGCATTCCCAGCATTTTGAGCTGTCAGAACAGACATTGTTTCCCAGCAACAACACTGACCCAATGTCCATTCAGTCAAAACAGCATCCTGCAAAATTCTGTATGCTGCTGTTTGTCACTAAAAGACTAATCTTCATCTCACTGCCCATATCCGAACAATACAATACAGTAAGCCAATAGGAAGGATTAAGTTGATAAAAGCAAATGAGGTTTTCACAGGAAGCCTGATATAAAATACTAATCCCCACTGCCAGTAAACAAAGAATACATTGAATAAGTGATAGGAAGTGTTAATCAATTAATAAGCAAATTTGTTTTTACACAAAAAATCTGCCAAAGTTCAGCAAAGTTAGGGCTGTCCTTTTTCACCCCTTACCGTTCTAGCCATGAGAATATGCCTTGGAAAAAACAAAGCCCCAGGCAGACTAAATGGCCTGCCTGCCATCAAGTTGCTGTGAAGCAGCAATCAGAGGAGCTAATGGTCTTTTTCTACTCAGGCACAAAACAAACATCCAAATGGAAGTTCAAAGCCCAGCGGATCGGAACAGATGACTGTGTAGAAAAGGCTTTCGCACAGAGAGATTGAATTTGTACTAATTTCAGTGTTGATGCTGTGTCCATATGGTTTCAAAATATGGTCTTTATTTGAGTTGTTTCACTGTACAGTTTTAAACTTAGTAACCCAAGTTTTTACACCAGTTTGTTACCAGCAGTTTAACCAAAATATGCAAGTTCTTTCACACAATTCAAGCATGCCCAAGAACATGAATTGTCCCTGATCTGTGGTAAAGACAGTATTTTTCCACGGGTTCTTTGCAGGTCCCCGCGTGTCGCCCCTGCCTGCTTAGGAATTTGAAGTCTCGGTTGGTTAGCGGAGATAAAATAGCAGTCGGAGGAACCGTAGAGGTATGGGAGGGAACACGGGTTGGGTGTTGGAGCGGCTCACCTGTACAGGCGTGTTATGACATGCTGTCTGCTCGTCAATGCTGCAGATTCCTGGCTGCTCCCCTCGAGAATAACAGATTGAGGAATCAGATAGGGAGCTGAGACTCCTGTAGACATGACAGTACAGTAGCCCCCATGGTGGCTAAAAATGAGTGATAGTGGATTGTAGGAGTCACAAAGTAGATCAGAAGCAGTCTAAAAGACTGGACACACCATAATGAACGTCGGCTGTGCGTGGCCGTGCACAGTAGATCACCTGCTGGGTGTGGATGAATGGTGGTGATTCATCGTGTGGAATCATCGGAAAATTGAAAGAAAATGAAGGCCCATGTTCTGTGGTAAGAGGCGATAGGATAGCCGTCCGCTGCACACAGCAGATGTTTCATGTATGCACACAGCCAATGTTCGTGGTGTGTCTTCTCCTGAAAGAATACTGTAATCAACAGTTTTCCCCCCCAGGAATGAGTAGATTACATTCCCAATAAGTATGAGGTAACCGTTGCTGTATGAGTATGACATGATGCAGTCACTACGAGGCTTTAGCTTTAATTCGGAATTCAAACTCTTCGTCTTATTTTTCCCTGTCTGCGTGATATACTGTCCTAGACCCTTGAATTCTGGGAATCCTTCTAAATTCTGTTCCCAGGGGCCTTTGTGGTTCTAGATTATTCCCACTTTATTTCATACAGATGCAGTCAGCCTGGGAGAGGAGAACAGTATCCGTCTGATAAACAACTCCGCCAAAGCATTTCATTGGAATAGGCTCAATCAATGCCGGGTAATCCTTCTGCATCAATTAGACAATCCAACTCTCTACTAAAGTACATGCATTATGTAAAAACCCATGAAAAATCATATTCCCACATTCTGCTACATTCATCACAAGTCTGGCCAAAAATAAGAAGTGATAGATTAGATTATACTATAGATGAACTTTGACCCTACTGACTCATGAACAACCCTGTTTGTGGTATAACAGCTACTGTGACAGTCATTTCATTCTACACTGTTAGAAGAAAGGGTTCCAAAAGGGTTCTTCGGCTGTCCCCATAGGAGAACCCTTTTCGGTTCCAGCTAGAACACTTTTGGGTTCCATGTAGAACCCTTTGTGGAAAGAGTTTTACATGAAGGCCGAAAGGATTCTACCTGGAACCAAAAAGTGGCAGGATGTTCCATTTCCAGACTGGGGCTTTCTGGTCCGTATGATGTTTCTGGCCAATCTAACTCACTATGAAGTCATGATGTGCATGCTATGGGAAAGAAGTGGATTTAATTTCATACTGTGGATCATGACTAAGAAGAACCTTCCGATCCCGATTTCGTCTCTCTCCTACAGTGGTAAAATAGGAAACCTATCTCACTATGAAGTCATACTGTGTATTTTATCTGAAGGGAGTACGCGAGTGGAGAGCAGATGGATGCACCACATCTGGCAGGTGGCCTGCTGCCCAGATACCACAAGACCAAGGGTACTAATGGTATTTTAACTGGCCAAAGTACTTTCAGCTTCTGCACAGATATCATCTCACAAATAACTGTGATGGCGAGCAGGAAAATACTGAGTGAATTTTTTATGAAAAGCTGATCCCTTTAGTCTGTCTAGTGTATGTTTATTGACCTTTTTAAGTTAAATATCTTAGCTGAATAATTGCAAGAACATGGTATGATTCCAATGGGGGGATTACTGTATGAACATAAATGGTCAGACAGCAGTAGTAGGCCTATCGTAAATTAGTAAATAGTTATTTTATAAGCTAATATACAAGTTAGAGTCTACTTATTCTCTGCCCCACTGTAAAATCAACCACTCCTAACCAAACAAAGGTGATTCATACAGTGGCTAGCATTAGAAAACCACCTATTTTACAGATGGATAAACATTTCTGGAACAGCAAAATAGAAAATGAGTTTTTCTCCCCAAAAATAACATATCTGTGGTTTGCTAATAGACCAAAACTTGTTCCACATTTTGGCTGAAAATATGTGAAGCAAGCTGTCTGAGTCTTGCTGTTACCTTCTCTGCCTTCTCCTTTCAGACTTTACATCATCCAACAGGAGTGCAAATATTTGCAAATGGCATATGTGTCTTTCCCTAAAGACCTAAATAATTTGAGTGTAATTTATGTCTTTAACAGGAAAAATAAACATTCGAGGTTGTATTTACTTATTCCCTGCCATGGACTTGGATTAGCCGGGAAATAATGGACGCGGGAACACGAGATGTGGAATGCTGTTTGGTCTAGATGCAGACAAAATGGTACGTTTTTTTATGCAATCACGTGGCTGTCCAGACAATGACATCTGATATCTTGATGTAGCTTACTAGATCACCACAGGATATGAAGAACATGATTTAAAATTGAGAAATTGTTTCAACAGCTGAATGGCCAAATAAATCATTTCAGAGGTGACAAATGTAGATATGGAAGAAAAATTATACGAACAATATACTGCTATTAAGATTCCATCTGACAACAACACACATGGAAACTGTGCATCATCTCAACTTTTATAACATTGTTCCAGAGCTAAATTAGTGTTGTGATAAAAAGGCATGCCACTACCAGAACGATGAATAATGTCAAACAAGAGAAAAATGGGTGTGGGGAAACCTACTCTATAGTCTCAACGATCACATTCACCGATTGGGAATTCACACAGACAGCCACGCCCCTGCTTAAGCTTAATGCTTGTGTTTCTAGCTCCAACAGTGCAGTAATAATATATAGTGATACAAAAACAATACGCACATGATCCAAAAAGAAAGAAATTAAGAAATATCAGAACAATCAATGTCTAAGTCCGGAATATATATTTATACAAAAGTATGTGGACACCCTTTCAAATGAGTGGATTCGGCTATTTCAGCCACACCCATTGCTGACAGGTGTATAAAGTCGAGCACACATCCATGCAATCTCCATAGACAAACATTGGCAGTAGAATGAGTTTATTGAATAGCTCAGTGATTTTCAACGTGGCACCATCATAGGATCCACCATTCCAACAAGTCAGTTCGTCAGATTTCTGCCCTGCTAGAGCTACCCCGGTCAACTGTGAGTGCTGTTATTGTGAAGTGGAAACATCTAGGAGCTGCCCCGGTCAACTGTAAGTGCTGTTATTGTGAAGTGGAAACATCTAGGAGCTACAACGGCTCAGCCTCGAAGTGGTAGGCCACACAAGCTCACAAAACGAGAAGCACGTAGCGCATAAAAATCTTCTGTCCTCCTATGCAACACTCACTACCGAGTTCCAAACTGCCTCTGCAAGCAACTTCAGCACAATAACTGTTCATTGGGAGTTTCATGAAATGGGTTTCTATGGCCGAGCATCCGCGAACAAGTCTAAAATGACCGTGCGCAATGCCAAGCGTCAGCTGGAGTGGTTTAAAGCTCGCCGCCATTGGACGCAGTGGAAACGCGTTCTCTGGAGTGATGAATCACGCTTCACCATCTGGCAGTCCGACGGACGTATCTGGGTTTGGCGGTTGCCAGAAGAACGTTACCTGATCGAACGCATACTGCCAACTGTACGGTTTGGTGGAGGAGGAGTAATGGTCTGGGGCTGTTTTTCATGGTTCGGGCCCCTTAGTTCCAGTGAAGGGAAATCTTAACTCTACAGCATACAATGACATTGTAGACGATTCTGTGCTTCCAACTTTATGGCAACAGTTTGGTAAAGACTATTTCCTGTTTCAGCATGACAATGCCCCTATGCACAAAGCGAGAGCCATACAGAAATGGTTTGTCAAGATTGGTGTGGAAGAACTTGACTGGCCTGCACAGAGCCCTGACCTCAACCCCATTAAACAACATTAATTAACAACATGTTAATACACATGATTCTGGAATGAGATGTCGACAAGTAGGTGTCCACATACTTTTGGTCATTCAGTGCCTTGCAAAAGTATTCACCCCCTTGGCATTATTTCCTATTTTGTTGCATTACAGCCTGTAATTTTAATGGATTTTAATTTCGATTTCATGTAATGGACATGTCCAAAATAGTCTAAATTAGTGAAGTGAAATAAAATCATGCAAAAAAATGTAAACGGAAAAGTGATGCGTGCATATGTATTCATCCCCTTTGCTATGAAGCTCTGGTGCAACCAATTACCATCAGAAGTCACAAAATTAATTAAATAGTCCACCTATGTGCAATCCAAGTGTCACATGATCTGTCACATGATCTCAGTACCATCTGTTCTGAAAGGCCCCAGAGTCTGCCACACCACTAAGCAAGGGGCACCACCAAGCAAGTGGCACAATGAAGACCAAGGAGCTCTCCAAACAGGTCAGGGACAAAGTTGTGGAGAAGTACAGATCAGGGTTGGGGTATAAGAAAATATCTGAAACTTTGAACATCCCATGGAGCACCATTAAATCCATAATTTAAAAAAGGGAAAGAATATGGCACCACAACAAACCTGCCATGAGAGGGCCGCCCACCAAAACTCACGAATGAGGCAAGGAGGGCATTAATCGTAGAGGCAACAAAGAGACCAAAGATAACCCTGAAGGAGCTGCAAAACTCCACAGTGGAGATTGGAGTATCTGTCCATAGGACAACATTAAGCTGTACACTACACAGAGCTGGGCTTTATGGAAGAGTGGCCAGAAAAAAGCTATTGCTTAAAGAAAAAATTAGCAAACACGTTTGGTGTTTGCCAACTGGCATGTGGGAGACTCCCAAACATATGGAAGAAGGTACTCTGGTCAGATGAGACTAAAATTGAGCTTTTTGGCCATCAAGGAAAACGCTATGTCTAGCACAAACTCAACACCTCGAGAACACCATCGAGGAGATGTGGAGATGTTTTTCATCGGCAAGGACTGGGAAACTGGTCAGAATTGAGGGATTGATGGATGGTGCTAAATACAGGAAAATTCTTGAGGGAAAATCTGTTTCAGTCTTCCAGAGATTTGAGATTGGGACAGAGGTTCACCTTCCAGCAGGACAATTATTATTATTATTTGTACCTTTATTTAACTAGGCAAGTCAGTTAGGAAACAAATTCTTATTTTCAATGACGGCCTAGGAACAGTGGGTTAACTGCCTGTTCAGGGGCAGAACGACAGATTTGTACCTTGTCAGCTGGGGGATTTGAACTTGCAACTTTTTTGTTACTAGTTCAACGCTTTAACCACTAGGCTACCCTGCAATGACCCCACTTGATTAGTTTAAGGGAAAACGTTGAAATGTTTGTGGTATGACATAAAGATTGCTGTACACCAGCAGGAACCCATCCAACTTGAAGGAGCTGGAGCAGTTTTGCCTTGAAGAATGGGCAAAAATCCCAGTGGCTAGATGTGCCAAGCTTATAGAGACATATCCCAAGTGACTTGCATCTGTAATTGCTACAAAAGGTGACTCTACAAAGTATTGGGTAGTATACAGAAGATAGCTGTATTTGGTGAAAGACCAAGTCCATATAATGGCAAGAACAGCTCAGATAAGCAAATAGCAACAACAGTCCATCATTACTTTAAGGCATGAAGGTCAGTCAATGCGGAACATGTCAAGAACTTTTAAAGTTTCTTCAAGCGCTATGATGAAACTGGCTCTCATGAGGACCCCCACAGGAAAGGAAGACCCAGAGTTACCTCTGCTACAGAGGATATGTCCATTAGAGTTACCAGCCTCAGAAATTGCAGCCCAAATAAATGCTTCACAGAGTTCAAGTAACAGACACATCTCAACATCAACTGTTCAGAAGAGACTGCGTGAATCAGGCCTTCATGCTCGAATTGCTGCAAAGAAACCACTACTAAAGGACACCAATAATATGAAGAAACTTGCTTGTGCCAAGAAACACGACCAATGTGTCACATGGGATGATGCTGGAGAGACGAAGCAGGTATGGGGTGTAAAACATTTAAGAAAGAACAGACATGGAATAAGACAGGAACAGCGTCAGCAAACTAATAACACAAGCAAAAGACAATCAATGCAGAAGCGGGGAACAGAGCTGGGGAACTGACAAATATAATGGAAGTAATAACAGATGACGAGTGAGCAGCCTGGCGCCCTCAAGCACCGGGGGGGGGAGAGCGGGAGCAGACCTGACAGTACCCCCCCTCTAGGGGCGCCACCCGGCATCCCACCTGGGTGAACCGGTCGAGACATGGGCGCTGGGCAAGCCGGTTGGGGCGTGGAAGCCCAACGAACCGGCAGGAGCGTGAGAGGCTGGCGAGCCGGCTGAGGCATGGAAGCCCGACAATCCAGCTGAGGCAAGATGCCTGTCGATCCCGCTGCAGGGAGGAAGCCCGAAGATCCGGTGGAGTGTGACGTGGGATGGGAAGCCGCCGAGCCAACCGAGGCACGGAAACCTCTCGAGCCAGCCAGGGTGTGAATGCCTGACAGGCTGGCTTATGCGCCCCCTAGCCCGATGAGCTGGCTAGGCATCCCCGGTTCCATCGGTGGCAACCCAGAGCCGATGCCACCATACCAACTGGAAAGCCAGTACTCCCTGATGCTTTGTGTGATGGCTTCTGCATTCTGTCAAATGGGATGACCCTGGAGAGACGAAGCAGGTACGGGGAGTAAAACAATTAATAAAGAACAGACATGGAACGAGACAGGAACAGCGTCAGCAAACTAATAACACAAACAAAAGACAATCAATGCAGAAGTGGGGAACAGAGCTGGTGAACTGACAAATATAGGGGAGGTAGTAGCATGTGATGAGTGGATCCAGGTGAGTCCAATATTGCTGATGCGCATGACGAGGGAAGGCAGGTGTGCGTAATGGATGATAGGAGTGCGTGATGCAGGGCAGCCTGGCGCCCTCAAGCGCTGGGGGGGGGGAGTCGGGTAGGAGCAGACGTGACAAAATGGACATTAGATTGGTGGAAATCTGTCCTTTGGTCTGATGAGTCTAAATTTTAGATGTTTGGTTCCAACCGCTGTGTCTTCGTGAGACGCAGACTAGGTGAACGGATTATTTCCTCATGTGTGGTTCCCACCGTGAAGCATGGAGGAGGAGGTGTAGATGGTGTGGGAGTATTTTGCTGGTGACACTTTTGGTGGACACTTTTTCAATGCACACTTAACCAGCATGGCTACCACAGCATTCTACAGCGATACGCCATCCCATCTGGTTTGCACTTAGTGGGACTATCATTTGTTTTTCAACAGGACAATGACCCAACACACCTCCAGGCTTTTTAAGGGCAATTTTACCAATCACCCGACCTCAACCCAATTGAGATGGTTTGGGATGAGTTGGACCGCAGAGTGAAGAAAAAGTAACCAAGCAGTGCTCTGTATATGTAGGAACTATATATACTCCTTCAAGACTGTTGGAAAAGCATTCCAGGTGAAGCTGGTTGAGAGAATGCCAAAATTGTTCAGGGCAAAGGGTGGCTACTTTGAAGAATCTAAAATCTAAAATATATATTGATTTGTTGAACACTTTTTTGTTTGCCACATGTAGGAAATAGTAAAAATAAAGAAAAACCCTGGAATGAGTTGGTGTGTCCAAACTTTGATTGATACCTAATATGGACCATCTTCTGTATGCCTCCCCTAACTTGTCACAACACAACTGATTGGCTCAAACTCATTAAGAAGGAAAGAAATTCCGCAAATTTACTTTTAACAAGGCACACCTGTTAATTGAAAGGCATGCCAGGTGATTACCTCATGTAGCTTGTTGAGAGAATGCCAAGAGTGTGCAAAGCTGTCATCAAGGAAAAGGGTGGCTACTTTGAAGAATCTGAAATATAAAATATTTTCGATTTTTTTTTCTTTTTCTTGGTTACTACTGTACATATATATATATATATATATATATATATATATATATATATATATATATATAATGGTGTGTACAGACAGTATGAACAGTATATAAATAGAAAAGGTGTGTACAGACAGTATGAACATTATATAAATAGAAAAGGTGTGTACAGAGGTGGTAATAAAGGATATACTCTAGGCATGCTGTACATACTGTACAGTCTGATCAGGCTTAGGAGTTTCCCCAACCACGATACGTGTGTGTGGGTGTTTGTGAACAGTAATGTTGTGTAAAAGAAACACACTCCGTAAGGGATGTCTGATTGTCCTTAGCTGACTGCCTACTGCATTGTGACAAGACCACAGTCACACAGTAAATGATTCTGAATGCGTCTGTGGTTCACAACAGCATGTTTTACATCACATGGACTCATAGACCGGGGGAAGAAAACAACCACAAATCATGTTCTCCTACCACAAGAGCACAATACTCCGGGAAGTATGATGTTTAGTTAACTGTCCATAGACGCAAAGTAAGGACACAATGGTTTAAACTTAAGATACTAGGCTGATTGAAAGATGTTTTAACAGTAGTGTATTTGAGGCCAAAATGCATTAACACATATAATAATCAACAGCATTAATTTCGTACAGTACCTACATTTTTAGAAAGAGATTCATCGATTTCTTTCAACATCATCTTTGCTAGATGTGTTTTTAATACAGTTCTATTGCTCAGGTTTAATGGTTTAGGGATTATGCAGGATGGCTGTTGTTCTGAGTCATAACCACCATGTACAGTTTGTCAATTAACAGAACAGGACAGATTGCCGCTACCGTATGATATTATTCAGTTCTGCACAGACTGTCTTCTCTTTAGGACGTCTTAAACATGATAAAACCAGTTATCTAACCACAAGCATGTGAGATATTTCATTACAAAACGCCCACTTCTCAAACACCCCAACCAACCTATTCTTATTTCCTTTCTCTTTCGAGATATGATACCCACTGGTTTTAAAAAGAAAAGGAGAGAAATGTAGAGATTACAGCACTGAAAGGAAATGTAGTTAAAAACTGTACCAAGATTATCCAAACAGGCTTATATGAGGAGATACTGTCTGTCTCACACACAGCCCCAAGGCAACTTTTCACAATTCCTCAGAGCTAAGGACGCCCACTCTGTAGATGCATCCCTTTGCTCATGTGGGAAATCAAAAATGCTCCATAGTCGGTTAGCTAAATTAAGCACAGCATTATTATCTATAGCTCTCTTAGGAAGACAAGAGGTTGAGAGTTCTGCAACCAGCTGTGAGGTGCCTCACTTAGCTGAAGGGAAAAGATCTATAATCTTGTAGATTTAAATGAGGAATCTAAGGGGCGGTTTCCCAGACACAAATCAAGCCGCCTCCCGACTAGAAGGCGCTTTCAGTGGAGAATCTCTATTGAGAATGCTTTTTAATCGAGGACCAGGCTTAATCTGTGTCTGGGAAACCAGCCTTAAATGTTCCATAAATTGATATTCTTCTTACTAATATCACCAGATGTCTAAACAACTATGATGGAAATGCATACACAAGCTTAGTTGAGATGTCATAGATACATGAACAACTCCATAAAACACTTTGTCATTATAAACATTAGTATGGTCTTTCATTGAGACTGACAGACAGTTTTTTTTATACACTCAGAGCATGACTAGTGGTATTTTCTTTCTTTATGCTGACAGTGGTAAGGCAAGATGAATTGAATAAATAATTGAAATGAACTGAAATAGTTTTCATTACTGTTCATATTTACCATACACTACACAGAATGACTGTTATGGATCAATAATGACAAGCCTCCTGGAATTGCCCATTTAGATGGAAATCAACTGGGGATGGTAGCTGATTCTATGGCCACTCCTATCTGTCATATCTTTAATCTGAGTCTGGAGGAAGGTGTTGTCCTCAGGCCTGGAGGGAAGCCAAAGTCATTCCTCTACCCAAGAGGGGTAAAGTGGCCTTCACTGGTTCTAACAGCAGACCTATCAGCTTGTTGCCAGCTCTCAGCAAACTGTTGGAGAAAATAGTGTTTGACCAAATACAATGCTATTTCTCTGCAAACAAATTGACAACAGCATACAGTCTTTCCTCATGAAGGGCACTCAACATGTACTGCACTGACACAAAGTACTGATGATTGGTTGAAAGACATTGATAATACAAAGATTGTGGGAGCTCTACTGTTAGATTTCAGTGCAGCCTTTGATATTACTGACCATAATCTGTTGTTGAGAAAACATATGTTTTATAGCTTTTCAACCTTTGCCATATCATGCATTCAGAGCTACTGTATCTATCTAATAGAACTCAAGAGGGTTTTCTTCAATGGAAGGCTCTCTAATATCAAACATGTCGGGTGTGATGTATCGCAGGGCCCTCATTTTTCTATTTTTACAGATGATCTGCCACTGGCATTAAACAAAGCCTGTGTGTCCACGTTTGATGATGATTCAATGAAGTCACTGAAACTCTTAATAATGAGTTGCATTCTGTTTTGGAATGGGTAGCCAGTAATAACCTGGTTCTGAACATCTTTAAAACTAGAAGCATTGTATTTGGTACAAATCCTTCCACAAGCTCCAGACCTCAGCGTAATCTAGTAATGAATGGTGTGGCTGTTGAACAAGCTGAGGAGAATAAATTACTTGGTGTTACCTTAGATTGTAAACTGTCATGGTCAAAACATATAGATTTAATAGTTGTAAAGATGGGGAAAGATGGGGTTGTAAAAGAGCTCTATCCATAATAAAGAGATGCTCTGCTATTTTGACACCCCACTGCAGAGTGCAGACTCTATTTTTGACTTATCTTGATTATTGCCCAGTCATGTGGTCAAGTACTGCAAAGAAACACCTAGTTAAGCTGCAGCTGACCCAGAACAGAGCAGCACATCTTGCTCTTCATTGTAATCAGAGGGCTGATATAAATACTACGAATGCCAGTCTGTCTTTTTATGAGAAACATTCATTGTTGGGCCTCCCGGGTGGCGCAGTGGTTAAGGGCGCTGTACTGCAGCGCCAGCTGTGCCACCAGAGACTCTGGGTTTGAGCCCAGGCTCTGTCGTAACTGGCCGCGACCGGGAGGTCTGTGGGGCGACGCACAATTGGCCTAGCGTTGTCCGGGTTAGGGAGAGGTCGGCCGGTAGGGATATCCTTGTCTCATTGCGCACCAGCAACTCCTGTGGCCGGCCGGGCGCAGTGCGCGCTAACCAAGGTTGCCAGGTGCACGTGTTTCCTCCAACACATTGGTGTGGCTGGCTTCCGGGTTGGATGCGCACTGTGTTAAGAAGCAGTGCGGCTTGGTTGGGTTGTGTATCGGAGGACGCATGACTTTCAACCTTTGTCTCTCCCGAGTCCATACGGGAGTTGTAGCGATGAGACAAGATAGTGTAAGGAATTGCTATTTCGTATGCAGGTGACTAACTTACTGCTAATTACATGGCTACAACTCACAGTAAAGCCTGTGGGGTCCCCTACAGGATAGCTCCCACATTACACACATAATCTCCTTTGTAACCGAACACTGTGTGCCCGAAGAAGATTCTACGATGACGGACAGACAACTGAGCCAATGGCGGAAGACTACAGACTACAACCAGCTGAACCAATCCGGAGATCCGATCTTCCTAGAGTCAACCTACTTCCTGTGACGTATATAAGGGCTGTGCTGACTGTTTACGCTGTTCCAACACGAACTAACGGAAGAGCCGTAATTACGCTGTACTACATATTGTAGCGACCCGCACAGACAGCTGTGTGTTATGTGCTAGGCTAGGAGGTGGTTGTGTTGTACTGACCAGTACCCGGTGTTCGCGGGGTCCGACATGTCAATCAACCTGCTATCTGCCAATCACGGGAATGCCTGGAATGTTCTGATGCCGGGCATCCTGGTGGTTGGCGGAGTGGCGTGGAGGGGGGGTTGGGCATTGGAAGTTAAGACCAGGTTCAGCCTTTGTTCTCTCTCTCTTACATCTGGGCTTCACAAGAGAAGGTCACGGTTGGATTGTGGGTTATCTATTTGGCGTGTGCTACGGCCCAAACAGTAGCCTGTGTAGAGTTGGTTCAATAAACCGTCAATTCGCAAACTCAAGCTTCTGTCTGGACAATTGTTCATTTATGAGCTAGTCAGGTCATTACATTGGTGTCAGAAGTAAAAACGTTGATACAAGTTAGCCAGCTAGCTAGCTGACTTATGTGGCTAGCTACCGTAGGTGAGAACGGGGATTGAAAATGCTTTGAGGGAATCCGAAAGTGAAGGTGGAGGTAGGGGACGATTATGGCCAAGGAGGTGCGTGTGAATGGACGTCGGGGGTTCTGTCTGAGGAGATCGCCAGGGCGTCGGAGCGCAGAGGCCGCTTGAGGGAGGACGTTGGAGTGATGGTGGCTGAAGCGGGCATGAGTGCTTCGTCGAGTGTATTTCGCGCGGATTCTGGTGGGCGGACCGAAGTGGCGACGTCGACGCGGCGTGACGAGGAATCTGGGGCTCAGGATGTAAACAAACATGGCGGCGCCCAGTTCCCGGCTGCGTCCGTATCTGTTAAGACCCCGAAGTATTCCGGTAAGGCGGATTGGGAAGCTTTTCATGCTCAGTTTGAACTGTTAGCTCATTTTAGGGGTGGTCGGATGAAGAAAGGGCACTGCAGTTGGCTTTATGCCTCACGGATGAAGCTCTGGCCTGTTTGATATTGATTAGCCCCGAGGACAGGCATGATTATGGTGCTCTAGTGGGAGCACTGAGGAGGCGCTATGGACAGTGTGTACAGCCCGGGCTACTGCGCTCCGAACTGAGGAATAGACGCAGGCAGCCTGGAGAGCCTCTACGGGTGCTAGCTAATGACATTGAGAGCCTCTCTCGGCGGGCATATGCTCACATGCCCCCCTCCGTGCAGAGCGAGCTAGCACGGGACCAGTTCATACAGGCGCTCTCCCCTACGGAGCTGCGCATACAGACCCAGCTGGCTCATCCTGAGTCATTGCAGACAGCCTTGGAGATGGCTTTGGAGAGGGAGCTGGTGTGGGCTGGGGCTTCAGCTGGGGCTTTGGTGGGGGTGCAGGGAGACACACCCTCTGTGCGAGCTGGGGGGCAGAGCAGCCCGGAGCCGGAAAAGCCTGCTTGGGTGGCCGAAATGACAGAACTCATTCGGGCTGTGTCGCTACAGGCGGCACGAAACACAAGCCCTGGTCCCAGGGTCTGCTGGGGTTGTGGCCAGCCAGGCCATCTGCGCCGAGATTGCCCCATGTCCCCCAGAGCTCAGGGAAACGGCTCGGGGTCCGCATAGACCGGGTAGTGCGGACCCCTGGCTTTCTATCCCAACCACCATCATCTTCAGGAGGAGCCCACCGGCACAGACGGGAAGCAAGGCTCCACTTCCCCAGAAGCAGACGAGGGCAAGCGGAGGGAGCCTGTTGTTGTGGTGGGCCGGACCTGTGTTGGGGACTTTGTCATGTCCCTGTCACTGTGGAGGGGGTGCCCTGCTCCGCCCTGGTGGACACTGGGTCCACAGTAACCCTGGTGAGGCCAGATATTGTGCCAGGTTGGACTCAGTGTGAGCCTACAACTGTGCAGCTCCGCACAGTCACAGGTGAGCTGGCACCCATGAAAGGGAAGGGAATAATGACTCTGACTGTAGGGGGCAGGACTGTGCGTCATCCTGTGTGGGTGGCGGCTGTGCAGGACCCTTGTATCCTGGGGTTGGACTTTCTTAGGAGCACAGGCTGCCAGTTAGACCTAAATAGGGGCACATTGAGCTTCCAGGGAGGGACGGAAATCACCATGGCCCCCCCTAATGTCACATTCACTCAACCCAACAAACCCTTTACTCCAACAGTTAAAGCAGCAGAGACTCATGGCTGCGCCCCCTCCCCCACAGCTGTGTGTGACTTTTCCCCAGTCCCCCTGTCACCTACGGCGGTGTGTTACATTCCCCCAGCTACCTCCATGACACAGCCCTCTGTGAGCCCGGGCCGCACCCCCCAGCCCAGCTACCCCAGATGGGAGAGGAGAGGACACTGTCTGCAGTGAGGGAGATATGGGGGAGGAACTGTGTTGGTCTTGACCCTGAGCAGCAGGAACGGTTGTGGCAGTTGCTGTTTGAATTCAGAGACAGCTTTGCGTTGAGTGAGGAAGAGGTGGGTCAGACTCTTCTGGTGCAGCATGAGATCGACACAGGTGATGCTCGACCCATCAAGATGCGTCCCCCCGCCGTATCCCGCTGGCACGCCAGGAGGCGGCAGACAAGGCTGTGTTGGAGATGCAGCGGGCAGACTTCATTGAGCCCTCAGACAGCCCCTGGGCGGCGCCAGTCGTCATGGTTCCGAAGAAGGGGGCAAGCTGAGGTTCTGTGCGGACTACAGGCGGCTGAATGAGGTAACCAGGAAGGACTCATACCCCATACCACGTATCGATGAGTCGCTGGACCTGGTTAGGGGGTCCTCCTGGTTCTCCTCACTAGACCTCCGCAGCGGCTACTGGCAGGTGCCCCTCTCCCCAGAGGCCAGAGCCAAAACTGCGTTCTCCACTAACAGAGGACACTGGCAGTTCAAGGTCCTGTGCTTTGGCCTGTGCAACGCTCCAGCTACTTTTGAGCGTTTGATGGACAGGGTGCTGGATGGCATCCCCGACAGCAGTGTCTGGTATACCTCGATGACATCCTGGCCCATGGCAGCTCCTTCCAGTCAGCCCTGGGGGCGCTACGGCGTGTGCTGGAGAGGGTGGCTGCCGCAGGTCTGAAGCTCCACCCCGAGAAGTGCCACTTCATGAGGAGAGAGGTGTCCTTCTTGGGCCACCGAGTGGGGAAGGAGGGGATCAGCACCATGGAGGACAAGGTAGGGGCTGTCAGAGACTGGCCCACCCCCACCGACCAGCGTCAGCTGAAGAGCTTCCTGGGCCTGGCCTCGTACTACAGGAGGTTTGTACGGGGCTTCTCAAGCGTTGCTGCTCCACTGAACCGCCTGCTGCCGAAGGACAAGGCTTTCACTTGGACAGTGGAGTGTGAGGAGGCGTTCAACACCCTCAAACGTGCACTGATCGAGGCCCCGTGCTCGCCCCCTGACCTCACCTTGCCCTTTATCCTGGACACAGACGCGAGCAATGTGGGCATGGGTGGGGTGCTGGCCCAGGTGGGGCCAGAGGGGGAGAGAGTGGTGGCGTACTTCAGCAAAACATTTGACAAACATGAGCGCCGCTACTGTGTCACCCGGCGGGAGCTCTTGGCTGTTGTGGCTTCCGTCAAACACTTCAAGTACTACCTGGGTGGTCTGCCCTTTACTGTAAGGACTGACCACTCTGCTCTCCAGTGGCTCATGTCTTTCAGAGAGCCAGAGGGGCAGGTGGCACGCTGGTTGGAGGAGCTTCAGCCGTATGACTTCACGGTGGTGCACAGGGCAGGGGCACGCCACTCCAACGCCGACGCCATGTCCCGTCGGCCCTGTACTGCAGACGGCTGCCGCCACTGTGAACGGAGAGAGGGACGGGAGAGAGAGCTGCGGGCAGAGGAGGGTGTCTGTGCCACAGTGTGTCGGGCGAGCGGGCCTGTCTGCTGTGAGCTGCAGACTGTCGACGTGGCTGAATGGCGGCAGCAGCAGGGACGGGACACAGACCTACAGCCAGTGCTACAGTGGGTAGAGGCGCAGGTGAGGCCACCATGGGAAGAGGTGACAGCGCTCTCACTCGCGACCAAAGGGTTGTGGTCGAAGTTTGAGAGACTGCGGCTGGCTGATGGCGTGCTACAGCGGGCATGGAAGGAGTCAGCTACGGGAGAGGAGAGGTGGCAGGTGGTGGTCCCAAAAGCATTGCGGGAGGCTGTGCTCCAGAGTACTCATGGGGGGGTGGGGACTGGACACTTTGGGGTCACAAAAACACTGCGCCGTCTCCGTCAGGGCTTCTACTGGGGGCAGCACAAGAGGGATGTGGAGGACTTTTGTCGCCGCTGTGACAACTGCACAGCGAGAAAGGGCCCCCCAGGCCGCTCTCATGCTCAGCTCCAACAGTTCCCAGTGGGGGCTCCCATGGAGAGGGTGGGAGTGGATGTAGTTGGGCCGTTCCCCACCACAGACAGTGGAAACCGCTGGGTGCTCACGGCCATGGACTATTTCACAAAATGGCCCGAGGCCTATGCTCTGCCTGACCAGGAGGCAGAGACCATCGTCGACGCCCTGACAGCGGGGATGTTCAGCAGGTTTGGAGCTGCAGAGTCCATCCACAGCGACCAAGGCAGAAACTTTGAGTCCCGTGTGTTCGCCACCATGTGTGAGAGGCTGGGTATGCACAAGACCCGCACTACTCCTCTCCATCCTCAAAGTGATGGCCTTGTGGAGCGCTTCAACAAAACGCTTGGACAGCAGCTGGCCATCGTCTCTTCCAAACACCAGCGTGACTGGGACAAGCACCTGCCTATGGTCCTCATGGCATGCCGCTCCGCTGTCCAAGACTCCACCTCCTGCACGCCTGCCCTCCTCATGCTGGGGAGAGATCCGCACCCCTGCGGAGATGGCGTTTGGTCGGCCCCTGGATAGCCCTCATGTTCCTCCGGGGCCGGAGTATGCCCGGAGACTCCAGGACCGCCTGGAGACAGCCCACACCTTCGCCAGAGAGCAGCTGGTGAATGCAGGTGTGAGGCAGAAAAGGAACTATGACGTGCACACCCGGGAAGGCACTTTGTGGCTGGGGAGCTGGTCTGGGTCTACAGCCCCCTAAGGAAAAAAGGCAGATGCCCCAAGTTGGACAGTCACTGGGTGGGACCCTGCAGTGTCCTGGAGAGGGTAGGGGAGGTTGTGTACCGGGTGCAGCTTCCTCCCAGGGGAGAAAGGTGGCACTGCACCGGGACAGGTTAGCCCCATACAGAGGGGCCTCTTCTCCCCAAACCCCAGGAACCCCCACAATTCCCCTCTCTGGCAATGACATTCTCCAGGCACCCACCCTCAGGTGCCGCAGACAAGGCTCCAGACAGCCCACTCCCCCTGTCTCCCCCTGTGTCACCGCGTGGTTCCCAGAACCACGGACTGTATTACCCGTTCCCGCTTCCTTGTCCCCCATATCCCTGCCTTCATCCCCTGGTTCCCAGAGGGGCACTCTGCGACCATCACGGCCACGCAGGCAAAGGAGACCTCCGGGTCGCTTCAGAGACTTTGTTTGTTCCCTCGGGGACGAAGGACTTTGTGGTGGGGGGGCTGTGTAGCGACCCGCACAGACAGCTGTGTGTTATGTGCTAGGCTAGGAGGTGGTTGTGTTGTACTGACCAGTACCCGGTGTTCGCGGGGTCCGACATGTCAATCAACCTGCTATCTGCCAATCACGGGAATGCCTGGAATGTTCTGATGCCGGGCATCCTGGTGGTTGGCGGAGTGGCGTGGAGGGGGGGTTGGGCATTGGAAGTTAAGACCAGGTTCAGCCTTTGTTCTCTCTCTCTTACATCTGGGCTTCACAAGAGAAGGTCACGGTTGGATTGTGGGTTATCTATTTGGCGTGTGCTACGGCCCAAACAGTAGCCTGTGTAGAGTTGGTTCAATAAACCGTCAATTCGCAAACTCAAGCTTCTGTCTGGACAATTGTTCATTTATGAGCTAGTCAGGTCATTACAATATTTTCACTCTGAATAAACTGTTTACTTGTCATAAAATTTACCACTTAGTCTGAATCGATCCTTGACCGGCTCACCCATCTACATATCCAATTGCTAACAGTAGCTACTAAACAATTGGATACCACGAAATTGGGGAGAAAATGGGCTAAAAAATTTTTTTTTTAAATACAAAAATAAACATTCATTGTTGAATTAATTGTGTTGAAGAATTTAAATTGTTTGCATAGTCAACTTACACACAGCTCTGACACTTAACCCACCAGACATGACACCAGAGGTCTTTTCACAGTCCCCAAATACAGAACAATTTCAAAAAAGCGTACAGTATTATATAGAGAAATTATTGCATGGAACTCCCTTCCATCTCTTACTGCAAACCTGGTTTTAAAAAAGCATATAAAGCAACACCTCACGGCTCATGACTTTCAGTTTGTGTATGTATTGATATGCAGGCTATGTATGCCGTTTTTAAATGTATGCCCTTGTCTATGAATGTTCTGTATTACGTCATGGTTCATGTCATGTGTGGATCCCAGGAAGAGTAGCTGCTGCTTTCGCAACAGCTAATGGGGATCCTAACTAAACACCAATACCTAACAACATTCCTTTACTAGGAGTATGGGTCAATAGTACCATCCACCACTCTCTGGAGCCAAGTTATCCCTGATTATTCTTAGTATACTAACCAGTGACTGTGGTTAGTAAACCTTCTGTTAACCCTGATGGCAATTACAAACAGATAAACAATGTGAGGGGATACAATTACACCAACATACACGCCCCTTCCCTGAATTAGTCCCCTTTTAGACTTCCTGTAATTCTACAAATCTAAAACACAGCTCTCATACCAGAGTGCTATTACTGTGTCTACAACTGTCCACCATTGGCTTAACCTTCTAACAATATGTTTGATAAAGGAGAGATCCAAGAATTAGTTTAAGAGGCAGAACACACAATCCATCTAGGTCTGCCTCAGAGATTTCTTCTCAACGCTACTTTGGAGGTTTGGAAAATAACCAGATAAGGAAACGCTCTCCAGACACTTCATGGTGTCTGGTCTTGGTCTTGACTCTCTCACAGTTTTCTCTCACATTTAATCTAAATAATTTACTGAAAGAAGCTTAAGGAGGCTAATAGTGGGTGAATCCATGGACTTTGGATAGACATGCAAAGAATTGGCCAGCCAGTAGCAATATATGGACCAGGGTATCATTCAACTTAGACCACAGATATACCACCTTGGAGTAGTTCAGTGGTTATCATCAATTCCTAGTTCTTACTTTGAGTAGACTTGCTGAAAATCTTCAAATTCTAATTAAATTCAAACTTCCAATGAGTGAACGTCCTGTGTGGGTTTGGTGCATTGTGTGCTCATGCAACAGAACGACACATGATGTACAGTACAGTACAGGCTCATACCTCTGTCATCTATCATCAGCACAAGTACTTGTGAAGAAGTTACTGGGCGCCTCCCAAATGGCACCCTATTCCCTATATAGTGTACTACTTTTGACCAGGGCCTACAGGCCTGCATAGGGAATAGGGAGCCATCTGGGACGCATACAATGTCTTTATCAGCTGAGAGGGGTCTGGTTTGGAGGGGATCCAGATTATCTGTAGTGTTGCTTAGCTTTGGCCCTGCTCTGCATGCATTCCACAACCACTCTGCCCAGCAGAGTTTAGAGAGATTGGCACAAATTAAAACAAGGATCTACCAACTCCATCAAGACCAAGGTTGACCAGTTTAACAGGGCTTTACACACACATTACAGGAAGTCAAGTCATTATACCGAATGGCTGTACTTCATGCTTGGTTTTAAAGAGACGGCACAGAAACCAAAGGCAGTCAGACAGAGTCAGTATAAACCATTTGCAAAAAGAAACAGACTGACTACTGTGGTTGGGCACTGTAAAAAAAAATTAAAAAATTATATTTAGTCTCTATCACCGTGTTTCTTGGCTGTTTTCTTTGTTAGTGTTTTCTTAAACTTTGATCATGACATTGACCCTCTTGTTCTCATTTCATTAAGACTCAGAGACTTCCGGCAGTAAGGTTTTTACAGTAAAATCATGACATATGAACTGTGCCTCCTCTGTCTGACTTTGGTATGCTGCATTGTCCTGTCCGTATTTTTGAGTATATATTAGGATCTCCATTTGCTGCTGCCAAAAGCTGCACTCTCGATCCACGATATGGCAGATGATGTAAAGCCATAACACATATGTTTTTTCAGCAGAAGACTATTTTCGATCATGTAAAAAACTATACTGAACAGTTCCCACAATTTCTTTCACCCAATCATCTGTAATTTGTGTTAATGCCGTACATGTTGAGTGCCCTTCCCCAAAAGCATGCCGAAAGTCAGTTGTTCATTTGTTTACTCTGAAATTCCATTGCATTTGTTCAAACACCATTTTTTCCAACATTTTACTAAGGGTCGGTAGCAGGCTGATTGGTTGGCTGATTGAACTATTAAAGGGTGCTTTGCTATTCATGGGAAATTGTATGACTTTTTCTTCCCTCCAGGCCTGGGGGCATGCACAAATTCCTGCAGGCTTAGTTTTAAGAGATGGCAAATAGGAGTGGCAATATAGTCCGCTACCATCCTCAAAGGTTTTCCATCCAAATTGTCGTGCCAGATGGTTTGTCATTGTCGATAGACCACAATAATTCTTTCACCTCTTCCAAGCTCACGTCACGGAATTCAAAGTTACAATGCTTGTCTTTCATAATTTAATCAGTTATGCAAGGATATGAAGGTTCAGCGTTTGTTGTTGTCATGTCCTGCCTAAGTTTACTAATCTTGGCAATGAAAATGTCATTCAATAAGTTGGCAATATCAGTGGGTTTTGAGATGAATTTTACTTGCCTAATTAAATTAAATAAAAACATTTATGAGCCATCTGATTCAATGAAGAATGTGGCTGAGTTCGCCTTTTTGCCCAAAATGTAATTTATGGTGCTGTGTGCTGTATCTTGTGTGTCTGAAACCATATGAGCTCATACTCCATTATCTCTATGTTGATACTCAGAGTCTCTGACTGGAACACTCTGTGTTGAGAGGTCCCTACTTTCCTCTCATCGTCACTGCAGTGTGGCCTCCTTTCATGGATATGTGAATCTCTGTTGGAGTTGAAGGAGAGACCCCTCCTTACCTCGTTGACTCACCCAGGAAACAATGCCCCTTCCCAGCGCTGAGGTGGGTGTGTTGGGCTGGTGTCACTGAATGCAGGACGTATGAGTTTCCTTCCCGTTGGGGCAGGTCTGCCTTACCGTACATTTTATGATTTGTAAATATTTAGTACGTGTTAGTGCATTTGTCTCCCTGTATTTTAACATGGACACAATTGTTTAAGGTAACGTCATGACAGATACTCACCATTGCACCATTGCACTCATACTGTTATGGGCATGGTATTGTCCAAGTATAGGTCTATTCTAGAAGATTAGACTGCACTCATTCACAGACAGATTAAATAATCAATTGGATCAGCTACAAAACAGATTGAGACAAAATAATATGAGAATATTGTCCTTAGCAGAGAACGAGGAAAAAGGGAACATTCCAGCTACGTGATCAAGCTGATATCGGAGGAGCCTGGCGTGGATGTGTCGACGGAGGATCTGGCGTGAAGCAGGAGAATGCTAAATACCCTTGCATTGTGAATCTTTAAGGTATGGAACTATCAGACCAAAGTCAACATTCTGAGAGCAAAGGAGGGACCAGCGATCAAGACAATATAAAAGAGGAAATATAGCATGTAAGTCAAGAATTGTCAAGAATAGTTCTATGGATGGGAGTGTCTGAGTGGGTGTATGTGTGGGTATATGTCTGTGCATATGAGTGGGAGAGTGAGGGAGGGTGAATGTGGATGTGTGTGGGAAGGCAGGAGAGAATGGGTGTGCAGAGACATGGGGTGTATGTTGTGTGTGAATGAATGAGAACGGATAAGTGGGTGGATGTACAGTATATAGGGGTGTAGAGGTGTATGAGAAGAGGGGAGGGGGGAAAAGACAGAGGTTGGGATAAACTGGGCCTGGGTGGGTAAGGGAGGGCAAGGGGGGGGAGAATAGTGAGGGGCTATATCCAGGGGACTGGAATGGGATGACTGGGAGGGCATCAGACACTTCTCTGAGGTGTGCGTGAGGCCTCCACTCATCCTATTTCAGTCGCTCAGAGGACCCACTCACCCCAAGCAGACCCCCACTAGCCACTATACTTGAATGTAATTTGTAAGGTAATACAAACCAACTACAGTATATAAGTGGCAGTCTTTTTTCAAAAGTATGTACAATGTATGTATCCACATTGTTTTTTGGTATATTAGGAGAGGAGATAAAAAGCCCTAAAAAGGCATAGCGCCTCAAGTAAAAAGTCGTATTTTGCTTTATGTTTTTATTTTGTGTTTTTTGTTAAATGTCTGCTCACCCTACATCCCCACACGCTATATACAGTTGAAGTCGGATGTTTACATACACTTAGTGTCACGACTCCCGCCGAAGTTGTCATCGGCCTCCTAGCTGCCACCGATCCCTTTTTCCTAGTTTAGTTTAGTCTATTTAAGCCTGTTGGGCCCGCTCTAGTTTGTACGGGATTATTTTGTGTTGGATGTGGATTTGTGCTCCGGACTGTTTTACCCTGTGTTTTGGGTTGGTCAGTGTTTTCCGCCGTGTGTTTGGGCATGGAATAAATTACCTATTTTTCTTGAACCCTCTGCTCTCTGCACCTGACTCCTACCTTCCACTCCTATTCATCCGTGACAGAATCCCGCACCGGTACTATGAAGTCATCAGGAGCAGCCGCACCTCCTCTCCCATCGATGGAGGACAGGGTCCTCCATCACACCACCATTCTTCACCGGATTGGGTCAGCTATGGATCAGATTATGGAGAGGATGGACCGATGGGAGAGGAGTGGCCTTCCTACCTCTCCTCCAGCACCCCTTCCACCAGCACCACCTACCCCTGCTTCAGCGTCTGGCTCCGTTGCCCTGCGTCTGGCGCTCCCCAGGGAGTACGATGGGACGGCGGCTGGGTGTCATGCCTACAACTGGAGTAGTACCTAGCTGATGGACCACTACTGTTGTAGCCTCAGGGAGGACTTCCACAGGGAGCTAGCGTGTCGGGACACTACCATCTCCCAGGATGAACTGATTGCCATGTCCATTCGTCTGGACAACCTGCTGGCTGCCCGCGGGCGTCCAGAACGGGCCCTGTCGATTCCACCTCCTGCTCACATCCCCATGGAGTTTCGGAGGACTGCATCGAGGGGGACCGGAGGAGGAGTTTCCTCCTGCACCAGTTGTGGTCGGCGAGGACACACTGCCGATCGGTGCTGGAGGAGCTCGTCTGGGAGTCGGGAAGGCAGGCAGAGCACTACTCGTTCACCCCAGGTGAGTCAGCACCAGACTCACCCAGAGCTTCCTGTCGGCCATATGTTTTTGCTAACTTCTTTTCCTGGGTTTTCTCCCTCTCTACAGCATAAGACACTCGTCGATTCAGGCGCAGCTGGGAACTTCATGGATCGTGGGCTCGCGCTAAGGCTAGGGATTCCCCTGGTGTCGTTTGACCAACCTTTCCCCGTGCACGCCTTAGATAGCCGACCATTAGGGTCAGGGCTGGTCAGGGAGGCCACGGTTCCACTGGACATGGTAACACAGGGGGATCATAAGGAGCGGATTAGTCTCTTCCTTATCGATTCACCTGCGTTTCCAGTGGTGCTGGGAATTCCCTGGCTAGCTCATCACATTCCGGTGATTTCATGGAGACAGAGGGCTTTTCGGGGGTGGTCAGAGGAGTGTTCGGGCAGGTGTATAGAAGTTTCCGTAGTTGCGAATTCCCTCTGAATATGCCAATTTGGCTATCGCCTTCTGCTATCGCCTTCCCAATTACCACCCCATCTACGAGGGGACCCCATCGACGATAAACCTCCTGGAGAACGCTGCACTTCCTAGGAGTCACGTGTACCCGTTGTCCCAGGAGGAGACAGTGGCCATGGAGACATATGTTACTGAATCTCTGGGACAGGGGTACATTCGGCCCTCCACGTCACCCGTCTCCTTGAACTTCTTTTTTGTGAAGAAGAAGGAGGGAGGTCTGCGTCTGTGCATTGATTAGAGAGGTTTAAATTCAATCACAGTGGGGTTTAGTTACCCATTACCTCTCATCGCCACGGCAGTGGAATCATTTCACGTTTCTTCACAAAACTGGACCTTAAGAGTGCGTATAACCTTGTGCGTATCCGGGGGGGAGATGAGTGGAAGACCGCATTTAGTACTACATCTGGCCATTATGAGTACCTCGTCATGCCAAGAATGCTCCAGCCGTTTTCCAATCTTTCGTAGACAAGATTCTCCGAGACCTGCACGGGCAGGGAGTGGTAGTGTACATCGATGACATACTGATCTATTCTGCCACACGCGCCGCGCACGTGTCTCTGGTGCGTAAGGTACTTGGGCGACTGCTGGGGCATGACATGTACGTCAAGGCTGAGAAATGTGTGTTCTCCAAACAAGCCGTTTCCTTCCTGGGTTATCATTTCCACCTCTGGGGGGGTTGATGGAGTGTGACCGCGTTACAGCCGTGTGTAATTGGCCGACTCCGACCACGGTAAAAGAGGTGCAGCGGTTTTTAGGGTTTGCCAATTACTACCGGAGGTTTAACCGGGTTTTGGTCAGGTGGCTGCTCCCATTACCTCACTACTGAAGGGAGGACTGGCACGTATTTGCTGGTCAGCAGAGGCGGGCAGAGCTTTCAGTCAGCTGAAGGAGCTGTTCACCAATGCGCCCATGTTGGCGCATCCGGACCCCTCTTTAGCGTTCACAGCGCTCCACCAACGCTCCGCCCTTGTCCTTTTTTTTTCGAAGAAGCTCGGTCCGACGGAGCGAAACTATGACGTGTGGGACTGGGAGTTGTTAGCTGTAGTCAAGGCTCTGAAGGCGTAGAGACATTGGCTTGATGGGGCTAAGAACCCTTTCCTTATCTGGACTGACCATCGTATTCTCGAGTATATCCGGGCAGCGAGGAGATTGAATCCGCGTCAGGCTAGGTGGGTCATGTTCTTTACCCGGTTCAGTTTCCCCATTTCATACCGGCCAGGCTCCCAAAACACGAAGGCCGACGCGCTGTCCCGCCTATATGATACCGAGGAGCGATCCATCGAGCCGACCCCCATACTTCCACCCTCATGTCTCATTGCACCGGTGGTATGGGAGGTGGACGCGGAGATCGAGAGGGCATCACGGTTGGAGCCTGCACCCCCTCAGTGTCCAGCAGAGGCTCAGTATGTGCCGCGGGGTGTCCGTGATAGGTTATTTCGTTGGGCCCATACTCTACCCTCCTCGGCTCATCCTGGCATCTAGAGGACAGTGCGGAGTCTTAGGGGGAGGTACTCGTGGCCCACGTTGGCAAAGGACGTGAGGTTTTATGTCTCCTCCTGCTCACTATGCGCTCAGAGCAAGGCTCCCCGACACCTGCCTAGAGGGAAGTTACAGCCCCTCCTCGTTCCGCAATGACCGTGGTCACACTTGTCGGTGGACTTCCTCACGGACCTCACTATGATGCTGGTCGTTGTGGATCGGTTTTCTAAGCCCTGCCGTCTCATCCCGTTGCCCGGTCTCCCTACGGCCCTGCAGACTGCGGAGGCCTTGTTTACCCATGTCTTCCGGCACTATGGGGTGCCTGAGGACATCGTTTCCGATCGGGGTCCCCAATTCACGTTTTTGTCTCTCCCACAACGTTATTACTCTCTCCTACAGCATCCATCACAATTACATGCACATGGCCAATTATACAAATTAGGCGATGACATCATTTAGCGACTTCTAGCGACATTTAGGACAACCAATAGCTACTTTCCTTACTGATGAGTTGGCAACATTGCCTGTGGGTGTATTTCAAGGCCTACCTTCAAACATTTTCAACCTCTTTCTGTCCGAGTCTGTAATACCAACATGTTTTCAGCAGACCACCATAGTGCCGGTGCCGAAGAACACTAAGGTAATCTTCCTAAATGACTACCAACCCTTAGCACTCACGTCTGTAACCATGAAGTGCTTTGAAAGGCTGGTCATGGCTCACATCGACACCATTATCCCAGAAATCCTAGACCCATTCCAATTTGCATACCGTCCCAACAGATCTACAGATGATGCAATCTATATTGCACTCCCCACTGCCCTTTCCCACCTGGACAAAAGGAACATCTATGTGAGAATGCTATTCATTGACTACAGCTCACCGTTCAACACCCTAGTGCCCTCAAAGCTCATCAATAAGCTAAGGACCCTGGGACTAAACACCTCCCTCCGCAACTGGATCCTGGAGTTCCTGGCGGGCCGACCCCCTAGGTGGTAAGGGTAGGTAACAACACATCTGCCACGCTGATCCTCAACACAGGGGCCCTCCTGGAGTGCGTGCTCTGTCCCCTCCTGTACTCCCTGTTCACTCATGACTGCATGGCCAGGCACGACTCCAACACCATCATTAAGTTTGCCGATGACACAACAGCGGAAGGCCTGATCACTGACATCGCCGAGACAGCCTATAGGGAGGAGGTCAGAGACCTGGCCGTGTGGTGCCAGGACAACAACCTCTCCCTCAACGTGATCAAGACAAAGGAGATGATTGTGGACTACAGGAAAAAGAGGACCGAGCACTCCCCCATTTCTTATCAACGGGGCTGTAGTGGTTCCAAGGTCCTTGGTGTCCACATCACCAACAAACTGACATGGTCCAAGCACACCAAGACAGTGGTGAAGAGGGCACGATAAAACCTATTCCTATTTAGTGACAGAATTTGGAGAATGAACAGAGCGCCTCTTCTGGACCTGAAAAGTATTAAATACGTGAATGAAAACATTTCAAGCTTTACCATTACCATTAAATGTAGACATGGAGGACAGAGAAGGTGTACATTAGGGGAATGGTCGTTTCATATTGGGCAAAAGTTCAATGTGATTTAGAAATTAAAATTTAAGAAAAATAAATCACTATCTTAGAAGAAGCCTATAAAAAAATCTGAAACAAAGGTAAAGAAGTAAATACAATTTCTGAACTTAAGCAGAAATACCATCATTTAATTCTGAAGAGAGTGAACAACTACAGGTTAAACTCAAATAAAGCATACTACTTTGTCAAATAAACCTAATTCATATCTTGCAGTTCTCACAAAACGATTACATGTTAAACCAGTTATTATTTTAAGAGTTAAAGATACAGAAGCTGTAATTACAAACAACAAAAAGATGAATGATCATTTTAAAATCTTCGATGAAAATGTAAATAAATCAAAAGTACGTATCCTGTAGCCTTCTTAGACTCAACAACTTGGAAGCAAATATCAGCAGTCAAAAAAATGATTATTAAAAACAGAGATCACCCAGGAAGAAATATTAGATACTGTTAAAACATTCACACAGAAAAAAGCACCAGGAATGGATGGCTTTCCCATAGAAATAGCCCCCCTATTTACACAAATGACAACACACATCACTCAATTCAGCACTTCCTAGTTCCATTTATCAAACAATTATTTCAGTTATATTAAAACCAGGAAAATCGGGAGAGTCCCCTGCTGATTATAGACCCATAAGTATAATAAATTGTGACAATAAAAAAACAATAATATTTTGGACATCAGAGCAACCTTGAGGGAATCTTATTTGGGTCAGAAAAGGATGATTGGTAAGATATACAAACTCTTACAGAGAGCATATCCAACTGACAATGTCTTAGAAAAAATATATAAACTATTGATGGAAGGAATGTTGGAGCATAACTAATTCAATTACAGTTAACTAAAATGTATGCTTAATCCAGTATAAACGAATGTATAGAATGTATTATACAAGAGACAAAGTTCTACAGCACAATGGCAGAGTCATGTCTCAAGTGTAAAACTAATAATGATTCAATAATCCATGCTTTCTTGGAACGCTACCAAGTCCGGAAGTTGTGGGCGGAGCTAGAAAGTTGGCTGCCAGAAGTATTACAATGTACACTTACTTTTAATCCATCTGTCTGCATATTTCAAAACATGGTCTATGGAGGTGTAGTGAGATATCCAATGGGCTGAACGATTCTCTAATCATCCCTCATCTTGAAAAAAAGTATACTAAAAACTTAGTCAATCAATCAGCCATCATTAACACAATGGAAAAATCTAATAATTTATTACTGAAATATTGAAATAGCATGGGCATCGAGAAAAACAAATTGGTACAATTTACAGTAAGTCCAAGTGGAAAACAATAATGCAGGTACTAGGGGTGGGGGTGTGAGCATGCAGGTCTGGGCAGATGAGATGTAGTCGATGTTTGTGTGTGTCTGTAAGTTGTTGTTCGTATCTAATATATGTTTTGTTTTTGTGTAAAAATATACACTGCTCAAAAAAATAAAGGGAACACTTAAACAACACAATGTAACTCCAAGTCAATCACACTTCTGTGAAATCAAACTGTCCACTTAGGAAGCAACACTGATTGACAATACATTTCACATGCTGTTGTGCAAATGGAATAGACAACAGGTGGAAATGATAGGCAATTAGCAAGACACCACCAATAAAGGAGTGGTTCTGCAGGTGGTGACCACAGACCACTTCTCAGTTCCTATGCTTCCTGGCTGATGTTTTGGTCACTTTTGAATGCTGGCTGTGCTTTCACTCTAGTGGTATCATGAGACGGAGTCTACAACCCACACAAGTGGCTCAGGTAGTGCAGCTCATCCAGGATGGACCATCAATGCGAGCTGTGGCAAGAAGGTTTGCTGTGTCTGTCAGCGTAGTGTCCAGAGCATGGAGGCGCTACCAGGAGACAGGCCAGTACATCAGGAGACGTGGAGGAGGCCGTAGGAGGGCAACAACCCAGCAGCAGGACCGCTACCTCCACCTTTGTGCAAGGAGGAGCAGGAGGAGCACTGCCAGAGCCCTGCAAAATGACCTCCAGCAGGCCACAAATGTGCATGTGTCTGCTCAAACAGTCAGAAGCAGACTCCATGAGGGTGGTATGAGGGCCCGACGTCCACAGGTGGGGGTTGTGCTTACAGCCCAACACCGTGCAGGACGTTTGGCATTTGCCAGAGAACACCAAGATTGGCAAATTCGCCACTGGCGCCCTGTGCTCTACACAGATGAAAGCAGGTTCACATTGAGCACATGTGGCAGACGTGACAGTCTGGAGACGCCGTGGACAACGTTCTGCTGCCTGCAACATCCTCCAGCATGACCGGTTTGGTGGTGGGTCAGTCATGGTGTGGGGTGGCATTTCTTTGGGGAGCCGCACAGCCCTCCATGTGCTCGCCAGAGGTAGCCTGACTGCCATTAGGTACCGAGATGAGATCTTCAGACCCCTTGTGAGACCATATGCTGGTGCGGTTGGCCCTGGGTTCCTCCTAATGCAAGACAATGCTAGACCTCATGTGGCTGGAGTGTGTCAGCAGTTCCTGCAAGAGGAAGGCATTGATGCAATGGACTGGCCCGCACGTTCCCCAGACCTGAATCCAATTGAGCACATCTGGGACATCATGTCTCGCTCCATCTACCAACGCCACGTTGCACCACAGACTGTCCAGGAGTTGGCAGATGCTTTAGTCCAGGTCTGGGAGGAGATCCCTCAGGAGACCATCCACCACCTCATCAGAAGCCTGGGCAAGGCATTGTAGGGAGGTCATACAGGCACGTGGAGGCCACACAAACAACTGAGCCTCATTTTGACTTGTTTTAAGGACATTACATCAAAGTTGGATCAGCCTGTAGTGTGGTTTTCCACTTTAATTTTGAGTGTGACTCCAAATCCAGACCTCCATGGGTTGATAAATTTGATTTCCATTGATAATTGTTGTGTGATTTTGTTGTCAGCACATTCAACTATGTAAAGAAAAAAGTATTTAATAAGAATATTTCATTCATTCAGATCTGGGATGTGTTATTTTAGTGTTCCCTTTATTTTTTTGAGCAGTGTATATATATATATATATATATATATATATTATATTTTAAAAATCAAGCAGATTCTAAACCTCCCAGCATATAAATCACAATCACACATTTATGACTCCAATTGTTTATATAATATGTTTTTATGATATAACTATTCTAAAGACCTAGTCGTGTAATCGAGCCATGCATGTCTCATATTACAGTTAGTTAGTTTGTTAGTCAGTCCCATGAAGTTGAGTACACGGCATGCCACAGGGTTGTGCAATCTCTGCCAGGTCTTTAGAACAATGAGGTCTTTGTTACTGTAGTGAGTGAGACTATTGCATCTCCCAAGGCCACCGGCAGGTATCTGGTGTATCCAGCCTGGTCCCAGATCTGTTTGTGTTGTCTTGCCAATTCCTATGACAATGACCATAAAAGTTAGCAAAACAACACAAACAGATCTGGGACCAGACTATGGTACCTCCACTCTACTCAGGAACAGGTTCAACTCTATTTTTGGGCTGTCATGCAGTTGATTGGACAATTTAGCAACTTGATGTGATGACTGCTCTGGGCACACAATTATTGTTTTAAGTTCAAAGTTGGTTTTGGCATTAATCACATAGAACAAACTCATAATGTATATTTAAAATGTAACTGAAGCCAACAAACAAGTTATCTATGTGGCATCAATATTAGTCAGAAACATTTATTGTATTGTCAAAATGGGCTACAAAGTTTAAATAGGATAATTTTATGAACAAAGTCGGTCTCGTCCAAAACAGAGTTTTGTAAGTGAGTTAGTCATGACTTACTTGAGGGTGGGGTTTTGACTTTGACATGCTCACTTGACAACTAAAACAGGACACACAGCTGCGGTGATTGCTCTCTATCCAATCCTACCGCAGAACACAGACATTGAGACAGATCTTGCAATCAGAGCAGCGGATCTGACTGTTTTTGTAAGACAACACATCGCACATTTTATAACATGAGAAATACTCCCCGAACACCTTAGCTAGATGTCAAATTTCACGACTAAAACCTCCTCCGCAAAAACGTCAACTCAAGAAATCTGTTATTAATTTAATCTTAGATTCATTCTGACTATTTTGGGGAAGTAATTCTGGCTTTGTTCCTATGGTGTCTCATGGGGGACAAACATCCGTAACTGCCACATTGAACCACACCCCAAGACTGAAATCTTGTTTTTCTTAATGAGCAACAGAGAAACACATTCAGAATCATTGTGTTCAGTGGCTTTTTAAGAATAGGGTTGAGAATGTAGGGACAGACATGGATGAGAGGTTATCACACTGCTGACATAAAAGTTGATAGTGCCCTGAAAGGCCTGTAAACTGCAGACGGCCACTCAGTGTGGTTTATAGACTCATTTTAGAAGAGATGTGGATCATAAAACATGGTGTGCTTGTATGAAACAGAAATGGGATGTCTATGGAATTCAACGCAAAGATCACAGACTTCAGTTCTATATAAAGACAAACAGTTCGTTCACAGAGAGCTTGTAAAAATGTTCTACTTCGCATTTTGCTCATGAACAAAATTCCATCATTTTAATTGAATGTCACCACAACCAGTTCTATGTTTTCCTGAAAGAGAGCAAAACATTCACACTAAAGAATTTGTCTTGGTAACAAATGGTAACATTTTATATTAATGTCCCTTAAAAATATATTTCATAGTTGCAACATGCTGAAAATTGTCTCATGGTGTCCTGATCATCTCTCTTAAAGATGCAATATGTAACTTTTTCGGCAACCTGACCAAATTCACATAGAAATTTGAGTTATAGATCTGTCATTTTCATTGAAAGCAAGTTTAAGAATTTGCTGATCTGCTCTATGTGCGCTATTTGGTTTGGTACACAAGCTTCAAACAGCTGAAAATACAATATTTTTGGTTATGGAAAATTCACAGCGGTTTAGATGGTACAATGATTCTCTACACTATACTTGCTTGTTTTGTCACATAAACTGAAATTAGGTGAACTATTAGAATTTTAGCAACCACGGAATGGCGGAACGATTTCTTCATATTGCACCTTTAATAAACCATACAAAAACAAACTTACCACTGGATTGTGTGGCCAAAGAGCTCTATTTTCATGACGTCTGACCAAAGCACCCGTTCCAATCCAAGTGCCAATGCCGTTTAGCAAACTCCATGCGTTTACATTTGTTGGATGACATGAAAATAGAGTTCTTTGTCCATGCACACCAGTAGGGAGTTTGGCATCGAGATGAGAATGCATCAGTAGAAAAGAACCCCATACCTACTGTAAAATATGGTGGTGGATCTTTGATGTTATGGGGATATTTTGCTTCCACTGTTCCTGGGCCCTTGGCAAGATCAACAGTATCATGAACTTTACCCAGTGCCAAGACATTTTTGCCAAAAACCTGTTTGCCTCTGCCAGGAGGTTGAAACTTGGCCAGAAGTGAATCTTCCAACAAGACAATAACCCAAAGCACACATCGGTATCCAAACAGAAATGGTTAATTGGCCACAAAATAAACATTTTGCAATGGACATCTCAGTCTCCGGACTTGAAACCCATTGAATACCTGTGGTTTGATTTGAAAAGGGCAGTCCGTAAGCACAGACCAATGGATATCAATGGAACTGGAAACATTGTAAATGGAGGAATGGTCTAAGATCCATCCCAATGTGTTCTCCAATCTCATAAAACGTTATAGAAAAAGGTGCAGTGCTGTTATCCTAGGAGAGGGTGCACAAAGTATTACAAACTGGGGTGGCAATCATTTTGTCACCTATCTTTTTTTGAGAAAATGAAAGATGAATTGTTTAACAAAATCTTGTAATATTTGTAATATTATAAAATAATATATATATATACGTATATATTTTTTTGCACACAATATAGCTCAGTGCATCTGGGAAAGCATTGTGGTAAAACAGTAGACAACTTGTTCTGTGGGTAAATAATGGCTTGGATGGATTCAATGTTTTGTTTTGTCACAGTTCAGAGGAAAAGAGAAGTCTCTGAATCGACAAGTTGTTGTTTTAGCCTCAGGAAAACAATGTGAAGATTTCAGAGCATGTTTGTAGAGTTCCCTGAATGACTCCAGTCCTCCACAAAACTCCAATCACTCTTTTAATCAAGCGAGACCTTCACACCGCTACACATACTGCACATTCCTTAACTCTTACTGTTATTGTATGAGGACTAGATACTCCTGTAAGAGAAAAGGTTCAGTAAGCCAGACTTACATTATGAGTAACCTTTCCTTGAGACCTGAAGAGTTGTTTTAGGTCCCCGAAGCTAATGCCTAGGCTTTAGATCAGACTGCTAGCACAGTCTTGTGTCTATCCTGCTCTCCCAGGTCAGAGTTCATTGTGGTAGCCGGTCACTATCCTGTGTGGTCCATCAATCCCAATGGCCCCACAATGTGTCTTGTAAACAGACTACGACCACTGCTGAATAAGTATGATGTCACAGTCTACCTGAGTGGTCATGACCACAGTATACAGGTGGGTACGTTGTTTGGATAATTATCATGACCAAAAATGTACATTAAAATAGCAGTTTGAGGTGAAATAACCAAATGTTTTATGATCGCTATATTAACTTAAACTTGATGTTAACTAACTCTCCACACTCTCACCAGTTTCTCAGAGAGGATGATGGGAGTTCCTGTTTGGTCAGCAGGAGTGGGAAATGTCCACTTATAACATCAACACCCAAGTGAAAAAAAGTATATTATAATATGTTACAAGTATACTTAAATATACAAAAAGTCTCAAAAGTAATAACATACTTCAAAGACGAGATGTATTTTTCCAGTGTATCTGAAGTACAGTATAAATATGATATCATTACACTTCAACACAATTATTAAGTGTACTTTATATTCATTGTTTTTTTCAGTATTTTTCATTAAACTATAAATATGCTATCACAACACTTCAAAGCACTTATTAAAAGTGTACTTTATATTAATATTTTTTTCAGTCTTTTAGTATAGTATAAATATAATATAATCTACCTTCAATACATGTATTAAAAGTGCACTTAAAAAAAATATATATTTCAGTGTAAGTATACTATATGTTCATTATCATTACACATTACAGTGTGTTTAAGTTTAATGATAGTGAACATATAGTATACATAGACTGAAAAACAATAAATTTATAGTACACTTTAATAAGTGTATTGAAGTGTGAGGATAGCATATTATAGTATACTAAAACACTGAATAAACAATGAATATAAAAGTACACTTGTAATAAGTGTGTTGAAGTGTAATGATATTATATTTATAGTATTCTCCAGATATATTATTTGATTTATTTGTATATTTAAGTATACTTTGGAATGCATTAAAATAAATGCAGGCATCACGAGATAGTCAACAATGAACTACTGCAGGCCTAAAATGCTGACTGTTACTATACTGTATCTTTAATCCATTTACAAAACTGAAAACATCTCCTCATTCCATTTCCATTGATCTTTTAACCTTTGTGTTTTTAAAGTATTTGCCTTGGACTCCCCCAAAAAATGTGTGCATAAGATTTTCACAGAATTGTAATTGTATAATGTTTTGAAAGTTTTAATTACAAGTTGTTGTGTGACACTAATGTCAGTTGAATGACCTGTAGGTGCTGCTAGTTAGACCCTTTTTGCAGGAAACTACATAAGACTGATGTCTGCTGTGATAACACTCAATTTGCGTAACCTTCCCCCACTCTTCAACAGTGTCTCAAATCAAAGAAAAACACATTACCACAAATGAATGACAAGACTTTATTATGAACATGCCATCACAATCAAACAGAGTACCATATTAGTACCACATTCCACAGTTGTGTTTCATTTTGCTCTGATTATTTTACATCATGTTCTGTCATCTAACTGTTTGTTATTCATATATTAAAGATGTCCAGACAATACTCACGCAAAACAATTTAGTTTAAACATATAACCTATCTACGGAGCCCTCAAACCTTTAAAGCATCAATATATTTTCTATATGGCCCATGGCAAAATGTGTAGAATTGTAGGAAATTAACCTAAGGCTTCTCTCCATCGTCTCCACTAAAATGTTTTGCCGCGAGGTTGGAGCCCCCCCACAACCGAATCTCGCTTAGGGCCCCGAAAGCGGCTGGGATGAACCCAACGATCACTCCGATCCCATACTCTGGAGAAGAAACAGGGTTGTCGACCATTATTGGGCTGGACAATGATTCACACGCACGCACACGCACACACACACACACTCACACACACACACACACACACACACACACACACACACACACACACACACACACACACACACACACACACTCAGGCCCTAGAGTACTTTTAGGAAAGGACTTCTCCAGTGTTGCATTTCACATTCAGTCTAAACATTAGTAATTAATTTGCTTATTTTATCCTTCGCATTCCCATCCCGATTGGCCCACTAGGAGATAAGATCAGCACCTCTAACCCTCTTCTCATCATTCCTCACAGCGAGTAAGATGCACATGAATGATTCTACATTTGTCATACTAGGACTTGGCATTAGCTAAGTGGCTAAGGATTCGATATCTTCAGTACCACAGATGCATATCTGAACTCCCTTAAAAATATAATGGCCAACATGAATTATCGAGTTACAGAATATATTAAAACAGGGCCAGATTTCCTTATTGAACACAACTTGTCAAAAAGATAATGGCTGACCCATGAGCCAGAAATGTATACTGGAAAATAAAAGACACCAACCCTGCTACAGTACACCTCAGAAGTACTATTTATCCCGATAATATTTTTATTTTACTAGGCAAGTCAGTTAAGAACAAATTCTTATTTTCAATGACGGCCTAGGAACAGTGGGTTAACTGCCTGTTCAGGGGCAGAATGACAAATTTGTACCTTGTCAGCTCGGGGATTTGAACTTGCAACCTTCTGGTTACTAGTTCAATTCTCTAACCACTAGGCTACCCTCCCACCCCATATATACGTATACCACTTAGCAGATGCTTTAATCCAAAGCCATTTGCAGTACAGAGACAATGAGAGCATTCCATTTTAGTATGTGATCCCTGTGGGACTTGAACCCACAACCTTGGCATTGTTAGTATCCTTACCTTCAAAGACAGACTTATCGTCGCCCGGTGAGCACTGTCTTTGACTGAGCTCTCCCAGCTGATTGTCTGTGCTGCGGGAGGGGATGTAGGCCTGGACGTTGAAGCAGTAACTCACCCCAGGATCTATATCCCCCTCTTCTAGCTCTATCTCACTGCTTGCAGAGATCTTTGTTTTCTAGAGGGAGAAATACATAAAGAAGGCATGTCTTCTGATATATTTAATTTTGTATAACTTGTTCATTACTGTTTTACTATCATAAAAACATCAAATATGCATAACACACACAGAGAGATTCCCCATGCAATATAATCAGAAGTAAGCTTGCTAATCATCCACTTAGTGCATTTAATTTATACTGAACAAAAATATAAACACAACTTGCAACAATTTCAAAGGTTTTACTGAGTTACAGTTCATTTAAGGAAATCAGTCAATTGAAATAAATTCATTAGGCCCTAATCTATGGATTTTACATGACTGGAAATACAGATATGCATCTGTTGGTCACAGATACATAAAAAAAAGGTAGGGGCATGGATCAGAAAACCAGTCAGTATCTGGTGTGACAATCATTTGCTCATGCAGCACGACACATCTCCTTTGCATAGAGTTGATCAGGCTGTTGATTGTGGCCTGTTGTCCCACTCCTCTTCAATGTGCGAAGTTGGAGGATATTGGCGGGAACTGGAACATGCTGTCGTACACGTCAAACCAGAGCATCCCAAACATGCTCAATGGGTGACATGGCTGGTGAGAATGCAGGGCATAGAAACACTGGGACATTTTCAGCTTTCAGGAATTGTGTACAGCTCCTTGCAACATAGGGCCATGCAATATCATCCTGAAACGTGAGGGGATGGCGGTGGATGATTGGCACCACAATGGGCCTCAGGATTTAGTCACGGTATCTCTGTGCATTCAAATTGCCATCAATAAAATGCAATTGTGTTTGTTGTCCGTAGCTTATGACTGCCCGTACCATAACTCCACCGCAAACATGGGGCACTGTTCACAATGTTGATATCAGCAAACCGCTCGTCCACACGACGCCATACACAGTGTCTGCTATCTGCCCAGTACAGTTGAAACCGGGATTAATCCGTGAAGAGCACACTTCTCCAGCATGCCAGTAGCCATCGAAGGTGAGCATTTGCCCACTGAAGTTGGTTACGACGCCAAACTGCAGTCAGGTCAAGACTCTGGTGAGGACGACGAGCACGCAGATGAGCTTCCTTGAGACAGTTTTTGACAGTTTGTGCAGAAATTCTTCGGTTGTTCAAACCCACAGTTTCATCAGCATTCCGGGTGGTTCGTCTCAGACCATCCCACAGGTGAAAAAGCCGGATGTGGAGATCCTGGACTGGTGTGGTAACACGTGGTCTGCGGTTGTGAGGCCGGTTGGACTTACTGACAAATGCTCTAAAACAGCTCTGGCAACAGCTCTGGTGGACATTCCTGCAGTCAGCATGCCAACTAAATGCACACAAAGACTTGAGACATAATGGTACAAAACTGCACATTGTAGAGTGGCCTTTCATTGTTCCCAGCACAATATGCACAAGTGTAATGATCATGCTGTTTAATCAGCTTCTTGTAATGCCACTCCTTTCAGGTGGATGGGTTATCTTGGCAAAGGAGAAATGCTCACTAACAAGGATGTAAAGAAATGTGCGCAAAACAATTGAGAGAAATAAGCTTTTTTGCATATGGAACATTTCAGAGATCTTTTATTTCAGCTCATCAAACATGGGACCAACACTTTACATGTTGCATTTATCTTTTTGTTCATCATAATTATATTCCTTAGCTTGAACCTTTAAGGAGCATACATCATTGATGAACGTCTGTCTCACTTGGTTCGACCCCAGGCCCTAGAGTACTTTTAGGAAATGTAAATATCTAGTGTAGGGCTGCCATTTTTATTACCCTCCCCTTTAAGCTTACCTTGCCAGTGCTTGTTGCTTTTCCAAAGGTGACTTTGTACTGCAGTTCATCAGCGAAGACGTCCCGGATGGTTCTCTGTTGGTTCTGCTCATTGAACAGGGCTGTGGGAGGGTCTTCTACATGCAGGGTGATCTTCCTCTTGTCTTTGCTCACCTCGATCTTGAACTCAGGTCTACCTATAAGCGCTGGAAGGGAAATACCATGAGAGGTTGACAAGCTGCTTGTCACACCTGGCGCACACTCTTCTTTCTCCCTGTGATTTATAGAAGAACCAACATTTCTACACTGGCATGCAGAAAATGGGCCTGATACATGGCTGTTGATTCCTATGGCACCACAGGTGTCAACAGCCATGTATCAGGGCATGCAAAAAATGTGTCATTGTATGGCTGGGGTACCTACTGTCATTGTAAGGGCTGAACCTCTCCGAGGTTGTGTGGGGGAACTCTATGAGGTCAGAGTTCACACCAAGTAGGGGTTTTGAGAGGACATCAGCGGAGTATATGGCCTTCAGGTCCACCAGAGAGTTGGACAGGTCACACTCTGTCTCCATAGTCCTGATACAGTGTTGGTTCTTCTTTCTGTTCTGACCGATTCTGAAATAAAGAAGATATTTATGATACAGTCACAACATCGTTCTGATACTGTTAGCGTTCCTCTCTCTGTTCTGGCCAATACTGAAATAGACATAATTGTAGGTTTCAGTCAAAGGATTATCATTATCTTCAAACATGTTTTTTTGTTGCATTTAGGTCATTCATTGGGTCTGGATTGGAATCTTAGTTCAACAATAAGAAAAGTACCAAATATGAATCTTTGACTTGAATCATAGTATTGAGCTCTTTGCACCACATATCACACACATTGTACTTCATAAAAAAATATTTGTATTTTTTCTATTTTCAGCTCCAAACTCCCTTGATCTATTCGACGGTACACAGAAAATTGGCCGGTGTTGATTTTTCAGTAACATTTCTAGTGTTCATTCAGGAGTTAAAGTGGTGTAAAATAACACTCAGTGGTGTAAAATAAAGTGTTGGTGTTAATAAACAGAGTTATTGTTTTACAATGTTGACATTAAAACAGTCCCATCAAAACCACACCTGTTATTTTCATATTTCCCAGCATGTTTTTTAGGATTGTTTTTAATATCTGTGTTTTTGCATGTTGCCAACATTGATTGATTGATTGATTAATTAATCTTATGCTACACCAAGATATAGAACACATTTTTTACAACTAATCCAATCAGTTAGTAAGATTTATAGCACCCATTAAGGAAATAGTTGTTCCCATTTAAATGGTTTAAGTACTGTTTTTAAAAATTAAGTTTACTAACCATGTCAATTAATTAAGAATGCAGGTTCCTGGTGAATAAAAATATCTAACTTGGATACCTAACTGGCTGGATTGCAACAGGATTTCCATATCACTTTACAAGCCAGCATAATGTGATTTGCAGGCCTGATGAGGCCTTTTAACCAGGTGTTTACTAACACTACCGTGTTAGAGTAAAAATGGGCCATCAACTAGGCCAATAAGCAAGACCTTATGATATACAATATGTAATGTATTGTCATAGTTTCATTTTAATGATAACATTCGCCTAGGAACTCACTTGGTGAAAGCCACAGGACTTCAAAAGGAATGAATTCAACAACTAACAAATATAGTCATGGGTATTAACTCTACGATTTAGTCAAAAAGAAAATGAACCCTGGGAAATCTGCAAATTAGGCTTTACACCATCCAGTGTTAAAACAACACCAAAAATGATTTACTGTAACACTAAAGGTTTTAACTTCTTACACTGAGAAAGTGTAACAGCGTCAGCACTAAGCAAAGTGAGTCCAGTTTACTCTGAATCAAGTGTTATGTTTTACACTGTAGGTGTTGCGTATTACTCTACAGTAGAGCTATGCTAACACTACAATCGAGTTCCTTTGAACAATTCAAGAGTAAAAAGGGAACACGGAAACACAGTTAAATCTTTACCGCTTTCAAAAGTGTTATTTTAAGACCAGTACAGTGGGGATCATATGTTCACTGAAAATTGTGTACATTTGAAACTTTCCAAGTTAAATGTACACCATTGACTTTTTCTGTGTATAAGATGCATGCATTTCTGAAAACCCTTTTAGCAGATCAATAGTGTAGTCTGATCGCATCAGTCCTGACCCTGACTCTTCTGGGTCAGAGACTGAGACTGGGAATAGGTTAGTGCAGACCTCCCATGATAATGTGATTATAGGCAACAACTTTTTAATATTTCATGGAGACGTTTCATTTAATGAATAGTATAAGGCAGTAATGCAGCATTTGGTAATAACTTGATATGTCGGCAACTGACCTTTTTTAACCAACTATTCAATAATGATTGAAGTGCCCGATAAACACACTATTCCATGGAATGATTGAAATTGTTCTCTCTTCCTGTAAATGCATAAACCAGTAATATCAGTATGTGAATGATTTACTTACACTGAATATTCAACGGTGTATGAATAGTTGGTGGGTTCAGGATCCCACAAAAGCAGTGTTTTGAAGTTGATAGACAACCAAGAAACGTTCTGTGCCTTGGGATAGTCCCCTACAAAAAGAGCAAGATCAGTTTAACTACATGTAATGTTAGACATTGACATTAGGTACATTAGGTACAGTGTGCCTTTTCATGAGAGGGTCACAGGGTGCATTGCCTGTACTGTAAATCAGGCTGGTCCCAAGCAGTCCCAAGAAGTTATCAACAAAAGATATGGACATTATGGCTTTTAAATAATGCAGTAGGTCTATGTGCATAAGTATTTTATTTATCCACACTATTTGTCTAGTGTATAGCTTTTAGGATTGTAGGCTATATTTTAATAGCCCATTTGCCTCACCTGAAACACAGTTTGTAAAGATGAGTACAGTACACAATTTTGTTAAAAAAAACATTTTCCTTTCCATTCTCATCATTTTATATTCCAACAGGTAAGTGTAAAAACAGTAATCCGATTGGATTGATCCGTGCACGGTTTCTTTAATCAATATCCGTCCTTAAACAACGAAGACGGATAATAATTTCGACTGCATGAATTCCTTTTTCTGTCACCCAAAATATTGAATTAATGAGCAGAGACTGTTTGGGCGTGTAGAGGAGCAGCTGCAACAGGTTACGTGTTCTATCGGTTTCAAAGTAAAAGCTATGTGACTATCTGACGTTACATGACCATTGCTCCAGCTAGCAAGCTTTTCGATAGGTTAGTTACAATAAGGGCCACCAACAAGTAATGTGAGTTAATTAGCTAGCTGCCTTGATGGCTTTACTGACAGACAAGACAGGGAGTGAGTGGTTTCGCGCACTATCTGTGTACACACTGGCCAAGGATCGTTCAAAAGACTATCCTATCCAGCCCCAGCTAGCACAGCTTACATAGGCTACCAAGTTTTGACCATTAGCCTCTCTCTCACTCTGCCATTAAGTTAGTATTAATGAATTATCAGCAGTAGTCAGTGGCGAAGCGTCAGCCGGTGCAGTCACTCCAGGTCCCTCCGTACAGGTCCAGATCTGCAGAGCCGTGGGCACATTATATAATTTGAATACCACACCACCATGCCTAAGCATTAATTGCTGACACTGGCCTATTAAGTTTTCGAGTAGAAAAGAAGCTTGCTTTAACCTATGCTATATGATAAATGATCCAACTAATGGTTTCACCAACAAAATGTTTTTTTTTGCCACTACATAAGCCAGGGTGATATTTTAGTGTATTGATGACAATAAATCAAATTAATGTGCTAAATAAATCATATTATTCAATAGTTTCAATACCATGTTAAGATAATATTGTAATGACCTGACTAGATCATAAATGAACAATTGTCCAGACAGAGGCTTGAGTTTGCGAATTGACGGTTTATTAAACCAACTTTACACAGGCTACTGTTTGGGCCGTAGCACACGCCAAAAAGATGACAGATAACCCACAAGCCAATCGTGACCTTCTCTTGTGAAGCCCAGACATAAGAGAGAGAGAACAAAAGCTGAACCTGGTCTTAACTTCCAATGCTCCACCCCCCTGCCCAACCCCCCTCCACGCCACTCCGCCAACCACCAGGATGCCCGGCATCAGAACATTCCAGGCATTCCCGTGATTGGCAGATAGCAGGTTGATTGACATGTCGGGCCCCGCGAACACCGGGTACTGGTCAGTACAACACAACCACCTCCTAGCCTAACACATAACACACAGCTGTCTGTGCGGGTCGCTACACAGCCCCCCCACCACAAAGTCCCTCGTCCCCGAGGGAACAAACAAAGTCTCTGAAGCGACCCGGAGGTCTCCTTTGCCTGCGTGGCCGTGATGGTCGCAGAGTGCCCCTCTGGGAACCAGGGGATGAAGGCAGGGATATGGGGGACAAGGAAGCGGGAACGGGTAATACAGTCCGTGGCTCTGGGGAACCACGCGGTGACACAGGGGGGGAGACAGGGGGAGTGGGCTGTCTGGAGCCTTTTCTGCGGCACCTGAGGGTGGGTGCCTGGAGAATGTCATTGCCAGAGAGGGGAATTGTGGGGGTTCCTGGGGTTTGGGGAGAAGAGGCCCCTCTGTATGGGGCTAACCTGTCCCGGTGCAGTGCCACCTTTCTCCCCCTGGGAGGAAGCTGCACCCGGTACACAACCTCCCCTACCCTCTCCAGGACACTGCAGGGTCCCACCCAGTGACTGTCCAACTTGTTGCATCTGCCTTTTTTCCTTAGGGGGCTGTAGACCCAGACCAGCTCCCCAGCCACAAAGTGCCTTCCGCGGGTGTGCACGTCATAGTTCCTTTCTGCCTCACACCTGCATTCACCAGCTGCTCTCTGGCGAAGGTGTGGGCTGTCTCCAGGCGGTCCTGGAGTCTCCGGGCATACTCCGGCCCCGGAGGAACATGAGGGCTATCCAGGGGCTGACCAAACGCCATCTCCGCAGGGGTGCGGATCTCTCTCCCCAGCATGAGGAGGGCAGGCGTGCAGGAGGTGGAGTCTTGGACGGCGGAGCGGCATGCCATGAGGACCATAGGCAGGTGCTTGTCCCAGTCACGCTGGTGTTTGGAAGAGACGATGGCCAGCTGCTGTCCAAGCGTTTTGTTGAAGCGCTCCACAAGGCCATCACTTTGAGGATGGAGAGGAGTAGTGCGGGTCTTGTGCATACCCAGCCTCTCACACATGGTGGCGAACACACAGGACTCAAAGTTTCTGCCTTGGTCGCTGTGGATGGACTCTGCAGCTCCAAAACTGCTGAACATCCCCGCTGTCAGGGCGTCGACGATGGTCTCTGCCTCCTGGTCAGGCAGAGCATAGGCCTCGGGCCATTTTGTGAAATAGTCCATGGCCGTGAGCACCCAGCGGTTTCCACTGTCTGTGGTGGGGAACGGCCCAACTACATCCACTCCCACCCTCTCCATGGGAGCCCCCACGGGGAACTGTTGGAGCTGAGCATGAGAGCGGCCTGGGGGGCCCTTTCTCGCTGTGCAGTTGTCACAGCGGCGACAAAAGTCCTCCACATCCCTCTTGTGCTGCCCCCAGTAGAAGCCCTGACGGAGACGGCGCAGTGTTTTTGTGACCCCAAAGTGTCCAGTCCCCACCCCCCCATGAGTACTCTGGAGCACAGCCTCCCGCAATGCTTTTGGGACCACCACCTGCTACCTCTCCTCTCCCGTAGCTGACTCCTTCCATGCCCGCTGTAGCACGCCATCAGCCAGCCGCAGTCTCTCAAACTTCGACCACAACCCTTTGGTCGCGAGTGAGAGCGCTGTCACCTCTTCCCATGGTGGCCTCACCTGCGCCTCTACCCACTGTAGCACTGGCTGTAGGTCTGTGTCCCGTCCCTGCTGCTGCCGCCATTCAGCCACGTCGACAGTCTGCAGCTCACAGCAGACAGGCCCGCTCGCCCGACACACTGTGGCCCAGACACCCTCCTCTGCCCGCAGCTCTCTCTCCCGTCCCTCTCTCCGTTCACAGTGGCGGCAGCCGTCTGCAGTACAGGGCCGACGGGACATGGCGTCGGCGTTGGAGTGGCGTGCCCCTGCCCTGAGCACCACCGTGAAGTCATACAGCTGAAGCTCCTCCAACCAGCGTGCCACCTGCCCCTCTGGCTCTCTGAAAGACATGAGCCACTGGAGAGCAGAGTGGTCAGTCCTTACAGTAAAGGGCAGACCACCCAGGTAGTACTTGAAGTGTTTGACGGAAGCCACAACAGCCAAGAGCTCCCGCCGGGTGACACAGTAGCGGCGCTCATGTTTGTCAAATGTTTTGCTGAAGTACGCCACCACTCTCTCCCCCTCTGGCCCCACCTGGGCCAGCACCCCACCCATGCCCACATTGCTCGCGTCTGTGTCCAGGATAAAGGGCAAGGTGAGGTCAGGGGGGGCGAGCACGGGGGCCTCGATCAGTGCACGTTTGAGGGTGTTGAACGCCTCCTCACACTCCACTGTCCAAGTGAAAGCCTTGTCCTTCGGCAGCAGGCGGTTCAGTGGAGCAGCGACGCTTGAGAAGCCCCGTACAAACCTCCTGTAGTACGAGGCCAGGCCCAGGAAGCTCTTCAGCTGACGCTGGTCGGTGGCGGTGGGCCAGTCTCTGACAGCCCCTACCTTGTCCTCCATGGTGCTGATCCCCTCCTTCCCCACTCGGTGGCCCAAGAAGGACACCTCTCTCCTCATGAAGTGGCACTTCTCGGGGTGGAGCTTCAGACCTGCGGCAGCCACCCTCTCCAGCACACGCCGTAGCGCCCCCAGGGCTGACTGGAAGGAGCTGCCATGGGCCAGGATGTCATCGATGTATACCAGACACTGCTGTCGGGGGATGCCATCCAGCACCCTGTCCATCAAACGCTCAAAAGTAGCTGGAGCGTTGCACAGGCCAAAGCACAGGACCTTGAACTGCCAGTGTCCTCTGTTAGTGGAGAACGCAGTTTTGGCTCTGGCCTCTGGGGAGAGGGGCACCTGCCAGTAGCCACTGCGGAGGTCTAGTGAGGAGAACCAGGAGGACCCCCTAACCAGGTCCAGCGACTCATCGATACGTGGTATGGGGTATGAGTCCTTCCTGGTTACCTCATTCAGCCGCCTGTAGTCCGCACAGAACCTCAGCTTGCCCCCCTTCTTCGGAACCATGACGACTGGCGCCGCCCAGGGGCTGTCTGAGGGCTCAATGAAGTCTGCCCGCTGCATCTCCAACACAGCCTTGTCTGCCGCCTCCTGGCGTGCCAGCAGGATACGGCGGGGACGCATCTTGATGGGTCGAGCATTTTTTCCTAGCCACCGTGCTTTTACACCTGCATTGTTTGCTGTTTGGGGTTTTAGGCTGGGTTTCTGTACAGCACTTTGAGATATCAGCTGATGTACGAAGGGCTATATAAATACATTTGATTTGATTTGATTTGATTTGATCACCTGTGTCGATCTCATGCTGCACCAGATGAGTCTGACTCACCTCTTCCTCACTCAACGCAAAGCTGTCTCTGAATTCAAACAGCAACTGCCACAACCGTTCCTGCTGCTCGGGGTCAAGACCAACACAGTTCCTCCCCCATATCTCCCTCACTGCAGACAGTGTCCTCTCCTCTCCCATCTGGGGTAGCTGGGCTGGGGGGGGGTGCGGCCCGGGCTCACAGAGGGCTGTGTCATGGAGGTAGCTGGGGGAACGTAACACACCGCCGTAGGTGACAGGGGGACTGGGGAAAAGTCACACACAGCTGTGGGGGAGGGGGCGCAGCCATGAGTCTCTGCTGCTTTAACTGTTGGAGTAAAGGGTTTGTTGGGTTGAGTGAATGTGACATTAGGGGGGGCCATGGTGACTTCCGTCCCTCCCTGGAAGCTCAGTGTGCCCCTATTTAGGTCTAACTGGCAGCCTGTGCTCCTAAGAAAGTCCAACCCCAGGATACAAGGGTCCTGCACAGCCGCCACCCACACAGGATGACGCACAGTCCTGCCCCCTACTGTCAGAGTCATTATTCCCTTCCCTTTCATGGGTGCCAGCTCACCTGTGACTGTGCGGAGCTGCACAGTTGTAGGCTCACACTGAGTCCAACCTGGCACAATATCTGGCCTCACCAGGGTTACTGTGGACCCAGTGTCCACCAGGGCGGAGCAGGGCACCCCCTCCACAGTGACAGGGACATGACAAAAGTCCCCAACACAGGTCCGGCCCACCACAACAACAGGCTCCATCCGCTTGCCCTCGTCTGCTTCTGGGGGAAGTGGAGCCTTGCTTCCCGTCTGTGCCGGTGGGCTCCTCCTGAAGATGATGGTGGTTGGGATAGAAAGCCAGGGGTCCGCACTACCCGGTCTATGCGGACCCCGAGCCGCTTCCCTGAGCTCTGGGGGACATGGGGCAATCTCGGCGCAGATGGCCTGGCTGGCCACAACCCCAGCAGACCCTGGGACCAGGGCGTGTGTTTCGTTCCGCCTGTAGCGACACAGCACGAATGAGTTTTGTCATTTCGGCCACCCAAGCAGGCTTTTCCGGCTCCGGGCTGCTCTGCCCCCCCAGCTCGCACAGAGGGTGTGTCTCCCTGCACCCCCACCAAAGCCCCAGCTGAAGCCCCAGCCCACACCAGCTCCCTCTCCAAAGCCATCTCCAAGGCTGTCTGCAATGACTCAGGATGAGCCAGCTGGGTCTGTATGCGCAGCTCCGTAGGAGAGAGCGCCTGTATGAACTGGTCCCGTGCTAGCTCGCTCTGCACGGAGGGGGGGCATGTGAGCATATGCCCGCCGAGAGAGGCTCTCAATGTCATTAGCTAGCACCCGTAGAGGCTTTCCAGGCTGCCTGCGTCTATTACTCAGTTCGGAGCGCAGTAGCCCGGGCTGTACACACTGTCCATAGCGCCTCCTCAGTGCTCCCACTAAAGCACCATAATCATGCCTGTCCTCGGGGCTAATCAATATCAAACAGGCCAGAGCTTCATCCGTGAGGCATAAAGCCAACTGCAGTGCCCTTTCTTCATCCGACCACCCCCTAAAATGAGCTAACAGTTCAAACTGAGCATGAAAAGCTTCCCAATCCGCCTTACCGGAATACTTCGGGGTCTTAACAGATACGGACGCAGCCGGGAACTGGGCGCCGCCATGTTTGTTTACATCCTGAGCCCCAGATTCCTCGTCACGCCGCGTCGACGTCACCACTTCGGTCCGCCCACCAGAATCCGCGCGAAATACAGTCGACGAAGCACTCATGCCCGCTTCATCCGCCATCGCTCTAACGTCCTCCCTCAAGCGGCCTCTGCGCTCCGACGCCCTGGCGATCTCCTCAGACAGAACCCCGACGTCCATTCACACACACCTCCTTGGCCATAATCGTCCCCTACCTCCACCTTCACTTTCGGATTCCCTCGAAGCATTTTCAATCCCCGTTCTCACCTACGGTAGCTAGCCACATAAGTCAGCTAGCTAGCTGGCTAACTTGTATCAACGTTTTTACTTCTGACACCAATGTAATGACCTGACTAGATCATAAATGAACAATTGTCCAGACAGAGGCTTGAGTTTGCGAATTGACGGTTTATTAAACCAACTTTACACAGGCTACTGTTTGGGCCGTAGCACACGCCAAAAAGATGACAGATAACCCACAAGCCAATCGTGACCTTCTCTTGTGAAGCCCAGACGTAAGAGAGAGAGAACAAAAGCTGAACCTGGTCTTAACTTCCAATGCTCCACCCCCCTGCCCAACCCCCCTCCACGCCACTCCGCCAACCACCAGGATGCCCGGCATCAGAACATTCCAGGCATTCCCGTGATTGGCAGATAGCAGGTTGATTGACATGTCGGGCCCCGCGAACACCGGGTACTGGTCAGTACAACACAACCACCTCCTAGCCTAACACATAACACACAGCTGTCTGTGCGGGTCGCTACAATATAATGCATTCTGGGATTCATTGTGCAAATACTCTCCAAAGCGTTGTTGTTTCTGTCATCGTTTTTAAGCAACTGTTGAGCTAGCTATCAAGAGGGAAAACAATTTATTTTATTTTTATTTTTTAATTTCACCTTTATTTAACCAGGTAGGCCAGTTGAGAACAAGTTCTCATTTACAACTGCGACCTGGCCAAGATAAAGCAAAGCATTGTGGCAAAAACAACAACACAGAGTTACACATAAGCAAACATACAATCATAACACAATAGAAAACATTTAAAATCTATGTACAGTGTGTGCAAATGTAGAAGAGTAGGGAGGTAGGCAATAAATATTAATTTAGCATTAACACTGGAGTGATAGATGTGCAGATGATGATGTGCAAGTAGAGATACTGGGGTGCAAAAGAGAAAGAGGGTAAGTGTAACAGATGTGAAACGACTAGCTAGTTAGCGGTGGTGTGCGCTAAATAGCGTTTCAATTGGTGACGTCACTTGCTCTGAGACCTTGAAGTAGAGGTTCCCCTTGCTCTGCAAGAGGCTTCTGTTGCTCTGTTGAAGAGGCTTTTGTGGAGCGATGAGTAACGATGCTTCGTGGGTGACTGTTGTTGATGTGTGCAGAGAGTCCCTGGTTCGCGCCCGGGTATGGGCGAGGGGACGGTCTAAAGTTATACTGTTACATAAGTAATAATATGGGGATGAGGTAGTTGGATGTGCTATTTACAGATTGGCTGTGTACAGGTACAGTGATCGGTAAACTGCTCTGATAGCTGATGCTTAAAGTTAGAGAAGGAGATATAAGACTCCAGCTTCAGTGATTTTTTGCAATTTGTTCCAGTCATTGGCAGCAGATAACTGGAAGGAAAGGCGGCCAAAGGAAATGTTGGCTTTGGGGATATTCACTGAAATATACCTGTTGGAGGGCGTGCTATGGGTGGGTGTTGCTGTGGTGACCCGTGAGCTGAGATAAGGTGGGGCTTTACCTAGCAAAGACTTATGGATGACCTGGAGCCAGTGGGTTTGGCGACGAATATGTAGTGAGGGCCAGCCAACGAGAGCATACAGGTCGCAGTGGTGGGTAGTATATGAGTCTTTGGTGACAAAACAGATGGCACTGTGATAGACTACATCCAGTTTTCTGGGTAGAGTGTTGGGGGCTATTTTGTAAACGACATCGCTGATGTCAAGGATTGGTAGGATAGTCAGTTTTACGAGGGTATGTTTAGCAGCATGAGTGAAGGAGGCTTTGTTGCAAAATAGGAAGCTGTTTCTAGATTTAATTTTGGATTCGAGATGCTTAATGTGAGTTTGGAAGGAGAGTTTACAGTTTAACCAGGTCTGGTTAAACTGTAAACTCTCCTTCCAGACTCACATTAAGCATCTCCAATCCAAATACCTAGATATTTGTAGTTGTCCACATATTCGAAGTCAGAACCGTCCAGAGTAGTGATGCTAGTCGGGTGGGAGGGTGCGGACAGCAATCGGATGAAGCGCATGCACTTAGTTTTACTAGCATTTAACAGCAGTTGGAGGCCACGGAAGGAGTGTTGTATGGCGTTGAAGCTTGTTTGGAGGTTTGTCAGCAGTGTCCAAAGAAGGGCCAGATGTATACAGAATGGTGTCGTCTGCGTAGAGGTGGATCAGAGAATCACCAGCAGCAAGAGCAACATCATTGATATATAGAGAGAAAAGAGTCAGCCCGAGAATTGAACCCTGTGGCACCCCCATAGAAACTGCCAGAGGTCCGGACAACAGGCCCTCCGATTTGACACACTGAACTCTATCTGAGTAGTTGGTGAACCAGGCGAGGCAGTCATTTGAGAAGCCAAGACTATTGAGTCTGCTGATAATAATGCAGTGATCGACAGAGTCGAAAGCCTTGGCCAGGTTGATGAAGATGGCGGTTATGATATCGCTTAGGACCTTGAGTGTGGATGAGGTGCACCCATGACCAGCTCGGAAATCAGATTGCATAGTGGAGAAGGTACGTTGGGATTCGAAATGGCCAGTGATCTGTTTGTTAACTTGGCTGTTGAAGATTTTAGAATGGCAGGGCAGGATGGATATAGGTCTATAACAGTTTGGGTCTAGAGTGTCTCCCCTTTGAAGAGGGGAGACCCCGGCAGCTTTCTAATCTTTGGGGATCTCAGACGATATGAAAGAGAGGTTGAATAGGCTAGTAATAGGGGTTGCAACAATTTTGGCGGATAATTTTAGAAAGAGAGGGTCCAGATTGTCTAGCAGAGCTGATTTGTAGGGATCCAGATTTTGCAGCTCTTTCAGAACATCAGCTGTCTGGATTTGGATGAATGAGAAGCAGGGGGGGGGGGGGCTTGGGCAAGTTTTTCAGGGGGGGCAGAGATGTTGGCTGGGGTAGCGGTAGCCAGGTGGAAAGCATGGCCAGCCGTAAAAAAAAATGCTTATTGAAATGATCGATTATGGTAGATTTATCGGTGGTGACAATGTTTCCTATCCTCAGTGCTTTGGGCAGCTGGGAGGAGGTGCTCATATTCTCCATGGACTTTAAGGTGTCCCAAAACTTTTTGGAGTTAGTGCTACAGGAAGCAAATTTATGGATGAAAAACCTAGCCTTAGCTTTCCTAACTGACTGAGTATATTGGTTCCTGACTTCCCTTCAAAGTTGCATATAGCGGGCCCATTACGCATGCAGGCAATGAGGCAGTGATCACTGAGATCCTGGTTGAAGACAGCAGAGGTGTATTTAGATGGCAAGTTGATCAGGATGATATCTAAGAGGGTGCCCATGGTTACGGATTTAGGGTTGTACCTGGTAGTTTCCTTAATAATTTGTGTGAGATTGAGGGCATCTATCTTAGATTGTAGGATGGCTCGGTGTTAAGCATGTACCAGTTTAGGTCACCTAACAGTACGAACTCTGAAGATAGATGGGGGGCAATCAATTCACATATGGTGTCCAGGGCACAGCTTGGGGCTGAAGGGGGTCTATAACCAATGGCAACAGTGAAAGACTTGTTTCTGGAAAGGTGGATTTTTAAAAGTAGAAGATTGAATTGTTTTGACACAGACCTGGTTAGTATGACAGAACTCTGCAGGCTCTCTCTGCAGTAGATTGCAACTCTGCCCCCTTTGGCAGTTATATCTTGTTGGAAAATGTTATAGTTAGGGATGGGAATTTCAGGATTTTTGGTGGCCTTTCTAAGCCAGGATTCAGACACGGCTAGGACATCCAGGTTGGTGGAGTGTGCTAAAGCAGCGAATAAAACAAACTTAGGGAGGAGGCTTCCAATGTTAACATGCATGGAACCAAGGCTTTTACGGTTACAGAAGTCAACAAATGATAGCGCCTGGGGAATGGGTGTGATGCTGGGTCTTCAGGGTTAACCTCTACATCACCAGAGGAACAGAGGAGGAGTAGGATAAGGGTACGGCTAAAGGCTATAAGAACTGGTCATCTAGTGCGTTCGGAACAGAGAGTAAAAGGAGCAGATTTCTGGGCGCGGGAGAATAGACTCAAGGCATAATGTACAGACAAAGGTATGGTAGGATGTGAGTACAGTGGAGGTAAACCTAGGCATTGAGTGATTGGCAAAAGAGGTATTGAAGCCCAGGAATTGTCTGATGGATCTCTTCGGCTAGCCGTGAGATGGGCCTAGCTCGAGGCTACTCCAGGCCAACTGGTGCTTGCTTCGGGACAGAGACGTTAGCCAGGAGTAGCCACTCGGATAGCAGCTAGCTAGCTGAAATGATCCGGTGTAAAGGTTCAGAGCTTGCGTTAAGAATCCGGAGATGTGGTAAATAAAAAGCAGTCCGATATGCTCTGTGTTGATATCGCGCTGTGCAGACTGGCAGGAATTGACAGCTGGCTGATGTCCGAGTTAACCGGTGGCTAACTGACTAGTAGCTAGTAGCTATTTAGCTGGCCTGGGGGTTCCGGTTCTAAAGTAGAAAAATAGCAAAACCATACCACATTGGGTGAGGTGGGTTGCAGGAGAGTATGTTCAGTCCGTAGATGGAAATTGAGATTAAAAATATATAGAAGAAAAACGATATATACACCGGACAGACAAGACAAACAAAACACATATCAGACTGTTAGCCATCTTGGAACAAGATAGAAAATAGAATAGAATAGAAAATAGAATAGAAAATTACGGATTTAAAAATCAGCAATGTATCAACGCAAAAGTGGAGAACAAAAGAGGAAAGCCAAAAATGAGAAAGCAAAATTAGTTCAATTAGATTCCTTTTTCAAATGCAGTTCAAGTGCAGCCATTGCTAGCACGAGCAATGTAGCGGGACCAGAAGAGGATGTAGGTTTATCATCGCCAACAGCAGCTTTTAGCGGGTCAAGTGAGCCAAGGCCAAGCTGTTCCATCTTGCCAGAAGAAGCAACTTTGACAGAGGAGGATACAAGTTGTCAGGTATTGGCGGATAAGACTATGAGCACAAGCCAGGCCGGACAAGCTATTCCCGGACTCGTGTAAGCCTACTGGCCCATTCCCAAGAGATGACGAAGGGCGGTGTTTTTCTGAGTCGTATTACACCACTACAACCAAGGTTGGAATCAAATTACCACGTACATGGTTATGTTATTCGGCCAAGCTAGATTGTACGTATTGTGAGCCTTGCTGGCTGTTCAGAGGTCGGAGTGCCCCTTTCTTATCTGATGCGTGGGTGAATGGGGGGAGAGATGGGCGCCATCTAACATTCAAAAAAGCATGTCAGGAGACATCCCAGATTCACATGGGTGCCTGTTTTGGTGTTTGAGCAATGGAAGCTCAATGGCACTATTGACGCAGAAATGGAGAGAGGCGTGCATGACGCAGCAAATATCTGGCGACAGGTGTTGGAGCGCATAGTTAATGTAACTCGCACACTTGCATCATGTAATTTGGCCGTTCAGAGGGCACCGTGAAAACCTGGGGCAGGCCAACAGTGGGAATTTTCTCAGTATATTTGACCTGCTGTCATTTTACGCATGATTAAGCTGCTAACATGAGCGGGATCTATCCGAAAAAGAGCCGCTTGCTCTCAACGACTCTGTCAAAAATGTGCCAGAGATTAAACAGTTTTATGATACTGTTGAACTGTTATACACCTTCTTCGGGCATAGCATGCTTCTGATCTGGTGGACTCACTAAACACACATGCTTCCTTTGTAAATGATTTCCGAGTGTTGGAGTGTACCCCTGGCTATCTGAAAGTGGTGCTGTTTGTTCTGCTTAGTTATAAGGAATTTGAAATTATTTATACTTTTGATACTTAAGCAATTACAATATTTTGATACTATTTCAAACCAAATACTTTTAGACTTTTACTCAAGTTGGATTTTACTGGGTTACATTTACTTGAGTCAAGTAGGACAATTGGGTACTTTTTCCACCACTGATTATAAGCAATTGTCTTTATCAAGTGTCAAACTCATTCCATGGAGGGCCGAGTGCCTGTGGGTTTCGCTCCTCCCTTGTACTTGATCGAGGAATTAAGGTCACTGATTAGTAAGGACCTCACCTGGTTGTGGGGTCTTAATTTAAAGGAGAAACCAAAAATCCAGCAGCCACTTGGCCCTCCATGGATCAAGTTTGACATTCCTGGTTTATATGGTGTAGGTAGCTAACTCTACCTGGTCCTTCCCTCCACCTAATAATGGCAGAGATGACAGGAATTTGTTCAATTATTCTCAATCGCAATGGTTTTTAGTGAGTATAGGTGAGTATAGTCTATATACAGTATGTAGAGATATAGGTGGGCATACTGCGTATGCCTGCGTATGGTCACTAGAGTAAGGAGCAGAGCGTGCCCAATTTGACTGAGGGCTCAGCGAGTTTCCCAACGGCTGGTGCATCACTGTAGTGTTGGCCTTCTCGCCCGCTCCAATTTCGCTCCAGGAGCACTCACTTCATGAGCTCAGGGCATGCCAAGTAGGCTACTTGTGTGCCTCTATAGTCCCTTGCAGTAACTACTGTCATGGAGTTTGCAAAATATTTTCTTAAAGAAACTGATCAAACACATGGGGGTAAAATCAAGGTGGCTTCTTTTTTTTTTGCATCCCCAATGGCTCTGCAATTGTATTCTCTGCTGATGGCCTGCTCACCAGCCACCATCACATGACTCTGGCCAAACTATGATGATCCTCTTCACCTGTGAGTGAAGAGGAGGAGGAAAGAGAGGTGGGGATCAGATTGTTGTAAATACGCATCTACACCCATTCATTCCCCCATTATGACCAGAGGGAATTACCAGAGGGAAGGCCATTAAAGGAGAAATTCACCCTGGGGGAATCTGGGATTGTTTTAATCCACAGGAGGTTGGAGGCACCTTAATTGGGGAGGAAGGGCTTGTGGTAATGGCTGGAGCGGAATTAGTGGAATGGTTTCAAATACATCATACACATGGTTTCCAGGTGTTTGATGACATTCTATTCGCTCCGTTCCAGCCATTTATTATGGGCCGTCCTCCCTTCAGCAGCCTCCACTGTTTTCATCATGTCCGAGGCATTTCTAGGTCAGTGAGATGTTTTACACATAATTGCCCAGGAGGAAGGCAGATACCAAAGTGCTATTACTGTGTCTACAGCTGTTGATAATTGGCTTACATTTCTAACAATATGATTAATAAAGGAGAGATCCGAGAATTAGTTTAAGAGGCAGAACACACAATCCATCTAGGTCTGCCTCAGAGATTTCTTCTCAACGCTACTTTGGATGTTTGGAAAATAACCAGATAAGGAAACACTCTCCAGACACTTAGATCATGGTCTTGACTTTCTCACAGTTTTCTCTCACATTTTATCTAAATAATTTACTGAAAGATACTTAAAGATGCTCATAGTGAGTGAATCCATGGACTTTGGATAGACATGCAAAGAATTGGCCGGCCAGTAACTATATATGGACCAGGGTATCATTAAACTTAGACCACAGATATACCACCTTGGAGTAGTTCAGTGGTTATCATAATTAGCTAGTTATTTTGAGTAGACATAGGCCTACCTGGCTGAACATGACAATTTACTTTATCTTTAAATTCTAATGATATTCAAACTTCCAGTGAGTGAACGTCCTGTGTGGGTTTTGTGCATCGTGCGCTCATGCAACAGAACGACACATGATGTAGAGGCTCATACCTCTGTCATCTACTGTATCATCAGCTCAAGTACTTGTGAAAAAGTTACTGGTCTTGTCCCAAATGGCACCCTATTCCATATATAGTATACTACTTTTGACCAGGGCCTACAGGCCTACATATGGAGCCATCTGGGACACATACAATGTCTTTATCAGATGAGAGGCATCTGGTTTGGAGGGGATCCAGATTATCTGTAGTGTTACATGGTTATGGCCCTGCTCTGGCCAGCAGACCTTAGAGAGATTGGCACAAATTAAAACAAGGATCTACAAGACCAGGATTGACCAGTATTCAGAGCTTTACACAAGCATTTTGGGAGCTCTGAAAGCTGTTTTAATTGGTTGTTGTTATACCGAATGGCTGTACTTCATGCTTGGTTTTAAAGAGACGGCACAGAAACCAAATTAAGGCAGTCAGATGGAGTCAGTATAAACCATTTGCAAAAAGAAACAGACTGACTACTGTGGTTGGACACTGTAAAAAAAAAACGAACATTTTATTTTGCCTCTCTATCACCGTCTTTCTTGGCTGTTTTCTTTGTTAGTGTTTTCTTAAACTTTGATCATGACTTTGACCCACTTGTTGTCATTTCATTAAGACTCAGAGACGTCCGGCAGTAAGGTTTTTACCTCTGTCTGACTTTGATATGCTGTATTTTCATACGAGTATTGAGCATTTATTAGGATCTCCATCAGCTGCTGCCAAAAGCTGCATTTTCGAGCCACGATATGGCACAGGATGAAAACACGTATTTTTTTTGGCAGCAGACTATTTTCTATAATGTAAAAAACTGTACTGAGGTCTAACAAAACAGTTCCCACAATTTCTTTCAGCCAATCGTCTGTCATTTGTGTTAATGCCGTACATGTTGAGTGCCCTTCCTTATAAGTATACTGAAAGTCAGTTGTTAATTTGTTTACTATGAAATAGCATTGTAAATGGTCAAACACCATTTTTTTCCAAAAGTTTACTAAGGGTCGGTAGCAGGATGATTGGTCGGATGTTTGAACCAGTAAAGGGTGCTTTGCTATTCATAGGTAACGGTATTACTTTTTCTTCCCTCCAGGCCTGAGAGCATACACATTCCTGTAGGTTTAGATTAAAGATATGGCCAATAGGAGTGACAATATAGTCCACTACCATCCTCAATGATTTTCCATTCAATTTCATTCCATTTCAACCACACTCACTTTACGGAATTCAGTTACAATGCTTGTCTTTCATTATTTGGTCAGTTATACATGGTTATAAAGTTTCAGAGTTTGTTGTTGCCATGTCAGGCCTACATTTACTAATCTTGTCTATAAAAGTCATTAAATTAGTTGTCAATATCAGAGGGTTTTGTGATGAATGAGCCATCTGATTCAAAGCCCAACATTTTATTTACAGTGAATTCGGAAAGTATTCAGTCTCCTTGACTTTTTTCACATTTTGTTACTTTATTCTAAAATGGATTAAATCATTTTCCCCCCCATCAATCTACACACAATACCCCACAATGACAGAGGGAAAATAGGTTTTTAGCAAATGTATTTATTATAAGAAATAGAAATACCATATTTACATAAGTATTCAAACCCTTTGCTATGGGGATTAAAATTGAGCTCAGGTGCATCCTGTTTCTATTGATCATCCTTGAGAGGTTCCTACAACTTGATTGGAGTCCACCTGCGGTAAATTTGGATTGGACATGTGGTCTATATAAGGTCCCACAGTTGACAGTGCATGTCAGAGCAAATACCGAGCCATGATGTTTAAGGAATTGTCTGTAGAACTCTGAGACAGGATTGTGTTAAGGCACAGATCTGGGGACGGTTCCCAAAACATTTATGCATAATTGATGGTCCCCAAGACCACAGTGGCCTCCATCATTCTTTAATGAAAGAAGTTTGGAACAACCAAGAGTCTTTTTAGAGCTGGCCGCCGGGCCAAACTGAGCAATCAGGGAAGAAGGGCCTTGGTCAGAACCAATGGTTACGCTGACAGAGCTCCAGAGTTCCTCTGTGGAGATGGGAGAAGGACAACTATCCGTGCAACCTTCCAGAAGGACAACCATCCCTGCAGCACTCCACAAATCAGGCCTTTATGGTAGAGTGACCAGACTGAAGCCATTCCTCAGTAAAAGGCACATGACAGCCCGCTTGGAGTTAGCCAAAAGGGACCTAAAGACCATGAGAAACAATATTCTGTGGTCTGATGAAACCAATATTGAACTCTTTGGCCTGAATGGCAAGCTTCATGTCTGTAGGAAACCTGGAACCATCCTTATGGTGAAGTATGGTGGTATCGGCATCACCCTGTCTGTAGGACAGGGTTGGAGCGATCTGGTCGCATCCGCGCTTCGGTCTGCAGGTTGTATAACTTTTTCATTACATTTCATTATAGTACAACGGTCTGATTTGTCTAATCTTAGCAATTTCCTCTTAGCTAGCTACATAGTCGTCGTTGTATCAAAGATAATTGCGTAATTATCGTATTTCGTCGTCTCCTATCTGTCCAACACGTTCACCGTCTACCGTAGCACTGTAGTACTATCACACTCAACTGAACGTCTTGATTAGTGTAGTGTTAGCTAGCTACATAGCTAGCTACATAGTTGTCTTTGCTGTCTTCGTATCCAAGATAATTGTGTAGCTTAGAGTGTGGAGTCTTAGAGTGATAATTGCGTTATTATCGTATTTCGTCGCCCTCCTATCTGCCTAGCAGCTAGCATACGTTCACCGGCTACCGTAGCACTGTAGTAACTATCACACTCAACCGAACGACTTGATTAGTGTAGTATTAGATAGCTACATAGTTGTCTTTGCTGTCTTCGTATCCAAGATAATTGTGTAGTTTAGAGTGTGTAGTCTTAGAGTGATTATCTTAATTCACCGAGGTTAGCTAGCCAGCTATTTTGTCGTCCTTAACGTAGGAGACACTCCTAGCTAGCCAATAGCCAGCCAACGTCTACTGAATAGAACTTTCGCATTCCGGTCGCATTCGCGTCGCTCCACAGGTAGTATCACTTTTTCACTTCATTTCATTACAGTCCCAACGGTGTGATTTGTTTGATCGTAGCTAGCTACATAGCTAGCTACATAGCCGTCTTTGTTTCAAAGATAATTGTGTAGTCTAGAGCGATTTTCTAGGTTAGCTAGCCAGCTATTGTCGTTCTCCTACGCAACGTAACGTAACCAACACTGCTAGCTAGCCAGCTAGCTCCCGATAAGCAGCATTGTAGAAACTTCACACTCAACGGTACGACTTGATTAGGGTAGTGTCAACAACGCAGCTAGCCTACCCCAGCAGTACTCTATCATTTTAATCATTTTAGTCAATTAGATTCTTGCTACGTAAGCTTAACTTTCTGAACATTCGAGACGTGTAGTCCACTTGTCATTCCAATCTCCTCTGCATTAGCGTAGCCTCTTCTCTAGCCTGTCAACTATGTGTCTGTCTATCCCTGTTCTCTCCTCTCTGCACAGACCATACAAACGCTCCACACCGCATGGCCGCAGCCACCCTAATTTGGTGGTCCCAGCGCGCACGACCCACGTGGAGTTCCAGGTCTCCGGTAGCCTCTGGAACTGCCGATCTGCGGCCAACAAGGCAGAGTTCATCTCAGCCTATGTCTCCCTCCAGTCCCTCGACTTCTTGGCTCTGACGGAAACATGGATCACCACAGACAACACCGCTACTCCTACTGCTCTCTCTTCGTCCGCCCACGTGCTCTCGCACACCCCGAGAGCTTCTGGTCAGCGGGGTGGTGGCACCGGGATCCTCATCTCTCCCATGTGGTCATTCTCTCTTTCTCCCCTTACCCATCTGTCTATCGCCTCCTTTGAATTCCATGCTGTCACAGTTACCAGCCCTTTCAAGCTTAACATCCTTATCATTTATCGCCCTCCAGGTTCCTCGGAGAGTTCATCAATGAGCTTGATGCCTTGATAAGCTCCTTTCCTGAGGACGGCTCACCTCTCACAGTTCTGGGCGACTTTAACCTCCCCACGTCTACCTTTGACTCATTCCTCTCTGCCTCCTTCTTTCCACTCCTCTCCTCTTTTGACCTCACCCTCTCACCTTCCCCCTACTCACAAGGCAGGCAATACGCTCGACCTCATCTTTACTAGATGCTGTTCCTCCACTAACCTCATTGCAACTCCCCTCCAAGTCTCCGACCACTACCTTGTATCCTTTTCCCTCTCGCTCTCATCCAACACTTCCCACACTGCCCCTACTCGGATGGTATCGCGCCGTCCCAACCTTCGCTCTCTCTCCCCGCTACTCTCTCCTCTTCCATCCTATCATCTCTTCCCTCTGCTCAAACCTTCTCCAACCTATCTCCTGATTCTGCCTCCTCAACCCTCCTCTCCTCCCTTTCTGCATCCTTTGACTCTCTATGTCCCCTATCCTCCAGGCCGGCTCGGTCCTCCCCTCCCGCTCCGTGGCTCGACGACTCATTGCGAGCTCACAGAACAGGGCTCCGGGCAGCCGAGCGGAAATGGAGGAAAACTCGCCTCCCTGCAGACCTGGCATCCTTTCACTCCCTCCTCTCTACATTTTCCTCCTCTGTCTCTGCTGCTAAAGCCACTTTCTACCACTCTAAATTCCAAGCATCTGCCTCTAACCCTAGGAAGCTCTTTGCCACCTTCTCCTCCCTCTTGAATCCTCCTCCCCCTCCCCCCTCCTCCTCTCTGCAGATGACTTCGTCAACCATTTTGAAAAGAAGGTCGACGACATCCGATCCTCGTTTGCTAAGTCAAACGACACCGCTGGTTCTGCTCACACTGCCCTACCCTGTGCTCTGACCTCTTTCTCCCCTCTCTCTCCAGATGACATCTCGCGTCTTGTGACGGCCGGCCGCCCAACAACCTGCCCGCTTGACCCTATCCCCTCCTCTCTTCTCCAGACCATCTCCGGTGACCTTCTCCCTTACCTCACCTCGCTCATCAACTCATCCCTGACCGCTGGCTACGTCCCTCCCGTCTTCAAGAGAGCGAGAGTTGCACCCCTTCTGAAAAAACCTACACTCGATCCCTCCGATGTCAACAACTACAGACCAGTATCCCTTCTTTCTTTTCTCTCCAAAACTCTTGAACGTGCCGTCCTTGGCCAGCTCTCCCGCTATCTCTCTCAGAATGACCTTCTTGATCCAAATCAGTCAGGTTTCAAGACTAGTCATTCAACTGAGACTGCTCTTCTCTGTATCACGGAGGCACTCCGCACTGCTAAAGCTAACTCTCTCTCCTCTGCTCTCATCCTTCTAGACCTATCGGCTGCCTTCGATACTGTGAACCATCAGATCCTCCTCTCCACCCTCTCCGAGTTGGGCATCTCCGGCGCGGCCCACGCTTGGATTGCGTCCTACCTGACAGGTCGCTCCTACCAGGTGGCGTGGCGAGAATCCGTCTCCTCACCACGTGCTCTCACCACTGGTGTCCCCCAGGGCTCTGTTCTAGGCCCTCTCCTATTCTCGCTATACACCAAGTCACTTGGCTCTGTCATAACCTCACATGGTCTCTCCTATCATTGCTATGCAGACGACACACAATTAATCTTCTCCTTTCCCCCTTCTGACGACCAGGTGGCGAATCGCATCTCTGCATGTCTGGCAGACATATCAGTGTGGATGACGGATCATCACCTCAAGCTGAACCTCGGCAAGACGGAGCTGCTCTTCCTCCCGGGAAGGACTGCCCGTTCCATGATCTCGCCATCACGGTTGACAACTCCATTGTGTCCTCGTCCCAGAGTGCTAAGAACCTTGGCGTGATCCTGGACAACACCCTGTCGTTCTCAAATAACATCAAGGCGGTGGCCCGTTCCTGTAGGTTCATGCTCTACAACATCCGCAGAGTACGACCCTGCCTCACACAGGAAGCGGCGCAGGTCCTAATCCAGGCACTTGTCATCTCCCGTCTGGATTACTGCAACTCGCTGTTGGCTGGGCTCCCTGCCTGTGCCATTAAACCCCTACAACTCATCCAGAACGCCGCAGCCCGTCTGGTGTTCAACCTTCCCAAGTTCTCTCACGTCACCCCGCTCCTCCGCTCTCTCCACTGGCTTCCAGTTGAAGCTCGCATCCGCTACAAGACCATGGTGCTTGCCTACGGAGCTGTGAGGGGAACGGCACCTCACTACCTCCAGGCTCTGATCAGGCCCTACACCCAAACAAGGGCACTGCGCTCATCCACCTCTGGCCTGCTCGCCTCCCTACCACTGAGGAAGTACAGTTCCCGCTCAGCCCAGTCAAAACTGTTCGCTGCTCTGGCCCCCCAATGGTGGAACAAACTCCCTCACGACGCCAGGACAGCGGAGTCAATCACCACCTTCCGGAGACACCTGAAACCCCACCTCTTTAAGGAATACCTAGGATAGGATAAAGTAATCCTTCTCCCCCTCCCCCCTTAAAAGACCTAGATGCACTATTGTAAAGTGGCTGTTCCACTGGATGTCATAAGGTGAAAGCACCAATTTGTAAGTCGCTCTGGATAAGAGCGTCTGCTAAATGACTTAAATGTAAATGTAAATGTAAATGCTGTTGGGATGTTTTTCAGCAGCAGGGATTGGGAGACTAGTCAGGATCGAGGGAACGATGAACAGGACAAAGCACAGAGAGATCCTTGATGAAAACCTGCTCCAGAACGCTCAAGACCTCAAACTGGGGCGAAGGTTCACCTTTCAACATGACAACAACCCTAAGCACACAGCCAAGACAACGCAGGAGCTTGATATGGAAAAATGAAGGGGTCTTTAAACTTTTCGAATGCTCTGTAAGGTGCTTTGTTTTGTGTGTCTGAAACAATATAAGTTCACACTCCATTATCTCTATGTTGATACTCAGAGTCTCTGACTGGGACACTGTGCAGAGATGCCCCTCCTTTTCTTGAAGGAGAGACCCCTCCTTACCTCTATGACTCACCCAGGAAACAATGCCCCCTCCCAGCGTGCCACTCTTGGCTGTGGTGGGTGTGTCGGACTGGTGTCTCTGAATGCAGGACGGATAGGCTCCCCTCCCGTTGGGACAGGTCTGCTTCACCGTTTATTTTATGATTTGTAAATATTTAGTACAAATTTTTGTGTATTTGTCTCCCTGTATTGTAACATGGACACATATTTTAACCCTCTAACCCACATATTTTAACCCGCAATGTCTGAGGACCCGTGGAAATCTAATTAGCATAATGCAAAAAACCCAATCGAAATCTGTCTGCTAGAGATATGTTTTTTTTTGCATGGGCTTCGTCTCAATTAACCGCATTCGCCAATGAGGGGCTTCCACATTTGCGGTGGAAGGTGGGCGAGCTACAAAATCGGTCTTCTCATGAAAACGTCTGTAGGTAGCCCGGTACCAGTTTAAAAAATGAATGGAAGTCCAGTATATATAGAAGTAGTTTAGTGCCAAAAAAAGGGGGTTAAATATTAGTTTAAAAAAACAAAACATTCCTGATCTTTCTTATCTCTCAGACATAGGACAGACACTTTAAACTATCTACCTTTTTATGTATTTTTTGATTATCTGTTTTTTCATGTATTAATCTGTTATTCAATGTGTTTCTATGGACTAATAGCAGTAAGGCTAAATGAAATGTTTCATCAAATCATTTTTGTATACATCTTTTCTGTATTGTAACATGGACACGATTGTTTAAGGTAACGTCATGACAGATACTCACCATTGCACTAGATCACTCATACTGTCATGGGCATGGCATTATCCAAGTATATGACTATTCTAGAAGATTATACTGTGCTCAATCAGTAAGAGATTAAATAATCAATCAGATTATAAACTTCCCAGTATATAAATCACAATCACACATTTATGACTTTAATTGTTGATATGATGGAATGATTTTATGATTGAACTATTCTAATGACCTAATTGTGTTATCGAGTCATGCATTTCTCATATTACAGTTAGTTAGTGAGTTAGTTAGTCAGTCAGTCCCATGAAGTTGAGTACATGGCATGCCACAGGGTTGCGCAAACTCTGCCAGGTCATTGTCACTGTAGTGAGTGAGAGTATTCCAACTCCCAAAGCCACTGGCAGGTATCTGGCATATCTAGCCTGGTCCCAGATCTGTTTGTGCTGTCTTGCCAATTCCTATGAAAACAACCATAGAAGTTAGCAAAACAACACAAACAGATCTGGGACCAGACTATGGTACCTCCACTCTACTCAGGAACAGGTTCAACTCGATGGCTGGGATGTCAGTTGCTGTCATGCAGTTGATTGGACAGTTAAGCCACCTGATATGATGACTGCTCCAGAGACACAGAGTTATTGTTTTAAGTTCAGTGTTGGTGTTGGCATCAACCACATGGAACAAGTATGTAGGGTTAATACTTGCAAACATAATCAACCATTTTAAATTCAAACAAACAGAAATGAATGTCAACACAAAACACATGTTCTCCCAAAGGAGAGCAAAACATTCACACTAAAGAATGTCTAAAAACAAATGTTAACACTTTATGGCCCAGTGCAGTCAAAAATGTGATCAGTGTTATTTCCTGATAGTTGCTGGTTGAAAATGCAATCTACACAGGACCTTCTAATGGGCCTGTTAGAATTGTCGGGTGTTTCGGCTTGCCTGGTGACCACTCTTCTGGGAAGGCTTTCCACTAAAAGTTACTGCGGGGACTTGCTTCCATTTAGCCACAAGAACATTAGTGAGGTTGGACACTGATGTTGTGCGATTAGGCCTGTCTCGCAGTCGGTGTTCCAACCCGATGGGGTTGAGGTCAGGGCTCTGTGCATGCCAGCCAAGTTCTTCCACACAGATCTCGACAAACCATTTCTGTATGGACCTTGCTTTGTGCACGGGGGCATTGTCAGGCTGAAACAGGAAAGGGCCTGGCCCAAACTGTTGCCACAAATTTGGAAGCGCAGAATCGTCTAGAATGTCATTGTATGTTGTAGCGTTAGGATTTCTCTTCACTGGAACTAAGGGGCCTAGACTGAACCATGAACAACAGTCACAGATTATTATTCCTCCTCAAACAAACTTTACAGTTGACACTATGCATTCGGGCAGGTGGCGTTCTCATGGCATCCGCCAAACCCAGATTCGTCTGTCAGACTGCCAGATGGTGAAGCGTGATTCATCACTCCAGAGAATGTTTCCACTGCTCCAGAGTCAAATGGCAGTGAGCTTTACATCACTCCAGCCGGCATTGCGCATGGTGATCTTAGGCTTGTTTGCGGCTGCTCAGCCATGGAAACCCCTTTCATGAAGTGCCCAACGAACACTTCTTCTGCTGACGTTGCTTCCAGGGGCATTTTGGAACTCGGTTGCAACAGAGGACAGGCGATTTTTTAATCACTATGCGCTTCAGCACTCTGCGGTCCCTTTCTGTGAGCCTACCACTTTCCCACTGAGCCGTTGTTGCTCCTAGACATTTCCACTTCACAATAACAGCACTTGACCGGGACAGCTCTAGCAGGGCAGAAATTTGACAAACTGACTTGTTGGACGTTGAAAGTCACTGAGCTCTTCAGTAAGGCCATTCTACTGCCAATGTTTGTCTATGGAGATTGCATGGCTGTGTGCTCGATTCTATACACTTGTCAGCAATGGGTGTGCCTGAAGGAGCCGAATCCACTAATTAAAAGGGATGTCCACATGATTTTGTGTATATACAGTGCATTAGGAAACTATTCAGACCACTTGGACATTTTCCACATTTTGTTACGTTACAGCCTTATTCTAAATTGGATTACATTTTTTTTTACATCTACACACAATACCCCCTAACGACAAAGCAAAAACAGGTTTCTAGAAATTTTTGCAAATGTATTACAAATTAACTTAAATATCACATTTACATAAGTATTCAGACCCTTTTACTGAGTACTTTGTTGAAGCACCTTTGGCAGTGATTACAGGCTCGATTCACCTTGGGTATGACGCAACATGCTTGGCACACCTGTATTTGGGGAGTTTCTCCCAATCTTCTCTGCAGATCCTCTCAAGCTCGGTCAGGTTGGATGGGGAGCATCGCTACACAGCTATTTTCAGGTCTCTCCAGAGATGTTCAATCCTGGTTCATGTACAGGCTCTGGCTAGGCCTCTCAAGGACATTCAGAGACTTGTCCCGAAGTCACTCCTATGTTGCCTTGGCTGTGTGCTTAGAGTTGTTGTCCTGTTGTAAGGTAAACCTTCACCCCAGTCTGAGATCCTGAGCGCTCTGGAGGAGGTTTTCATCAAGGATCTCTCTGTACTTTGCTCCGTTCATCTTTCCCTCGATCCTGACTAGTCTCCCAGGATGGTGCGAGGTTTCCTCCAGACGTGATGTTTGGCATTCAGACCAAATAGTTAAATCTTGGTTTCATCAGACCAGAGAATCTTGTTTCTCATGGTCTGAGAGTCTTTAGGTGCCTTTTGGCAAACTCCAAGTGGGCTGTCATTTGCCTTTTATTGAGGAATGGCTTCCGTCTGGCCACTCATAAAAGCCTGATTGGTGGAGTGCTGCAGAGATGGTTGTCCTTCTGGAAGGTTCTCCCATCTCCACAGAGGAACTCTGGAGCTCTGTCAGAGTGACCATTGGGTTCTTGGTCACCTCCCTGACCAATGCCTTTCTCCCCCGATTGCTCAGTTTAGCTGGGCGGCCAGCTCTAGGAAGAGTCTTGGTGGTTCCAAACTTGTTGTTGATTAAAGAAAAAACATCAAAGTCAAAGGGTCTAAATAGTTTCTGAATGTATCTGCCAATAATAGCTATTGTAAAGTGTATCTCCCACTCAGACCACTCCCAGAAAGTACTGGCAAAATGATCTGCTAAAAAGGTACTTTTGGTAATTTCATTGAATAACTCTTACCGTAAAGTTCTTAATTGTTAACCAGAAATTATTTGATATTGATATAAAATGGCTGCATTGGTCCTGTAAATAAACCATTTCTAAACAGTTCCTAAAGAGTTGACTTACTATTTATTAATCATTGTTTCTACATTTGTAATGTCAATAAGCAATATCTTAATAATCATTTAGGCATTAATTATTTAATGTATTAAATATTTAAGGTGTTTGATCATAGTATGTTCACAATTGTTAATAATGTAGGCTAATATTAAATGTACTTATTAACCAGTTATGAAGGAGTCATTGTCAACTCTTTAGATTATAAGGCATTTAATGGTTAATAAATGGTTTACATATTTATCATTGTTAATGAGTGCATTTGTAAATGTGAGAACATGCCCTTACTAATACCTCAGATGATGAATAATATAGATCCTTATTGACCATTTACTCATTATTTATCAATTATTTTGCAGTCCCTAATCTAAAGTGTGGACTAAATGTACTTTAGAAATATTTATAAATTACTTGTTACTTCTCAAAAGCTGGCAACATTAGTGCACAGTACCTGACACTCCACTAATGGCAAAAATGTATCAAGTGTATTGCATGAACTTCTTGCTTGAACAATTTCAGTTACATATTTCATAAGCGTCATAACTGCAGCCATTAACAAAGGCCTGATAAATAACAAGTGATCCTCAACTTCGGAAATTTGCACTGAAACCAAAAGCATATATGCGGCTTCAACGAATATAAATAGCAACCAATGCTGTGCCCTTTTAACAGTCAAACAAATCCATTTAATTATCACTAAGAAAGAAAGAAAAAATGTTAAGGCAGGTCCTATGCCAATGTGTTTTCATCGCCGTCAGGGATATGGCTTTAAAATGCACCTCAATCCAGGAATGAAAGGTGTTGAAATACTGCTAGTTTTTTATTAAAATGCCTTTTTTGTCAGTATACTAAGCTAGCTAATGCTAAAGCAGCTCATTTGATTCCACAACTCTTCCGGCAGCAACTCTCCCCAGCACTGGGCATCACATGTTCATGGAATCCAATGGACTGCTATAGCATCAGCTAGCCTATCGTGTCCTGGCAATTTTAGACGTGTAATGTTTAGTTACGTAGATGAAGGTAGCCAGCCACCAAATGTTACAGTAGCCAGCTTGCTAGCTTCGACCGCAACGAAGGATTCTGACGGGACGTCTGTCTGTAGTCATGTCAGAATTGTATATCATATACATATACTATGCCTCTCATAAGAATTCCCCCTACTTATTTTAAGCCATTGGTGGAGCATCAGGTACTGTCTACTTTTGGGGATTAACAAGTAATTTATAAATGTGTATAAAAGATATATAGTGCACATTTAAGATTGGGGGCTGCAAAATACTTGATCAATAATTAGTAAATGGTTTATAAGGATATGTATATTCATGGTGAGTCAAACCATTAATCAACCATTAACAAATGCCTTATACATAATCTCATGTGTTAGCAATAATTCAGTTATTACTGGTTTATAAATACATGAGTTGTACATTATTAATCATTTAATTGCTATATTGTAATAACTTCGCCACCATGGCCTATTTATTGCCTTACCTCCCTTATCCTACTTCATTTGCACATACTGTATATATACTATTTTTCTACTGTATTATTGTATGTTTGTTTATTTCATGTGTAACTCTGTGTTGTTGTATGTGTCGAACTGCTTTGCTTTATCTTGGCCAGGTCGCAGTTTCAAATTAGGACTTGTTCTCAACTAGCCTACCTGGTTAAATAAAGGTGAAATGAATTTTTTTCTTAAATTAAAAATTGTGAAAATACTATGAATTTTCTTATAAATCATTAATACATAATTGTAAATATTGTTAGAATGCTTATTGACATTTACAAATGTAGGAATCATGATTAATAAATGGTCAGTGAACTGGTTTATTAAAGGGGCAATCAGCAGTTGCTACATCCATTTTTGGACTTATAAATTAATTAATAATATGTACCCAATGATTCTTGAAGAATATAACTTATAAATGCCACATTTGAACCTAAAATATAATAGATTTCCTCCAATGTTTGTAAACAAAGCAAAAGTAAACAAGCACTCTACAGCCTCAAAACATGGTTCAAATGATCATTTTGATACTGTATCATGGATGGTTAGTCCTTGTATCCATAGCTCTGTCTATGAATTTGAGAGTGGTTACATTACATTACGTTACAAGCTTTTTACCGAAACAGGGTTGATGAGACCACTTTGTTATTGTTTCTACTGCTGATTGCCGCTTTAGGGGACCTTAATATGGTTGCGTTTACTGAGGCAGCCCGATTTGGATATATATTTTTTTTCTACTAAGAACAATTAGTGAAAACAGATCAGAATTGTGTTGCCTGTCTAAACACAGCCTATGAAGTGTTACCAAACAAACATTTCAAAGGGTAATTTAATGCACCAGGGGATGCATACACATGAAGACCCAAAGCCTTCAGTGTGCAACTCTACTGGCAGGAGTGACAACGAGACGAAGACACACCCAAATAGTCAATGTCAAGATCAGAGGATAAGACAAATGAAAGTCAACCACAGACATTCCATTGTTGTTCATTCTGAATTTCTCCCTCATTGCATTCCCATTATGTAATGACGATTCTGCCTCCTTGTGGCTGACTTGGAAACAGACTGGACCTTCTTGTCCGATGGGTGACCCCGCTTTGAGCACTGCTGGACTTCCAGGCCAAGAACGACACATGTCCACTGATATGGACCCAGTGAACTGGAGCCTTTACCTATGATGCAATAAAGCATAAGAAAATAAACACCTATTAAACACAACAATGGAAGTTACATTATGATGAATAACCAGTTTTAAATATGTCACTTCTGCCATATTATTTTGGCACAGGAGCTGCTGGACATATACTCACAGTCAATGCATTCATAAGAGATCAGACACAAGGAAATTAGCCTGAAAAAATATATATCCAGTACCAGTAAAAGGTTTGGACACAGCTACTCATTCAACATTTTGTTTTTCTTTTAAAAAAAAAACTATTTTCTACATTGTAGAATAATAGAAGACATCAAAACTATGAAATAACACATATGGAATCATGTAGTAACCAAAAGTGTTTAAACAAATCAAAATATATTTGATATTTGAGATTCTTCAAAGTAGCCACCCTTTGCCTTGATGAAAGCTTTACACAATCTTGGCATTCTTTCAACCAGCTTCATAAGGTCATCTGGAATGCATTTCAATTAACAGGTGTGCCTCGATAAAAGTTCATTTGTGGAATTTCTTTCCTTCTAAATGCATTTGAGACAATCAGTTGTGTTGTGACAAGGTAAGGTTGGTATAGAGAAGATTGACCTATTTGGTAAAAGACCAAGTCCATATTATGGTAAGAACAGCTCAAATAAGCAAAGATAAATGACAGTCCATCATTACTTTTAGACATGAAGGTCAGTCAATTCGGAAAATAAATTCACTAGTGTTACCAGCCTCTGAAATTGCAGCCCAAATAAGTGCTTCACAGAGTTCAAGTAACAGACACATCTCAACATCAGAGGATAAGACAAATGAAAGTCAACCACAGACATTCCATTGTTGTTCATTCTGAATTTCATTCTGAATTTCTCCCTCAGTTCAGAGGAGACAGCGTGAATCAGGCCTTCATGGTCGAATTGCAGCAAAGAAACCACTACTAAAGGGCACCAATAATGAGAAGAGAATTGCTTGGGCCAAGAAACACGAGCAATGGACATTAGACAAGTGGAAATCTGTCCTTTGGTCTGATAACTACAAATTTGAGATTTTTGGTTCCAACAGCTTTGTCTTTGTGAGACGCAGAGTAGGTGAATGGATTATCTCTGCATGTGTGGTTCCCACCATGAAGCATGGAGGAGGATGTGTGATGGTGTGGGGGTGCGTTGCTGGTGACACTGACAGTGATTTCTTTAGAATTCAAGGCACACTTAACCAGCATGGCTACCACAGCATTCTGCTGTGATCTGGTTTGCACTTAGTGGGACTATTATTTGTTTTCAACAGGACAATGACCCAACACACCTCCAGGCTGTGTAAGGGCTATTTGACCAAGAAGGAGAGTGATGGAGTGCTGCATCAGATGACCTGGCCTCCACAATCGCCTGATCTCAAACCAACTGAGATGGTTTGGGATGAGTTGGACCGCAGAGTGAAAGAAAAGCAGCCAACAAGTGCTCAGCATATGTGGGAACTCCTTCAAGACGGTTAGAAAATCATTCCAGATGAAGCTGGTTAAGAGAATGCCAAGATGAGAGAATGCCAAGAGTGTGCAAAGCTGTCATCAAGGCAAAGAGTTACTTTTAAGAATCTAAAATATATTTTGATTTGTTCATGATTCCATGTGTGTTATTTCATAGTTTTGTTGTCTTCACTATTATTCTACAATATAGAAAATAGTAAAAATAAAGAAAAACCTTTGAATTAGTAGGTGTGTCCAAACTTTTGACTAGTACTGTATATATAAAAAATACATATACATATAGTACATACAGTCGTGGCCAAAAGTTGAGAATGACAAATATAAATTTTCACAAAGTCTGCTGCCTCAGTTTGTATGATGGCAATTTGCATATACTCCAGAATGTTATGAAGAGTGATCAGATGAATTGCAATTAATTGCAAAGTCCCTCTTTGCCATGCAAATGAACTGAATCCCCCCCCAAAAATTCCACTGCATTTCAGCCCTGCCACAAAAGGACCAGCTGATATCATGGCAGTGATTCTCTCGTTAACACAGGTGTGAGTGTTGATGAGGACAAGGCTGGAGATCACTCTGTCAAGCTGATTGAGTTCGAGTAACAGACTGAAAGCTTCAAAAGGAGGTTGGTGCTTGGAATCATTGTTCTTCATCTGTCAACCATGGTTACCTGCAAGGAAACACGTGCCCGTCATCATTGCTTTGCACAAAAAGGGCTTCACAGGCAAGGATATTACTGCCAGTAAGATTGCACCTAAATCAACCATTTATCGGATCATCAAGAACTTCAAGGAGATCGGTTCAATTGTTGTGAAGAAGGCTTCAGGGCGCCCAAGAAAGTCCAGCAAGCGCCAGGACCGTCTCCTAAAGTTGATTCAGCTGCGGGATCAGGGCACCACCAGTACAGAGCTTGCTCAGGAATGGCAGCAGGCAGGTGTGAGTGCATCTGCACGCGTAGTGTGGCAAATACTTTTGGAGGATGGCCTGGTGTCAAGAAGGGCAGCAAAGAAGCCACTTCTCTCCAGGAAAAACATCAGGGACATTGAGAACTTGTGGTCAATCCTCAAGAGGTGGGTGGACAAACAAAAACCCACAAACTCCAAGCATTGATTATGCAAGAATGGGCTGCCGTCAGTCAGGATGTGGCCCAGAAGTTCATTGACAGCATGCCAGGGCAGATTGCAGAGGTCTTGAAAAAGAAGGGTCAACACTGCAAATATTGACTTGTTGTATCAACTTCATGTAATTGTCAATTTAAGCCTTTGACACTTGTGAAATGCTTGTAATTATACTTCAGTATTCCATAGTAACATCTGACAAAAATATCTAGACACTGAAGCAGCAAACTTTGTGGAAATTAATATGTGTGTCATTCTCAAAACTTTTTGCCACGGCTGTACATTTTAAAAATGTGACAGGGATTGCACAACAAAGTCAGTGACTTATTTTAATTGTGGTCCCTAAAGTGCATGGAACATTGTGTGTGCTAATTGGAAGCGGATGTGGGTACAGTATACCATCTGCTGGCAGTCAGTTATTTGACAGGAGAAACTGTAACAACACAAGTATAGCTGGTGTCTGACATGTGAAATGGTTTCCCACAAAATCTAATGAATGTGTCTCATAATGCCCCCTCCATACCAGAAGCACAGCCGTTTCTTTTTTGTTTGTTCTATTTGTATATGTTTGTGCTATGTACGGATGTAGTGTCTGTGTGTCATGATGCTCACAGAGATAAGGGACATTCGGTATTTTCCACTGGTGGGTTCAAGGGGCAAGACAGACAAACAGACAGACAGGTCCCATGTAGGGGGATATGGGAATAAGGCAGCATCCTACGTGAAGCTTACTGCATGTCTGCTATTTTCAAGAGGGTTGAAGTGGAACAGACAGGCTGGCCTGTTGATTAGAACTCTCTTCCCACGAAGAGGTTTTGTGGGTAAATAAACAGGAAATAGGCTACCCCCACTGCTCCCACCCACACACCCACACCCCCCCCCCCCACACACACACAATACACTTTTTTTTTTTTTTACTAAAAAAGTATATTTCCTAAAGAAAATGTGTTCTCTAGCTAGCTTGTCTTTAATTATTTATGGTTGTGAAATAAGCTCTTGTAGTAGTGGTATTGACTGCAGTCAATGGTAGTGGTAGTAGTGGTGACACTTAATTGTTGGTTTGGTGTTTATAGCTTAAATGGTTGAAGAGCAGTGGTGAATATTATAACAATGTGAAATGGTTATAGTTTTAAAAAGTATAAAAAGTATCACAAAGCTTTTGACAAGGAATCTAAGTTGGGTCAGTCTGTACATTTCAACATTGGTTTGGTCTTTGTAGCTTAAATAGTTCAAGAGCAGTGGTGAATGCAAAATTGATTAATTATAGCCTATGGAGAGTTTATACTAGTGGTAGTGACTTTGCTAGCTAATGGCAACATTGCCATCTATAGGAAGTTTGACAACATCACAATGATACAGATGTATCTCGTGATTGGTATAAGTTATTTCTGTTCTGATTTCAGATTTGAATAGCAGCGAGTAGACCAACATTTCATACGCTCTACGTGTTTGTCTAACTTGTTGATTTTTTGAAATTTTCAGTTAAGAGTTAAAGAGCATCAGCTTTGTCGTTTGTTTGGTACAAGTTATTTCTGTTTCCGATTTAAGATTTGAATAGCTGAGAAGTAGACTAAGACTGTATACACTCGGTTTGTGTCTAATTTGTTTGGAAAGTGGTCAAAATAGCTGGACAAGAGTCATTGTCACGACTTCTGCCGAAGTCGATGCTTCTCCTTGTTCGGGCGATGCTCGGCTGTCGACGTCGCCGGTGCATTTGACAACAAACTCCACTTTTAGGAGCAAACTGAGGCGGATAGACAACAACTCCAACAAACTAGCGGCAGGTATCTTAGAGGTTAGAGAGGCGGGCTAGGCGATTCAAATCCTATGTCTGAAGACAAAACAGAACATATCTGCTCCATTGCACCCCATTGTAAAGTCAGTGCAAGAGTGCCAATATTTGACCACACTGTACAGAGCTCGCCAACTTGTAGACCTAAAACCTGTAAATGAGTTACCTCTGGTTAGTTCGGCCATTCCTCTAGGGGAAATGAATTGGAAACAAACAGTGTTTTGGGATAAGCCAGAAAATAACGTCTGAGGTTAACACGTTTAGGAGATCTTAAGAGATCTGTTCTATGAGATAATATCAGTCAGTTAACATGACCTGGATTCCATGGGGAATTGCATTTTGTCTGTACATTTTATAATAAATGTTTTTTCTAACAGGCTTACAGTGCCTTCATAAAGTATTCACATCCCTTAACATTTTTACACATTTGGTTGTGTTTCAAGGTGGGATTAAAAGTGATTTAATTGACAGTTTTTTCAATGATCTACACCAAATATTCTGTCATGTCAAAGTGGTAGAAAAAAATGTATATCTGTACAAAATTTATGAAAAATAAAACACTAAAATATCTTGATTAGGGTGATGTTTGGTAAGACGCCCCCACTAACGTCAATGTCTAATTGCTTACACAAAAAAAGCGAAGTTTGGATTAAAAAATTGTAGGTGGATGATGGTCATGCTTAGGGTAAATTGCCCCCGGGGTAAATTGCCCCCGGGGTAAGTTGAGGCGTCACTACAGACCCGGTTTCGATTCCAGGCTGTGTTGCAGTCGGCCGCAACCGGAGATCCATGAGGCGGTGCACAATTGGTCCAGCATCATCCAGGTTAGGGGAAGGTTTGGCTGGCCGGGATGTCCTTGTCCCATCGCGCTCTAGCAACTCCTTGTGGCGGCGGGTTAAGCGAGCAGTGTGTCAAGAAGCAGTGCGGCTTGGCAGAGTCATGTTTTGGGTCGTGTTGGCTCTCGACCTACACCTCTCCCAAGTCTCTACGTGAGTTGCAGCGATGGGACAAGACTGTAACTACCAATTGGGGAGAAATAGGGGTAAAAAGTGGATAGACGTAGCTGGTAAATTCGCTCTGGCTATCTATTTCAGAGCACTCTCATCTGAGTGTGCCAAAGCGCAGCATAACTGACAAATTTATGAAGACTCAACACCCGATGAATATGGCCGGTGTCAGTAAACATTGGTAAAAAAGCGTAATTAAATTGTTGCCAGCAGCACAGCACAGCAGTCACCAACGCTCTGGATGACATAAACCCATCTCTGCTAGGGTGAGTAAAATGGTCAGTGAACTGTTCTCTGACTTGTGTCTGGAAGAAGCTAACAAGCTAGTCACTGTTAGCCAGTTAGCTTGTATGCTTGACTGCTGTTGTCAAGACAGAACGCTCGGATCAACCCTACTCCTCGGCCAGAGCGTCCAGTGTGCACTCTGAATGCTCTGAGAGCGAAATGCTCTGAGGACAATCTGACAAAACTCTGAGTTTACGGGTGGGGCTATAGTTTAAGAGGGTGTGAATTATGCTTATTGGGTAGACTAAGAAGAGCTCTCCAGTGGGTATACCAAAACATTCTAAGGTCATTTTCTCAAAAGTGATGTTACAAGTTTATCAACTTTCAAAGCAGAATGACTCTACCATTGTTCCTCAACTGTAGTGTATGATATACCATTTTCTAGCTCTGAGTCTCTACTTTTATCCAATATAAAAACATAATTTCAAATGTTGCTACATAAGACCGAATCGAGCCAGTCGGTGATATTTACATAAGTATTGAGACCCTTTACTCAGTACTTTGTTTAAGCACCTTTGGCAGCGATTACAGCCTCGAGTCTTTTTGGGCATGACGCTACAAACTTGGCACACCTGTATTTGGGGAGTTTCTCCCATTCTTCTCTTTTGAGCTCTGTCAGGTTGGATGGGGAGCGTCGGTGCACAGCTATTTTCAGGTCTCTCCAGAGATGTTAAATCGGGTTCAAGTTCAGGCTCTGGCTAGGCCTCTCAAGGATATTCATAGAAGCCACTCCTGCATTGTCTTGGCTGTGTGCTCACGGTTGTTGTCCGATTGGAAGGTGCACCTTTACCCCAGTCTGAGGTCCTGAGCTCTCTGGAGTAGGTTTTCAACTTGGGTAACATTTGGATGAAACATTGATCAAAGAGATTTCAACCTTTATTCACCCACTCAAAAAGACAGAAATGCGTTGAATTCCCAATGTATTATCACTGCACTTTCAACCATGCAAAAGCACAACAGTTCAAATGGGAATACAATGTCAGATATTTTGTATTTCATGTGCTGCAGGTAGCTTAGTGGTTAAGAGCGTTGGGGCAATAACCGAAAAGTTACTGGTTCAAATCCCTGAGCCAACTAGGTAAAAGAACTGTCAATGTGCTCTTGAGCAAGGCACTTACCCCTAATTGCTGCTGTAAGTCTGCTAAATGACTAAAATGCTACGCTTCATCTCATAGCATGATTTGGATTGCAGTTCAGTTTATGTTAAAGTGCATAGTGCAAGTAATCAATGCTGTTCAAGATTCTGCACAGATTATTACAGCAACTGTGAAGATCTCCACAGAGCCGTGACCTTTGCATGCTATCTTGAACATGCATGCTTTTTATGATTATATAAGGACATTAAGCTAACCTCAAAATGTGGCCATGGATGTGTTGCTCATTTTAAGGTTGAATAAATACTGTTACATTCACCTTTGGCTATTTACTGTATTACAAAAATATAATTGAACAGTGTTTGGTTGACAACATACAAAATGTCAACATTTAAAGGAGGCTTGAATAGCTTCATCTGAGCAACTGGCTTAATCATATTCTTTAACTTGTATTTTTGGTTTATTTGGAGACGTGAATCCAACATATCATTTGTTAACTTGTCAACAAGTTAATAGGCTATTTACTGTATTGCAAAAGTGATGTTGAATTGTGTTTGGTTGTCTAAGAATAGGACTAAATCAAATCAAACTTTATTTCAAGCGCATTTAAAGTTTGATTTGATTTATTTAAGTCATATTCTTTAACATAGATATTTGGTTGAGATGGAGAAGTGAATTCAATGTATAAATGATTCACTTGAAGACAAATTGGAATTAAAGGCAGGCTAAATCAGTGGCAGAGATGGAACTATCCAAGCAGGCGATACGTACATCTCCTACAAATGTTGATCTTTGGCTGTGTTGAAAACCAAGCACTATTCAATATCCAGTTTGGCTACAAATGAATAATTGATATGTTGCATTCACGTCTCCAACTCAAACAAAAGAGAACAGAGAACACATGCGGGTTCGTGACGATCTAAGATTTTCGAATGGGGGTCATAATATTAGTGATGGACATTCCGTCTCTTTTCGGTGAGCCGACTTGTTTGGCTCAGCTCACCAAAAAGAACCTGCTCTTTTGGCTCCCATATGGCTCTTTAAATGTATTTAAAGTCAAACAGTTTGCGATAGTTTGACTATGATTGGTGTTAAAACAATTCTAATTAAATTAAATCATACTCTACCTTAACCACAATGTATTTAAAAATGCATTGGTTTGTTATGAAAAAGAATGCTATTAAACATTTGCATTTAAAGTATAACTTTTTAATGTATATAAACAAGGTGCATATAAATCTAACCATTCAAAACTAATACAATCTGAACTACATAATTATAGAATATTGCACCATATCGAAGAAAAATAAATAACAATGTGCAAAACTGCAGCATCTCACTTAAAACATTAAACTGGTCCCTCTTTTCTCTCTCTTCTTTATTGTCATGTTATGACCAGCAGCACACAGCAATGCTGACCATATCTTGCTTTTATGAGAGATTTGCATTCTTCTATCAGTAATTATTTGTCCCATTTCGAGAAGACCCTCTCAGAGGGAACAGATGTGGCCACTATGCAGAGTCTCCCTGTCATGACTTTAGTAAGCTGTGGGTAGACAGAAGCCTTGTTCTTCCACCAGCTCAGAGGATCTGCAGATCTTTGGAGGAAAGGCTCCTCCAAATAGGATCGGACCTCCATTATGGCATCTGCTGAGGGATTCCTTCGTGCTTCATCCCCAGTTGCTCTCTCGTCAAACAGCAGACGTTTGTGGCACTACTGCGGTTCTTCTGCTCCATCTGATCCCTCTTCTTCCTGTTGCCCTGGTGCCTGAGCCAGCTGACTGCTGGGGCTGTCCCTCCCTGCTGCTGAGGTTATTCTTTGAAGAGCCTCATCAATCGCTTTGGCATCACTGAAGGCTAACTTCTTAAACCTGGGGTCAAGTGCAGCGGTTTCTGATAGCACATGATTATATTCCATTCTGTGGAACTCATCTACTGCTCATATACATATATAATACTGGATTAAATAATGATATAGTAATAACTGTTTACTGTACCTCTCTCCACCTGCTCAAAGGGTTCCAGGACTCTGCACACCTCCTCCACCACTTCCCATTCCTCTTGGGTCAGAGCATCAACAGGTGTATTGACAATGGCCAGGGTAGAGATGATGGCATCATTTGGCTCAAGAAACCGCTTCAACATATAAAATGTTGAATTGCTCCTTGTAGTGCAGTCTTGTTTAGGCCTCAGCTCAGGCATCCCCATCTGGCTTTGTGTAGACTTTAGTTTTTCAGCACCTACTGTGCTCCTGTGGAAATGTTCCACAGCTGCCTTCACGTTGTCCACAGTGGGCTTTATCACCTTCAGAGCATCTCTTACAATCAGGTTGATTGTGTGGGCTAGACATGGATGATGGGTCCATTTAAACATTTTCATGACTTTGGTTATGTTAGCTGCATTGTTGCTAACACAACAGACCACTTTTCCATCTACTTGCCATTCTCTGGCCACTCTCAACAGTTCCTCTGCCAAGTTCTCTGAGGTGTGTCTGTCGCTGAACTCAAAGCAGTCCAGGAGACAGCTAGATATCGAAAAATCTTCAATGAAGTGACATGTAACCGACATGTGGTTACCCTTGATGTCCAGCAGTCAGTGGTAAGGCAAACTGCAGTGGCTTTTTGGACTCTTTCCCGCACTGAAGCCTGTGTGCTTCCGTACATTTGTGGAATAAGTGATTTTGAAAGGGTTTTCCTGCTTGGAATTGTGTACATTGGATTTAGACTATTGCTATAATTTCTAAAACCTCTGTCCTCCACGATCGAAAATGGCTGGAAATCGGTGGCAATCATTTTTGCCAGTGCAATATCAATTTGGCCTTGTTTTTCTACAGACATATACTTTGGCATAAACTGGTGGGTCGCGGAGTAGGCCTACTTGACTGAGTGGATACATCTCCACCGTGTGGAGGTTCTGGCTCCACCACTATCACTAGCAGGCCTGCTAGTTTCTGGAAGCTCCGCTACAGCTAGCTTCACAGTTGGGTGCACAGTTCGCATATGCCAATGTAGGTTGTGTGTAGAACCAGCTTTAAATTAGATTTTCTTTTGGCAAATTCTACACTGTGCTCTAACATTGTCTACATTATTAAAATGCATCCAAATGCTACTGTGCTTCTGACTCATTTTCCAGCTGTTGTTTTCACAGCTGTCCTTCCTCTCTCTCCTCAGCTGCTAAGTGTGTGACTGTGAGTGAGTTAGCTCCTCCGTCCCTCACGCATCTTTGGTTCATTGGATGACACTGCTTGTCTGATTGACAGGAACAACAGGTGAAGCTGTTAGTCTGAGCAGACAGTCAGAACGAATCTGTGTGCGCTTGAGCATTTAGGCCTATATTATTATTTATTTTTTCGTTCTTTGAATTAGTTAATTATATTCGTTTAAATCTTTTGATTATTCATATCTGAATTTTTAAATGTATTTTTATGAATAGATTCAGCTCTTCTGATATGCGAGCCGGCTCCCAACATTCATCTTCAAGAGGCGGCTCTTAGAGCCGACTCGTTCGCGAACAACCCATCACTACATAATACCGCAAACTGTTCGGACTTTCCAACCATTTTCATAAGAACAAGCGCTCTGAAGATCATGCCTCATCTTGGAGAAACAACTTTAGAGCTGTCCCCTTCCACCACAGCAAGCGGAAAAGCCCCTCCCTACCTTCACGCTATGCTGAAACCCAACACCCCAACCCAAGCATACTCTTCAAGGAGTATGGTTTGTTGGTAGTTGCTACAGTTTTGGCGCTACAGGTGCCAGCGTAAGGCAAATAGTAATACCTATGTCAGACTTTAGTAGTTCTAATAATAATGTATCAATTCCCACATACCCTAAGGTCACTAACATCACACAAAGTGTGAACCTGATTATGTTTACATTTTATGTGGAATCTAATACTGTGCACAGAGAATATGTAATAGAGGTTATTGAATAAGAATGGAATGGTCTGTATATTCACACGGTTATAGTGGAGTTCTGAACGCTTGCGAAAACTAAACTTTGTACCATCTGAATCTAGACTCTCCAATTACTTGCACTTCAGTGTCTACTCCACCAGATGGTTCCACTACTACAGGATACACAGACGCTGATACAATGGTTGTGTGTGTGTGAGAGAGAGAGAGAGGGGGGAGGGGGGGGAGAGAACCATTTTCCCATTGATATCTATTTTTAACCCAACTACTAGCCAGAGACACATGACATGATGCACTAGCATACAATGACTAACACTAATAACATTAGTGACAGAGATGAGATGTTAGTCTTCAGAATACCAATCAAGTGACTAACTCAATCTCTAGCTCATCTGTTTGGCTGCCCAACGGTAGTGACTCTGACTCCTTAGGTCCCAGTCAGAAGGGCCTGACAAGTTCTCTATTGTCTAATCATCAATCAACCAAGCCCTTCCCACGAGCAATCCTGATTTCTGACTGGGTGAATGAGTGAGTGTCCTTGCCTTAGTGCTCTCTCCTTGCTGCTAGTAACCTCTGCAGCAGCTACAGAGCTCTTGTTTGCTGTGTTTCTCTATTAGATTAGAGCCAGGAATGCTGTCTCCAGGTCAGTTTCAAACACAGCCTGCTCTTTAACCACTGTGTTTGTTTTCTTTGCCCCACACTACAGTGTAATGCTCCATCATGCGACACCTCTGAGGTCAAGGTTACCAGGCTACCTCATAACCTGGTAACCTCTGCGGTTAGAAAAATGTCTCGTTCATTAAGACCAGGTGCATTACAGTCTCGAAACCTGATCATAGGCAACAGTGACTATAGGGTCTGGTTTCAATGATAGACTCTTTTGGCATAGAGGAGCTACGTCACTGCCTCCATCACTACTTTATCCCCTTGAACAAAATACAAAATAGTAGCTAGCATGATGGAGTTATTTTTAATGAGTACATTTCATAAGTGGCTCGTTTGCATCCTACTTTCACAAAAACCTACAGTAAAGGTTTTGGTTTTGAATCATGACGTTCTGGCATGTCTGTCCCAGTGCCTCATGATTTTTTGGGAGAGTCGTCTGTCTCAAGAGGGTCCACCCCAATTTTTCCCCCTTATCAAAGTTGCCAAAAGAGACCTTATAGTATCTGTTGCCCAGGGTCGGGTTTTCGAGACTAAGTGCAGTAGGGAACGTATAATAACCAACCATTTGAATCATTTACAGCTCTGCAAAGTTGTGTGTGTCATCTGGTTCATATACAGACAACAGAAATTCATTTTAAATTAATTTCACCTCTGGCATTTGGTAAGCTGGAGGTTGGGAGACAGAATGTTGGGAGAAAGACTGTTGGTGCGTGTGTGCATGTGTGTGTGCATGCCTGCATAAATGTGCGTGTGTGTGTGTGTGTGTGTGTGTGTGTGTGTGTGTGTGTGAGCGAGCGAGCGAGTGTGTGCGTGGGTGTGTGTGTGTGAGAGAGCTCAGGATTATGCAACCTAACCTACCAGAACCTTCCGACCAGAACTCATCAGCTGGTGGGGTTGGAGCTGCTGGGGCACTGTGGGCAAATACATGTGCAACAAAAGACATTTGAAAGGAACTGTTTTGCAGGGAACAGAACAGAGCACAGTCTGTGGAAAAGTGTTTGAAGGAAAACACAGGCAAGGGACTTCAGGAAGGGAGTGGGGACTGCATACTGCATAGGGTTCCTGCTGCAGTATTTTGGATATGGTTTGGATATTGATGGCTTTTAACCTGGCCCAGACTCAATCAGTCCTGTGGTGGCCTCATCCAAATGTCCAAATGGATGGTTCTAGCACTGCATTGTGCTCTCTCATGAAACCCTCTCAAATTCCTTACTGGTTAGTGATGCCTTACAATCAAAATTAAATCAAATGTATTGCTCACATACACATGTTTAGCAGATGTTATTGTGGGTGTAGCGAAATGCTTGTTCTTCGAGCTCCGACAATGCAGTAATATCTAACAAGTAATATCTAACTGTTTCACAACATATACCCAAAATACATCTAAGTAAGGAATGGATTAAGAATATACACTGGTCAAAAAAATGAAGGGAACACTAAATATTCTTATTAAATACTTTTTTCTTTACATAGTTGAATGTGCTGACAACAAAATCACACAAAAATTATCAATGGAAATCAAATTCATCAACCCATGGAGGTCTGGATTTGGAGTCACACTCAAAGTGGAAAACCACACTACAGGCTGATCCAACTTTGATGTAATGTCCTTAAAACAAGTCAAAATGAGGCTCAGTAGTGTGTGTGGCCTCCACGTGCCTGTATGACCTCCCTACAACACCTGGGCATGCTCCTGATGAGGTGGCGGATGGTCTCCTGAGGGATCTCCTCCCAGACCTGGACTAAAGCATCCGCCAACTCCTGGACAGTCTGTGGTGCAACGTGGTGTTGGTGGATGGAGCGAGACATGATGTCCCAGATGTGCTCAATTGGATTCAGGTCTGGGGAACGGGCGGGCCAGCCCATAGCATCAATGCCTTCCTCGTGCAGGAACTGCTGACACTCCAGCCACATGAGGTCTAGCATTGTCTTGCATTAGGAGGAACCCAGGGCCAACCTTACCAGCATATGGTCTCACAAGGGGTCTGAGGATCTCATCTCGGTACCTAATGGCAGTCAGACTACCTCTGGCGAGCACATGGAGGGCTGTGCGGCCCCCCAAAGAAATGCCACCCCACACCATGATTGACCCACCGCCAAACCGGTCATGCTGGAGGATGTTGCAGGCAGCAGAACGTTCTCCACGGCATCTCCAGACTCTGTCACGTCTGTCACGTGCTCAGTGTGAACCTGCTTTAATCTGTGAAGAGCACAGGGTGCCAGTGGCGAATTTGCCAATCTGGGTGTTCTCTGGCAAATGCCAAACGTCCTGTACGGTGTTGGGCTGTAAGCACAACCCCCACCTGTGGACGTCGGGCCCTCATACCACCCTCATGGAGTCTGTTTCTGACCGTTTGAGCAGACACATGCACATTTGTGGCCTGCTGGAGGTCATTTTGCAGGGCTCTGGCAGTGCTCCTCCTTGCACAAAGGCGGAGGTAGCGGTCCTGCTGCTGGATTGTTGCCCTCCTACGGCCTCCTCCACGTCTCCTGATGTACTGGCCTGTCTCCTGGTAGCGCCTCCATGCTCTGGACACTACGCTGACAGACACAGCAAACCGTCTTGACACAGCTCGCATTGATGTGTCATCCTGGATGAGCTGCACTACCTGACACACTTGTGTGGGTTGTAGACTCCGTCTCATGCTACCACTAGAGTGAAAGCACTGCCAGCATTCAAAAGTGACCAAAACATCAGCCAGGAACCATAGGAACTGAGAAGTGGTCTATGGTCACCACCTGCAGAACCACTCCTTTATTGAGGGTGTCTTGCTAATTGCCTATAATTTCCACCTGTTGTCTATACCATTTGCACAACAGCATGTGAAATGTATTGTCCATCAGTGTTGCTTCCTAAGTGGACAGTTTGATTTCACAGAAGTGTGATTGACTTGGAGTTAGATTGTGTTGTTTAAGTGTTACCTTTATTTTTTTGAGCAGTGTATATAAACTCAGCAAAAAAAGAAACATCCTCTCAATGTCAACTGCGTTTATTTTCAGCAAACTTAACATGTGTAAATATTTGTATGAACATAACAAGAATCAACAACTGAAACATAAACTGAACAAGTTCCACAGACATGTGACTAACAGAAATGGAATAATGTGTCACTGAACAAAGGGGGGAGTGGGTCAAAATTAAAAGTAACAGCCAGTATCTGGTGTGGCCACCAGCTGCATTAAGTACTGCAGTGCATCTCCTCCTCATGGACTGCACTCTAGATTTGCCAGTTCCTGTTGTGAACTGTTCCTGGATATTTCTGGGGGGAATGGCCCTAGCCCTCACCCTCAGTTCCAATAGGTCCCAGACGTGCTCAATGGGATTGAGATCCGGGCTCTTCGCTGGCCATGGCAGAACACTGACATTCCTGTCTTGCAGGAAATCACGCACAGAACGAGCAGTATGGCTGGTGGCATTGTCATGCAGGAGGGTCATGTCAGGATGAGCCTGCAGGAAGGGTACCACATGAGGGAGGAAGATGTCTTCCCTGTAACGCACAGCGTTGAGCGTTGCCTGCAATGACAACATGCTCAGTCCGATGATGCTGTGACACACCGCCCCAGACCATGACGGACCCTCCAACTCCAAATCGATCCCGCTCCAGAGTACAGGCCTCGGTGTAATGCTCATTACTTCGACGATAAACGCGAATCCGACCATCACCCCTGGAGAGACAAAACCGCAACTCGTCAGTGAAGAGCACTTTCTGCCAGTCCTGTGTGGTCCAGTGACGGTGGGTTTGTGCCCATAGGCGACGTTATTGCCGGTGATGTCTGGTGAGGACCTGCCTCACAGCAGGCCTACAATCCCTCAGTCCAGCTTTTTTTAGCCTATTGCGGACAGTCTGAGCACTGATGGAGGGATTGTGCGTTCCTGGTGTAACTCTGGCAGTTGTTGTTGCCATCCTGTACCTGTCCCGCAAGTGTGATGTTCGGATGTACCGATCCTGTGCAGGTGTTGTTACATGTGGTCTGCCACTGAGAGGACAATCAGCTGTCCGTCCTGTCTCCCTGTAGCGCTGTCTTAGGCGTGCCACAGTATGGACATTGCAATTTATTGCCCTGGCCACATCTGCAGTCCTCATGCCTAATGCACGTTCACGCAGATGAGCAGGGACCCTGGGCATCTTTCTTTTGATGTTTTTCAGAGTCAGTAGAAAGGCCTCTTTAGTGTCCTAAGTTTTCATAACTGTGACCTTAATTGCCTACTGTAAGCTGTTAGTGTCTTAACGATCGTTCCACAGCTGCATGTTCAGTAATTGTTTAAGGTTAATTGAAAAAGCATGGGAAACAGTGTTTAAACCCTTTACAATGAAGATTGGATTTTTATGAATTATCTTTGAAAGACAGGGTCCTGAAATATATATATTTTTTTGTTGCTGAGTTTACATATATGTCAGAGTGGCATTGGACTAAGATACAGTGGCATAGTATAGAATACAGTATATACATACGAGATGGGTGAGCAATATTTACACACAATTAAAGTGACTCAGTAACTTCCCGCCCTCCTGGATACCTAGAGCACCCGATGTCATACGAAGGCCAAAAAGATCATCAAGGACATCAACCACCCGAGCCACTGCCTGTTCACCCCGCTATCATCCAGAAGACGAGGTCAGTACAGGTGCATCAATTCTGGGACAGAAAGACTGAAAAACAGCTTCTATCTCAAGGCCATCAGACTGATAAACAGCCATCACTAGCACATCAGAGGCAGCTGCCTATAGACATAGATTATGACATTTAATAATGTTTCAGTATCTAGCATTACATATATTTAAACTGCACTCTACACTATTCTACGATATCTTAGTCACTTTTAAATTGTGTTTACATATTACATCACCCATTTCATTTGTATATACTGTATTATATTCTATACTACACCACTGACTGTTAAACAGCCATCTCCAGCACATCAAAGACAGCTAGCTGCCTATAGACATAGTGACACGGTATACTCCGCACACCTGGACCCTATTCCCAGTGATTATTAATTGTATAAGTGTGTCCTTGGTTTACCATTGTCCTGTCGATTACTGTTACAATGTCCGTTGGTTCATGTGAGAACCTGTGCTGTGTGTTTTGTGCTGTGTGTTTTGGCCATTGTGGATTGCGCAGATGATTACGGGTCTCGTCACGTGTGTTAATCAATGTGCACGTGTATTTATTCGAGGTACTCCTCACTCTTTTGTTTAGGTTTCCACCCTGTGTTTTGTATAGTGTTTGTTTGGTCTTCGTCCCTGTGCCTTTACACGGCACGCTGTAATTTGGGTATAATAAAAAATCATATTACGCATTCCTGCGCCTTCAAGGAAATGAAACACCAGCCACTTTAATAATGTCTCCGTATCTTGACTTACTCATCTCATATGTATAAACTGTACTCAATACTATTCTACGGTATCTTAGTCACTGAGTACATAATAGTCTTCGGGGTCTGGAATGCTTGTTTCAGGCTTTGGTTGTGTAGTTATTAGCTTTCAACCAACTAAAGGAATTCTACCAAAGTACAGGTTATGTTACAAAAGCAGAAACGTTAGTCATGTTTGTGTGGTGAGATAGGATCGAGACTGAAATAGTCTCTGCCTGGTACTCTTTACACTCTAGTCCTACTGTTGAGTTTTATATGTCAGAAGTAGGATTTGCTTCTGGCCCTCTCACTAATTGACAGTAAAACAGAGGATGCCTTCTAATTGTATTTCCTCAAATTGAATCTGAGGTATTCAACATCTCACTGGGAGAAATACTGACTCCATTGTTCGCCCATGTTGCTGTCACTAACTCACAGCGTGGTGTTTGGACTATAGAGATACCAGATTCCCTCTGTTCCCCCATGGTTAATGTTGTATTGTCTCACCCAATGTCGACATGCAAGGAAATTAGGTCTAATTGCTAGACTGAGAAACAAGTAATTTACAGATAATGGCGTATGACTCTCATCCAGCACCCAGCTGGTTTAGATTAGCACCAGCCACAGAGGGCTGAGTTAGTGCACCTCTCTTCCCAAATGAAGACACAATTTGGGCTTCACACGCGAGGCTAATTCTTAGCACGCTAGGCAACTGAGAAGCATCATAGATGCTCTACTCCTTCATTAGAGATTGTAAGGCAAAAAGTGGGAGAATTTAGGACAACATTCGTATGTTGATGGCGAAGCAAAGCTTTGGTCTTTCCAACCAGATGCTAACATTGCAGCAGAATGTACTGTGTCTTGGATGTGACCATGAGAAAAAGATCCCGAGAACCTTTTAGTACAGGTTATGGTGCAATGGTGGTTGACTTTGTACTTGTGCACATTCTCTGAGTCTGAGCAATGCAAACGTTTTGCTAACAGCCATCCACTGGCATGTGAGGGAGTATAGGGCCTCATCATACTCACTCCAAGACCCAACTCAACCTATGTATATTGTTAGATCTGTGTAGTTCACAACTAATGACAGCAGTGAAGGCTTTTGTGTGCACTTTGTACATTGTTTGACATGCTGTCATTCAAAGGTATCCCTTGAATACAGTAGACACATTCATTGTAGGTTCATTGTGCAGTTTATTTGACAGGCAGTCAAGCAATTAAAAATATGTTTCTATGTCAGGTACAGCAATTCCTCTTTTTAAAATGTAATCTTACAGGTTCAGGTTCACTGGGCTAGTAAAGGGCTCCTGGCTCCCGCAAAGGGACTCCCACTGGTCTTGGATCAGGGCCCAAGTCTCACCAGTAGTGACTGTATCTCATGATGATCACCAGCCCGTCAGCTGCAGAAAATGGCCCTACACACACGCACACGCACACACACACACACACACACACACACACACACACACACACACACACACACACACACACACACACACACACACACACACACACACACACACACACATCCCCCTAGCCTCCATGTCCATGTATCTGTCAGGAGCCTGACATATCCTCCCCCTAACCCCTGTTCCCCTCATCCCCTGTTCCCCCCCATCCCAGGCGAGATTCGTTGAGTTACAGCCCGAGGAGCAGCTAGCTGGAGCTCTCAGCTAATAAAGTCCAGACCTCGGAGAGACGCTAGCCCACAGTCTCCTTCTTTTCTATTGTCTTTGGAGGCAACCAACCATCCATCATGTGTCATTAATTCCCTGCGCGGCTCTATCACGTTACACTGTAAAACCAGGCCACTCGAGTAATATGAAATCAATAGAAATATGCATGGTGGTATTATTACCAAAATATTTTTCAAAATATGCATGGTTGATAACCTGAGATGAAGCTAAAAGCAGTTTCAAACCACAGACTGAAGTCTGAAGCCTGGTCCTCTCATAGATGTGTTGACTGGTTGGAAGATCTCTGGGCATTGAGAAACGATGAGGCTTCAATGTCAGCCACAATGCTAGATTTCCTCAGCTGCAATGTGAATACACACCACTGTACCTTCTCTGTTACCTATTAAAATCATTGGTAAACTTTCTCAAGTTACTGTAACTGACCAAAAGACACCGCAAATATGGAAATGAACCAAGACCGAAAAGTAGTCTCTTAAACAGTAACAGTCTGTGGGTAATGGTTACCACACATCGTTTATCAAAGACCTTCAGTACACAGGCTTCCTGACATGTTTTTGGCCCTGAGCAGTGTGTGTGTGTGTGTGTGTGTGTGTGTGTGTGTGTGTGTGTGTGTGTGTGTGTGTGTGTGTGTGTGTGTGTGTGTGTGTGTGTGTGTGTGTGTGTGTGTGTGTGTGTGTGTGTGTGTGTGTGTGTGTGTGTGTGTGTGTGTGTGTGGCTAGGTATCAACACAGTTTGTGTTTGCCTCCCGCCATGCTGCAGGACTGGTTGTTTCGAGTTCGGCCTTGCCTTTAAAGGCCTTCCTACTGCGGTTGCTGCGGTAACCACCTTATTTGGACTGCCTTCTCTAAAACTGAGTCTTGCGTTTTCGTCCTGGATTCCAAAGCTCACACACAAAGCACTGATTATTCCCAAGCAGTGAACTGACTGGGGCTAAAAAAAGGAGACAGCTCTTGAATGAATGCCATAGTTTTCTCATGAAGCCCATTGGTTGAGTTGGCATGTCACTGTCCTTGGTGTTACGAAGCCCAGTATGGACACACAGTCTGTTTGACTAGCTCTTCACATGGCTGGACACACAAGAGGTCAGCTACCAATAACTATGACGCTGTTGACGCAGTGTATAAGTAGGCATGATTCATAAACTGTGATAGTGTGAATTTGACAATGGAAAGCAAACAAGTGGATTTCAAGAATTATAAGACCTTGAGCGATGTACTTAATATAAAATTGTGGACTCACCAAAGGAGAAACACTTTGTACATGCATTCCCACTAAAAGTTCATGGTGTGGCGTGTAACACAATATGTTAGGTCTGCCTTTACAAAGCCAGTAAACCATATGCTGCAGCTCTTAACATTCCATCCAGATTGAGGCCTTGAGTGAATTACCATACATCGCCTTTTTTGCAGACCATGTCCAACACTAACGCTCCACACACACCATGTCCATAACAGACAGCCACCCTCAGAACTGACTCACTCAACCATCCCTTTCCCAGAACACAGGAATGCTAGTTCTCAAAACACACTCATCACATTGCTTTCAGTTCAGCCTTTCTTCTGCTTATTCCATTCAGGAGTGGGACAAAAAGAGAGAGCAGCAAAGCTTAGCTTAATTAAATTCAGTTTCCAAATGTCTGTGGATGCTGGCTGAGCTGCTTGTCCTCTGTCATGGTTGTTTATTGGCTTGGATCTCTGGCCAAGCCATTGGAACAGTTAATCAAGCTCTACTTTACTGTCACAATTGAAAAACAATTCCTGAGAAGCAGCATACATGCAGTTATTTATTTAGGCCACACAGACTGCAGTTAACATTTTAATTATTCATTTTCAACAGTATATGACTAAAAATGGTCAGTAATTGATATATGGAGGGGCACATCAGGCAAGTTTCTCTTCAGCCAGTGGGAGTGTCAGTAATGGCATCCGATTCCCTACATAGTGCAATACTTTTGACTAGAACACTGTTAGCCCGGACAAATCCTATGACTTTATTTTGCAGACTTATTTTTGTTTCACTTTTGAGACGAACTGCTGCACTGTGGGACATCGATTCAGGCAAAGGGCTGCTTTCCAAAAGCCGTCTCAGAGACATCCACTGTGGCTAAAGACTCAAACAGAATATTGAGAGTAATTTTAGGTCTATATGAATAGTTTTAATATACAACCAAAGCTCAGCGATGTTCCAATTCGTCATCATAAAATGTACAAGACTAGCATGCCCTCCTAATGAAATCAAAAGTCCTGCAAGCCAGTTAATATTAAAGGGCAAATGCCAATCAGAATCACAATGTGGAAAAATCATTCCTGCTTCAGGCATGTCATTTAATTCTGGTTCAATTACATTACCGATTTATATAGAGGAAATTTGATAAAAGATTGGAAGACAGTGCAAATAAAGTTGACAATGGACTATGAAAGCTTGGAGAACCAAGGAATAGGCTTTATTTGGAACATACATTCTTGCTTTAAAAAAAATAAAAAATAATTACATAACAGGACAGGCTGCGTCTGAAATAGAACCCTATATAGTGCACTACTTTAGACCAGAGCCCTGGCTAAAAGTAGTGCACGATATAGGGAATAGGGTGCCTTTTCAGACACCACACTAGTTTATAATGAGAGACATGGCAATAAATACAGTGGGAATGGAGGGTGGCTATAAGAACATGAGACATGGCACAATAAGACTAGCCCTACTGTAAGCATCTGGTCTAATGGAATAGCCATTAGAAATTACTCTGTGCGATTTTAGGAAAATAAATGGTGCAGTGATTTGTATTGAAACATACCAAAAAATTTAAACAGACGAGACGGCCACTGGTTACTCTGAGGCTCACTCAATTGTATTGATGTAAAAAATGTAATAATTGGTCCTTTTAGGTTGGCAGAAAGCAAAGCAGTCGGTGAATTAATTCCTTTAAAGGGATGATATGATCAGTAAAAGAAGTCTAAGGGATAAAACAAAAAAGTAGAATGGTTGCAAATGCTACAAAGTTGGCAAAATGATTCTTTACTTCACAGTGTCCCATACTTCATAATGTAATAGTATAATAATATAGCATCTCCAACACTATCTCAGCACTTTATGCTTTAACGACATCGGCATGAACACTACTGCTCAAATGGAAGGAGAGTTGGGGAGGTGGTGGAGAAGGAACGCACTCGACAATATTTATCTCTTGTGCTTCAATAAAAAAAATGTTAAAGATTAGCGAGGATAGCAAAAGACTTGCTCTGTTTGTCATCAATAAAATACACTGGTTTAATACTGCTCCGTCTAGCGGTCGTGGTGGTGTTAAGGTGGCGCCGGATTAACCTGGTCCCAGATCTGTTTGTGCGGTCTTGCCAACGCCTATGGTCATTGGCAAGACAGCACAAACTAATCTGGGACCAGGCTAGTGCCAGATGGCCCCGGACATCCCTAATAGTCGATTCCCTGGTCGATGTTGTTGTAGTGGGCCACATCGCTGTAGTTGTCCTCTTCCTGATAAGCCACTGGGTACTCCTCCCCCTCTCCCTCCTGGAGGAATTCCTCTGCCTGATAGTCACTGTCGCTGATCTCAGAGCAGTTGGTGCCCGTGCCTTGGCTCCCGTTGGTATGTATGACGGGCTCAGTGGGCGAGCCGCAGTACTTGGGGTCGTACACCTGGCGTCCCAGCCCGTACGCACTCATGCCTTTCTGGGACGCCACCTTGTTGGTGCCCATCTGCAGGGAGATGGTGGAGTTGTCAACTGGATGCACCTGCTTATTGTCGAAGATGTCCCGACGCGTTCCTGGGCAGGACATACCAGCCTGGGGGGGGGGGGGGGGCACACACTTTAGGAGCTTTCCAGGAAAACAGTTGTTGACTTTGATTGTCTTTTCATTGGCGATGTGCAATGAAAAGCCATGTGAAGTCTCCGTCATATTGTACACTAGATCCCATTGCTCTCCGTTACATTCCCTTGGCTCTCTTGAAAGTAGCACTTGCTAGCTAGTTCCTTCCATTACATAGGTTCCATCGAAGTAGACCCCTATAAATGCATCAGTGTTCGTTCTACCCATAGACATTCACAGTGTTTATATACATAATTGGTTATACCTGGCTGGCTCCTTTGTTGGTACCCATCTGCAGACTGATGGTGGTCTGGTCATAAGGCTTGTCTGTCTGGGACCTTGGGTCGTAAAGATGTCTTCTGGTCCCATATGCTGTCATACCAGCCTGGCTCGCACACTTGTTGGTCCCCATCTAAAACACACAGGAACATAGATGAATAGACGGATTACACTTACATTTTAGTCATTTAGCAGACACTCTTATCCAGAGCGACTTCACCTAGTTCGTTTGGGGATTAGAACCAGGTTACTGGCCCTACGCTCTTAACTGCTAGGCTACCTGCCGCCCTACATCTATTACAAGCGATTGAAGAATCAGTTAAATAAGCTACATACAAAACATTCATTAAATCAGGATGATTTCCATTGGCAAAATATTGAAAGGTATAATAATGAACAAAAAACATTTTATTATATAGGTCACATCCAGTAACAGTCCAACAACCTGTGGCTGTTTGAGCATCATCATGTCTTACCTGCAGTCCGATGACGCATTGTCCAGCCTTGATCTTATCGTCATCAAAATGGCGTGTCTGTTTGTCTGCGTATTTCACACCAATGTCACACGATGTGTGCATGCCTTTGGTCTTTGCCTGTGGAAGAAGATTTGAATGTGGAAATATATTGATGCTACAAGTCCCTTGGAGAGAAGGAACCCTATCAGAATGTCTTGATAACACTTTACAGTAGGTGTCAAAGTCTTTCTCCCAGCAGACACTAACTGTACCATAACATGTCTTGTATGTTTAAAAAAAATCTAAATACTATTCATAATTAAGGAAGTCTTTCTACACCCCTGGGTATCACACTCACTATGCTAGCAAGGGAGAGCAATGTGCTCTGGACTTGGGTCATGTTGCCGTTCTCAAACAGGTCGTTGGCCTCGAAGATGTCATTGGGCTTCATGCCGTAGGCCAGGATGGCTTTGATGAAGTTGCCAAGGTTCTCCAGCTGGGGGAACAAAACACAGGTTACAGATAGAAAGACAAGACAATATATTTTCTACACGTTACATTTCTATCAGAATGTTCTGTGACATATCCTCCTGATGGGCATAGCAGAGATGGGGGGGGGGGGGGGGGGCTTTAGTAAGAACATCAGGAAGTAACAAATCCATAAAGAAGGTGTTGTGTGTGTGAGAGCCAGAGTGAGGAGAGAGAGTGAGCTGAAGGCTTAAGCCTTTTGAAGGAGTCCATTTATTCTCCATGCAGGTCTTAAACGGTATTAATGAGCTAAACAGCCACCCTTTTGTCTTTGTGCTTTTTATTTTATTACGGAAGACAGTACTCTAAACCACTCCATACATTGAGGTTTAGGTTAGCCTACCTTGTGCCAGTTCAGTTGTGAGTGGTTAATTTTCTTTATCGAGCCAGGTTGCAGTTTGTTTATCAATCTAAGAAAGAGAGAAGGTCAGTCTATCAAATCTGATTGGTCACGTACACATTTTGCAGATGTTATCGCAGGTGTAGCGAAATGTTTATGCATCTTACACACATTCAGTTTAAAGTATTCAAGTTCAATGAAAAATAAATATGTATAATCCTTGGGGGGGAAAATATGCTGAGGACAATATCTGCAATATGTTTATTCAACTGGAATATACAAACAGACAAAACGCAAATCACCACATCAATCTGGATAGACTGGAGTGTGATTGATTACTCATATGTAAAATCCTAGTCCGTCTCCACTCTGCAAACATTAGCTGCAGATCACAGCATAGTGTGGAGGGCGCACACACACAGCAATGTAAACCAGCCCTGCAGTGTGTTTACTGCAGGGCTGACGGTGACAGACACTTACTCTCCCAGGATGACTCCATCCTTTAGGCCCTTCTGAAAGTTCTCGCCAATGGCCATCGCAGTCACCTCCTCGATCCAGAACCGAAGCTCCTCCTCCTTTTGCATGTCATATTTGCCTGCGATCTGAGAAGGTGAAAGCACACAGTGGGTTAGTAAAAGTTGTCAGAACCTAGAGGAACATCTATGTTCAAGCTACAGGGTTGCATGGCGTGTTTCATAATGTCCTTTGACATTGTAATAAAATAAAAACGTTTTCCCCATCGAGAAGACTAAGAAGTTGTTAGCAAGCTGGGCTTTTACATATGTGCCCCAAATGGCACCCTATTCCCTATTTAGTGCACTACTTTTGATTAGAGTCCTGGTGAAAAGTAGTGCACTATAAAAGGAATAGGGTGTCATTTCAGCAGAGTAAGTACTGAGCTGTGGGGTAAATCAACAGGCTGGGACTGGGGGGGGCTTAAAGCTCAAATGTTGACCTTCTGTCTGGAATAGCATAAAAGCCCAGACGTTTGGCTTTAAATGTTGTGCCAACCAGACGTGTATTTTTTTATTTAACGAGGTAAGTCAGTTAACCTCTACGGGATCGGTGTCCCCCCACGCGGGATGGTTGAGCTAATGTAGGCTAATGTGATTAGCATGAGTTTGTAAGTAACAAGAACATTTCCCAGGACAGACATATCTGATATGGGTTGAAAGCTTAAATTCTTGTTAATCTAACTGCACTGTCCAAATTACAGTAGCTATTACAGTGAAAGAATGCCATTATATTGTTTGAGGAGAGGGTACAGTTATTTACTTGAACATTTATTAATAAACCAAATTTGGCACATTTGGGCAGTCTCAATACAACATTTCGAATAGAAATGCAATGGTTCATTTGATCAGTCTTTGCACACACACTGCTGCCATCTAGTGGCCAAAATCGAAATTGCGCCTAACCTGGAATAGTACATTGTGACCTTTCTCTTGAATTTCAAAGATGATGGAACAAAAAAAAATCATGTTTTTTTTCTTTGTATTATCTTTTACCAGATCAAATGTGTTATGTTCTCCTACATTCATTTCACATTTCCACAAACAAATGGTATCAAGAATATGCATATCCTTACTTCAGGTCCTGAGCTATAGGCAGTTAGATATGTCATTTTAGGCGAAAATTAAAAAAAAAAAATTAAAAAAAAAGGTTCCGATCCTTAAGGAGGTTTAAAGAACAAATTCTTATTTACAATGACGGCCTAACCCAGACAAACGCTGGGCCAATTGTACGCCACCTTATGGGACTCCCAATCACGTCCGGTTGTGATACAGCCTGGAATTGAACTAGGTTCTATAGTGACACCTCTAGCACTGAGATGCCGTGCCTTTGGCTCCTGAGTGGTGCAGCAGTCTAAGTGATTTAGCTAAGTGATTCATGTAATATAGATTGTTGTTAGAACCTTATTGTGTCCAAACAAACAGTAAAGATGTCAACTGTCCTAGTGAGACCCAACATTACGTCAGAAATGCTTTCAGATTCCCACATCGGCTTCAAAGCCAGTGTGAGAAATGAACAACATGAATTTGTGTGTTTTAAGGGAGCCCATGATGCAACCACGGTTTACTGAGAACTAAAAGAGAAGCTATTTTCGAGACTGACAGACACTAGCACAAACGAAGACACTTAAGGCCATTGGTGTAGTCCGATGTAGTTTTTTCTAGAGCACTTTAATCCTGGTCTATTGCCAGGAAAATAAATGGCAATAATCTATTTATTGTAGTCTTGTGTTTTAGTGACAGTCCGTTCTCCCAGGGTCAGCTCCCTAAGATGCTGGGTAGCTAATGTGCACCAGGACACAGCTCACAGGGGAAGTGATGCTATTGGCATCATGGCATGGACAGTAGCCATCGGAGGAAGAGGAAGTGTGTATGTGAATGTGAAGCCAATTACAATGGCATGCTCCTCTTCTTCTCCCACTGCTTTCTCTCCATTACACACACACACCACGAGAAGTCAAGGGCTTGGAAACTTTCCAAGCTGGCTCTCTGGATCTGCTAAAAATGGTACATTGAATGAGTTGTAATCTACTGTAAATGACCAAGTACTGTACAGTCAATTACCCACAATTAGATTGCACAATGCCATGGAATGTTTCCAGGTCCTTTCTACAAATGTCACACTACTGAGTATATTTAACTGTGCTTCGCAGCTACAGTCACCCATTAGTTCATATTCCATTGTAAACAAACACTTCAACATTGGCCTATGTCCTATAAACATGGGCTTTTAACAAGTGCACCGCACAGTTCACACGGGAGTCAGTTAAACAAACAACCTCATCTCTATAATCTAGTCAAAGAGGAAGAAGACAAAGCATCTTGCCTCCATTCCACTCCTTACATTATAGTCCATTCTTTGTTTCACCTTTACTCTACAACTGTAGCTTATTCCCAGTGTGCGGATATTAAGCTCTTTAGCACCACATGTTAATACTGGGATTCAAGAGCGATGCTATATGTAGCAATGTAAACCAGGCATTTGAAAGCTAATAAAGCCATTGGGGTAATGACAGCCTTTTAGCACTACTATGCGAGACTGAAAGCTTGAAGCCCATAAACTTGTAGCCAACTTCTTCCCCCCCTACTCGGCAGAGAAAGGCTTGTTTTCATTTAACTACAGTTTATCACTCACCCCCCCCCCCACACACACACACTAAATCCTGTCAGCTGGAATGTGAAGGCCGTCACCAGAAAGACATGCCCTCTCTGAAGCGGTGTACATGTGTGTGTGTGAGAGAGAGAGGGGGAGAGAGAGTGAGAAACGAGGCCCTGTTCTCACATAATAACAGGCAAAGGCAAATCTTCAAACGTCCCTCCATCTTGTAAAAAGACCAAAGTGGGGTTCTAGTTGCAAAACATGACTCAATGAGAGGACTGGGATGGAGTGGAAGGGTTATAGAGGAACTTGTCAATCCCTTCTGAACAAGCTTGACAGCACACTGTCATTTACAAAAATTCATCAGAGGCTTTTTGTGCCACTGACTGACAGCAGCTGGAAGCCAAACCATCACCCGAGAACACACAGAGCCCTCAGAGAAATCAGGGAGGATTAGAGAGGGGAGAGATTTCTCTTCACTTCTCTCTCCCAGCACAGCAGTACTAGTCTAGGAACACTGCCAACTCCCCCCAGTTCTCTTATGTGTTGGGAGTCGTTAAACGGAAAGCTTCTGAGGAGAAATCTGGAAAGCTACATGGGCTAAACCCCACTGGAATTGAACCCCAGACAAGCCCGTCTTCCACAACCCAACACTGTACTCCAAAGCATTTCCTGATGACGTTGCAGAACCTAGAAAACATCTGGACGGAGAAGAAGGTTTAAAAAAGGGAGAAAATGCCCCAGAAGTCCAACACGATCAATTCAATATAGGCTAGATACACCACTGTTGAGGCAATCGTTGTTTAAAATCAATAACATGTGTATCATCCAGTCTGGTATTGTTTCTCTTTGAAACAATTTATAGTGAAAGGGAATTATATAGTCATGAAGTTCCTTACAATCAAGTTATCGGTCCCATTTATACAATATCTTAAAGAATTGAGGGCATCTCCAACAGGGAACTTGACAGAGTCTATGACCAGAATGACCCCCACTTGATTAATTATTTGTTCAATGACACACATGACGAAGTATTGAACAAACAGTCCAGCTGGTATTCATTCATATTTAACCACTATCCGTTAGCTCTGAAAATGCTCCGTAGACCACATAATGTGAAGTGATTGGCCGTGCTAGAAAATATGTAGTGAACTAGAAAATGTTTACATATAGTTTGGAGCCTTAATAAAAACCAAACTTGAGACATGTGGAAAGAGCTTCTGATGTTAATTAAGCAAGAAACCAACTAACAATAACAAAAAAGTCAAACAGAGTCAACAAATCGTAGATTAAGCCTTTAACATGTTGTTACAGACAATAGTGTTATCACAGATAAATAAGTGCACTAGCTAACATTAGCCTTCATCAAAGTTGAACATGTCAAGGTTGGTGAAACACCCAGTGTCGATCTTGGGGATGTGAAAGTTAAAAAAGCTGAACAATGGTTTCAGGAAAAGGGCTCGATTTCTGTTCACCCCAAAACAGCATCTCAGGGGTTAATGCGACAGAACAAGGAATTCAGGAATCACTCTCACTGTGAAAAGAAAATCCAGCCTGAACCATAGTAGGGAGGGAATTGTCTCCTGTCAGCAAATAGCAGGGGAACACTCCATCCCCCAACACTTCTCCCTGCAGCGCTCCCCCACATTGGTAGTAATGGTACGGTGTTTTACTATTTAAAAAGGGGGAGGGGGGGGGGGGGGGGGGTAAGACAACCCCACAATAACCAGTCCTCCACCACATATCTGGGTCATTTTCATATGGCACCAAAGCATAGAAAACAGACTAAAACATGAGGGACTACCTGGACTTTTGAGAAGGACTACCTAGACTCATTTTTCTTGTTCTGTTTCAAAGCCAGGGAAGCCTGAGATGGGCCTCATTCAGCCAACCCCGGGCTCCTATCCAGGTCTCCCTGCCTGCTCCAGGGCCACTAGAGAAAACACACATTGAGGTAGAGGAGAGCAGAGGAGATGGACAGAGCTTGCATTGTTGTGTGTCTTATGGTTCCAAGACTGAACGTCTGCAATCTTTTTCCTGCCAAAGATTCAGCAGAGATATACAACCAAATGCTCTGTTTGCTTGAGGAACCAACAACTCGCCCACCCAAAGACTTCAATGGTGGGGAAAAACAAACAAGGCAGATTCAGACCTACATGAATGGCGAGGCTTTGTAGCCCCACTATCTACGAGCAACTATTTTAGCAAGCATGTATTAGTGAGTAATCAGATAAATGTGATGGGATCTCCTATCAGACCCAGCTGGAGAAAATATCATATTTACCACTGAAACCCTTTGGGTGAGAAACAAACTGAACATTAAGTTGTTTTTTTCTGGGTGGAAATCTTTACTTCTGAAACCTTTGGGCTGAAATTTACATTTACATTTAAGTCATTGAAAACAAAACGCAACATGAAATTCGCAGGAGGGCTATAGGCTACTCGGTGGTGACCCAACGTCTTCTGACCTCATTAATACGACTCCCTCTTTCACACAGCACCGGATTCAGCCAAAAGCTCTACCCTAACAAGAGCAGTCAAACTCTAACTTCACCACCCTCCAACTGCTGTAGGAAAGATATGACAGATGTGAGTTCATGTGCTCCCAGGCTCCAGAGGGAATTCCTGCTCTATTTTACAAACACTTGAGAAGTCCCAGCCCCCAAAAAAACACCAGTTAGTCAGTCAGTCAAACATTTGGTCAACACTTCAACCTGAGTGGCGACGATCCCTTGGAAAGCACTGCTGGCTTGTTTGATTACAAATAAGTAAAGTGGTGGTTTGACTTTATAAACAATATGGGCTGAGGAAAGTAACTTTGGAACACAGACTGTTCCAAACATTCAGCTTCAGCTTTTTCTCTAACATAATCAAGCAGGAAAGGACCACAACTATTATTCATTTAAAGTGCGCGCGTGTGTGGTTGAATGACAGTTGCTGGTCATCTTTCGACATTAGCAAGCATTTACATTGGAAACTAAGCTGCTTTCCATTTCCCCTTTCAGAATGCACTGGATATTTATCACAATTAGCCCTCAAATAAAGCATGTGTGTTGGCAGCCACCCTGGAAAATATCAGAAAGCACACACGCATTAGAAGAACGAGAGCTAACATCATTTTAATATTTTCCCGGCTGAGCCAGCGTTTGGCTGTACTAGCATCGCTCATCTGATCCTGTCAAGGTTCAAGGGATTACCTTAACTAAAAGCTTTTCATACCACCACAATGTGAATTAAAGTACAAATGTAAACAGGGGCAGTAGGTACAGCTAGGAGACATGACGCAGTAGCATAAAACTGTAGCCTGTCTTGAACCACTTTGTGGATCAGATGGACCACAACAGAAACTGTGCTAATTAAGGAATGAGGTGGTCAGGTCTCATTAAGGCACGAGAAACAGATGGTTTGAGCCACAGGATTTTCACTCTGCTTGGAACCACAGCGTAATGAATTTATACTTGTAATATCCCAGCTTCAGGCAGAGAGAGACCTCTCAAAATGACACAAATCATAGGAGAGAGAGAGAGAGCACCATAGCTCAGTGAATTAGAGATCTTTCAGATTGGGTTGTTTGTTGCCGGTTTCCAGGTTCCAGTTTCTCACGTTCAGGAAGTGTGGCAATGTGAGACTAGGGGATGTTGGTAATAGAGAAGAATCATTGAGGAATTCTAAGCATATCTGACATGTGACTTCCAAAGAAGCCCGTACAATACAAGTGATTGCATATATAGTTTCCTCCAGTTTCTGCAGTGTGTATTTAATCAGAGGTTGATAAATTCACAATCTGCTGGAGTGTTTGACAAATTCCTGACTTAGTGTGCCAAAAGTTGACATAGAAATCTGTCACTTGAAAGCCAACCAGTGGAAGGCAATGTATGAATGGACTGTGTAGGCTACTCTAACACTGGGTTTGTTGATGATCTCATCGTTCTGCAACACACTTAAATACAGTAGCCTTGATTCCACTGTGTTGTTCACAAGTTTTTGCCCTCCTGGTCAATTTCTCCTCAAGGATTGTTGAAAAATATTCATTATCATCCCTCTCGAACTGGATTTTCACATCATTGGCCAACAGCAGGCTATGACTGCATGCTTATCTTTTATCAGGAGAAAGAGAAACATTGGCTGGCATCTGGCACCACTGCTATCAATTCAAACCGAGACAGGGCAGATAGAAACTGTACACGACACACAGTTTCACATAAACATTACACATTACACTGTCCTGTTTCCGATGGATAGGCTGATCGACGATGTCATGATTCAGTCATTTCCTACAGGGGGACAACTTCGGTAGCCTAGGCCAATGTGTTATGAACCAGTGGGACATCAAATCCAATTTTATTGGTCACATACACATGGTTAGCAGATGTTAATGCGAGTGTAACAAAATGCTTGTGCTTCTAGTTCTGACATATAATGTAATCTAACAAATTCACAATGACTACCTTATACACACACATATGTAAAGAGATTAATAAGAATATGTACATATAAATATATGGATGAGCGATGGCCGTGCGGCATAGGCAAGATGCAGTAGATGGTATAGAATATGGTATATACATATGAGATGAATCATGTAGGATATGTAGACATTAAAGTAGTGTTATTTAAAGTGACTAAAGTAAGGTATTAAAGTGGCTAGAGATTTGAGTCTGTAAGTTGGCAGCAGCCACTCTATGTTAGTGATGGCTGTTCAACAGTCTGATGGCCTTGAGATAGAAGCTGTTTTTCCAGTTGCTCTGTCCCAGCTTTGATGCCCCTGTACTGACCTCACCTTCTGGATGATAGCGGTGTGAACAGGCAGTGGCTCGGGTGGTTGTTGTCCTTGATGATCTTTTTGGCCTTCCTGTGACATCGGGTGCTGTAGGTGTCCTGGAGGGCAGGTAGTTTGCCCCCGGTGATGCGTTGTGCAGACCACACTACCCTCTGGAGAGCCTTACGGTTATGGGCAGAGCAGTTGCCGTACCAGGCAGTGATACAGCCCGACAGGATGCTCTCGATTGTGCATCTATAAAAGTTTGTGTTTTAGGTTACAAGCCAAATTTCTTCAGCCTCTTGAAAAAACGCTGTTGCGCCCTCTTCACTGTGCGGTCTGTGTGGATGGACCATTTCAGTTTGTCCGTGATGTGTACGCCGAGGAACATAAAACTTTCCACCTTCTCCACTACTGTCCCGTCGATGTGGATGAGGGGATGCTCCCTCTGCTGTTTACTGAAGTCCACGATCATCTCCTTTGTTTTGTTGAGTGAGGTTATTTTCCTGACACCACACTCCGAGAGCCCTCACCTCCTCCCTGTAGGCATTCTCGTCATTGTTGGTAATCAAGCCTACCACTGTAGTGTCGTCTGCAAACTTGATGATTGAGTTGGAGGCGTGCATGGCTACACAGTCATGGGTGAACAGAGAGTACACAGGAGAGGGCGGAGAACGCACCCTTGTGGGGCCCCAGTGTTGAGGATCAGCTGGGTAGATGTTGTTTCCTACCCTCACCACCTGGGGGTGGCCAGTCAGAAAGTCCAGGACCCAGTTTCACAGGGCGGGGTCGAGACCCAGGGTCTCAAGCTTAATGACCAGTTTGGAGGGTACTATGGTGTTAAATGCTGAGCTGTAGTCAATGGACAGCATTCTTACATAGGTATTCCTCTTGTCCAGATGGGATAGGGCAGTGTGCAGTGTGATGGCGATTGCATAGTCTGTGGACCTATTGAGGCGGTAAGCAAATTGGAGTGGGTCCAGGGTATCAGGTAGGGTGGAGGTGATATGATCCTTGACTAGTCTCTCAAAGCACTTCATGATGACAGAAGTGAGTGCTACAGGCCAATGGTCATTTAGTTCAGTTTACCTTAGCTATCTTGGGAACAGGAACAATGGTGGCCATCTTGAAGCCTGTGGGCACAGCAGACTGGGATAGGGATTGATTGAATATGTTCATAAACACACCAGCTAGCTGGTCTGCGCATGCTTTGAAGACACGTCTAGGGATGCAGTCTGGGCCGGCAGCCTTGTGAGGGTAAACATGTTTAAATATTTTACTCACGTTGGCCACGGTGAAGGAGAGCTCACAGGCTTTGGTAGCGGGCCATGTCAGTGGCACAGCATTGTCCTCAAAGCGAGCAAAGAAGTTGTTTAATTTGTCTGGGAGCAAGACGTTGATGTCTGCAAAAGGGCTGGTTTTCTTTTTGTAATCTGTGATTGACTGTAGACCCTGCCACATAGGTCTCCCGTTTGAGCCGTTGAATTGTGACTCTACTTTGTCTCTATACTGACACTTTGCGTGTTTGATTGCCTTGCGGAGGGAATAGCTACACTGTTTTCGGTCATGTTTCCAGTCGCCTCGCCATAATTAAAAACGGTGGTTCGTGCTTTCAGTTTTGCGCGAATGCTGCCATGAATCCACAGTTTCTGGTTAGAGAAGGTTTTAATAGTCAGTGGGTACATCCCCACCGATGCACAGACTAATAAATGTGCTCACCTAGTCAGCGTATACGTAAATGTTGTTGCCTGAGGCTACCCGGAACAAATCCCAGTCCACGTGATCAAAGCAATCTTGAAGCTTGGAATCCGATTGGTCAGACCAGTGTTGGATAGAGCACAGGTGTTTCCTGTTTTAGTTTCTGTCTATAGGCTGGGAGGAACAAAATGGAGTCATGGTCAGATTTTCCGAAGGGAGGGCGGGCTTTGTATGCATCGTGGAAGTTAGAGTAGCAATGGTCCAGAATGCTACCAGTTCATGTCGCTCATTCGAACCTTCGCTTCTCCCGAGCCTGTTGGGGAGTTGCAGCGATGAGACAAGATCGTACTTGGATAACATGAAGTTGGGGGTAAAATTACACTATTTTTATTTTTAAATAACAAATAACAAATCATTTGATACTAACCTATGTAAGAGTCATAACTTGTAATACCTTGACCAAAGAGAGACTGTCAAAGAATACAGCAGAGATTCTGTTTTTAGGAGTGAGTTCACGGCTAAGTGATTTGAGGAAGTGACTTGCTGTTTGGGGCAAGTTTCTCAAAAATGTAAAAAAAAAAAAGTGTCTTTTACGTCAAAAATAGAGATTTGGTGGTTACATCTCATTTATATGGGCTGCCATTTGGCTGAAACACAATTTCAGGATTGTGGCTTTAAACCAGGGCCCAACCCGATAATTCACCTCTCATTGCATTTGTTGTTCAAGTTACACTAAATAACCACATTGCCACATTTAAATGTGGGGGCATAGCCTACCCATTGCCCCTATACTGCAGACTCTAATGATGTCAGTCTTATCAGTGAGCTGGCTTATTTGGCTCAGGTCAGTTAAAACAGCAGGTGATTTGGCTCCTAAAATGGCTAATGTTCAGTAATAACCGATCTCTAATGTAAAACCTACAAAGTTGCCTAGCACTATGTCAGATCTTGACATGGGAGTTCAAATATCCTACAGCTTTACATGACGACATTATTAGGCGGCCTGAAGAGAAAAAAAAACAACGGACTGCATAAATGTGTGGACCAGAAAAAGTCTCTCACCTTACTATTGTTCCTGCAGTGAGGAATTATAATATTCAGAGAATGTTTGTATAACTTTTCTGTAGTTAATCGTTGTCTGGGGAGAATTTTAAAAAGGCTCTTTCACAGACGCGATTCGGTTAACTGTTAAAAAAAAATATATTAAAAAAACGTTCGAACGAACCATCACTAGCGAACTCCTCCCTGTCCCGCTGCTACAAACAATGCATTGGGCTTAGTTGGCTTACACTCATGCTACTTCCAGTGATTATTTTTGAAAACACTTAAGTAAAAACAGTTGGTAGTTTAAAAAACAGTTTAATTAATGTGTGAAACTTGTTTTTTTTCCGTCTAAATTTCTGTAAGGGAATAGTCCCATATGAAAATGGCCCTTGTAGCCTATTAATCATAACCAAAAATGATCTGCCATAACAGTGCATCAAACTATTAAACCAAGGACGACTCATGTTCAACTCTGTAGCCCATTTCAGCTGCAGCAGCAATTGGTTGGTTTAGTTGGTTTATCCATAACGACAATAATTTACAAACCAAAATGTGGTTATAAAAAAACAAACAAATGATTTACTTTTTAGTTCTTTACTCACTTTGCTTTTCACCTCTGCTGATAACCCGTAGGCTGGTCCCTTATTGAATGAAGTCATATTTGTTTTAGATTTACAACCAAAGTCAATATCCACTGCTACAAAGTAGCAAAAACGATTCCTTTCGGTTACTTTGTATCACACAACGAACAACGTAGTTCGGCGTCCCGTTCAGTCAGTCCAAAGGAGGAGTTTAAATCCGTGCAAATGTGTGGACTGTGAGTATCGCAGAGGCTGGTCGGACTAAAACTTCTCGCTTCAATACCTCATTTTTGTTTGGAAAAAATTTCGCAAGACCATTGACGGAGCCTTCCGAGCCAATCAGAGGAGCGGATTCTACATACCTCTCCCCATTGTTGGAGGCTGCTACTGTAGTGCATTTCTACGGAAGAGAATGATGTTAGTGATTTTACCAGGCACAAGCTATCCTATGTTATCTGATTTTACTGTCCATTTGGTTTGACATTTGATATCTAATGATGTTGTTGTGGCTACAAACTTCACTGATTTACACTGAAAAAGGATGGAAATTAAGCACAGCATAGCCTATAATACATCTTTAGGTAAGTAATAGGTTTAATTTCATTGTTTGATGATTTGTAGGCTACTAAAAGAAACCAAACACTGATTTATTTACTTACATTCCCTATAATAAGCATATATTGACAAAACTGATCTTGGTGCCTCTTATTGATTGGGTCACTGCAGCCTTACATGCTTGTAAAATAACACATTCTTTCAATCTTGGCTGGCTATTGGTGCAATAATTTGCCCCATGAAAAATAGCCAGATTGCCAATCAAAGTGTTGAGTCTGCAAATTGTCCTCCATCCAAGCAACACACACACACGCACGCACACATGCACTCACGCACACACACACACATCTATCTTCCTATGTCACTCAATCTTTGTGGTGTGTATAAAGGGACCCTATTTGAAAGTATGCCATTTGTCTTTTTCAGGTTCTCGGGTAATCCTCTAGAACAGAATTGGTTTCACAAGCTTCAACACTCAACCTGTTCAACTGGTAAAGTAGATGGGCAGAGTTATTTCCTTCTGCTTCCATCCTGGTACAGTCACCTTTAAAGGCAGAGTGCAGTCAAAAACATGATTTTCCTGTGTTTTACATATCTCCACACTATGAGGCTAGAATAATACCTTGAAATTGTGAAAATTATGATAATGCCCTTTTAGTGTAAAAGCTGTTTGAAATTACGGCCTTAAATTACGGTGACATCACTATGCGGTAAATGAGTTAAGGCCAATAAAAAAGAGAGTTCCAAACCTCTCTGCCAGTAACAGCAAATGTTCACCCTCTGATAGGTTCTAAATTCTAGCAACCTATGAAACCAGAGGTTGACCCCTCTCTGAGGATAGGGGTCACCATAAAACAGAATTTAGACAGCATTTAATGCCCTAAGTGACATTCATCAGGCTAAGGCCGATGGCTGTAAATCAGCTATAGGCACTTTAGAGTGATAGAGACGTCTAGTCCATGGTTCAATCTGGCCTTGCAAGTTGTCTTATGTTTTGACCAGGGCCCAGGCACTTGGAGGCAGATGGAGAGAGAACAGAAAGAAGGATGAGCATATACTGAATGTACAAAACATTAAGAACTGTTGAGTGTGAAAAACCCAGCTGCGTTGCAGTTCTTGACACAAACCATTGCACCTGGCACCTACTACCATACCCCGTTCAATGACACGTTGTAAGAGGCCAGAGTGGCATTTGTTACTGACCCACTTGTGTCATCCTCATAGAGGTCAACCTAAAAGAGCTCTGATTTCAAAAGATATGGTCTGTGTGTGTGCTGAGTCATACCTCAGACATTACCTCTCTTCTGCTGGGTTTTTGAGGTTAGCAGTCCGTGTAGCCAATGCATGTTCCAAGACATATTTTCTATGGTGTCGAGATCCATCTCATCATTAACGTAAGGCCTGCATGTCTTTTACCTACCAGTCTAGAGTGATTTATTTAACTCAGACAAGGTGCGCCCAGCCCTACCTTGTCTAACATCTGGTATAACCTGATGATGACTCTGATAACATGAATTTGCAAATACAGACATGAATGCTCAGTTTTCAAATATATATATTTTTTTATCTAAATGAGACTAACCTGGTCAAATAAAATAAATACATGCTGCAAACATCTTAAAAAGCTCTCTAAGTTCGATCACTTCACCTTGTGTGTGTATGTGTGTGTGTGTTACCAGGACGAGTGAGTGTGTGTGTGTGTGGGTGCGTGTGCGTGTGTTTGTGTGTTACCAGGACGAGTGTGTGTGTGTGTGTGTGTGTGTGTGTGTGTGTGTGTGTGTGTGTGTGTATGTGTGTAGGGGCTCCTATTCCCATTGGTGTCTTGATGTGGGTTATAATGTGGTCTGTGAGTTAATTAAATGGCAGATGCTGCATGCTGCAAGCCTTTAGGTTTGTGTATAATTCATGGTTTGAGATGTATGGACTCGGGCCATGACAGTGGTTGTGCCCAGTGCGTTCTCAGCAGGAACAAGATGTCACACATTCATGACCATATTAGGTTGAATGAGTTTGTGCTCGTATCTGAACTTAAGGATGGACTAAACATACAGAGTTATGAAAATGTGTCAACTTGTTTAGTCTCAATGTACATTATCCAATTTGAAAGACCATGTGTTGTTGTCAGGACATAAAGAAGTACAATTTGGGGTTTGAGACCCTACCAATTGTCTTTTATTTAACCATGAAAAAGTATAGGAAAGCCCTGTGCCAAGTCTCTACTGTTATCGACCGAGACAGATTTAGCAACGTGTATATTTGTCACACTGACATTCTAAGATAAGACTTATAAATAGTGAAAACGTCAGCAACAGAATACAGACTTTTCCCTTTCTCTGGGCCAGTAAAACTCAATGTTTCCATTATAGTCTATGCCCATTGTAGTTGAACTGTCACGCCTGCTCCCGGTCTTCCTCCCTGGCGCTCGAGGGCGCCAGGCTTCCAAACATTACGCACTCCTGCCACGATCATTATGCACACCTGCCTTCCCTCATCACGCCCATCAGCAATTATTGGACTCACCTGAATCACTTCTGTCATTACCTCCCCTATATCTGTCTGTGCCCCCACTCTGTTCCCAGCTTCAGCATTGTTTGTCATATGTCCTTGTATTCCCGTTTGCTGACACTGGTCCTGTCTTGTTTCATGTCTGTTCCTGATGAAATGTTTCACTCCCTGCTTCTCTACTCCAGCATCGGTCCTTACAGAATTCTGAAGCCACCAAACAAAGCTTCGGGGAGTGGCTTTCCGGTTGGCGGTGACGTCAGGTTCGGGGACCGCCACCGATGGAACTGGGAGTGCCAAAGCCAGCTTGTCCGGCTGTCACACTCTAGCTGGCTCGAGAGGTTTCTTGCCCCAGCTGGCTCGGAAGGCGCCCTTTCCACGTCAGGCCTCAGCCGGCTCGACAGGCTGCTCCGCCTCCGCCGGATCATCGGGCTCCCACGCCTCAGCCGGATTGTCAGGCTCCTATGCCTCAGCCGGCTCGCAAGGCTCTCATGCCTCTGCCGGTTCGTCGGGATTTCACGCCCAGCCGGCTAGTCCAGCCCCCCTGCCGGCCCATCAGGCTCACCCATGTGGGATGCCGGGTCGTGCCCCTAGACGGGAGGGTACTGTCACCCCTGCTCTCGCTCTTTCCCCCCTGGCACTCGAGGGCGCCAGGCTCCCCAGCACTCCTGCCACCATCATAACGCACACCTGCTTTCCCCCGTCACGCAGATCAGCGATTATTGGACTCCCCTGAACTCTGTCATTACCTCGCCTATATCTGTCTGTTGCCCCACTCTGTTCCCCGCTTCAGCATTGATTGTCATATGTCCTTGTATACTCGTGTGCTGACACTGTTCCTGTCTTGTTTCATGTCTGTTCCTGATTCTTACAATAACATTCGTGACAGAAGATCCCACCACCCACGGACCAAGCAGCGTGCCCAGGAGGAGCAGGGATCCTGGGCCTGGGAGGAAAGCCAGGAGTGGAGGACATCCTGGACTTGGGACGAAATAATGTCAGGAGACAAAAGCCTGCCATGGAAGCAGGCGGAGGCAGCGAAGGAGGGACAGCGACGACACCGGGGTTCACGGCCACGACGTAGGCCCAAGAAGCAGCCTAAAAAAAACAATTGCGGGGGCACACGGGGTGGTTGGTTGAGGGGTGAGTCAGAGACCATGGAGGAAGCATTGGGTAAATTGAGAAAGAGTGAACGGAGGGGTGAGATAGAGACGTTCGAGGAGTGGTTGGCGAAATGTGAAGAGAGTGAAGCGGAAGAGCTGTTGGTTTGGCTGGGGAGGCAAGACAGTCACCCTGAGGAGCGTGTTAGTCGTCCGATGCCACCTGTGCCAGCTCTCCGCACTCGCTTTGAGGAGAGTGTCATCGTTCCGGTACAATGTGTGCCGGTTCTACGCAATGTGTCTCCAGTGTGCCTCCACAGCCCAGTGTGTCCTGTGCCAGTCCCCCGCACTTTCCGTGCGAAGGTTGTTACCTGTCGAGGACACGTTGTGCCAGCTCTACGCTCCAGACCTCCAGTGCGCCTCCACGGTCCAGTACGTCCTGTGCCAGCCCCCCGCACTTGTTGTGCGAAGGTTGTCATCGGTCCAGGACACATTGTGCCAGCTCTACGCTCCAGACCTCCAGTGCGCCTCCACAGCCCAGTACGCCCTGTGCCAGCTCCACGCACCAGGCCTCCAGCGACATTCTGCAGTCCGGAGTCTCCAGCGATGGCTCCCAGTCCAGAGCCTCCTGCGACGGTCTGCAGTCCAGAGCCTCCTGCGAGGGTTCCCAGTCTGGAGCCTCCTGCGAGGGTTCCCTGTCCAGAGCTTCCTGCGAGGGTTCCCAGTCCGAGTCCCCGGCGACGATCCACGGTCCGGAGTTCCCGGCGAAGATCCACGGTCCGGAGCTTCCGGCGACAATCCACGGTCCGGTTCCTCCGGCGACGATCCATGGGTCCGGAGCTTCAGGCGACAATCCCCGCACCAGAGTCGCCCCCGAAGCGGGCGGATCCACGAGCGGAGCGGGTTCTACGTCCTGCACCGGAGCTGCCACCGAGGCTAGATGCCCACCCGGGCCCTCCCCTATAGAGTCTGGTTTTGCGGCCGGAGTCCGCACATTTGGGGGGGGGGGGGGGGGGGGTACTGTCACGCCCTGACCTTAGAGATCCTGCATAGCTTCACATTCGCTTTATTGATTTTTGCCGGTTCACATAATAAAGATGATGAACCCAAACCACGCTGCATTTTGGTCTGATTCTTACAACAACGTTCGTGACAACCAAGCCAGCCCAGGACCTCCACGTCCGGCTTCTTCACCTGCGGGATCATCTGAGACCAACCACCCGGACAGCTGATGAAACAAGAGTATTTCTATCTGTAATAAAGCCTGTTTGATAGGCCAATGCCTGGCTCCCCAGTGTACCCCTACCCAGTCATGTGAAATCCATAGATTAGGGCCTAATAAATGTTTTTTAATTGACTGGTTTCCTTATATTAACTGTAACTCTAAAATTGTAGACATTGTTGCATGTTGCATTTAGATTTTTGTTCAGTATAATTCAAATGCTCCAAAGACAACATCAATCTTTGCTTTGAAGCGTTTGTTTGTCTTAAATAAAACGGTCCCTATAATTAAATATCAATGACTATCATTCAAGGAAGTGTTTGGTTGTCCGTTTCAGTCACACTTGATGCAGGCACACAAATGTGCTTTTAATTTGCTCTTCCTGCTGTGCAGGATGGAAAGGTGTTATTAGTGAGAGAGATGTACAAGTAAAACACAATGTCAAAGAGTACGGCTGAAATAAAACCTATCCTTCCACAACTCTGAAGACAGAGCTCGTCCTTTTCATTCCGGCAAGAGTATTAATTAAATGTGCATAAAACTTTTCAAAGATTTCCCTCATAATACCTGATGTTGTTCATTGATATTACTACGTGGCATGGTTATAGAAATACTAATATGCTGTCATGCATCTGTCATTATACTGGGTTTCTCTCTCACAATGACAGCTGCTTTATCACTACACAGCAATACAAACAGCTGGTTCCACTGTTCTGTCTATGATATAATGTTTTGGTGTGTTCTCTCTGTTCCTCTTTATCAGTTTTAATTCAAAACCAGAAAGCTGAGGTTGTGTAATAGCTTGATTAATTCAATGGTAGTTAGCCTACACCAACACCTCACTCGAGTCAGCTATAGCTACATATATTTTGTATTTCTTCACACTGTTCTCTGTACCATAAATGAAAGTGACATTACATAACACATTCCACATATCCGAAGCATCTTTACATAGTAACTACTGTATGTATAGGTCTCTATGTTCCAAAGTCTTTCCATTGGAGTTGTAGAACAAAATGTCCATCACAGTATATCAATCAGGCAAACTATTAAGCATTTTTTTTCCAGAGCAAAGTGTTCCCATTTGTAACATAAGGAAAAAGTTGTATGAAGTCTGAGAGGGTAGAGGATCTTCCCACAGAGGGACAGGCTCTCAACTCTGCAGATGCTTACGACGTAGACAATCAGGACCATCTTCAATCCCAGGATAACTCCTGCATCGCACAGGGGGACGCAGGTCCCTGAGCTGTTACAGCACCTGAAACAACAAAGAGAGCGAGAGAGAGAGAGAGAGAGAGAGATGTGAAATAGAATGGTAAACGCAGCAATCTGGCTGGTTCCATCAGGCTAGGTTATCAAGGTGAGAGTGAGTAAGTAAAACAGAGGGATGAGCACAGGTTCAAACACCGTGACACTCCAAGCCACTCACAAGCCCGCAAACATCACCAAGTTGCACCTCCACTCCTTCTCAACTCACTCTTGAGAAACAGAATGTGCTGTACTCTGCTGGCTCTGGATATACAGTCAGGAGGGAGGGATGGAGGGAGACTGAGATTTCGAGAAAGAGTAGGGAGATGGAGTAAAACTGAGAAGAGGGGACATAGATCTGGGCCTATAGAGAGCACCTTCATGCCTAAAGGAGTCTGAGAAGAACAAGAAGAAAAGTAAAAATAACAGGAGAGAGAGAGAGACAGAGAGGATATAGAACTATGGAGACACCGTGCCTTGTGGGCTAGAGGAGCGTGAAGGAGTATTGTCTGGGGAGTAGGGGAAGAAGGAGAAGAAGAGAGTGAAAGAGGGGGTAGGGCTAGGAGAGAGTGAGGGAGTAGTCTTTGGGGAGTAGGGGAAGGAGGAGAAGAAGAGAGTGAAAGAGGGGGTAGGGCTAGGAGAGAGTGAGGGAGTAGTCTTTGGGGAGTAGGGGAAGGAGGAGAAGAAGAGAGTGAAAGAGGGGGTAGGGCTAGGAGAGAGTGAGGGAGTAGTCTTTGGGGAGTAGGGGAAGGAGGAGAAGAAGAGAGTGAAAGAGGGGGTAGGGCTAGGAGAGAGTGAGGGAGTAGTCTTTGGGGAGTAGGGGAAGGAGGAGAAGAAGAGAGTGAAAGAGGGGTAGGGCTAGGAGAGAGTGAGGGAGTAGTCTTTGGGGAGTAGGGGAAGGAGGAGAAGAAGAGAGTGAAAGAGGGGGTAGGGCTAGGAGAGAGTGAGGGAGTAGTCTTTGGGGAGTAGGGGAATTACAGGAAAGCAGACAGACAGACGGCTGTGGAGACACAGGGCCGCAGGGTCTGGAATATACATCATACAGCTCTCTCTCTCATAAGGTTGGCTCTCTCAGCACAGACTTAGTCTGGGCACACACACCAACCAACACTGTAATATCCTCTCCTCTCCACACACACCGTCATGGAAATCAAGTCATACTGGCACTACAATCATACTGTCATTAACAGGGTTGGGGGGGCTGATTATACTTGAATTATTACTACTGAAACAATCAGATAACTACTGTTATTTACCAAAAATGTCATAATTCACACAGTAACAGTACTAGAAGTACAATATCTCATATTAATACAGGTGTGATTGATAACCATGCCTGACATCAGCATATTTCATGACCTCACAGCTCCAGTTCCTAGCATTAAGTTCAGTGTCAGCCAGCAGTAAAGAGCCGAATAGCTGACTCGACACTCTAGCTCAAAAGGTTATATAGCTCAGAGCCATGAGATCTGAGAGTGTTTGCTCTCAGCTAGGCCCTAATTGGGAAAAACACTGTCTCCATCTGTCATCACACAGGTGCAAATTTGAGTGGAAGTAGAGTGAGCTTTTCACGCAAAATAAATCAAAGGCTAGAGGACTCAGTGCCAAATGCTCTCTGTGCCCCCTCCCTTCACCCTTCTGTACTGTACCTAAGATACTGGATTCACTGGTGGTGAATCGATTGAGAAGTTGACCAATATTTGCTGGTGGTTGCAATGAAATTCTATGTTTAACTACTACTCCTGTACACTTGGATTATTGCTGCTTTGTAAGAGAAACCCGCAATGTAGGTCAGCGTTCCATTTGGAAGAAACGTATTGAGTGAACTATTCAGTCAAAAACTTCCACCCCTGTCCACTATACTGTTCTGTTCATACATCATGTATTCCTGAAAAAAATGCAGTAGCCTTTGCTGGGAAAGCTTCTTAGATTGGGCTTTGTTTGGGCATTTCTAGCATTGGAATCACAGTACACCTCACGTAAGAAGAGTGTTGGCTCTCTAAAGCCTTTCTTTTGTAGCGCTGCATTCATAAACATGACTGGAACATTCCTAGCATGCTTTCCCTGGCACGGAGTGTGTGTTGGCACCGTGGGGTTTATACCATAGGCCGACTGACTATCCCTTCTTCTGTTGTGCTGTGTTCTGGGAACAGGAATGATTCAGCCCCGCTTCAAAACCTTGCTGAGGCCTAGAATGAGCAGAACCCGCACATGATGTCCATGACGATCAGCGGTATGACGTCAGACCACATCCGCGCTAGGCACACCTGTCCATTTGTTCAAGGCCCATAATTTGTTCAGTTGACCGACAGACAGAGAAGTACTAATTGCACTTCACATCTGAGTGAGGTGTTCATGATGCATCACAGGTTGAGGAAGAGTGTTCTAGAACGGGAGAGAAGTAGCATACCTGATAACATCATCACAACAAACACTGCACCAGGCACAGGCCTATAGTCAACAACACATTGAGCAATAGAAGGTAAGGCCTCTGTCCGTCTGTCTATCATCAGTTGTAGTCACTTTCTGATTCACTGTCTGGGGTAGATGGGGTGAGTCACCAGACAGCAGACTAGACTGTCTACAGGTGTTAAAAAGTGTTAAAAGAACTACCAATTACTGTCTGACATAAGAAACCAGATCTGGACGTTACGCCCGCTATACTGACTGTACTAAGCTGTCTGTAAGCAGTAGAGGAGTCTAGCTGGTGTCAATTCAAACCAGAGTGAACATACGAGTAACTACCAAAATAAAGGAAACACATGAGTAAATGAAGGAGACAAAGTATATTGAAAGCAGCTGCTTCCACACAGGTGTGGTTCCTGAGTTAATTAAGTAAATCAAAACATTAAAATCAAATCACATTCAATTTTATTAGTCACATGCGCCGAATACAACAGGTGTAGACCTTATAACTTACTTACGAGCCCCTAACCAACAATGCAGGTTAAAAAAATGCAAATAGTCTTGGTAGACATTTGATTATATGTTCAGGAGTCTTTTGCACATTTCACATGCTGATATAAATTTGGTAAAAAGGATTTAAGTCCCCGGCTACTAGGAGCGCCACCTCTGGGTGAGCGTTTTCTTGTTTTCTTATGGCGGAATACAGCTCATTAAATGCTGTCTTAGTGCCAGCCTCTGACTGTGGTGTATGTTAACTGTTACGAAAAACTCTCTAGGTAGATAGTGTGGTCTACAGCTTATCATGAGATACTCTATCTCAGGTGAGCAATTGCTCGAGACTTCCTTGGATATCGTGCACCAGCTGTTATTTATAAAAATACATAGTCCACCGCCCCTTGTCTTACCAGACGCCGCTGTTCTATCCTACCAGTGCAGCGTATAACCAGCCAGCTGTATGTTGATAGTGTCGTCGTTCAGCCACGACTCCGTGAAGCATAAGATATTACAGTTTTGAATGTCCCGTTTGTAGTTTAATCTTCCGCGTAGGTCATCGATTTTATTCTCCAAAGATTGCACGTTTGTTAGCAGAATGGAAGGAAGTGGTTTATTTGATTCCCTACGAATTCTTTGAAGGTAGCCCGCCCTCTGGCCCCTTTTTCTCCACCTCCTCTTCACGCAAATCACGTGGATCTGTGCCTGTTCCCGAGAAAGCAGCATGTCGTTCGCTTTGGGCTCGTCAGACTCGTTAAAGGAAAAAAAAGGATTCTGCTAGTCCGTGGTGAATAATCACAGTCCTGATGTCCAGAAGTTACTTTTGGTCATAAGAGACGGTAGCGGCAAAATTATGTACAAAATAAGTAAAAACATAAGTTACAAACAACGCAAATAAACAAACAAAAAAACACAATCGGTTGGGGACACGGAAAACGTCAGCCTTCTTCTCCGGCGCCATTTTATTTAAAAAATCCATTGTGTATAAAAATGCCCAGTTGCCCATTACTTTGGTTATCATGGCTAGAAGAAGAGATCTCAGTGACTTTGAAAGAGGGGTCTTAAAGGAGCATAGAGGGTTTAAAGGATGTGTGCATGTGTCTCAGTCACCAGATCTCAACCTAATTGAACACTTATGGGAGATTCTGTAGCGGTGCCTGAGACAGCGTTTTCCACCACCATCAACACCAAATTATGGAATTTCCCATGGAAGATGTTGCATCCCTTCAATAGATTTCCAGGAATTTGTAGAATCTATGCGAAGGCACTTTGAAGATGGTTCTGGTGGTTCTAGTGGCTCGTGGTGCCCCAACACCCTATTAAGACACTTGATGTTGGTATTTCCTTTATTTTGGCAGTTACCTGTATATCTTTGGCCATTTTCATCATAGAAAGTTCTAAATAACCGTACCTCCTCCTTTCAATACTATCAGCCTCTACAAATGCAGTATGGTTCATAATTGAGTGGAGAGAGCGATAGATCTGTGAATGTAAGACCGGAACCTCATTAAGTGCCAGAGAAATATCGACTCATCAAAAGAGTTGGGTTGAGTCAGTGGGTTTATGAGTTGCCTTCTCCCCCCCCCCCCCCCCCCCCCCCACAGACAGACTAGATGCATTAGACCGCTGACTTGCTGACTGTCTCTCTGATAGATTGGTGGTTTGCACAGCTGCTTGAAGTAAATGTCTGTGAATGCTACTTTTCTATTATTATTATTTTTGACAGCTGGAGTGGAGACGGGTTGGGTTACTGGGGAGGTGGGGAGATGTCACAGAGGCTCTGTTTGAACAGATGGAACTGCTGGTCCCAGTGAAATACAGACCGACAGTGAATAGGGCCCACATTCAATCTATAGATGCCTGAAAGTTTTATATGAAGGAGATAACAAGCAGAGAATGTTCTTATTAGTAATTACAGTGTTACCACACAGGTATAAAAGCAACCTAATGTAAAGGGTTACCTTTTATTTTAGGCAGAGCACAAAGATCCCAAAGGAAATTGCTTATCCAGGGCTACCGACAAAGTTTAAACAGTAACCATCTGAAACCAACTTATATGGATGAATTTAACATAGACAGTGGCTCATTAATGTGTGGTGCAGTGTCTCGTATACATACATGAGCTAATATCCACACATTGAATTTCGGAGGTGCAGCTTCTTCAATATTCCAGCATGCTGGCCCTGACGTGTTTGGTTAACAATCAATCCAAAAGCCTGAATAGAGTCCATGTCAGTACCATTAAATATAACATGAAAGCAGAGGAAAAGGGAGTGATGGTAGGATCGTATTCCTGGTCGGGATCTTTCAAGAAACAACCAAACAATCCATTCCATTCTCTAACCTAATAAGGTTAAGATGAACCATATGGTGTTCCACCGCTGGAGCGGAGTGAGCATTCAGGGGGAAAACAAATGTAGAAAGGCTAAGGCTGGCTTTAGCTTAGCCTTGGCAGAAGCTACTGTACCTAACAGCTCACACAGGAATGCCAAGTAATGGGAAGGCCACTGAGTGGATCCTTGGTCATGGTCATTTGGTTTGGTTTGGTTACATTTTTGACCTTCAATCAAAGCCATTGCATTATATAAAATCTATAGTCTTCCATCACTATTCTTGGTTCTCCCAATTGTTTTCCAGTCATGGAAAAGTTGAGTGTGTCGAGAGGATCTAATTGACATATGACCTAGTCTGTTGAGAGGTAGGACCTAGGCTAAACTGTCACTGCTGTACATGATTCAGGTTAACATTAGCCAGCTAACCGAGTGTTCCTACAGACTGAGCCATGGTTTGTCTGTATGTCATTTCACCTTTAGACCAGGTAAGGTCATTGTCATATGGGGAATTGAATAAGACACCTGATTGTAAGAAAGGTGTAAAACCCTATAAGAACTGCTTCCAAATAATAATACATTTCCTTGTCTGAAACCGGCCTTGGGAAAACACTACTTACATCAAAATACAGCCCAAATATATTCTGGAATGCATTATGTAACCAGGTTTTATTCTAGCAAAACAAAAGTATTAATATGCCCCTTTGAGCACACTTCAAACCTCTCACTGTGAAGAAGCTGTCATCTCATTGGATTGTGCTGACACATCTGGGGAAGGAAACAGAGGGGGTGATGGGGTGCGTGTAGGAGTGTGATCTCACAAATGCCCTTTTGTGGCTAACACACGCTTAACAACCTTCCCCTCTCCTTACAGAGCCCCCTACTCCCCCTCTCTTCCCACCTGCCCAGCACTCTGGCCTGACCCCACACTTCACTGTGATTCCTCCCCAGAATGTGTCCTGCCTCCACTGTGAAACCCCCCTGCTTCCTGCCACCACTCCCACACAGACATGCTCATGTTTGGTCAAAACAAATAAACGTCAGCATTTTAGTTATGCTCAAGATTGGATCCTGTTAGTGCTGACACAAAAACTATACGTTGGAAGGAAAGAGGGAGAGTGTTGAACAGAGTTGTAAAACGTTGTATGTACTGTACATCCCTACAGTATGAGGGTAATAAACTCACGCTCTGCACCACACCCCTTTTTTCCCTTCCTCCCTCTCTCCCACCATTCATCCCTGTTGTCCAGAGCAGAGTTGCAGATAGGCTACAGTCAGCTGGCTGTGAGGAACCAGTCAGGTCCTGCCACATCCTGTGAACAAGGCCCTTCTCCCTCTGTCCAGCACCCAGCCCCCACCATTACACAACACACAGAGGGAGAGAGGAGACAGTAGAAGAGAGGAAGAGAGGAGCGGTAGAGAGGGAGGAGAGAGAAAGTTGGAGGGCCAGGTTTTTCTGTTCAGTCCTGTAGAAACCTCCCACCCAACTATACCTATTTTCCCCTTCCCCTTCCTCTTCCCCTCTGTGTCTCTCTGTCTCCGTCACTCCCTCCTCCCCTTTCTGTCTCTTTCTCTCCCTCCCTCGGTCTCTCTCTCTCCCTTTCAAGAGGTAGAAATAATAAGCTATGCAGCCATTTTTACAGTACTAGACACTTCATATATCTCATAAGCTGTCTGATGTAAGGTTAAACTTAAAACTGAAGAAGTATGCAGCCTATCAATTTCTTGAATAGAATTGTGCAGTCGTGGCCAAAAGTTTTGAGAATGACACAAATATTAATTTCCACAAAGTTTACTGCTTCAGTGTCTTTAGATATTTTTGTCAGATGTTACTATGGAATACTGAAGTATAATTACAAGCATTTCACAAGTGTCTAAGGCTTTTATTAACAATTACATGAAGTTGATGCATAGAGTCAATATTTGCAGTGATGACCCTTCTTTTACAAGACCTCTGCAATCCGCCCTGCCATGCTGTCAATTCACTTCTGGGCAACATCCTGACTGACGGCAGCCCATTCTTGCATAATCAATGGTTGGAGTTTGTCAGAATTTGTGGGTTTTTGTTTGTCCACCCACCTCTTGAGGATTGACCACAAGTTCTCAACGGGATTAAGGTCTGGAGAGTTTCCTGGCCATGAACCCAAAATATCTTTGTTTTTTTCCCCGAGCCACTTAGTTATCACATTTGCCTTATGGCAAGGTGCTCCATCATGCTGGAAAAGGCATTGTTCGTCACCAAACTGTTCCTGGATGGTTGGGAGAATTTGCTCTTGGAGGATGTGTTGGTACCATTCTTTATTCATGGTTGTGTTCTTAGACAAAATTGTGAGTGAGCCCACTCCCTTGGCTGAGAAGCAACCCCACACATGAATGGCCTCAGGATGATTTACTGTTGGCATGACACAGGACTGATGGTAGCGCTCACCTTGTCTTCTCTGGACAAGCTTTTTTCCGGATGCCCCAAACAATCAGAAAGGGGATTCATCAGAGAAAATGACTTTACCCCCGTCCTCAGCAGTACAATCCCTGTACCTTTTGAAGAATATCAGTCTGTTCCTGATGTTTTTCCTGGAGAGAAGTGGCTTCTTTGCTGCCTTTCTTGACACCAGGCCATCCTTCAAAAGTCTTCACCTCACTGTTCGTACAGATGCACTCACACCTGCCTGCTGCCATTCCTGAGCAAGCTCTGTACTGATGGTGCCCTGATCCTGCAGCTGAATCAACTTTAGGAGACGGTCCTGGCGCTTTCTGGACTTTCTTGGGCACCCTGAAGCCTTCTTCACAACAATTGAACCGCTCTCCGTGAAGTTCTTGATGATCCGATAAATGGTTGATTTAGGTGCAATCTTACTGGCAGCAATATCCTTGCCTGTGAAGCCCTTTTTGTGCAAAGCAATGATGAAGGAACGTGTTTCCTTGCAGGTAACCATGGCTGACAGAGGAAGAACAATGATTCCAAGCACCACCCTCCTTTTGAAGCTTCCGGTCTGTTATTCGAACTCAATCAGCATGACAGAGTAATCTGCAGCCTTGTCCTCGTCAACACTCACACCTGTGTTAACGAGAGAATCACTGACATGATGTCAGCTGGTCCTTTTGTGGCAGGGCTGAAATGCAGTGTAAATGTATTTTGGGGATTCAGTTCATTTGCATGGCAAAGAGGGACTTTGCAATTAATTGCAATTCATCTGATCACTCTTCATATCATTCTGGAGTATATGCAAATTGCCATCATACAAACTGAGGCAGCAGACTTTGTGAAAATTGATATTTGTGTCATTCTCAAAACTTTTGGCCACAATTGTACTTCATTATTCCTAATTCACAATATCAAAATGACAATAAATATCAGCGGTGATATCTGGGCATATCTACAAGTAGGCCTACAATAAGACAAAGTTATGAAGAACAAAGTCTACTCTGAGAAAATGAGATGGGAATGAGTCTGAGTTGAGTGAACTGGTTTCCTCTAAGAAATTGACCTAGACCACTGAAAGGCCCATGAATCATGAATATGTAATTAATCTTACAGTACAGGAAGAGATTTTACACACCAACTGGGAGGGACCTTACAAATTACAAGTTGTGAAAATGGTACTACAACCTGGTCCCAGATCTGGCGAGATTATATTCTATTATGAATAAAACTTCCATGTCTGATCTGAGAGTGAATACCTAGAGTACTATGTCAGACCTGATTAGGCAATATGATATATTATATTATGATTCAACCTACCATGTCTGGCCTGAACACCAGAGAGAAGGAGTACAGCAGGGCATTCAGAGAGGTGACCACAGAGGAACTCCAGGACTGACAGACCTCAAGGCTACGAGGGATACTCTGGATGGTAAACTGATGGGGAAGGGAAGTGATGAAATGAGTAGGCTCAATTGATAGGACAAAGTAAGCTAAAATGATACAAGTTACAGCAGGGACAAGTAACACATGCAATGCTGAATACACAGAGATACAGATACAGTCTCTCTATGGTAAGTCGTGCTGGGAAATTTTTACACCGAATAAAGAAGGGGTTGTCTCCATCTGCTGGTGAGAATGGGAATTGCACTGAGATCTTGGGTTTACACCTCATTTTCTCATGTCAATGAGATCAAATTAATTTTTCTTTTTTATTGATATATATATATTTTTTTAAATCATTGGTTTTTCAACTTTAAAAAAAAAAGTATTTTCTATTATGAACACAACAAATACAAAAACAGAAATATAGAAACAAGAGTACATAAACCTAACAGTCAGAGGGGTATTACATATCGAGTACATTTCAATTTGTCAAAACGTATTGCTTTTTTGTTTTTACATTTACTGATCATTTCAAAATAATATTTAAATGATATCTGAAATAATGTGAAGAGGGGTTTGTTCTCTGCCCACTTCAATTTTATGGATAAATAATCTTCCATGAAAAATATGAATGAAAGTTAAACCAGGGTCATATCATTTGGATAAAAATAAAACAACATCAGAGTCTCTTAAATTAATATTAATAGTCATTTCTTTTCAAATAAAATCTTCTAACTCACTCCAAAATCTTCTGACATAAGAACAGCCCCAAAATAAATGGTCAATAGTTTCTGGGTCACAACCACAAATGACACATTCGTTATTTATAGCTATTTTAAATCTATGTATAATTGAATGTAGATTCATAGAAGATTTTAAGAATGACTAGATTCTGTGAATGAGTTTGTATGATACTTCTTTCACCTTATTAGATATGCAATATTTGCCAGACGACAACAAGACTTTGTTCCAGTTCACTTGTCCTAGTGCTGTATTCCAGTACATTTTAGCAGAGGGAATAGTAACATCTCAACGTAGTGGTCTCATATACATTTTATTACATTTACAGTTTAAAATGTCAATTCCTTCTAGTTGTATTGAGGCTACAAAATCCTCAACAGTTGCAGTTGGAGAATTGATATATTATCCTAAAAGAATAGCACCTTTAGGGGCAGCTCAAACAACAATTTGATGTCAATGAGTCTAACAACATAGATGTGTGAATAGAACTGAATTTACAAAGATCACAGCAATTAACAACTTTGTTAGGTAAAGCTGTTGTAAAAAAAAATAAATAAAGGCTTCATACTTCATTCAAAGAATTGAGAAAACGCATCTAAAGGATCATATTAAACACACTTTCCAAACACGGGTCTTTGTAGACCCACTTTCTCTCTGCTTGAACCTCGTGTGAAAATGAAAGTCCTGCACATGCGCCATATGTGGACCAAAAAAAATATGAATAACTTGTTGGGGGGACCTATCGTGTGATTGTGTGTGAATCTCCAATGTAGCTGTAATTCGATACCCATAGGATAAAGCGCATTGGGAAGGTCGGCTCTTTTTACTGACTCGAATCTTTTCGACTCGTTCAGTCAAAATAAAGAATCTTTCGACTCATGTCGTTCATTCGAGTCAATAATGCCCAGAGCATGCAGGACCCCTACCGGCGAAAGATAGAAAACAAACTCGAAAGAGCCATGGTTCTACGAGCCTCTCGTTAACCATAGGAGTTAATGGACCTGTCATTTGTGACTGAGACTTGTAAAACAAACGTATACTTTAAACAATTTTCATGTTTTAGACATACAAATAAGATCATTTCTTGATACATTTGAAACGAGGTCTAGTTGTGTCCGGAACCGGACAAGATTGTGAACGACTCTTGGCGGAATGCATTGCTAGACTGCGGTGAGGGTGATAAGTAGGTAGACTCAATTCTTCCGCTGCTCTCTCCTTCGCCACATACTTCTCACATTGCAGAGTAGAAACGTCAGTGGGCGTGGCGTGGCGTTTGATCGGAACAAGGAGTCTGGGTAGCCAGGCAGGTTGATAACAAAGATTATAGAGATACTGACAAGATACCTGTCTTCGCCCTAACAATGGGAGTCGTTGTACACAAAGCGGTACGGTGGGCCGTCTAGCTCCCGCCTATACTTTCTTTAAATTGGTACATATATCTCATTATTGAAACCCTTTTTTGAATATTCGATTAAGGTTGTTGACGTTAATCGCCTATAATCAATGGAGAGAGATGCTTTGCTTACTAGCCTCGTTTCACGAATAGCCAGAGCCTGGGTTTAAACAAACATCTTCTCTTTTCAGGAAGAGAAAAGCTCAATTAATTAGGGGCAGAATAGCAAAGTCAATTTTTTTTATATCTTCGAATATTATAGGCTGCAGCTCACCTTCAGAATGTCATAGAGAGGAATCAATATATCCCCATATGCATCGGAGTCACGTCTTTCCCAGGCATAGCTTGTTGTTACCATAAGGCATCACCGAGTTAAGCATTGTTATAGAACGCTTGATATCATTAGGATACGTTTCATTTATTTAAAGCAAACAATAGATATCCGTTTTTGCCATTTTCTTTAATAAGGGTATGTGTTTCCCTCACTCAATTCGAGCCCTGGTTTTAACCAAACACACCAAACCCTTCACAGACACGGAGGTATTTAATCAGTGCATGCGACAATATTGGAGTATTTGGCTATACCAAAATCAATGAATAGCATAATTGTGTCTGTCAAACAGGTAGGCTTAGCACTTCTTTTTTGGAATAGGAAGAAATAGTCTCAAATTATATGTCATTCTATGATTATGCCCATAGAAAATGTTGGTGCGTGCGTGTACATCTGCATAGGAGTTACAATGTTACAATCACTATGCAGCCAACTGCCTATAGTAGGAAACCGAGTTTCTTATTAAACAATTTGCCACCTGTTATCACACATAGCACAATCCCATAATTGTTACAATCAATAAAAATAACATATTTAACATATATTTGTATATTCCCGTAGAACTGTAAAAAAAATATATTTTGAGCATTAGAAAGAAGTGCTTTCATAAATGCATGGGGGGCCTCATTTCGCTGGAGCAGTGTAAAATAAGCTCTATGTCAATGATCCAGCCTTAACGAATTTCGTTTATTTACATATCGAATTTGATTGCCCAACATCAGTTTCAGTATTTATTTATTTTGTCTCCAAAAAGTGGCCTCTTTCCTCTTCTGTTTTTTCTCCCAAAGTTACCGGGATGTCACGTGTTCCTACTTATAGCAATACACTTGTAACAACTTAAGTATTACGAAACTTATGTTCGATCAATTAAACCTCACGTAGCATATAAGCCATTATTTTTTGTTGAGCAAATTCGACACTGATTGGACATCCATTCAAAAACTCCTTGCTTGGTAGGCGAAACAACGAACAAACGCCACCTGCTGGAGGGAGACCCATTTTCCGCCAAGTTGGGCCTCTTTTCCTCTACCTCTCCTGGTGATAAGAACAGTCGTTCGCGAAATGCAGCCCATGGAACGATTCGATCTAGAGTTTGAGTTTGTTAAGCAGAGGCTGTGTACGTTTTGGTTTTTACAAAGCTTTGTCCATCACAATATTCAATAATAAATTAATTGCAGTCATTCTTGCACCATGCGATCAATTGTCAATTCTAAACATGTATTTTTTACTCTCTAACTCATAGTTTATTTTTTTGAGCGCATATGACAGACAAGTGGTGGTCTTAGCACGTCTCTGCAATCGAACGACTAAAATGATCCAGTCACGTAGAAAAACGAATCATGACTCTCGAGTCAGTAAAAAGAATCGTTAAAAAAGAACGAATCATTCGCGAACTGCGCGTCACTACCCTATAGTAACCTCGCCCGTCACTTCCATAAACGACCATCAGTTATGCAGTTAGGCTACTCTGCTGCATCCCACACCGCTGTCAATATGCGTGTTTTGTGGGGTGGATTTATTATCTATTTCATTGCAATTTAGAACAATGGTCCGGCATCCTTTTGCTAGGTAGAAGCAAGCTAGTAGGCTATGACTCAGAGAGCTATCCGTTTGAACAAAATGATTGAACATGGCATTCGACAGAATTTGCTATGCCTTAGCACCATCACAAACCAGTTGAGTGCTGAACATATTTGAATGAGAGGTAAGTCTCGAGGATTTGTGTCAATTTAGGCTATGTGCGTTTATAATTTAAGCATAGACTATATATATATATATATTATATTAGTTATTCTTTGACATTTAAAGGGAATGCTGCGGTTCGGCCAATGCGGCGTGAACTGGCCCATTAATGTTGTTGTTGGTTACATTGTTTTACATTAACATTATATTGCATCGATTGACTGCATGCTCTTTGATTGTAATGCATCTGCCGTGTAATTTCAATATTACACGTTACGTCACAGCAGATGCTGCGATTAATAGCCTACATTTTTTGGGGTGATGATTTGCAAGTAAAGACCATGACATCCAACGTATCGCCACATTTAGCAACATGGTAGAAAAAAATCTGATTTAATATGCCCGACGCAAAATAGGTTTATCTAGAAAATAATGCAAAATAAGTAATAGTTTAATACATTTGCACCAATTGGCCAAAATATTGTGGATGTGTTTTTATGTTTTGTGAACAAGACCCCCCCCCACAAAAAAAAACTGCTACCATGTGTTGTCTCATTGCTGAAAATGTTAACGTTTCCCTCATGACTGCCATGCACCCTCAAACCCCCTTTACTTCTTTGTGTGGCCACTCCCATGACTTATTTGAAAATACTTGTAAAATTCATTTACATGTGCTTGAGGCAGTTTATTTTAGTTTCCTCTACCTTTTTGAGGCAACCGCATGACCCTGGATGTATCTTGACCTAGGCCTATTCCAACCTATTCCAACAACTGTCATCAGCAGCAGCGTTGACACACTGAGTGGTAGTTATATAGATTTCAAAGTGAGGCAAAAACTGTTGCTGAATTGCGCTATGGACACCATTATGCGTCAGCTGTCTCTATATGTTGACATTTGACCTCAGTGTCCTTGCCTGGCTCCTGCAAGGAACTGACATCTGCCCTAGGAAGCACTGTGTGTGTCTCTGTGTCAAACCAAATCATATAACTGCCCCTGCATGTGTTTCATGTGCTGCATCCAGTGGTGTAAAGTAAATAAGTCAAATACTTTGAAGTTGGCTACTAAAGTAGTTTTCTTGGGTATCTTTACTTTACTATTTACTCCACAACATTCCTAAATAAAATATGTACTTTTTACTCCCATACATTTTCCCTGACACCCAAAAGTAGTCGATTGTATACAAGTTAAATAATTGATATAATCATCTATTTAAACCCACTCCCCCCATTGGTGTAATGTTAGCTAGAAACCGCAAGTGTCTATCCAGTTAATGAAAAGGCACCCGCAAAAGAAAGTTCAAGGAACTTGCATTTGCGTTGTGCATGATCACGAGCAAGGTCATTGTAGCCTATCATTTCTCTTCCCCTGTGAGAACCATGAGCACGGGCTGACTTGGATTTGCTGTGCCGCAGCCTGCCAGCAGCATACCTACTAAAGGCTGCACCATGTCCATACATGTAGAAAAAACAAAGACGTACACTGCTCAAAAAAATAAAGGGAACACTAAAATAACACATCCTAGATCTGAATGAATGAAATATTCTTATTAAATACTTTTTTCTTTACATAGTCGAATGTGCTGACAACAAAATCACACAAAAATGATCAATGGAAATCAAATTTATCAACCCATGGAGGTCTGGATTTGGAGTCACACTCAAAATTAAAGTGGAAAACCACACTACAGGCTGATCCAACTTTAATGTAATGTCCTTAAAACAAGTCCAAATGAGGCTCAGTAGTGTGTGTGGCCTCCACGTGCCTGTATGACCTCCCTACAATGCCTGGGCATGCTCCTGATGAGGTGGCAGATGGTCTCCTGAGGGATCTCCTCCCAGACCTGGACTAAAGCATCCGCCAATTCCTAGACAGTCTGTGGTGCAACGTGGCGTTGGTGGATGGAGCAAGACATGATGTCCCAGATGTGCTCAATTGGATTCAGGTCTGGGGAACGGGCGGGCCAGTCCATAGCATCAATGCCTTCCTCTTGCAGGAACTGCTGACACACTCCAGCCACATGAGGTCTAGCATGGTCTTGCATTAGGAGGAACCCAGTGCCAACCACACCAGCATTCTGGTCTCACAAGGAGTCTGAGGATCTCATCTCGGTACCTAATGGCAGTCAGGCTACCTCTGGCGAGCACATGGATGGCTGTGCGGCCCCCCAAAGAAATGTCACCCCACACCATGACTGACCCACCGCCAAACCGGTCATGCTGGAGGATGTTGCAGGCAGCAGAACGTTCTCCACGGTGTCTCCAGACTCTGTCACGTCTGTCACATGTGCTCAGTGTGAACCTGCTTTCATCTGTGAAGAGCACTGGGCGCCAGTGGCGAATTTGGCAATCTTGGTGTTCTCTGGCAAATGCCAAACGTCCTGCACGGTGTTGGGCTGTAAAGCACAACCCCCACCTGTGGACGTCGGGCCCTCATCCCACCCTCATGGAGTCTGTTTCTGACCTTTTGAGCAGACACATGCACATTTGTGGCCTGCTGGAGGTCATTTTGCAGGGCTCTGGCAGTGCTCCTCCTGCTCCTCCTTGCACAAAGGCGGAGGTAGCGGTCCTGCTGCTGGGTTGTTGCCCTGCTACGGCCTGCTCCACATCTCCTAATGTACTGGCCTGTCTCCTGGTAGCGCCTCCATGCTCTGGACACTACGCTGACAGACACGGCAAACCTTCTTGCCACAGCTCGCATTGATGGTCCATCCTGGATGAGCTGCACTACCTGAGCCACTTGTGTGGGTTGTAGACTCCATCTCATGCTACCACTAGAGTGAAAGCACCGCCAGCATTCAAAAGTGACCAAAACATCAGCCAGGAAGCATAGGAACTGAGAAGTGGTCTATGGTCACCACCTGCAGAACCACTCCTTTATTGGGGGTGTCTTGCTAATTGCCTATAATTTCCACCTGTTGTCTATTCCATTTGCACAACAGCATGTGAAATTTATTGTCAATCAGTGTTGCTTCCTAAGTGGACAGTTTGATTTCACAGAAGTGTGATTGACTTAGAGTTACATTGTGTTGTTTAAGTGTTCCCTTTATTTTTTTGAGCAGTGTATATACAGTGGGGCAAAAAAGTATTTAGTCAGCCACCAATTGTGCAAGTTCTCCCACTTAAAAAGATGAGAGAGGCCTGTAATTTTCATTATAGGTACACTTTAACTATGACAGACAAAATGAGAGAAAAAAAATCCTGAAAATCACATTGTAGGATTTTTAATGAATTTATTTGCAAATTATGGTGGAAAATAAGTATTTGGTCAAGAACAAAAGTTTATATCAATACTTTGTTATACACCCTTTGTTGGCAATGACAGAGGTCAAACGTTTTCTGTAAGTCTTCACAAGGTTTTCACACACTGTTGCTGATATTTTGGCCCATTCCTCCATGCAGATCTCTTCTAGAGCAGTGATATTTTGGGGCTGTTGCTGGGCAACACGGACTTTCAACTCCCTGCAAAGATTTTCTATGGGGTTGAGATCTGGAGACTGGCTAGGCCACTCCAGGATCTTGAAATGCTTCTTACGAAGCCACTCCTTCATTGCCCGGGCGGTGTGTTTGGGATCATTGTCATGCTGAAAGACCCAGCCACGTTTCATCTTCAATGCCCTTGCTGATGGAAGGAGGGTTTCACTCAAAATCTCACGATACATGGCCCCATTCATTCTTTCCTTTACACGGATCAGTCATCCTGGTCCCTTTGCAGAAAAACAGCCTCAAAGCATGATGTTTCCACCCCCATGCTTCACAGTAGCGATGGTGTTCTTTGGATGTAACTCAGCATTCTTTGTCCTCCAAACACGACGAGTTGAGTTTTTACCAAAAAGTTATATTTTGGTTTCATCTGACCATATGACATTCTCCCAATCTTCTTCTGGATCATCCAAATGCTCCCTAGCAAACTTCAGACAGGCCTGGACATGTACTGGCTTAAGCAGGAGGACACGTCTGGCACTGCAGGATTTGAGTACCTGGCGGCGTAGTGTGTTACTGATGGTAGGCTTTGTTACTTTGGTCCCAGCTCTCTGCAGGTCATTCACTAGGTCCCCCTGTGTGGTTCTGGGATTTTTGCTCACCGTTCTTGTGATCATTTTGACCCCACGGGGTGAGATCTTGCGTGGAGCCCCAGATCGAGGGAGATTATCAGTGGTCTTTTATGTCTTCCATTTCCTAATAACTGCTCCCGCAGTTGATTTCTTCAAACCAAGCTGCTTACCTATTGCAGATTCAGTCTTCCCAGCCTGGTGCAGGTCTACAATTTTGTTTCTGGTGTCCTTTGACAGCTCTTTGATCTTGGCCATAGTGGAGTTTGGAGTGTGACTGTTTGAGGTTGTGGACAGGTGTCTTTTATACTGATAACAAGTTCAAACAGGTGCCATTAATACAGGTAACGAGTGGAGGACAGAGGAGCCTCTTAAAGAAGAAGTTACAGGTCTGTGAGAGCTAGAAATCTTGCTTTTTTTGTAGGTAACCAAATACTTATTTTCCACCATAATTTGCAAATAAATTTATTAAAAATCCTACAATGTGATTTTCTCATTTTGTCTGTCATAGTTGAAGTGTACCTATGGTGAAAATTACAGGCCCCTCTCATCTTTTTTGTGGGAGAACTTGCACAATTGGTGGCTGACTAAATACTTTTTTGCCCCACTGTAAACCCTAGATTGCCAATGCTATGTATTGGCCAGTGGGAGGCTTTAAAGCCACCGGTCGGCCATATTGGCACTCCCCAGAAGGACCAGTTCTCCATAGGAATGACTGTAATTCTACAGTATTTCAATGAAGTGTTTAAACAACAAAATTACATGTACCGGTATGAGCCTTAGGATCTCATCACGGTATCTCTGCATTCAAATTGCATTTGATAAAATGCATTTGTGTTCGTTGTCCGTAGCTTATGCCAGCACAAACTATAACCCTAACGCCACCATGGGGCACTCTGTTCTCAACATTGACATCAGCAAACTGCTCACCCACACAAGGCTATACACGCTGTCTTCCATCTGCCCTGTACAGTTGAAATTTGGATTAATCCTTGAAGAGCACACTTCTCTAGCGTGCCAGCGGAGGTGAGCATTTGTCCACTGAAGTCGATTACTAAGCCGAACTACAGTCAGGTCAAGATCCTGGTGAGGACAACGAGAACGCAGATAATCTTCCCTGAGACATTTCTGACAGTTTGTGCAGAAATCCTTCAGTTGTGCAAACCCACAGTCTCATCAGCTGTCTAGATGGCTGTTCTCCGATGATCCCACAGGGGAAGAAGCTGGACGTGGAGGTTCTAGGCTGGCGTGGTTACACGTGGTCTGCGGTTGTGAGGCCGTTTGGACATACTGCCAAATTCTCTAAAATGACATGGTTTATGGTAGAGAAACTAACATTAAATTATCTGGCAACAGCTCTGGTAGACATTCCTGCAGTCAGCATGCCAATTGCGCGCTCCCTCAACTTGAGACGTGTGGCATTGTGTCTGACACAACTGCATTTTATTGTCCCCAGCACAAGGTGCACCTGTGCAATGAACCTGCTTTTAATCAGTTTCTTGATATGCCACGTGTTTTAGGTGGATGGATTATCTTGGCAAAGGAGAAATGCTCACTAACAGAGATATAAATAAATGTGTGCACAAAATTTGACAGAAATAAGCTTTTTATGCGTATGGAAATTTTTGGGATCTTTTATTTGTAAATATTTTTGGGTCGAGTGGTTAGACCTCGTCACTATGGTAATAACATATAATATAGCACTGTAGTCCTCTAAAATGGAACCCAGGCCAGAGAGAGAAGTATAGATGGAGTGTTTTTCAGGAAGATAAGGTATATGTCTAGCCTAGCTGTTTGAGATGTACATCTTTGGAGTTTGACATGGAGGGTGGTTGTCTTATCCAAAAGCCAATCAAATCAGCCATGACACTGCTTTGTTGGCTGGGACCTTTGTTGTGTTTGAGGGAGCTGGAATTGGAGAAAATCTGGGTGCACTGACTGACTAGGTATATTTGTGAAACTTTGTGTAGGCCCATCCCAAAGTATCACATTTAACAATTCCGTCATCCTTGTTTTGTATAAAGAGTAGTCCTCCGGTGGTGCGTGTATGCATAGGTTATACAAGTAGGTCTAAGTGTAGCAATAGGATACCCATGTTTTACAGATTCAAAAGTGGAGCATGCCTCTGTTTTTGTTGACATTTTCTCGGCACTAGGCCCACATTGAACCATTTCCATTCCAAGAAGTGTCCAAGTGTTCATAGCCTATATGATATGAACACACACACACACCACTACTAGGGCTCCTTAGTGGGCAAGCGGTCTAAGGCACTGCATCTCAGCGCTTGAGGCGTCATTACAGACACCCTGGTTTGATTCCAGGCTGTATCACAACTGGCCGTGATTGGGCGGCGCACAATTGGCCCAGCGTCGTCCGGGTTTGGTCGGTGTAGGCCGTCATTGTCAATAAGAATTCGTTCTTAACTGACTTGCTTAGTTAAATAAAGGTTCAATTAAAAATAATAATTTACTAATGCTCTTGATTGTAAACCACACTGTTTGAACTGGCTCACTGGGAAGGTATTCAGAAGGTATCAGGAGATGTCCTGTGTGAGTGTGTGTGTGTGTTTGCTTTGCTTTCTGCAGTGCCGATGAGTATCTCTGAGTGGCAGGATCGGGCTGGTTTACTGGCATACCACTGCTGAGGCAGAGACGGGCTGTCTCCTGGGTCATAGCCCCAACCGACGTTCTGCTCTACTGCTGCTGGGATCTGAGCCCTTACGGTCATGGATTCACAGTGTACTAGCCCATTATCCTATCGACTGGTATAGGCAATAATAATAATGAAGTACATACAGTTGACATCGGAAGTCTACATACACTTAGGTTGGAGTCATTAAAACTAGTTTTTCAACCACTCCACACATTTCTTGTTAACAAACTATAGTTTTGGCAAGTCGGTTTGGACATTTTTCCAACAATTGTTTACAGAAATATTATTTCACTTATAATTCACTGTATCGCAAATCCAGTGGGTCAGATGTATACATACACTAAGTTGACTGTGCCTTTTAAACAGCTTGGAAAATTCCAGAAAATTATGTCATGGAGTTAGAAGCTTCTGATAGGCTAATTGACATCATTTGAGTCAATTGGAGGTGTACCTGTATATGTATTTCAAGGCCTACCTTCAAATCAGTGCCTCTTTGCTTGACATCATGGGAAATCAAAATAAATCAGCCAAGACCTCAGAAAAACAATTGTAGACCTCCACAAGTCTGGTTCATACTTGGGAGCCATTTCCAAACGCCTGAAGGTACTACGTTCATCTGTACAAACAATAGTACGCAAGTATAAACAACATGGGACCACGCAGTTGTAATACCGCTCAGGAAGGAGACGCATTCTGTCTCCTAGAGATGAACGTACTTTGGTGCGAAAAGTGTAAATCAATCCCAGAACAACAGCAAATGACCTTGTGAAGATGCTGAAGGAAACTGGTACTAAAGTATCTATATCCACAGTAAAACGAGTCCTTTATTGACAGAACCTGAAAGGACGCTCAGCAAGGAAGAAGCCACTGCTCCAAAACCGCCATAAAAAAGCCAGACTACGATTTGCGTACTGCACATGGGGGCAAAGATTGTACTTTTTGGAGAAATGTCCTCTGGTCTGATGAAACAAAAATAGAACTGTTTGGCCATAATGACCATCGTTATGTTTGGAGGAAAAAGGGGGAGGCTTGCAAGCCGAAGAACACCGCCCCAACCGTGAAGCACGGGGGTGGCAGCATCATGTTGTGGGGGTGCTTTGCTGCAGGAGGGACTGGTGCTCTTCACAATATAAATGATATCATGAGGCAGGACAATTATGTGGATATATATTGAAGCAACATCTCAAGACATCAGTCAGGAAGTTAAAGCTTGGTCGCTTGGTCGCAAATGGGTCTTCCAAATGGACAATGACCCCAAGCATACTTCCAAAGTTGTGGCAAAATGGCTTAAGGACAACAAATTCAAGGTATTGGAGTGGCCATCACAAAGCCCTGACCTCAATCCCATAGACAATTTGTGGGCAGAACTGAAAAAGAGTGTGCGAGCGAGGAGGCCAACACACCTGACTCAGTTACACCTGCTCTGTAAGGAGGAATGGGCCAAGATTCACCCAACTTATTGTGGGAAGCTTGTTGAAGGCTACCTGAAGCGTTTGACCCAAGTTAAACAATTTAAAGGCAATGCTACACTCAATTAGTATTTGGTATGTAAACTTCTGACCCACTGGGTATGTGATGAAAGAAATAAAAGCTGAAATAAATAATTCTCTTTACTATTATTCTGACATTTCACATTCTTAAAATAAAGTGGTGATCCTAACTGACCTAAGCCAGGGAATTGTTACTAGGATTAAATGTCAGGAATTGTGAAACTGAGTTTAAATGTATTTGGCTAAGGTGTATGTAAACTTCCGACTTCAACTGTAACTGTCATGTGTATACAGTAGAATCATCTGGAGATCAAAACTAACATGCTGTGTTGCTGAGTAGAAAATGTAGGCCTAATTCTAGTAGCTGCATTTTACTGCATGAAAGGTATTGTCTGCATGCATTGAAATTCATAATGTGGCAATATGGTACAGAATGAAATAAGAGCCAGAACATCAGGACATTCAAGGGTGTCCAATCGCAGCAGCACCCAAGGCAGCGTGACAATCTCCACAGCGCACTGTGTATGTAATGGCTTCTGCTGGTCTGAGCTGGTGCTTGGTTGGCTGGTGATGTTTGAGCCGAAGGCTTATCTGTATGGATCAGTGCTTTCTCTACTCTGCACGGGTCAGAAAGGAAGATTCTACAGCAGGATGAGTCCATCTCTCTACTGTATGGGGACTAACTGTACAACTCCAGACCTCACTGTTGTGTGCTAAAGTTTCCTTCTAGAATCCTGACAATAGAGGTCAATAGAAACACGCAGAATTTATGTTTGGTTGATGCATAGGCCTATATGGTCAGATTTATGAACATTTTGCCCCAGTTACACGCACCATATCTACACTGAGTGTTCAAAACATTAAGAACACCTGCTCTTTCCATGACCGACTGACCAGGTGAATCCAGGTGAAAGCTATGATTGATCCCTTATTGATGTCACTGTAATATCCACCTCAATCAGTGTAGATGAAGGGAGACAGGTTAATGAAGGATTTTTAAGCCTTGAGACTAGAGGTCGACCGATTATGATTTTTCAACGCCGATACCGATTATTGGAGGAGCAAAAAAAGCTAAATACTGAATGAAAACTTATTTTAACTTAATATAATACATCAATAAAAATCTATTTAGCCTCGAATAAATAACGAAACATGTTCAATTTGGTTTAAATAATGCAAAAACAAAGTGTTGTAAAAGTGCAATATGTGCCATGTAAAAAAGCTAACGTTTGTTTTCCTTGCTCAGATCATGAGAACATATGAAAGTTGGTGGTTCCTTTTAACATGAGACTTGAATATTCCAAGGTAAGAGGTTTTAGGTTGTAGTTAATATAGTATTTATAGGACTATTTCTCTCTATACCATTTGTATTTCATATGCCTTTGACTATTGGATGTTCTTACAGGCACTTTAGTATTGCCAGGGTAACAGTATAGCTTCCATCCCTCTCCTTGCCCCTACCTGGGCTCGAACCAGGAACACATCGACAACAGCCACACTCGAAGCAGCGTTAAGCATCGCTCCACAAAAGCTGCGGCCCTTGCAGAGCAAGGGGAATAACTACTCCCAAGTCTCAGAGCGAGTGACATTTGAAACGCTATTAGCGCGCACCCCACTAACTAGCTAGCCATTTCACATCTGTTACACCAGCCATTAGGCTGATAGGCTTGAAGTCATAAACAGCGCTGTGCTTGCGAAGAGCTGCTGGCAAAACGCACAAAAGTGCTGTTTGAATGAATGCTTACGAGCCTGCTGCTGCCTACCATCGCTCAGTCAGACTGCTCTATCAAATCATAGACTTAATTATAACATAACACACAGAAGTACGAGCCTTTGGTCATTAATATGGTCGAATCCGGAAGCTATCATTTCGAAAACAAAACATTTATTATTTCAGTGAAATACGGCACCGTTCGGTATTTTATGTAACGGGTGGCATCCCTAAGTCTAAATAGTCTAAATATTCTTGTTACATTGCACACCCTTCAATGTTATGTCATAATTACGTAAAATTCTGGCAAATTAGTTCGCAATGAGCCAGGCTGCCCAAACTGTTGCATATACCCTGACTCTGCGTGCAATGAACGCAAGAGAAGTGACACAATTTCACCTGGTTAATATTGCCTGCTAACCTGGATTTCATTTAGCTAAATATGCAGGTTTAAAAATATATACTTCTGTGTATTGATTTTAAGAAAGGCATTGGTTAGGTACAGTCGTCCAACGATTGTGCTTTTTCGCAAATGTACTTTTGTTAAATCATCCCCCAGCGTTGCATCGATTATATGCAACGCAGGACACGCTAGATAAACGAGTAATATCATCAACCATGTGTAGTTATAACTAGTGATTGATTGATTGTTTTTTATAAGATAAGTTTAATCCTAGCTAGCAACTTACCTTGGCTTCTACTGCATTCGCGTAACAGGCAGGCTCCTCGTGGAGTGCAATGAGCAGGTGGTTAGAGCGTTGGACTAGTTAACCGTAAAGGTTGCAAGATTGGATCCCCCGAGCTGACAAGGTGAAAATCTGTCGTTCTGCCCCTGAACAAGGCAGTTAACCCACCGTTAGGCTGTCATTAAAAATAAGAATGTGTTCTTAACTAACTTGCCTAGTTAAATAAAGGTATTAAAAAATTTTTTTAAATAGGCAGAATCAGCGCCCAAAAATACCAATTTCCGATTGTTACGAAAACTTGAAATCGGCCCTAATTAATCGGCCATTCCGATTAATCGGTCGACCGCTACGTGAGACAATTGAGACATGGATTGTGTATGTGTGCCATATTAGAGGGTGAATGAACAAGACAAAATATTTAAGTGCCTTTGAACGAGGTATGGTAGTAGGTGCCATGCGCACTGGTTTGAGTGTGTCAAATCAAATTTGATTTGTCACATACACATGGTTAGCAGATGTTAATGCGAGTGTAGCGAAATGCTTGTGCTTCTAGTTCCGACAATGCAGTAATAACCAACAAGTAATCTAGCTAACAATTCCAAAACTACTACCTTATACACACAAGTGTAAGGGGATAAAGAATATGTACATAAAGATATATGAATGAGTGATGGTACAGAGCGGCATAGGCAAGATACAGTAGATGGTATTGAGTACAGTATATACATATGAGATGAGTATGTAAACAAAGTGGCATAGTTAAAATGGCTAGTGATACATGTATTACATAAAGATGCAGTAGATGATAGAGAGTACAGTATATACGTATACATATGAGATTAATAATGTTGGGTATGTAAACATTATATTAGGTAGCATTGTTTAAAGTGACTAGTGATATATGTTACATCATTTCCCTACAATTCCCATTATTAAAGTGGCTGGAGTTAAGTCAGTGTGTTGGCAGCAGCCACTCAATGTTAGTGGTGGCTGTTTAACAGTCTGATGGCCTTGAGATAGAAGCTGTTTTTCAGTCTCTCGGTCCCAGCTTTGATGCACCTGTACTGACCTCGCCTTCTGGATGATAGCGGGGTGAACAGGCAGTGGCTCGGGTGGTTGTTGTCCTTGATGATCTTTATGGCCTTCCTGTGACATCGGGTGGTGTAGGTGTCCTGGAGGGCAGGTAGTTTGCCCCCGGTGATGCGTTGTGCAGACCTCACTACCCTCTGGAGAGCCTTAAAGTTGTGGGCGGAGCAGTTGCCGTACCAGGCGGTGATACAGCCCGACAGGATGCTCTCGATTGTGCATCTGTAGAAGTTTGTGAGTGCTTTTGGTGACAAGCCAAATTTCTTTAGCCTCCTGAGGTTGAAGAGGCGCTGCTGCGCCTTCTTCACGATGCTGTCTGTGTGGGTGGACCAATTCAGTTTGTCTGTGATGTGTACGCCGAGGAACTTAAAACTTACTACCCTCTCCACTACTGTTCCTTCGATGTGGATAGGGGGATGTTCCCTCTGCTGTTTCCTGAAGTCCACAATCATCTCCTTAGTTTTGTTGACGTTGAGTGTGAGGTTATTTTCCTGACACCACACTCCGAGGGCCCTCACCTCCTCCCTGTAGGCCGTCTCGTCGTTGTTGGTAATCAAGCCTACCACTGTTGTGTCGTCCGCAAACTTGATGATTGAGTTGGAGGCGTGCGTGGCCACGCAGTCGTGGGTGAACAGGGAGTACAAGAGAGGGCTCAGAACGCACCCTTGTGGGGCCCCAGTGTTGAGGATCAGCGGGGTGGAGATGTTGTTGCCTACCCTCACCACCTGGGGGCGGCCCGTCAGGAAGTCCAGTACCCAGTTGCACAGGGCGGGGTCGAGACCCAGGGTCGTTTAGCTCAGTTACCTTAGCTTTCTTGGGAACAGGAACAATGGTGGCCCTCTTGAAGCATGTGGGAACAACAGACTAGGATAGGGATTGATTGAATATGTCCGTAAACACACCAGCCAGCTGGTCTGCGCATGCTCTGAGGGCGCGGCTGGGGATGCCGTCTGGGCCTGCAGCTTTGCGAGGGTTGACACGTTTAAATGTTTTCCTCACGTCGGCTGCAGTGAAGGAGAGTCCGCATGTTTTGGTTGCGGGCCGTGTCAGTGGCACTGTATTGTCCTCAAAGCGGGCAAAAAAGTTATTTAGTTTGCCTGGGAGCAAGACATCCTGGTCCATGACGGGGCTGGTTTTCTTTTTGTAATCCGTGATTGACTGTAGACCCTGCCACATACCTCTTGTGTCTGAGCCGTTGAATTGAGATTCTACTTTGTCTCTATACTGACGCTTAGCTTGTTTGATTGCCTTGCGGAGGGAATAGCTACACTGTTTATATTCGGTCATGTTTCCGGTCACCTTGCCCTGATTAAAAGCAGTGGTTCGCACTTTCAGTTTCACGCGAATGCTGCCATCAATCCACGGTTTCTGGTTTGGGAATGTTTTAATCGTTGCTATGGGAACGACATCTTCAACGCACATTCTAATGAACTCGCTCACCGAATCAGCGTATTCGTCAATGTTGTTTGATGCAATACGAAACATATCCCAGTCCACGTGATGGAAGCAGGAAATGCAACACTGTTTTTTTCACACAACTTTTTCCCGTGTGTATCGAGTGGTCCACCGCCCAAAGGACATCTAGCCAACTTGACACAACTGTGGGAAGCATTGGAGTCAACATGGGTCAACATCCCTGTGGAGCTCTTTCAGCAGTTTGTATAGTCCATGCCCAGGCAAATTGAGGCTGTTCTGGGTGTAAAAGGGGGTGCAACTCAATATTAGGATGGTGTTCCTGATGTTTGGTATACACAGTGTATGCATGCCTTTGAACGAGGTATGGGGTGGCAGGTAGCCTAGTGGTTAGAACGTTGGACCAGTAAACGAAAGTTTGCTAGATCGAATCCCCGAACTGACAAGGTAAAGATCTATTGTCCTGCTCCTGAACAAGGCAGTTAACCCACTGTTCCTAGGCTGTCATTGTAAATAAGGATTTGTCATTAGCTGACTTGCCTAGTTAAATAAATGCCTTCACTTTTAATATTTAACCTACTCTGTGTTATAGTCTACTGTCAGTCCATATTTACTTACTACCCATATTGATCTACTACAGTGTCTCTGGAACAATTCCCGGGGGACATTCTAGGTAAATTATTTAGTTTATGCTTTGCCTGTACCCTGTCCCTGGCCATAACGTATGTCAGTATAGCCACAAACCTTATATTCTCCACAGCACTTCCTCTGTTGGTGTCAGTATGTCTCTTTGGGCCAGTATGTCGGTTCATTAGCCTAAAGCACCCGTCTTCTCCACTCCCTTAGTTTAGCCAAGCCAAACGTGAGTTCTGTTAAACATTGACTGACTTTGGATTTCACTGACTGACACACATTGAACACCATCACACTGAGACAGTCACACCACAGTCATGCCATGCTGCAATTCCAATGGATAAACACAGGCTGAAGAAAACAACTTTTCTAGGATAAGTAGTAGGTGAGTGAAGATCAACTCTGTTGATTTGGATTTATAAGTGATAAACTTGAGGTTGGGCCGAAAAATGTTTGTGTTCCTTACCGCCTGTAACCTAAAACTTAGTATACTGCCTGTCTACCTAGTTGTATCCACAGTTGTTCTTTGTTTTGCCTATATGTTTTCTCAATGCAACCTAGATGTGTTTTGTTGAATCTATCCAACTGACCGTTCACCTTTCACCCTCTTTCTCCCTTCCTCTCTCTCCTTCCTCTCTCTCCTCTCCCTCTCTCTCCTCCCACTCTCTCCCTCCCTCTCTCCCTCCCTCTCTCTCCTTCCTCTCTCTCCTCCCACTCTCTCCCTCCCTCTCTCCAGTGGGCTTAGGCGGCCATGGACCTGTTCAGCCAGCTCATCCTTGTCATCTCGGTCACCAGTTTCCTCTCCTTCCAGTGGCTCTTCCACCGGGTCAGTCCCTGGGTCTCCAGCCGTGTCAGCCCTGGCTTCTTACGCCTTGCAGACAAGCAGAAGGTGGAGTGGAACTCAAGGTATAGAACACTGGCTACTGGCTGCAACACACACTGATAATATACTTTGTGTCAGCACATTAATGCATACATTTTAGTGGATGTAGAATCGAGTCATCGTCCATATTTCCATAATGGGCACACTTGGTTAATGTTTTCGAACGTATCCCACAAAATTGTGGGTCAGAATATTTACAGTAAAGTGTCGACAGTCTGCTAAGTTGTTAATTTGTCGTCCAGTTGTTTTACACAGTTCATGACTTCCAGTTGTTTTACACAGTTCATGACTTAATGTGCCGCCATATCTCACCAGATTTACTAATCAAAATATCGGACAAAAATACACTCTTATCACACCGCATGGTACACTGTGTACCATGCACAGTTATGATATAAAATCCTTATGGTGTCAGTTATTATTATTATTATTATTATTATTATTACAACTGTCCATAGTAGAGTGTACTGTATACTGCAAAGCCACAGCTGTCTTGAAGATGACATATTACCCTCAGATGACCCTGTCTGTGAAGGTTCTGTAGTGGCCTCGTCTTTCTCTGGCAGACTGGCAGGGAGATGTTGATGTGGGTCGTTACAGGAGGAACACAGACCTGGCTTACAGTAGATACAGCCTAACTGAGTCCGCCTGGGTGCCTGATTTACTTGACAACCTGTCTAACTTTCTCGACTGACTGACTAGCTTTCTGCCTGTCTGACTGCCCGCTTGCCTGTCTGACTGCCTGACAGCCTGCCTGTCTGACTGCCCGCTTGCCTGTCTGACTGCCTGACAGCCTGCCTGTCTGACTGCCCGCTTGCCTGTCTGACAGCCTGACTGCCTGACAGCCTGCCTGTCTGACTGCCTGACAGCCTGCCGGTCTGACTGCCTGACAGCCTGTCTGACTGCCTGACAGCCTGCCTGTCTGACTGCCCGCTTGCCTGTCTGACTGCCTGACAGCCTGCCTGTCTGACTGCCCGCTTGCCTGTCTGACTGCCTGACAGCCTGCCTGTCTGACTGCCTGACAGCCTGCCTGACAGCCTGCCTGTCTGACTGCCTGACAGCCTGCCTGTCTGACTGCCTGACAGCCTGCCTGTCTGACTGCCTGATAGCCTGCCTGTCTGACTGCCTGACAGCCTGCCTGTCTGAGTGACCCCTGAACGATGTTTAATCTCCTGTTCTAATTGGGCTGAATCTGTCTGCCGGTGGCCGTGCAACCAATCAATTAATTCCACCTGCACTGTGCACAGGAACGCTTAATCTGCATCACTTATTAAAGTGTTTTATCACAGATTTGACCAGGGGGGGGTGTGTTCTTTTAGGACAGTGTCCACGCTTCATGCCCTTGTGGTGGGACTCTTCTGTCTCTACATCCTGCTCTTTGATGACGCCATCAACGAAGACCCCGTCTGGTGAGGACTCTGTCGCTATGTTGAAGTGCATGATGGAACCAGTGTGTTGTGTACATACTATTTACCCATTTTGTGTCTTGTCCTGTCTTTTTCTGCCAACAGGGGAGATCCCACACTTGTGAAGATAAATGTTGGCGTGACAACAGGCTACCTCATATCTGGTGAGAACAAAGACACTTTAGTCTCATACCCACTTGCAAAGGTCCTCATTCACTACAGGACGTCTTGGCAATCCCTAGCCACTCTTCGGCGACATTGGCAAAATCAGTTTTGTTTTGCCCTTTTTGTCTGTACCAGAATTTTTGTTGTTGTTGCATTTCTTAACACTTTTGTTCACCTTGATGTAATATCTTCTGTTAAATATTGTATTGTTCTTTTCGTCTGTTCCCAGATCTGCTGCTAATATTTTACTATTGGAAGGCGATAGGCGACAAGTTTTTTGTAGTGCACCACCTGGCAGCGTTATATGCTTACTACTATGTACTGGTGAGTTCCCTATTGTCCAATAGCAGAACATGCAGGCAAGATGGGAAAGAGACGACTAAAGGTGAACAGCTGTGCCATGTCATGCTGGGTGATTGTGATGACAGGGCCGGGAGATTGGGTGTAAGGAGAGCGCTAACGCGTGACCATAGTTCTGTTCCTATTAGCTCTGCTAGGACTCTGCTTGTGAGAACATGTGGCGCTAGCCTGCCGGCACTATTTTCACCTTCTTCTAATGCATCTCATTAGCTAATCCTCAGCTGTTGAATATATGTGTATGGGAATCATTAGAATAGTATAGGGCCATACTGTTGGCTTGATAGTATATCATTCACCCAGGACCTGGACTCTTGTGATCTCGTAAAATGTGATAACCTATGTGTTGGAAGTTATTGGGAATTGCTTTCGTTGGTAATGTTTTGTCTCACGTTAGGGATTGTGATTGAGTGTGAAAAAGGTTGAGGTTATGATACAAGAAGTGTGCATACATTTTGGTTAGGATGATCATTGGGGATAGTTTGGATTGAAAGAATGACTGATATGTTTGTTGATTGTCGGGTATTACCATGCTTAATCGGCACTGTCTAGTCAAGGAACATGCTTGTTTGTCTGGACAGTGACAATGAACCTGGTTATAACCACTGGTTATAATGGTGAAGCAGGTTGTATGCCCAGCCATCCAGGACACTGCTGTTCACCCTTGGTCTGTAGCCATCCAGATCACCAGGTTCTGTAGCTCATAACAATGTTGGTATTTTTTGCATGGAATGCTTAATGATGGTAATGGCCGACACCCTCCTTCCCTTCTTCCTCACCTTGCCCTTAAGTCCTGCATTTATTTCACTGATCCCTCAGCCTTTTATGGAGCTGGACTGAGCTGAGCTGTGCATGCCTCCATTTGTCCGGGCATTCCCAATGTTGGTGGAGGGGTCTCCAACTACTGTATGTGCATGCCAAAACAACGTTACTGCCTCTTACTGTTTTGTGGCAGAGATGAGCTCTGCCTCCTTTCTCTCAAACTCTTGTCCTCTGCCCCACTATTTCCTAAGCTGCTTCTGTTATGGCAGAGGACCCTTGAGAATAACTGAAATGTTGATGATAATAATAACACTTTGCCATGAATGATGCTTAAATGTGTCTCGTCTATGAATGTGTCCTCACTGTAATGCTTTAGCTCTGTGAGGGCTTGCCTACTTAACTTCAAGCCTCACGTGTCTCTGTTTTAAGAGTGGCCTTGTTTCAAACCAACCCATAACCTTAAATCTTTCTACAATAAGCTTAGCTGAGTTTATCCCTTAGCGTTGTATGCAAATTGTATTCATATCCAACTTGAAGGACAAAAATGTTCAGTGTATGCATTGCAAGCTACTCTGAGGTACAATGCATTTCAATGTACATTTGAGAGAAAATGTGAAAGTGTACATTTAAAAAAAAAAAAAAGGCCATACTGGTGTAGGCCATACTGTCACTGGACACTCACGACTGCTTAGCACAGTCATGCTTGTTATTACTTGGCAAAATACAAAAACCAAGTAACTTTGGGACATACTATACACATTTGCTACAATCTGTTAAACTTAAAAGCCCTTTATAACTTGTTATAATAGTTGATGGATTTTACTTTTTTATTCTGGCTTTCTATCAAAGCTGTTAAGTCAGTATGTTGTTAATTTGGTGACTATTATTAATTGATCCAGCTGTTTTATGTAGATGTAGATTATATTAGATCATTGTAAAAACAATAAGGCTATTATACCCAGAACAAGCAAACTAATTCATAGGCTAATATTTGATTGCTGTTTGATTTCTAAAGCGCATGTTATCAATGTTGTTGCTTCTTTATGCTTCTAACTATAGTTGCACCTTTCTCTCTAATCTGTCTGTCTCATAGAGATAGATAAGAGGACTCTAGTGCCCAGAAGCCAGTTTAAGAATGGGCAGCGCCATTAAGGACATTCAACATTTTGAAATAGTCAACTGGGTGGCACTTCCTATAGGTTAGGGGATCAGCCAATGAATTATACTTGTGAGCAAACATTCCGTAATTGCAGGTGGCAGTAAATTGCCAACCTTGGTTTTATACCCGTTCAAACAACCCACTCCAGGTGGCAGTATGCACCCTTTCCATTTGTTTACCAACTCATAGAAGTGGTAGAAGAGGAATGTTGACTACTTCAAAATGGAGATGGCCTCAATGGCGCTGCCCATACTCACACATACGCCGTAATGGGCCAGATACAGCGTTGCGACCTGTAACTTTCTCTATGGTCTGTCTCTCTATCCTTTGCTAATACGGTCTCTTAAAATAATATAGTCTCACAATTACCAGCAAAACATTCATGCAAAAACTACCCAATTCAAATTAGGTTGTGTAAAATGTAAACGCTTAAGATCAGGCCTGACTCCTCGAGACTGAATCCTTCCTGTCTTGTCTGCTGTTATTGCCTTTGTGCTACACTGAGCAGATATGACCTATCTGTCCAGTAACGGTATGGATTTACCAGTACCTAGAGGTCCTAGCATGGAGATGCTGGGAAAGTTCAAATCCTCTCTGGTATAACTTGAACCATGCCCATATCTTGAGAGTAAGTATATGCCACGTATTAACTTTTGTTTCAGTCTTATAAGGTAAGTTTCCACTTTTGGTGTGTGCTATGTGGATAATCTTGCCCTGTGTTAAGCCTGAAATACCAATAGGATATGGAAATGAGACTTGTTTTTATGAGCAGATTTGTACACCACCCGGAAGAGAGCGAGCTGATACCAGCCCTTAGATCATACCAGCACTCATGTCCGAGGGTGATAATATAGGGTCGATACCTTCCTATAACAGCTTGTGATTATAAGCATCGCTCTTATATGCATGGCTAATCATTGCTCATTTGGCTAGTAGCTGAATGTCTACACGTCAAACCCTGGCTGTGCGTGCACACTATGTTGAGCTTTACTTAACACTATGCTATTAGAAATGTTGCCAACCCATTCGTGTGTGTGTGTGAAGGGACTGTAATTTAGCTGTTTCACCGACACCGTCATTTTACTGAGTCACTAACTTCGTGTTTTTTTTTGTTGTCCTGGAACCTCATTGCTGTCATCGAGTCTATCCTCGTAAATATACCCTCAGTGATATGAATGAGCACTCCGTATATTGGGTTCTACTGAAGATGAAATAAGAACACAGACTACGTAAATGTGGACCCTTGGAAAGCCTGAAGACGTTAGCTGAGTCTCCTGAAAAATAGCCACGGAGCAGACCTATAATCAGAAAGGGATTTAAATGATTACATTTTAGATCCAAACCCCTCCACCCCTGGCTCCTTAATTAATTGAGTATGGTAAAAGTGAGATCTTAACTCGTTTCCCCCCGAAAAATGTTTTACCATTATCATGTGTTCTTTTGTTAATGATGTTGGATTCATCTTTCTGTACACACGTGGTGTGAAGGCCTCCTTTTAACTATACTGATGTGATGTTTGATCAAATGAAAGCATTTTGAGTCCCTTTCTTTCCTGTTTCATTGTTTCTCTCCATTTTCCTCTTTTTACCCTGTTCTTCCAGGGACACGGAATGTTGCCTTATTTTGCTAACTTCCGTCTGCTTGCAGAGTTCTCCACGCCGTGTGTCAACCAGCGGTAGGTAGCAGCTGTATATAAACTCATTGAATATGTCTATGGTAGGTACCAACCACACCAAGGCCTGAGTTTAGACAGGACAGTGACACTCATGACCAATTGGCTCAGAAGCCCTGCAAAGCAGCTGCTGAAAAAATAAACCCTATTCATTTGTTAAGTAACTGTCCAGTGAAAATCTCACTTAATATTCTTCTAACTCACACCCAAATAATGTTGTTTACTCATCCTAAAACATAAACTCCACCTCAAACTTGATTCTCAAACAAATTGTTTAAATGCTTTCTTTTTCCTCATAGAGGATGATGTGAACTGGTCGATCAGCGGTCGTCTCGCGTGAATATTTTTACTGACCCCTATACGCCCACACCATTCTGTTGTTGGGGTACGCCCACACCATTCTGTTGTTGGGGTACGCCCACACCATTCTGTTGTTGGGGTACGCCCACACCATTCTGTTGTTGGGGTACGCCCACACCCTTCTGTTGTTGGGGTACGCCCACACCCTTCTGTTGTTGGGGTACGCCCACACCATTCTGTTGTTGGGGTACGCCCACACCATTCTGTTGTTGGGGTACGCCCACACCATTCTGTTGTTGGGGTACGCCCACACCATTCTGTTGTTGGGGTACGCCCACACCATTCTAACACAGAACCTGCTTTTTAACATACTTTAACATTTTTGTAAGGAATTTTTTTTTCACTCATTGTAATTATAGTTCATATTTTATTTTTAGTTTTTATGTCCATCTGTGAGAGATTACCCTTTATATTGTTTGAATCCCATTAAGCCCAAAGTTTTGTTAACTTCAGTTTTTCTCCTCCTCTACTTCATTGTACTGACTGTCTTTCTTCCAGCTGGTTCTTTGAAGTGTTAGGTTACTCCAAGTCCTCCAGGCCCAACATCGCTAATGGGATGGCCATGGCCGTTGTCTTCTTCCTGGTTCGCATTGCCGTCATGCCCCTCTACTACAGCCGCATGTGGTCCGTGTATGGCACCGAAGCCTTCTACCGTGTCCCGCCGGAAGGCCGCGCCGCCTGGATCATCTCCAGCATCTGTCTGGATGTCATGAACGTCATGTGGATGCACAAGATCGCCCGCGGCTGCTACAAGGTCATGCGCTCGGCCCGACGACACAAAGTGGGGACACAGGAGAACGGAAAGGCTGAATAAAAAGCAAGAGGATGGTTGATGTTATGGGTAAGGAGAGCCCCTTGAACCACTGTCTCCTTTTAGTGCACAATTGGATTAGTAACTTTACCAGACTGGGACTACTGTTTCAGTGTCAACTAACTTACGAAAAGCTTGCACTGACTGAACTTTATGGTAGTAGACGCAGGACATTGATGTGGACAAAGGGGCAATATCTTGGGCAGTGATGTGTATAACTGCCTCTTAGCAATACTTCCTGTGCATGGCAAATGTATTTTTCTGTTGCATTTTATCACAAAACAGCGTGTCTGGGATGAAGTCTGTTTTCCCCAAACGCTTCACTAAGTCAAACGTTTACTGCTTGTTCTAGACCATAGACTCAAATGTGTGAATGGTCCTGTGCTCCCCAAAACAACTTGAAGCACCTCCCTTTAAGTCGGAAGTTTACATACACCTTAACCAAATACATTTCAATTCAAGTGTATATAAGTTTTTCACAATTCTTGACATTTAATCCTAGTAAAAATTCCCTGTCTTAGATCAGTTAGAACCACCACTTTATTTTAAGAATGTGAAATGTCAGAATAATAGTAGAGTGATTTATTTCAGCTTTTATTTCTTTCATCAGATTCCCAGTGGGTCAGAAATTTACATACACTCAGAGGTCGACCGATTATGATTTTTCAACGGCGATACCGATACCAATTATTGGAGGACAAAAAAAGCCGATACCGATTAATCGGACGATTTTTAAAATGTATTTGTAAAATTGACAATTACAACAATACTGAATGAACACTTATTTTAACTTAATATAATACATCAATAAAATCAATTTAGCCTCAAATAAAAAATGAAACATGTTCAATTTGGTTTAAATAATGCAAAAACAAAGTGTTGGAGAAGCAAGTAAAAGTGCAATCTGTGCCATGTAAGAAAGCTACCGTTTAAGTTCCTTGCTCAGAACATGAGAACATATGAAAGCTGGTGGTTCCTTTTAACATGAGTCTTCAATATTCCCAGGTAAGACGTTTTAGGTTGTAGTTATTATAGGAATTATAGGACTATTTCTCTCTATACAATTTGTATTTCATATACCTTTGACTATTGGATGTTCTTATAGGCACTTTAGTATTGCCAGTGTAACAGTATAGCTTCTGTACCTCTCCTCGCTCCTACCTGGGCTCGAACCAGGAACACAACGACAACAGCCACCCTCGAAGCAGCGTTACCCATGCAGAGCAAGGGGAACAACTACTCCAAGTCTCAGAGCGAGTGACGTTTGAAACGCTATTAGTGTGCTCCCCGCTAACTAGCTAGCCATTTCACATCACATCGTTGCACCAGCCTAATCTCGGGAGTTGATAGGTTTGAAGTCATAAACAGCGCAATGCTTGACGCACAACAAAGAGCTGCTGGCAAAACGCACGAAAGTGCTGTTTGAATGAATGCTTATGAGCCTGTTGGTGCCTACCATCGCTCAATCAGACTGCTCTATCAAATCATAGACTTAATTATAACATAATAACACACAGAAATGCGAGCCTTAGGTCATTAATATGGTCGAATCCGGAAACTATCATCTCGAAAACAAGACATTTATTCTTATACACTGACTCTGCGAACAATGAACGCAAGAGAAGTGACACAATTTCACCTGGTTAATATTGCCTGCTAACCTGGATTTCTTTTAGCTAAATATTCAGGTTTAAAATTGTATACTTCTGTGTATTGATTTTAAGAAAGGCAATGGTGTTTATGGTTAGGTACACGTTGGAGCAACGACAGTCCTATTTCGCGAATGCGCACTGCATCGATTATTTCAGGACACGCTAGATAAACTAGTAATATCATCAACCATGATTAAGTTTAATGCTAGCTAGCAACTTACCTTGGCTTCTTACTGCATTCGCGTAACAGGCGGGCTCCTCGTGAGGCAGGTGGTTAGAGCGTTGGACGAGTTAACTGTAAGGTTCTTACTGCATTCGCGTAACAGGCGGGCTCCTCGTGAGGCAGGTAGTTAGAGCGTTGGACGAGTTAACTGTAAGGTTCTTACTGCATTCGCGTAACAGGCGGGCTCCTCGTGAGGCAGGTGGTTAGAGCGTTGGACGAGTTAACTGTAAGGTTGACAGATTGAATCCCTGAGCTTACAAGGTAAAAATCTGTCGTTCTGCCCCTGAACAAGGCAGTTAACCCACCATTCCTAGGCCGTCATTGAAAATAAGAATGTGTTCTTAACTGACTTGCCTAGTTAAATAAAGAATAAATAAAGGTGTAAAAAATGTTTTTTTTAAATCAGGGTCCAAAATTACCGATTTCTGATTGTTATGAAAACCTGAAAACGGCCCGAATTAATTGCCCATTCCGATTAATCGGTCGACCTCTACCCTCAATTAGTATTTGGTAGCATTGCCTTTAAATTGTTTAACTTGGGTCAAACGTTTCGGATAGCTTCTCACAATACGTTGGGTGAAATTTGGCCCGTTCCTCCTGACAGAGCTGGTGTAACCGAGTCAGGTTTGTAGGCCTCATTGCTCGCACACGCCTTTTCAGTTCTGCCCACAAATATTCTATAGGATTGAGGTCAGGGCCTTGTGATGGCCACTCCAATACCTTGACTTTGTTGTCCTTAAGCCATTTTGCCACAACTTTGGAAGTATGCTTGGGGTCATTGTCCATTTGGAAGACCCATTTGCGACCAAGCTTTAACCAAGCTTTTAACGTTGCTTCAATATATCCACATAATTGTCCTTCTCCATGATGCCATCTATTTTGTGAAGTGCACCCAGTCCCTCCTGCAGCAAAGCACCCCCACAACATGATGCTGCCACCCCCGTGCTAAACGGATGTGATGGTGTTCTTCGGCTTGCAAGCCTCTCCCTTTTTCCTCCAAACATAATTATGGCCAAACCGTTCTGTTTTTGTTTCATCAGACTAGAGGACATTTCTCCAAAAAGTACAATCTTTGTCCCCGTTTGTAGTTGCAAACCGTAGTCTGGCTTTTTTATGGCGGTTTTGGAGCAGTGGCTTCTTCCTTGCTGGGCAGCCTTTCAGGTTATGTCCATATAGGACTCATTTTACTGTGGATATATATACTTTGTACCCGTTTCCTCCAGCATCTTCACAAGGTCCTCTGCTGTTGTTCTGGGATTGATCTGCATTTTTCGCACTAAAGTACGATCATCTCAAGGACACAGAACGCGTCTCCTTCCTGAGCGGTATGAAGGCTGTGTTGTCCCATGTTGTTTATACTTGCGTACTATTGTTTGTACAGATGAACGTGGTACCTTCAGGCATTTACAAATTGCTCCCAAGAATGAACCAGACTTGTGGAGGTCTACAATTGTTTTTCTGAGGTATTTGGCTGATTTATTTTGATTTCCCCATGATGTCAAGCAAAGCGGCACTGAGTTTGAAGGTGGGCCTTGAATTTTCCAAGCTGTTTAAAGGCACAGTCAATTCGTGTATGTAAAATTCTGACCCACTGGAATTGTGATTACAGTGAATTGTGAAATAATCTGTCTGTATACAATTGTTGGAAAAATTACTTGTGTCATGTACAAAGTAGATGTCCTAACCGACTTGCCAAAACTATAGTTTGTTAACAAGAAATTTGTGAAGTGGTTGAAAAAACTAGTTTTAATGACTAGGAGGGAGGTTCCTTGATGTGCAGAAGGGCATGAGACAAAGGAATGTGTAAGATTGGGGAAAGTAGTGGTATAGGTTAATTGTAGGGGTGCCCATTGGGCACAAGTAGGGGTGCCCATGGGGTACAAGAAATGTGTGAAGTGGTTGAAAAACAAGGTTTAATGACTCCAAACTAAGTGTATGTAAACTTTCGACTTCAACTGTATATATTTTCTGGTTGCCTGAATCACAGAGGTTGAATATAAACATTTTGAACACAGAAGAACCAATGCAGGAAGTATTTCAGTAATGGTCTGTGTCATTAAAAAGCCCATGCTGCTGTCTGTCTGCTGAGGGAGGACAGAGTGTAGCAACTTCCCCTTTAAACCCAAACACAGTGTCTGTAAGAACTGGATGGACATCTAGTGCAATTAAACCTTGATTCCTTTCAGCTCAACTCTATCTCATTCACTCTCAAGGAGTCACTCTGAAACTGAGCCAATGCTGAAGAAGACCTACTGTATATATCCTTGCTCAAATGGAGTAAGGCCTCTCTCCACTTCATGGGGAAAAAGGGAAAGTTAAAGAGGAAATGGATGAATCCATTCCTTATATTTGCCCAGCTGGGTTACAGATTTGGGGTAATTTTGAGTTTAAATATATTTTTACAATATTTTTGTTTTAATCAAAAAGAGGACGGCGTCGGTGCATTTTGCTGGTATCGTCATAGGAAATGGCGTGCTGCTTGCCTGAGAAAGAGGATGTTGAAAGAACTTGAGAACGTGTCAGTTGAAGCGATAGGGAAATGCCTCGTGAGCATTGTTAGCTGGATTCTGACATTCTTCTCAGATTTTATTTGCTCAGATATAATACATTAGCTTTTTGTCCTCAACATTTCAATAATTTGAGAGTTTAAATGCCATAATCTCATAATGTGTATGGTCACAAGTTGTTTTTCTCTTTCTAATTTACACTCATACTGTCTGTCAACATACATGCACTGTCAACCGGGGCATGCTGCAATTAACTTTCAGTACTGGGTCTCAGATCAATATGAAACTAGAGTTTCCTCCATTTTTGGATGAGGGGCCATTGAGACAATGTTATTGGATGAGTATGTCCCTTGTTCTAGGATCTTGGGGTAAGGAACTTCTTCTGAACTGTATCAAATGTTATTTATTTTTTACCAGTTATATACTGGGGCAGCACGTCAATGTTTGTACCTACATATATTATTTAAGGAGATGAATGACAGAGGTATTCACGATGTACATTTATGAGGAAAAGCTTTCATGATACAGTGACATGCATTTATAATCAATGTCATATACCTGCTTTCTCACTGAGCAGTTGAGTATAGTGCACACACACACACACGACGTACGTGTACAGTCTTTGGAAAAGAGGGTGTGTCGTACTACATTAGTATTTTACTGACTGAATGACTATTTAACACAAAGTAGAATGATGACAAATGTTTGTGAGGATAAGGAACTACTAGCATTGTCCTCATCCAAATGAAAAGTTGACTTTTCAAAAACTTGTGCACTTGAATTTTGACTGTACTTTCATTTATATGGTGGACACAAATAAGCATATTTTTAATGGTCTGTGAAACAAAATAGGGAACTCAAGTCATCATATTTGGCCTTGTCATGCTCTCCAGTCTTCTTTTGTGATGGTTGCCTTTTTAAAATCAGATTTGAATTGCACAGTTTTGTTACCGCTTTTCCAATGGAATGTCCAAAATATGTTCTTTCTACAGTGTTTGTTTTGATAAGCCCGCCTCAATGTAATTTCAACACATGTTCATTCTGAAAAGGATCGCATAATTATACACAATTGTGTGGGGTGGATTATGGCAATGAATGTACAGTAATCAACTATTTCTCAGTGAAACGTGTGCCAGTATAGAGCAGTGTTAACTGAAGCGCTATACATTTCCGTTGAACTAAACTGTACAAACCCTGACCATGTTCTACTGTCGTCTCCTCTCCTTATCAACTCTCCTCGATGTTCACTGATCTGAAAGGATGAGGGGGGGAAATATGGTTACGGAGGGAGGGATTATGGAAAGGAAGCTATGGTAGAGTTTTGGTATATAGTCACAATGAGACCGTCAGCCCTCAGTACTGTGTGTTGTGGCCATACAGTCCGTCTATGGCTGTGGCGGTATGCTCATGCATGATCATGTTCCTCTCTTCACACACCCTCTATAAATGCATGTGGTATTGCATGGAGATCACTGTAAACAAATAGCAATTTTATTGCAAGCTATATTTTGTTTCTTGTTTTGAAATCCATGTACATGATGTCTAAACCCCATTAGTATTCTTCTGTACTTGTTGTTCATGATGTTATCCAGCGATGATGATTGTGAACATGTGAAACAACTGTGGCTTAACACCCAGCACAGAAATATCCAATTAGGGAAATTATACTTGATAATAATCAGCACAGTTGCAATATGGGCAGTGCAAATAAACATGAATACCTTACGTCTCGCATTTCATTGTAATGGTGTATTTCTTCAAGTAATGGTCATGTTTATTAGTAAAAACCAATAGAAGGTACACACCACTGGGGATTGTACAAGATAGGCTTTCAAAATACTACTTTTCTCGTTTTGCAAGTTTTTACTGAATGAAAGATGGGGAAATACATCGTACAGAGATGATTCGGTGAACTGGGCCCTGGATTGTTCAAAACAATGTTTGGGTGATGGCTGTTTACTTTTGTTGTTGGTCTTTGACAATACATGTAAAATCTGTGAAGATATGGGTTGCTTTTTATGATTTGAATGTTTTTGTTTTTATTACAATGTTCCAAATGTAATGAAGATATGGGGTCCAATGTTCACCCAAAGAGAGAAATATACTAGAAAACACTCAGCAGCACCCCTGACCGGTTTGTGGAAAGGGAACGTTTACAAGTTGGCAAAAACATGAAAGTTTTAAAATTGAATTCACACTTGTTGTTCTTAATTTTACACACCTGATGCCATTTGCCTGAGTAAAGCAATATGCAGCATTTTAAGTGTCAATAAATATTCAGAATTAAATTGTTTGCTTACTGTCTGTTTGTGTGTTCTACTTTATGAAGGGGATTTGGGACATAAAATATTACAAATGAACATATGAGGCTATTGCCAAAACTTTTCTAAACCCAGAGGCCCAACATTGCATGACTTCTAGGAACGCACGCTTGTGAAGCAGACCAGAACGGGTTTGGGGTTTGTGAACTCAATGAGAAGTGGAAAATCCATCCTTAATTAGGCACAACCTAGATTCAAGCCAATGTCTTAAGTAACAACACAAACTCAAAACTTCTGGGACATTGTAAAGTCCATGGAGAATAAGAGCACCTCCTCCCAGCTGCCCACTGCACTGGGGATAGGAAACTCCGTCACCACCGATAAATCCACTATAATTGAAAATTTCAATAAGCATTTTTCTACGGCTGGCCATGCTTTCCACCTGGCCACCCCTACCCTGGTCAACAGCACTGCACCCCCCCCACAGCAACTCGCCCAAGCCTTCCCCATTTCTCATTCTCCCAAATCCAGTCAGCTGATTTTCTGAAAGAGCTGCAAAATCTGGACCCCCACAAATCAGCCGGGCTAGACAATCTGGATCCTTTCTTTCTAAAATGATCTGCCGAAATTGTTGCAACCCCTATTCCTAGCCTGTTCAACCTCTCTTTCGTGTCGTCTGAGATTCCCAAAGATTGGAAAGCAGCTGCGGTCATCCCCCTCTTCAAAGGGGGGGACACTCTTGACCCAAACTGCTACAGACCTATCTATCCTACCCTGCCTTTCTAAGGTCTTCGAAAGCCAAGTTAACAAACATTTACATTACATTTACATTTAAGTCATTTAGCAGACGCTCTTATCCAGAGCGACTTACAAATTGGTGCGTTCACCTTAAGACATCCAGTGGAACAGCCACTTTACAATAGTGCATCTAAATCTTTAAAGGGGGTGAGAAGGATTACTTTATCCTATCCTAGGTATTCCTGAAAGAGGTGGGGTTTCAGGTGTCTCCGGAAGGTGGTGATTGACTCCGCTGTCCTGGCGTCGTGAGGGAGTTTGTTCCACCATTGGGGGCCAGAGCAGCGAACAGTTTTGACTGGGCTGCGGGAACTGTACTTCCTCAGTGGTAGGGAGGCGAGCAGGCCAGAGGTGGATGAACGCAGTGCCCTTGTTTGGGTGTAGGGCCTGATCAGAGCCTGGAGGTACTGAGGTGCCGTTCCCCTCACAGCTCCGTAGGCAAGCACCATGGTCTTGTAGCGGATGCGAGCTTCAACTGGAAGCCAGTGGAGAGAGCGGAGGAGCGGGGTGACGTGAGAGAACTTGGGAAGGTTGAACACCAGACGGGCTGCGGCGTTCTGGATGAGTTGTAGGGGTTTAATGGCACAGGCAGGGAGCCCAGCCAACAGCGAGTTGCAGTAATCCAGACGGGAGATGACAAGTGCCTGGATTAGGACCTGCGCTGCTTCCTGTGTGAGGCAGGGTCGTACTCTGCGGATGTTGTAGAGCATGAACCTACAAGAACGGGCCACCGCCTTGATGTTAGTTGAGAACGACAGGGTGTTGTCCAGGATCACGCCAAGGTTCTTAGCGCTCTGGGAGGAGGAGGACACAATGGAGTTGTCAACCGTGATGGCGAGATCATGGAACGGGCAGTCCTTCCCCGGGAGGAAGAGCAGCTCCGTCTTGCCGAGGTTCAGCTTGAGGTGGTGATCCGTCATCCACACTGATATGTCTGCCAGACATGCAGAGATGCGATTCGCCACCTGGTCATCAGAAGGGGGAAAGGAGAAGATTAATTGTGTGTCGTCTGCATAGCAATGATAGGAGAGACCATGTGAGGTTATGACAGAGCCAAGTGACTTGGTGTATAGCGAGAATAGGAGAGGGCCTAGAACAGAGCCCTGGGGGACGCCAGTGGTGAGAGCGCGTGGTGAGGAGACAGATTCTCGCCACGCCACCTGGTAGGAGCGACCTGTCAGGTAGGACGCAATCCAAGCGTGGGCCGCGCCGGGAGATGCCCAACTCGGAGAGGGTGGAGAGGAGGATCTGATGGTTCACAGTATCGAAGGCAGCCGATAGGTCTAGAAGGATGAGAGCAGAGGAGAGAGAGTTAGCTTTAGCAGTGCGGAGGGCCTCCGTGATACAGAGAAGAGCAGTCTCAGTTGAATGACTAGTCTTGAAACCTGACTGATTTGGATCAAGAAGGTCATTCTGAGAGAGATAGCGGGAGAGCTGGCCAAGGACGACACGTTCAAGAGTTTTGGAGAGAAAAGAAAGAAGGGATACTGGTCTGTAGTTGTTGACATCGGAGGGATCGAGTGTAGGTTTTTTCAGAAGGGGTGCAACTCTCGCTCTCTTGAAGACAGAAGGGACGTAGCCAGCGGCCAGGGATGAGTTGATGAGCGAGGTGAGGTAAGGGAGAAGGTCTCCGGAAATGGTCTGGAGAAGAGAGGAGGGAATAGGGTCAAGCGGGCAGGTTGTTGGGCGGCCGGCCGTCACAAGACGCGAGATTTCATCTGGAGAGAGAGGGGAGAAAGAGGTCAGAGCACAGGGTAGGGCAGTGTGAGCAGAACCAGCGGTGTCGTTTGACTTAGCAAACGAGGATCGGATGTCGTCGACCTTCTTTTCAAAATGGTTGACGAAGTCATCTGCAGAGAGGGAGGAGGGGGAGGAGGATTCAGGAGGGAGGAGAAGGTGGCAAAGAGCTTCCTAGGGTTAGAGGCAGATGCTTGGAATTTAGAGTGGTAGAAAGTGGCTTTAGCAGCAGAGACAGAAGAGGAAAATGTAGAGAGGAGGGAGTGAAAGGATGCCAGGTCCGCAGGGGAGGCGAGTTTTCCTCCATTTCCGCTCGGCTGCCCGGAGCCCTGTTCTGTGAGCTCGCAATGAGTCGTCGAGCCACGGAGCAGGAGGGGAGGACCGAGCCGGCCTGGAGGATAGGGGACATAGATAATCAAGGGATGCAGAAAGGGAGGAGAGGAGGGTTGAGGAGGCAGAATCAGGAGATAGGTTGGAGAAGGTTTGAGCAGAGGGAAGAGATGATAGGATGGAAGAGGAGAGAGTAGCGGGGGAGAGAGAGCGAAGATTGGGACGGCGCGATACCATCCGAGTAGGGGCAGTGTGGGAAGTGTTGGATGAGAGCAAGAGGGAAAAGGATACAAGGTAGTGGTCGGAGACTTGGAGGGGAGTTGCAGTGAGGTTAGTGGAAGAACAGCATCTAGTAAAGATGAGGTCGAGCGTATTGCCTGCCTTGTGAGTAGAGGGGGAAGGTGAGAGGGTGAGGTCAAAAGAGGAGAGGAGTGGAAAGAAGGAGGCAGAGAGGAATGAGTCAAAGGTAGACGTGGGGAGGTTAAAGTCGCCCAGAACTGTGAGAGGTGAGCCGTCCTCAGGAAAGGAGCTTATCAAGGCATCAAGCTCATTGATGAACTCTCCGAGGGAACCTGGAGGGCGATAAATGATAAGGATGTTAAGCTTGAAAGGGCTGGTAACTGTGACAGCATGGAATTCAAAGGAGGCGATAGACAGATGGGTAAGGGGAGAAAGAGAGAATGACCACTTGGGAGAGATGAGGATCCCGGTGCCACCACCCCGCTGACCAGAAGCTCTCGGGGTGTGCGAGAACACGTGGGCGGATGAAGAGAGAGCAGTAGGAGTAGCAGTGTTATCTGTGGTGATCCATGTTTCCGTCAGTGCCAAGAAGTCGAGGGACTGGAGGGAGGCATAGGCTGAGATGAACTCTGCCTTGTTGGCCGCAGATCGGCAGTTCCAAACGCTACCGGAGACCTGGAACTCCACGTGGGTCGTGCGCGCTGGGACCACCAGATTAGAGTGGCCGCGGCCACGCGGTGTGGAACGTTTGTATGGTCTGTGCAGAGAGGAGAGAACAGGGATAGACAGACACATAGTTGACAGGCTACAGAAGAGGCTACGCTAATGCAAAGGAGATTGGAATGACAAGTGGACTACACGTCTCGAATGTTCAGAAAGTTAAGGTTACGTAGCAGGAATCTTATTGACTAAAATAATTCAAATGATACAGTACTGCTGAAGTAGGCTAGCTGGCAGTGGCTGCGTTGTTGTTGTTCTATCTCTCTATAGTGCTGTTTCTTGTATTATGGTCTCTTGTTTCTTTAGAGGTTTCACTTTGTTGTCCTTTTCTTTTCCTTATTCTTCTGTCCTTATTTTGTCTTCCTTTCTTCTGACAGATCACCGACCATTTCGAATCCCACCGTACCTTCTCCGCTATGCAATCTGGTTTCATAGCTGGTCATGGGTGCACCTCAGCCACGCTCAAGGTCCTAAATGATATCTTAACCGCCATCGATAAGAAACAATACTGTGCAGCCGTATTCATTGACCTGACCAAGGCTTTCGACTCTGTCAATCACCACATCCTCATCGGCAGACAAAACAGCCTTGGTTTCTCAAATGATTGCCTCGCCTGGTTCACCAACTACTTCTCCGACAGAGTTCAGTGTGTCAAATCTGAGGGCCTGTTGTCCGGGCCTCTGGCAGTCTCTATGGGGGTGCCACAGGGTTCAATTATTGGGCCGACTCTCTTCTCTGTATATATCAATGATGTTGCTCTTGCTGCTGGTGAGTCTCTGATCCACCTCTAAGCAGACGACACCATTCTGTATACTTCTGGCCCTTCTTTGGACACTGTGTTAACAACCCTCCAGACGAGTTCAACACCATACAACTCTCCTTCCGTGGCCTCCAACTGCTCTTAAATACAAGTAAAACTAAATGCATGCTCTTCAACCGATCGCTGCCTGCACCTGCCCGCCCGTCCAGCATCACTACTCTGGACGGTTCTGACTTAGAATATGTGGACAACTACAAATACCTAGGTGTCTGGTTAGACTGTAAACTCTCCTTCCAGACTCACATAAAACATCTCCAATCCAAAGTTAAATCTAGAATTGGCTTCCTATTTCGTAACAAAGCATCCTTCACTCATGCTGCCAAACATACCCTCGTAAAACTGACCACCTTACCGATCCTCGACTTTGGCGATGTAATTTACAAAATAGCCTCCAACACCCTACTCAACAAATTGGATGCAATCTATCACAGTGCCATCCGTTTTGTCACCAACACCCCATATACTACCCACCACTGCGACCTGTACGCTCTCGTTTCAAACTCGTCGCCAACCCTCTGGCTCCAGGTCATCTACAAGACCCTGCTAGGTAAAGTCCCGCCTTATCTCTGCTCGCTGGTCACCAGAACGACAGTCATTATGGCCAAACAGTTCTATTATTGTTTCATCAGACCAGAGGACATTTCTCCAAAAAGTATGATCTTTGTCCCCATGTGCAGTTGCAAACCGTAGTCTGGCTTTTTTATGGCGGTTTTGGAGCAGTGGCTTCTTCCTTGCTGGGCAGCCTTTCAGGTTATGTCCATATAGGACTCGTTTTACTGTGGATATATATACTTTGTACCCGTTTCCTCCAGCATCTTCACAAGGTCCTCTGCTGTTGTTCTGGGATTGATCTGCATTTTTCGCACTAAAGTACGATCATCTCAAGGACACAGAACGCGTCTCCTTCCTGAGCGGTATGACGGCTGCGTGGGTCCATGGTGTTAATACTTGCGTACTATTGTTTGTACAGAAGAACGTGATACCTTCAGGCGTTTACAAATTGCTCCCAAGGATGAACCAGACTTGTGGAGGTCTACAATTGTTTTTCTGAGGTCTTGGCTGATTTCTTTTGATTTCCCGTGATGTCAAGCAAAGGGGCACTGAGTTTTAAAGGAAGGCCTTGAAATACATCCACAGGTACACCTCCAATTGACTCAAATGATGTCAATCAGCCTATCAGAAGCTTCTAATGCCATTACATAATTTTCTGGAATTGTCCAAGAGTTTAAAGGCACAGTCAACTTAGTGTATGTAAACATCTGACCCACTGGAATTGTGATAAGTGAAATAATCTGTCTGTAAACAATTGTTGGAAAAATCACTTGTGTCATGCACAAAGTAGATGTCCTAACTGACTTACCAAAACTATAGTTTGTTAACAAGAAATTTGTGAAGTGGTTAAAAAAACGAGTTTTAATGAGCTTTTGTGCCGAATACATTACGTTGTTACAGGTGTCAAGTTTATAGGCATGTAGCAGCAGTGTGTAGGAGGGAGGTTCCTTGACGTGAGAAGTATGCAGAAGGGCATGAGACAAAGGAATGTGTAGCATTGGGGAAAGTAGTGGTATGTGTTAATTGTCGGGGTGCCCATGGGGCAGGGAATCAGAAATGTCCTTTGCGAGAGAGGCAGGTTGAGGTTTCCAGGGTCAGAGTAGTGCAGAATATGCTGATGCAGTGAAGAAATTAGAGGAAGATGGGTCAAGGGGGAGGTATCCTGAGAGGAGTGGCGTGAGTAGTAGATCTGTACCAGTACAGAGGGATAGGCCAACAACAGATATATATTTATTTGCATTTTTAGCAATGGTTATCAACTCTACTGCAAGGTTGGAACGTAAGTCGGGGAAAATTGAAGTTGTGGTGGCAGGTGCAGAGAGGTATTTGGGTGTTCAAGACTTGACATCAGAAGAGGTACAGGGTGTGTTAAGTGGTGGTGTCCCATCCTTTCAGGTTGTTGGCCTGAGGTAGGACTAAATAGATTTAAATAGTGGAGTAGGGTGGTGTTAATCTGTTTTTCTTTTTTTTTGTGAATGTAGTGTTCGATTGTAGGGTATTTAAAAAATAATGATAATAATTCAAGCAACGTTTAAAACGTATAAGGGAGTTGTACTCCAGTCTAGTAGGTGGCAGTAATGTAACATTTATTGGATGCCAACCGCCGTTAAATCTCACCGAAGAAAAAGACGTACTGTTTCACAACTGCGGAGCAACACAGCAACCGATTGAATAACCAATGTGCCAAGTACATTGCATTGTGGGAAACGTATCCGCACGTTGACATTGGTGATACAGCGCCAGTGATTTCAAGGACCCAGGTAGGTGATTTGATGTTGGAAATTGTTCTTATGACTCTTTATGTTGATCAGATTGGTAAACTATACAGTGAGGACATATCCGATGGTGTGATACGCTTTGTTTTCAGTAACGTTACATCTATTTCTTAACACATAATTGAAGAAGTGCTAGCTAGCAGCTAATGCTAGCTTATAGGTATGTAACTGAATTACACTATTTTGTAACAAGTTTGGCTTTTTCTAACTAGCGACAATACTGCATTTGCTGGCGTAGCTAGTTAGATCCTTTCTCCAGACTAGCTATCATTTATGAGACAGAAAAATAGCTGCTAGTAAACTACTGCACTATCAAGAAGCAAAGTAATATTTTGGCTGACTAGACTGATTCAGCTAGCTAACTAAACGTCTGACCACTTTTGTCCTCTAGCCCATCTTTCTGGACAAGGACAGGTCAGTTCAGAAATGGGTGCCACTATGTCCAGTCCTACTCCACCCACAGTCAAGGCCGAATCTATGATGGCCTCTCCCACTCCTGCGTTTGTTGGCGGCGTGTCCCCACCACAGGGCTGTCCTATGCATCAGGCACAGGAACCAGTCAAAGGTAGGCTCCATCTCTGTTTCATCACCAGGACCGATAGCTTGCCGGTCTATATCGCGTTTTCTTGAGTTTTTCCTGAGCTTTGCTTATGGTGTACTATTGTTAGTAGGGTAAATCCATTTTAAATCATACACTTTTTCATAGCACCTCTTTTGATTTGATTGAAACTTTCCATATATATTTGCCCAATGTAGAAGTGCTCAGAGGTGACTTTTTGGACCTGAATGACAAAACCTTCAAAAGATAAAGCTTCTCCAAAGTATATAGTGTACAATATGTAATCTGTGTAGTGATTGATTGTGTTGGTTGATCTTTGTTGTGTCTGACAGGTTGTGGTAACAATTTCCCTCTCTGAGGATGATAGAGGATGTATCTATCACGTGGAGCTTTTCTCTTTGGGGAAGAGGTTATTCCTGACTGTGTGACCCACTTGACAAGGAACAACTCCTGTTCCTATTCCCTGGATCTGTGTTCTAACTTTTGTTTTGCCATAAATGCCCTCAGCAGTTGCCCCTCCATCAGAGTGCCCCATGCACCAGGCTACTGCTGCTGCCCCTACAGAAGAGAAGCTTGCTGCTGCAGCAGGGCCAGTGCACCAGGACCGGGCCTATGAGTTTGTGGCGTGTCCTATGAAGGCAGCAGCAGCCGGACAAGGCCAGACTGACATTGACCCCACTAACATGGTCAGTATGATGATAATGCGTGTACATGTTCCATGTTATGGACTTGCTTCCATTCAGCTATTAATGCATTAATGAGGTCGGGCACTGTTTTGGGCAATTACGCCTGGCTCGCAGTCGGGTTTCCAATTCATCCCAAAGGTGTTTGATGGGGTTGAGGTCAGGGCTCTGTGCAGGGAGTCAAGTTCTTTCAGACCGATCTCGACAAACCATTTCTGTATGGACCTTGCTTTGTGCACGGGGGCATTGTCGTGCTGAAACAAGAAAGAGCCTTCCCCAACTGTTGTCACAAAGTTGGAAGCACAGAATCATCATTATATGCTGTGGTGTTAAGATTTTCCTTCACTGGAACTAAGGGGCCTAGACCGAACCATGAAAAACAGCCACAGACCATTATTCCTCCTCCACCAAACTTTACAGTTAACACCGTGCTTTTGGGCTGGTAGCGTTCTTCTGCCAGATGGTGAAGTGTGATTCATAACTCCAGAGAATGCGTTTCCACTGCTCGAGGCCAATGGCGGCAAGCTTTACACCACACCAGCCAACAAATTGCATTGTGTGTGGTGATCTTAGGCTTGTGTGTGTCTGCTCGGCCATAGAAACCCATTTCATGACTCTCCCGACGAAGTTGTTGTGCTGACGTTGCTTCCAGGGGCAGTTTGGAACTCGGTAGTGAGGGTTGCAACTGAGGACAGACCATTTTTATGCACTACGCACTTCAGCACTTGGCGGTCCCGTTTTGTGAGCTTGTGTGTCTTACCACTTCGTGGCTGAGCCGTTGTTGCTTCTAGACGTTTCCACTTCACAATAACAGCACTTACAGTTAGTTGACCAGGGCCAGACGAACTGACTTGTTGGAAAAATGGTATCCTATGACAGTGCCATGTTGAAACTCACTGAGCTCTTCAGTATAGGCCATTCTCTGCCAATGTTTGTCTATGGAGATTGCATGACTGTGTGAGGGATTTTATATACCTGTCAGCACCGGGTGTGGCTGAAATAGCTAAATCCACTAATTTGAAGTGTTGTCTACATACTTTTGAAGTGTAGCTCTCTAAGAGGAAAACTGCAATTACTACCAAATTTGGAAATTGCTCATTCTGCATGCTACTATTACAACTCTCACCAGCAGTAAGTTGAAAGCCCGACTGAGTTGATTTACATTTTTTGGTCGGGACCTGCAGTCACCCCGTTCTGGGGCAGTATGGCTGCTGTAGATCATATGTTTATGTTTTTTTCTCACCATGATTTCAGCTGATTTGGTTGGTTGATAGGTGCTCAACTAGAGTAGTGAATGGAAAAGTCACTTTATAAAAGTTGATAAACAGACCAAGGTTAAACATGTTGGCTAATGTTATTATCATCCTGTTCTGTCCAGATGCCTCCACCCAACCAGGTCCCTGCCCCAGACCAGCCCTTCCTTCTACCAGTGAACCGAGAGGAGTCTAAGATCCCGCGGGCTGGAACAGGCAAGAACTGGGTCTACCCCTCGGAACAGATGTTCTGGAACGCCATGCTCAGAAAGGGGTAAGGATACCCTAACTTTTGCTATAAAAATGTAGTTTTACAAAGGATACAATTGAGCAGATCTTGTTTCCTGAAAATGGTGGAATAGTAAGCTGTAAAATATAGGCTGGGCTATTGAAGTGCTGTGTCTTGACTCTCTGCGAACACATTGTAATTGTGAGGTGTTTTGGTCTGACTTTTTATTTTGTCTTATTTAGTAGACATGCAAATACTCGTTATACATAACACTGCTTTCCAGAAGCAGGAGACGACACTGTACTGCATTGTCCTTTAGTGCTGAGCATTTAGTGCTTTTTACAGTCATTTTGGTTCGACCTAATACACATTTTCACAGGTTTCGATTATTTTTTAACATTAAATGCATTGTGGGTTGAATACTGTAACACAGAATAAAACAATTTTTAAAAGTCACATGGTGGTAGTGACTGTCCATTACTGCTTATAACTGTCCATTACTGCTTATAACTGCCCATTACTGCCCATAACTTATTAACCATTTATTCACATTACTTTACACAACAACTGAAATATTTATTAAAGTGTCTTACATTTGACTGTTATTCAATTCCAAGTCATCATCTCATCTCTATAGAGCTGCTGTCTGACAAAATCACTATTTTGTAGTTTAACCTAAATAAGGCATACTTTTATGACTGCTGAAAACCAACTATTATTCACTTAGATTTTGTATTTTCAGGTAGAGATACCTTGCGAAGCAACAGCTGCTCTCTATATCACCTCACCATTGCACATGCTTCTCTCTTCCATAGCAGGCGTAAAAGAAACAGACCAGACAAGTAGATGCGCAGTGTATTATGGTCATTGGACTAGTTCAAATCCCCGAGCTGACAAGGTACAAATCTGTCGTTCTGCCCCTGAACAGGCAGGTAACCCACTGTTCCTAGGCCGTCATTGAAAATAAGAATTTGTTCTTAACTGACTTGCCTAGTTAAATGAAGGTAAAATATATATATTTTTTTTAGTTAATTGTCACATTTTATGCATTAAACTATGTCTAATATTGGCCTGTTGGAAACTACAACTCCCTACTACATCGCACAGTTCAGACTGGTCTGATTTATCTCTAGAGAAACTGCTTTGTGCGCATTGAGCTCACAGAAAAGAAAATATGAGTTTAAAAACTGAAAAATAACTGAAATTTAAGTTAATCACTCAGCACTTCTGAAATCCGCCATTTCACTTCCTGGTTGCTAAAATTCTAATAGTTCGCCTAATTTCAGTTTGTATAGTGTAGAGAATCATTTTACCATCTAAACTTCTGTGAAATATCCATTCCATAACCTAAATGATTGTATTTTCAGCTTTTTGAAGCTGGTGTACAAAACCGAAAGCATAAGGCGCAAAAACTAAACCTGAGCGTAAAACAAAGAAATGGCGCACATAGGACAGATATACTGCTTCTTAGACTTGCTTTCAATGAGAATGACAGATCTAAAACTCATATTTCTATGTGAATTTAGTTGGGTCACCCAAGAAGTTACATATTGCAGCTTTAAAACAGCAGAAAGGTTCCATTTCTCACCAGCCGTGTTAACCTCTTCATCACCAGGTGGCGCTGGAAGGAAGATGAACTGGGTCAGCAGGACATGTCCAACATTATAAAGATCCACAACACCAACAACGAGCAAGCATGGCAGGAGATTCTTAAGTGGGAGGCCCTCCATGCTGGGTGAGTAGAAAAAATACGAAACCGTTTCAGAGCCACTATATCAAGTGCTTTAGTTAATCATGGATTTAGTTATTCATAGTTGGTCATAGTTAATACTTAAGCTAATCATGGATTACATAATTTTAGAGGCCTTCCAGACTGACACATCAATAACCTGTCTGGCCCCCAGATCCAGAAGCATCTCTTTTACTTTGTTACAAAATGTTAGTTTTTTTAAAATGGGGAAATGAATGTAAAAAATGGACCTGTTCCCCACTGACATGTTAATTGTTAGGGAATGTCCATGCGGTCCATCCCTGAAACGGTTTGGTGGCAAAGCTAAGGAGTTCTCCCCAAGGGCTCGAATGCGTCACTGGATGGGGTGAGGAGTTTTTTTTTTAAACTTTCAAATGTTTTTGCAAGAAGTTATTTGTACAGAGTACATTCTGAATTGAAGCCTTAACATGATATGCTCATTTGAAAGTGGAAGTGGCTTGAAATGCTTACACAGTTCCTTTCACAGTATAATGTATTTACGTAAATGTGTTTCTACAGATATGAATTGCCGTTTGACCGTCACGACTGGATCGTGGACCGCTGTGGGAAGGAAGTCCGCTACGTGATCGACTACTACGACGGAGAGATCAACAAGGACACCTATGAGTTCTCCATCCTGGACGTCCGCCCAGCTTTTGACTCTATAGGTGCAGTCTGGGACAGGATGAAGGTGGCCTGGTGGCGCTGGACCTCGTAAGCAGCAAGCAAAACACTGTAAAACAACGTTTTACATTCTTCATTTCGATACTGAGATGTTCTAAAAACAACCCCAGAAGACCCATTCAAAACTGCAGTAGATGCTTTATCACGTGACTGTAATATACCAGATTCTCCATCATTATCCTATTGATTTCACATTTGATTTCACTGTTTGATGTGTTTTGAGGTGTTTCGGTTCTAGATTCTTCTAGTGTAGTTTAAACGCCTTGGTGCACACATTATCCAGCGAGGGCGAGTGGCTTGCTTTAAGGGTTCGCTGGAGGTATGGTGCTTGGGTTCTATCCTCTCAGCCTTTCTAATATTGGTATAATTGCACAGAGAATTATTTGCTATAGCTAAATGCGATGGAGATGGATGAGCAACCCAGCAGGGATGTTGACCTTTAAACCAGACCAACTGCAGGATCCCCCCCTCCCCACTTCTATTTCCAGACTTTTTAGTTTAGATAATATGCCCTGTTTGTTTTGGTGGTCAAATATTAAAAACTTCCGTTGAGTATTTCTAAAACAAAATAAGATGACCAAACCACTATCATTATATCTGTCTGGGCTTAATATACTGTAGAGCTTTCCAACATAGTGGGCTGTTTTTATTTGGATCATGCTTTCAAACCTCATACTATTCAGTTGCGTTTGTCACTTACTGTCTATTAAAGTGAAAGTAAAACCGTAGTCAGCGAAGTCTTTTTAAATAGATGCTTTTAGACTATTCTGTGGTCAAACCTTTGAGTGTACTCCATTTTGCTTTTGTCTCAAGATACCCTTCCTGGTTTTGTAGTGATCAGATACACGTAGGCCTATTCAGAATTGTAGCTAGTTTTCTTTCTCTCTGTTCTGTCTAGTTGTATAGCCATGTCGAATTTCCCCGTCGGCTACTGTGGGAAGCTATGCTGATTGATTGTATTTATTGTCTGTGAGGTTCATTTGTGTGTACAGCTGCTTGTTTTCTAAAATGATTTTATTCCTGATTATCCAAACTACCATTAAACTTGGTACTATTGGCTCTGAAACCATTTGGTCTCTATCTTGTCAGTTGTATTTTCAGCACCATCTTCTGGTTTAGTGATAAAACTGTAGCTGGGCTATATGAACTGCAGATGGTGCCATATCTCCTTCCATATCACTCCCATTTCTCTAGGACCTGCTTTGCACCCCAGGGCTCATTACGAGTCAGCCCAAAGGTCGGTGAATTTAAGTGTGGGTCACAGTGTGATGAACGTGAAAGAAAGGCACATGGTTTTTAAAAAGGAGATCTAAAGTAATTCAATAATCTCACCTGAAACCTTTTTTTACATTCAAAACCTTTTTTTTTACTAGGCGAGGCAGTTAAGCACAAACTCGTATTTACAATGACAGCCTACTGGAGAACAGTGGGTTAACTGCCTTGTTCAGGGGCAAAACGACATATTTTTACCTTGTCAGCTCAGGGATTCAATCTAGCAACATTTCGGTTACTGGCCCAACACTCTAACCACTAGGCTACCTGCCTAGTATCAAATCAAATGTATTTATATAGCCCTTCGTACATCAGCTGATATCTCAACGTGCTGTACAAAAACCCAGCCTAAAACCCCAAACAGCAAGCAATGCAGGTGTAGAAGCATGGTGGCTAGGAAAAGCTCCCTAGAAAGGCCAAAACCTAGGAAGAAACCTAGAGAGGAACCAGGCTATGTGGGGTGGCCAGTCCTCTTCTGGCTGTGCTGGGTGGAGATTATTACAGAACATGGCCAAGATGTTCAAATGTTCATAAATGACCAGCATGGTCCAATAATAATAAGGCAAAACAGTTGAAACTGGAGCAGCAGCACGGCCAGGTGGACTGGGGACAGCAAGGAGTCATCATGTCAGGTAGTCCTGAGGCATGATCCTAGGGCTCAGGTCCTCCGAGAGAGAGAAAGAAAGAAGAGAGAATTAGAGAGAGCACACTTAAATTCACACAGGACACCGAAAAGGACAGGAGAAGTACTCCAGATATAACAAACTGACCCTAGCCCCCCGACACAAACTACTGCAGCATAAATAATGGAGGCTGAGACAGGAGGGGTCAGGAGACACTGTGGCCCCATCCGAGGACACCCCCGGACAGGGCCAAACAGGAAGGATATAACCCCACCCACTTTGCCAAAGCACAGCCCCCACACCACAAGTAGCCTACACTTTATGGAAAGGAGAGTAAATGAGAATCTGTACAGAGAACCAACCACTCCACAGTCTGAAGATAGATTCATATCCTGATACAGTATTGTGTCTGTTCAGCTGGGGAATTTTCCGTTGCCTTTTGAAGAGGGGTGAGCAGAGATGGACAGATGTAGAGAAGGCGAGATAGACAGACAAATGGATAAAGAGGAGGAGTACCAGTGCTCCTGCTGGTGCTGAGTGGGTGTGGGAAAGGGAACTAAGATCACACCCTGGTTAGCTCTATACTCCTGAGCTTCCTGCTTTCTTTTCAACTACTCTACCTGATAAAGATGGGGGGGGGGTTATCAATTGTCTGTTTGCTGTGTTTCACGGGTCAGCCAAAGAGAGAGAGAGCTGGTTACACTGTCTGTTACCTGCTGGGACCTAGCCGTAACAATTGTCAGGGATGTTCTACTGCTTGAATCCCAATATTCTGGAATGACCTGCCCCCCCCCCCCCCCCCACACACACACAAACCAACCACAGCATGTGGACCCTAAACGCTCCACCACGAACACGTCTGCAAAATGGAATGTGCATCATTTTCTAACATTTCCACCAGGGCTGCTGCTTGGCAGGGTGCCATATAATTCCTGCTGTATGTAGCAGACAGACGCACAAACAGCCCGTGGCATTTTAGTAAATGGAGGATTTTTTTTTTTTTTCCTTCATCCTATCTGGTCCCTCCAGTCTGTATTTACATGGCAAAGAATGCTTGTTCTGGTGTGTTTTGTGCGTGCACTACATTATAATGTCCACATGTCACCACTATCGTCGTTCGTGTCTTCTGATCACATCCTGGTGTGGGTCTATGAATGTGCATGTGAGAGCGTGGGCCATGGATAGAGGAGACAAAGGGGGTCCATGTTAAAAAAAAAAATGTTTTTGAACTGCTTACTAATGTCTTACAGCAGTATTGATCCCATCCTGTGACATTGATGGAAATGTATACACATTGTGTTTCATAACTAGTTCACCCAAATTACAAAATGACATTGGTTTCCTTACTCTGTAAGCAGCCTATGTGTGACAGCAATGCGTTTTTGCCGTTGTGGCACAAATCCCATTCCTGTCATGGTACAGATATTAGCATTGTTTTTTTTTTCACGCGTCACGTTCAAATCAGTTATAAGTGACTTTGTTGAGCTTCACAATCAATTGTAGATACTTTCGGATGATTTGGACATGATGCGTGACAAATTATGTCCGTACCATAACTTGAATGGGATTTGTGTCACAAATGCTAAAGTGTTAGCATTTGGAAACAGTACCAGGGAAATAAAACCAAAGAATGGATTACTGTCATACCTTGTCCAAAAGCACAATAAATACTAAATGTGGAACATGATTTTGGCTGGTAATCGTCGCACACGGTGTACATTGGCTTCAACAAAGCACTTATGAGGATAAAGCCATGCAAAGTGGGAGGCCTAATCTCCAAGGAATTCTCTGCATGGAACTCACTGCAAATTACAGTGACATTTGGTCAGCTAATTCCCCTCCTGTTAGCTAACAAAAGGAAATAACTTTAGTTTGGTTTTGCCTTTGAAAAAGAGTTGCTGTGTTGTTGGCTAGAATTCATGCCTTTACTGAGGTAGCAACACGGAATACTCTTTCCAGGCTAGAATTGTTTGTGTATGTATGTTAAGAATGTCAACATGTAGCTGTCAGGGAGTTCAGAACTAGAGATTTGACTACCAATGTTGAAACTGAGACGGACACTAGTGAACATGTTACTGACCCTGTCTACATCACAGAACATCAGGCCTCCTACAGAGTGGACAACAGAGGCAGTTACCCAAACAGCACCCTATTGCCTGTGTAGTGCACTGCCTTTGACAAGGGCCCATGGGAAATAGATAAGGAATAGGGTGCCATTTGGGACGAAGCAGGATAACTGCTGCTTCACAGGACCTGTACTCTACACAGATTTAGAGTGAAGGTCATGTGAAACGGGCCCTTGTCAAAAGCAGTGCACTACACAGGCAATAGGGTGCTGTTTGGGTAACTGCCTCTGTTGTCTACTCTGTAGGAGGCCTGATGTTCTGTGATGTAGACAGGGTCAGTAACATGTTCACTAGTGTCCATCCCAGTTTCAACATTGGTAGTCAAATCTCTAGTTTTTCATGAAGGTGATCTGCACTACATTAACACCCAGCTACAAAGGCCCTGAAATCCCCTACCTTGTTTAATTTATGCACTCTCTAACACCGCCTGAAGGCATTTAAATACTTAAGCGTTTTTGCTTGAACCTAATACTCTGGCATTGCCTAGTACAATTAGTCCTTATTGTGACACTCACTCTCTTTCTTGCTTTGTCTCTGTCCATCTCCTCTTTCACACACCTTTTTATTTATTTCTCTCGCTTCTCATGCTATCATGTTTTTTTTTTTTTTTTCACTTCACATGAGGGATATAAAGACCGGGAATACAACTGAGATGGAGGGAAGGAGACATTGAAGACAGACATTTTGTGTGTGAAGAGAGACAAATAGTTTTTTAGGTTGAGAGGGAGATTGGGAGAGTGAATGTGAAATGAGTGTCAGGGTTTCATGGCTCTATTGAGACGTAATCAGTCCGCTTTCCAATTTGTGCACTCAGCTTATCGCACAACAGGGAACAATGAGACTGACTTTTATGGTGTAGTCAACTGGCAAACACAGAGATGGGCTGGGCTCAACCATTGTTTTTTAATGAGATCTGATGGAAACAGGAGACCAGATGGGCAAAGAGGGGATAGAAGTTTGTGCATATAATTACTCGTACAATGATCACCCCATTTCTCTGCCCCTAAATTGGATCAATGGCACAGTCCATCCCCTTACGACTTACAAAATCTATACTTAATCTGACCTGAATCTCTTTTGAATATATCACCCTCAGAGAAGAGAGGGATAAAGGGAGAGCAACGGACTGTCTCGGTCTCTGGAGGGTGTAAGGACACTCACCACTGGTTGTCTGTTTTTCTGTGTCTCTGGCACTCTATCTGTCGGTCTCTTTGTACAAAAACCCTATCCGTCTGGAAAGACCATAACGAAGATTTCACTCCCTTCTACGTAGTGCTCTTCTATTTACGGTTCTTTATATCTGATCTGCGTTTGTGTCTCCTTGTCTCTCGCTGTGTCTCTTTCTGTCTCTCTGTGTTGCTTTTCTCTCACTGTGGCCCCTGCTGTGAGAAAGTCGGTACCAAGTTTAGCATAGAATCACAGGAGGATCAAAGCACATAACCAGCTCTCTGCATGATTCTCACAGGTTGTGTGTGTTTGTTGTTTAAATGATGGCAATTATGAGGTAGATAAATGGACACCCAGCAGTATGACAACACGGGGAGATTCTGTGTAACAGTAGGGTGTAAACTATGCCGTGGCACATGTAGATATCAAATCTAAACACTCCCACTAATTCCTATTCCGTTTCCTAAAAAAATGGTCTAACGAGAGACCATCTTCTTGAACATCGTCCCTTATGAAACGTGGGTCTATGATTTAGGGATTGATTCTAGTATTACGGGAGCGTCATTACGTATGAATATGGACATAAAGAGAACATAAAGGCTGAAGTCATCAGATCAGCCAATCAGCCAGACTCGGAGCCTGCATGGCTGGGGGCTTGACATGTATGGGTGATGTAAAGGACGTCATGGGTTGCATCCCAAAATGTCACCCGATTCCCTATTTAGTGCACTAATTTTGACCTTGGACCCATAGGGCCCTGGTCAAAAGTAGTGCACTATATAGGGAATAGGGTGCTATTTGGGACATCGGCCATGGGTTAGTAGGTGCCCCAGCTATAGAAGTGAGTGAACATTGTTGTTGTCATTTGTACTAACACGTCATCAGGGATGACATGACCTTTGGTCAGTTCCTCTAACTGCGTAGGTGTAATGCCCCTTTAGAGCCATTTTAGAACTGCTACAGAAACAGTTGATCTGTTATGCATAAAAAAATAAGAATAAGAATCAGAGAAAGACAAGATATGTGGCCTTCTAATTGTTTTTATAGGTGAGGAAAATATACAAATTTTTAAAAAGCGGAATTTGTTAATAAATGAGACGGATGCTTGAGGGACTATTCTAGATTGAAAAACACGCATTCCACACCTTTTTGTTGAAAATATTAACTCTTAATGAAATCCAGCATCACTTTATGCTGCGTTTTCTGCACGTTCTCCTATTAAATCTTCTAATATAGTGGGATGGCGGAATATGATTAGAGGATATTGAAAAATAATTTCTTGGTTGGTTATTCATTGTAGAATTCATTAAAATGTCATTTGGGGGGAATTGGAATAAAAACAGGGCATTACTATGATAGACCTCATCCAATACCTACTGAATGTAGAGCAAAAAGCCATGAAAATCTGGATAATGTATTATTATTTTTCATTTCTGAGCAAAACGTTAATATTTGGTCATATTAATATTATTGCACGCCGTATTGCTAGGCGTTCATTTGTAAAGGCCGGAGTGTTTAAATGATTGTTTGATTTACAAGATGAAGTCACTACAGTCTTCCCTTAGAAAATGTAACACTTAACCCTGCAGATCTCCTCATCCCTTTATGTCTGTAACGAGCCTCTCTTTACTGTGACCCACAGATTCAGAGGCACCTGCTTGTCCTCCCTGAGTCCCACATGGCACTCTATTCCCTTTATAGTGCACTACTTCTAACCAGAGGGCTCTAGTCAAAAGTAGTGCATAATATAAAGAATGGGTTGCCATTTGGGATGCATCCCTAGCCCTGATACTAGCCCTCCGTCCTCCATTACTGAGCATGGGCTCCTAATTGCAATAACAGCAAGAATACATTAGCTCATTAGCATGCTGTGACACGCACTCAGGAATAATGTATCAGAGGTACACAGGCCTCCCGTAATTACACTACACTAGCTGCTTTCTACGTGACAAATAAGCATGGCATCGCAATTAACACAGGGTGGGGCTGAAAGCTTTCGCTAAGACACTCCGATGTTGAGAATGTGTTGGTCATTAAGGACAAGCCATGTAGCCAAATTGAAGCCAATCGGAATAGGGGCGACCAATATGGTAGTCTATGTAAATTACGGTATACATTATGGAGTTAATTTTGTATTTGGAGGTTGGGTCAATGAGACCTGACCACTTTGTCCGAAAACTCCAACGCATTAAGTTGAATGGAGGTTAGCTAGTATTATAAGAGTCAAATGGAATTTTAAAACAGCATAACTTCCTATTCGTGACTGATTTTATTGATGTCGTTGTGATGTGAGTGATGCTTCAGACTCTGACGGGCATTTTAAAATGTATCCAAGGTCAGTCAAAGTCAGTGGACACGAGGGTTACATCCCAAATGGCACCCAATTCCCTTTTCTAGTGCACAACTTTTAACGGCTCTGGTCAAACGTAGTGCACTACACCGGGAATAGGGAGCCATTTGGGACACTTCCGAGGTCAACCGGAAGCTCAGAGAGGGAGAGTCCTCTGATGTTTCTGTTCTCCTTCTGAGCTCTGCCAGGCGGTCGCTTCGCTCCTATTGTTGCCCATCTATAAATATGCAAAATCCTCGTTTCAATGGAGCCATCAACAAGTTTTCTTTTTTCTGTATTTCATTTGTGATGAATTGCTTTGATATTCACATGAAATAACAGTTGGATTAAAGCAGCAGAGACATTCGTGGAATTGACACACCTCATTTTTACCGTCCAAAGTTAAAGAAAGCAGAAAGCTGTAGACTATGCTCACTGCAATATTTCTGTTTATCTCAGCAAAGGAATGGCTCTCTGGACACTTAATGACACACTAGTATATTACACCGATATGATCCGTCTTCAATACGGCTTTGAGAGCCCCTATCGGAGGCGCCTGTGTTCCATGATGACGTGTGAGTACAGCAGAGGGTGGTGTTGCACTGCGAGAGAAGAAGAGAAGAGCCCTTCCTACACGGTTGGTGCAACACGTGGGAGGGCCTCATCATAACTGGTCTACACTTTTCTTAGATATAAATGTTAATGAAAGACTGATTATGTTCAGAATTCAACTTAATTGGACTTCTTTAAATAACACAAGTGAGTAGGGGTGTGTGTGCATGCGCTTGCACACGTTTTTACGTGCGTGCGTGCGTGCGTGTGTGTGTGTGTGTGCAAGAGAAATAGGCAGAGCCACCAGTGCATTCTATTTCAGCATCAACGCGAAGTGCTTGCTGTGAGACTCAATACTTTCATAGTATTAGTTGGCTGTCTGTCAGTACAATTTATGCTCTTCAAATATCATACATAATGGAAACAGGGCTATTTTGTGAAATGTGAACATGGTTTCTTTATTTATAATAATATAATACAGTAATACACTTTATTAATTGAGCACATGTGGCAGACCACAACTCAATTGGGTCATATACGGGCATACAACTGAAGCATTAATAGTATAATAAGGCATTTTATTTGTATGGCACATTTCAAACACAATGCAACACAAGTGATTCAGGCAGTATTGCCTTACAGTTAATCATTTGTGTGTGCTGTGGCATGTTGTGAGTTCTTGTGGTTTTTGATTCAGGATCAGATCAATTCTCTCTCCTCTAAATGGACAAAGGCCTGCTGTCTAATTGCTTTCACATCCAGACATTGACGATCTTAGCATTCATCTCTCTCTCTCCCTTCCTCTCTCTCTCTCCCTTCCTCTCTCTCTCTCTCTCTCTCTCTGTTTGTCGATCTCATTTCTACCTTTATCTTCTTTTTACTTCCACCCCTTGCCGGCTCGCTTGGCTAATGCCTCCTGGTTCTCTGCTTCTCTGGCTCTGTGCCATGCATGATGCGCTGCGCTGAGTGCCCAACTCTGCCCACACCAACTCAGCTGCCCCGGGGGCAGAGATCTGCGTTCATAAATCAACAGCCTCCAGCCAACCCTACCGACGGTCTCCCAGAGGACCATCCCATCCTCCTAGAAAGTTTTACTCAGGTTGCATACACTAGGACTTGGTTTAGGGAAGCCCTTAGTCCCCCTGTCTATATCTCTGTCTGTCTACAATGGTTCTGTTTGTCTTTCTAGACAGCACCATTTGGAAGGCTGTTTATTCATCTCAGCAGTTTGCTGCAGGGGTCTACTGCATAGATGCACACACAGAGAGATGTGCAAGGCATTGGAATCCAGTGAAGGGATAGTGAGAGATGAATAAATGCAGCCCATTCTGTTTCCTATTCATTAGAATACACAAGACTCCCCCGGATGTCTCCAACTGTTTCCACCACACGAGCCAAGGCATGAACACTAGGTCTGCTCTGATGCTGTTTTAAACTTGCGGGGGGAAAAGAATTGCCACTGGTTTTCTTCCAATTCTTTTTATTCTAGAATCTCTTTGAGAAGTAAGAAAGAAAGAAAAAAGGTCAGCATACATTGCTAGCACCTTAAGGCATGAACAATCTGCTGCCTGTATGCATGTAATTTGAATGCCAAACAGAGGTGATAATGGCTGTCAAAAAAGCACAATGGTGCCATGTGCATGGTTTGGTCTGGTTTGGTCTGGTCTGGTTTGGTCTGGTCTGGTCACTCAATAGAGCTGCTTTCACACAGACCGGAATTCTGTGATGTGGCCCCAGCAACCTGCGTTCATTACCTCTGACGGACACACACACACACACCCTGCGTTCATTACCTCTGACGGACACACACACACACACCCTGCGTTCATTACCTCTGACGGATGGCCTGTGTCTGGGGGGTCAGCGTCCTTACCCATCATGCATCAGCAACCGGACAGCGGCTCTTGAAACAATCAATGACTATCCAATTAAGCCCAGCTTCATTTGACTATCTTCCTTCTCCTTTACTGCCTCACTGCCAGACTGTAGCCTTTTAGCTTTCGCATAATATGGCTGCTGTATTCTGTTGTAAAAGCCCAATGACACGCGCGCACACACATACACACACACATTTCTATGACTCGCCCTGGCCCTGTAAAGGGGGCCATCGTGTGTGAATTTACATCACAATAGAGGTGTATATCCTTCAAAATAAACAAACACTCTGAAGAATTATTACAACGTTGGGTAAAAAGCTTGCTTTCACCCCACCCTGCTCTCTCACTTCCCACCCATCTTATCTCGTCCTTCGCCCTCAAATACACAAGTTATTTATTTCTTGTTGGAGATTCATTACTTGTTTCTGGCATACTTTGAATTGTAGTCTAAACTTAATAAATCCACCCTCTTTCTCCAATACCCACCCTCCTCCCCCAAAAAGTGCACGCTCCATTCCTCCTTCCCCCGCTTTGAGTGGTGTGGTTTATTGTTGATCGTGCCTGCAGCTTGCAGAAGAAAGCACCAGAGAGGAAGAGCTAAGGAAAGAGAGGAAGAGAAAGAAAGAGAGAGAGTTGAAGAGAGAAAGAGACCTGAATAGAGTGATAGAGAGAGCTGAAGAGAGAAAGAGACCTGAATAGAGTGATAGAGAGAGCTGAAGAGAGAAAGAGACCTGAATAGAGCGAGAGAGAGAGATGAAGAAAGAGACCTGAATAGAGTGATATAGAGAGCTGAAGAGAGAAAGAGACCTGAAGAGAGAGAGAGCTGAAAAGAGAAAGAGACCTGAATAGAGCAAGAGAGAGAGAGAGAGCTGAAGAAAGAAAGAGATCTGAAAAGAGAGAGAGCTGAAGAGAGAAAGAGTCCTGAAGATAGAGACAGAGAGCTGAAGAGACAGAGAGAGAGCTGAAGAGAGAAAGAGTCCTGAAGATAGATAGAGAGACAGAGAACTGAAGAGAGAGACAGAGAGCTGAAGAGAGAAAGAAACCTGAAGAGAGCGAGAGAGACAGAGGGAGAGAAAGAGATAGAGCTGAAGAAAGTGAGGGAGAGAGAGAGAGAGAGAGAGAGAGAGATGGCACTGTCTCAGGAATAACACTACACAGTCTGATTAATCAGCAGGCAGGTTGTGAGCTGGTCTAATAGCTCCTATTACCACCAGCGACTAGGAGAAGATGGAAACTATTTTATTTCCTGGCCCTTACATTATTGAGCTTACAAGCTTATTCTGAGTAGCACATATTTAATTCCAGAACGAACACATATCTCATCAGCAACTTTGCCCCCCCCCTCCCTGTCTGTCTGTCTCTCTTTCTGTCTATAGTTCACTTCTGTCTGTCTCTCTGTCTACAGTTCACTTCTCTGTCTGTCTCTCTGTCTACAGTTCACTTCTCTGTCTGTATCTCTGTCTACAGTTCACTTCTCTGTCTGTCTCTCTGTCTACAGTTCACTTCTCTGTCTGTCTCTCTGTCTACAGTTCACTTCTCTGTCTGTATCTCTGTCTACAGTTCACTTCTCTGTCTGTCTCTCTGTCTACAGTTCACTTCTCTGTCTGTCTCTCTGTCTACAGTTCACTTCTCTGTCTGTCTCTCTCTGTCTACAGTTCACTTCTCTGTCTGTCTCTCTCTGTCTACAGTTCACTTCTCTGTCTGTCTCTCTGTCTACAGTTCACTTCTCTGTCTGTCTCTCTGTCTACAGTTAACTTCTCTGTCTGTCTCTGTCTACAGTTCACTTCTCTGTCTGTCTCTCTGTCTACAGTTCACTTCTCTGTCTGTCTCTCTGTCTACAGTTCACTTCTCTGTCTGTCTCTCTGTCTACAGTTCACTTCTCTGTGTGTCTCTCTGTCTACAGTTAACTTCTCTGTCTGTCTCTCTCTGTCTACAGTTCACTTCTCTGTCTGTCTCTTTTTTTTACAGAGGTCTCATTTAAAAGTCTAGTTTATAATTTTCTTGGAAGTATGGTTGAAAGTTGTTGAAATGCAGCATAAATGTAAATCTTTGGTACACTTGTGGATCTACAACATAGTAGAAGAGAAACAGAGGAATATACTGTATGTAAGAGGTGAATATCTGGAGGCTTCCCTAGCCTGTTAACATTTTGGTTCTTGTTCTGCGATGCTTTTTTAATTTTATTATTATTTTATTACCTCTAAGGCAAAATAAATAATAAAAAAGCGAGATTTTGCCCAGGGTTTGTATTCTGACCCTGCCCTTTCCCAGGGTGTGCATTCTGACCCTGCCCTGGCACATACAACATCAAACTGAAACTCTTCTCTTCTCCCACAGCTCAACTTCACTACCTGTAGACCTTGAGGATGGGATGTTAAAAAAAAGGAGTAATTATTTATACTCACAGAGGGTTGCAAAAATGTGATAACTTCCCAAAATTCCCAGATTTTCCAGAAATTCTGTTTGGAGTATTCCAGATTTTCAAAATACTGGGAATATTCCAACCAGGATTTCTGGAAAACCTGGGAATTTTTGGAAAGTTTGCAATCCTACCATACTGGATGAATGAAAAATGGCTGTATGCTATGGCCGCGTTACCATTTTGTAGAGATAAGCAAACACATTCCTTACTTGCAATGCACACTATGTCTGTAGACATAGCCTAAATGTTTTACAGTTTCCCTCAAGCTGACCACTTCTGATGCACAGATAAAACACAGAGAAACAGAGAGTGGGCAGAGCAATATGTTCCCTATGGGCTGTGTGTGTGTGTGTTTGGTGTGTGTGTTCGCCTGTGAGTGTATATTACTCTGAGTGTGTGACTGTGTGTGTGTGCGTGTCAGTGTTTTTGTGTGTGTGTGTGTGTGTGTGTGTGTGTCAGTGTTTTTGTGTGTGTTTGTTTCTCTGTGTGTGTGCATGTGTGTCAGTGTGTGTGCCTGACCGCTCCCCCTTCTCCTTAGGCAGTAATCAGAGACTGGGCCCGGCTGGGCTGTAACTCTGAGAGGTTACTCTGCTCACACAAAGAGCTCTACCTACCGCTCTCCTCTCCTCTCCACCCACCAGAGCCTGGTGATTATACAGCCTAGCCCCCCACGCAGTGGACCTGACCAGGGAAGGGATGGGGCTGGGGCTGGGGGCAGTGTGCTAGCTCAATCATATATGGGAGGGGAGGCGGGGGTACTGGGGCCATGGAGAGGACAAACCCACACTACAACACCACTTCCTTTCCCACTTCCCACCGCTTCCCTTTACAGCCACACACAAGTGCCTGATCATAACACAGTTCTTCAGAGCAATGTTCCACAGCATGACGCAAGTAGCTGAACATGACATGGGAATGATTGTCAGAACACAATAGGCCATACTCTCCCACAGCGTATCATATCGTACAGAAAAGCACTCAGTGATACCACCAACGATGCAAAGAAACATTTACATGTAAATAAAACCACTACTATCCCAGCTCAGTAAAACAACCAATTTCACAACATATACTGTACATGCCGAAAAGGCACTCTCCTATTCTTATTTTTTGTCAATGGGGAATAGGATTGAATCCATTCTGACCCCAAATTACAGGAAAACCCTTGAGTTGAAATTGCACGCCTAAATTGCAAGTCTCTCTCTGACATACTGCAGTGTGACGTGTGTGTGTGTGGGAAACTGGGGATCTCTCTAGATACTGTATAATGTGAACAGACAATAGAAAACATGGTGTGTATCTGAATATTCATGTGAGTATCATTTACCATGTACATGTCCTATGCAATGCAGCTATTTGCTTACATTTTGAAACTGAGGTGGGGGGAGAAAATCAATATGTTGTCAAGACAGCTGGAATCATTCATGCATTTCATAAACATTTGATGGTAAATGTGCCATATCTTTAGTCGAATATGATTTGTTCATACCTTGAAGCACTCCTTGAATATATCATATTTGAATACCTGTGGACCATGCAGGCTAAACTTGAATCACCCCAGACTTAACCAAGCCTACAACATCCTACCATCATACCATTAGAACATCATACCATTAGACCATCATACCATTAGAACAACGCCAACCTCACCAGGGCAATTGGCCACATTGTAAAAAATTAAAAAATCCTGTTGTTTTCATGGTAACTTAAAAGATGATCCTGTTATTTTTACAGTAATGTACTGGCAGCCAGTTACCTGTAATTTACTTGGAAATGTTTAAAAAAAGTACAGTATGGCACTGTAAATTCTGTACTTTTTTACAGTAACTTACAGGTAACTGGCTGCCAGTAAGTTACTGTAAAAATAACAGGATTTGTTTTTTACAGTTCACATAAACACAGCTTTCCACCATTAGAGTGAATAAAAATTCTCTCTAGTTTCATTCAGTGTAGTGGTCTGTCTGGAGACTGAGTTGTGCTGTTTGAATCCTTAACCGACGCCATTAGTCAGTGTTTGATATGACAGGTGGGGCTAAGTGATATCTGGTCTGTCCTGTGCCGACAGACTCTCTGTGGTCTCCGAGGGTGACTGGACTAAACACCTCCTTCCACACAGATTAGTGTTCCATGCACTGTGCAGTCTGGGTGTGTGTCTCAAATGGCACCCTATTCCCTATATAGTGCACTACTTTTGACCAGGGCCCATAGTGCATTAGAGAGGGAATAGTGTGCCTTTTGGGACAGACAGGGAGTGTTGGACTGAAATTGGGTCTGGAGCTGGCTCAGGGCCGGGAGAGAATCAGATGAACAAGGAACCAGGGATGGTCTGGAATTCACTCCTCTTATTAAAAGCCTGCCAAACAGATTGATCAGGGGATGGTTTACGGGAGTTAGGGGGTGTTCTTTGGCCTGGATGGGGGACGATTTCCATCTCCCTGCTCCTAACTGGCAGGTCATCTCGTACAAGGATCTCCTGACTGTATTCAGACTTCCATTTTCAGATGTGTGTACAGTGTATGTATGTGTGTACAGTGTATGTATGTGTGTTCAGTGTATGTATGTGTGTACAGTGTATGTATGTGTGTACAGTGTATGTATGTGTGTATTTGGGGCATGGGGATTAATCCGTAGCATAGTCTTTTCCCTTTTCTTCTCTGTGCATGTGCGTGTGCGTGTGTGTGTGTGTGTGTGTGTGTGTGTGCTCGCAACACAGTGCCAGAAAAGGGTGTAGTAGGGGATTACAGCACTTTTTCAATTTCCGACGCAAAGTATCATAAGCTATTTCTGAAAGCACACATAGGCCGTTTGTGAAAGCAGGCTTTGGGGAGTCAGGTTTTTGCCAGGCTGAATAACAATCAGCCTGTGGCCCCCACCTGCTTGCTGCTTCTGCTGCTCCTTGCCTCCTAGTGGTGTCCCAAATGGCACCTTGTTCCCTATGGGCCCTTGTCAAAAGTAGTATACAACATAGGGTGCTATTTGGGACACATGTCCATTGTCTAATGCCCTAGCTCCTGTCTCTAATGTCCTAGCTAATGTCTCTTGTGCCCTAGCTCTAGTCTCAAGTGCCCTAACTCTAGTCTCTAGTACCCTAGCTCCAGTCTCTAGTACCCTAGCTCCAGTCTCTAGTGCTCTAGCTCCAGTCTCTAGTGCCCTAGCTCCTGTCTCTAGTGCCCTAGCTCCAGTCTCTAGTGCCCTAACTCTAGTCTCTAGTGCCCTATCTCCTGTCTAGTGCCCTAGCCCCGGTCTCTAGTGCCCTAGCTCCAGGCTCCAGTGCTCTAGCTCCTGTCTCTAGTACTCTTGCTCCTGTCTCTAGTGCCCTTGCTCCAGTCTCTAGTGCTCTAGCTCCAGTCTCTAGTGCCCTAGCTCCAGTTTCTAGTTCCCTAGCTCCAGTCTCTAGTGCCCTAGTTCCAGTTTCTAGTTCCTTAGCTCCTGTCTCTAGTGCCCTAGCTCCAGTCTCTAGTGTCCTAGCTCCAGTCTCCATTTCCATAGCTCATATCTCTAGTGCCCTAGGTCCTGTCTCTAGTGACCTAGCTCCAGTCTCTAGTGCCCTCGCTCCTGTCTCTAGTGTCCTAGCTCCTGTCTCTAGTGCTCTAGCTCCAGTCTGTAGTGTCCTAGCTCCAGTCTCCATTTCCATAGCTCATATCTATAGTGCCCTAGCTCCAGTTTCTAGTTCCCTAGCTCCAGTCTCTAGTGCTCTAGTGTCAGTTTCTAGTTCCTTAGCTCCAGTCTCTAGTGCCCTAGCTCCAGTCTCTAGTGCCCTAGCTCCAGTTTCTAGTTCCCTAGCTCCAGTCTCTAGTGCCCTAGCTCCAGTCTCTAGTGCCCTAGCTCCAGTCTCTAGTGCTCTAGTGTCAGTTTCTAGTTCCTTAGCTCCAGTCTCTAGTGCCCTAGCTCCAGTCTCTAGTGTCCTAGCTCCAGTCTCTAGTGCTCTAGTGTCAGTTTCTAGTTCCTTAGCTCCAGTCTCTAGTTCCTTAGCTCCAGTCTCTAGTGCCCTAGCTCCAGTCTCTAGTTCCCTAGCTCCAGTTTCTAGTTCCCTAGCTCCAGTCTCTAGTGCTCTAGTGTCAGTTTCTAGTTCCCTAGCTCCAGTCTCTAGTGCCCTAGCTCCAGTCTCTAGTGCCCTAGCTCCAGTTTCTAGTGTCCTAGCTCCAGTCTCCATTTCCATAGCTCATATCTCTAGTGCCCTAGAGCTTCAGTTTCTAGTGCCCTAGCTCCAGTGCTCTAGTTCCAGTTTCTAGTGCCCTAGCTCCAGTGCTCTAGTTCCAGTTTCTAGTGCCCTAGCTCCAGTGCTCTAGTTCCAGTTTCTAGTGCCCTAGCTCCAGTGCTCTAGTTCCAGTTTCTAGTGCCCTAGCTCCAGTACTCTAGTTCCAGTTTCTAGTGCCCTAGCTCCAGTACTCTAGTTCCAGTTTCTAGTGCCCTAGCGCCTGACTCCAGTGTCTACATTTAGACTTATAAGCAGCCCACTGCCTCCTCAGTGGTAGGAGTAGGCTCCACACACAGTGCTGTTCATATACTGTATATAACGTTCCGTTTTCTAATCACACTGGACTCCAAGTGTATTGGCCAATCAATCAATCACTCCAATCTTAATTCCCACCCTCAGATGTCCACAGACTAACCCATCTTTCCCAGTACACTACCATTTTACTCTTTCCTTTTTCAATACATCCTTCTATTTCATGGGCTGACTGTTATCACACGAGTGCACAGACATATGCACCCACACGCATGAGTACACTGACACACTTAAAGGTTTTCAGATTTCAATTTCAGTTCTATTTGCGGTGCATTCAGAAAGCATTCGGATCCCTTGACCACATTTTGTTACGTTATAGCCGTATTCTGTAATCGATAAATAGTGTTTTCCCCTCATAGATCTACACACAATACCCCATAATGACAAAGCAAATGTGTTTATTTTAAATATATATTTTAAATTTTTATTACAAATAAAAAACAGTAATCTGACATTTACATAAGTCTTCAGACTGTTTAATCAGTACTTTGTTGATGCACCTTTGGCAGAGATTACAGCCTTGAGTCTTCTTGGGTATGACGCTTGGCACACCTGTATATGGGGAGTTTCTCTCATTTTTATCTGCAGATCCTCCAAGCTCTGTCAGGTTGGATGGATAGTGTCCCTGCACAGTTATTTTCAGGTCTCTCCAGAGATTTTAGATCAGGTTCAAGTCCGGGCTCTGGCTGGGCCACTCAAGGACATTCATAGCCTTGTATAGAAGAGACTAATGCATCGTCTTGGCTCTGTGCTTAGGGTCATTGTCCTGTTAGAAGGTGAACCTTTCTCCCCAGTCTGAGGTCCTGAGAGCTCTGGAACAGGTTATCATCAAGAATCTCTCTGTATTTTGCTCTGTTCATCTTTCCCTTGATCCTGACTAGTGTCCCAGTCCCTGTTGCTGAAAAACATCCCCACAGCATGATGCTGCCACCACCATGCTTCACCGTAGGGACGGTGCCAGATTTCCTCCAGATGTGAAGCTTGACATTCAGGCCAAAGAGTTAAATCTTGGTTTTCATGGTCTGAGAGTCCTTTAGGAGCCTTTTGGCAAACTCCAAGCGGGCTGTCATGTGCCTTTTACTGAGGAGTGACTTGCGTCTGGCCACTCTACCAAAAAGGTCTGATCGGTAGAGTGCTGTAGAAATGGTTGTCCTTCTGGAAGGTTCTCCCATCTCCACAGAGGAACTCTGGAGCTCTGCCAGAGTGACCATCGGGTTCTTAGTCACCTCTCTGACCAATGGCCTTCTCCCCCGATTGCTCAGTTTGGCTGGGCAGCCAGCTCTTGGAAGAGTCTTGGTGGTTCCAAACTTCTTCCATTTAACAATGATGGAGGCCACTGTGTTCTTGGGGACTTTCAATGCTGCAGACATTTTTTGGTACCCTTCCCCAGATATGTGCCTCGATACAATCCTGTCTCGGAGCTCTACGAACAATTCCTTCGATCTTATGGCTTGGTCTTTGCTCTGACATGCACTGTCAACTGTGGGACCTTATAGACAAATGTGGGCTTTTCCACGTCATGTCCAATCAATTGAATTTACCACAGGTGGACTCCAATCAAGTTGTTAAAAGATCTTAAGGATTACATATGGAAACAGGATGCACCTTAGCTCAATTTTGAGTCTCATAGCAAAGGGTCTGAATATTTATGTAAATAAGGTATTCGTGTTTTTTTATATATATACATTTGCAAACATTTCTAAAAACTGAGTAATGACAAAGCAAAAACTTGCTTAGTCATAATGGAGTACTGTGTGTAGATTGAATTGAATACATTTCAGAATGAGGCTGTAAAGTAACAAAATGTGGAAAAACGTCAAGGGGTCTGAATACTTTCCGAATGCACTGTAGGTGTGGACGCACACTGATTGGAATCATCCTTATTGGTCCGGATGTGTTGCATCTGTCGCCTCATTAGTCAGTCATTAGTTTCACCTGTGCTGGCACAGCTGATATTTAAGACTTGCAGAGCCAATGCTCCAGTTGGAATTAGAAATGTTGGAAGAGCTAGACAACCGTTTTCTGTTGAGCGAGGATTTTTTGTTTCTTATTGGGGAATGTAACAAAATGGGGGCTCGTTCGGGATCTTGTGTCCCAGGAATGTGATATGTGCTCAAATCCCTCTGAAGCAGTGGAAATTTGCAAAAAAAAAAAAAATGATGACTTCGATTTGGGAGCGTTTGTGGTGACCCTTACCCTTAGATCTTTTTACTGGATAAATGTACAAAGGATAATCTGTTCATCATTGCAATGCATGTCCTGCAAACTGGACAGAACTGAGTACTGCAACTTTATTTTGTCGCGGCCACAACATGAACACTCTCTGAAAGGCACAACAGTTCACAAGAGTGAACGTAATGGCCTGTCTGGCCTTGTGCTCCTTCTCAATTGAGTCTCTTCCATACAGAATCAGACACTGTATTTGTAATGTGTTGTGATGAACAGATGCCTTGGCTATACAATGAAACTGTCTGCGAAGGATGTGAGTGCAATAAAATACTCTATTGTATGGAACTGGCTTGACTCCTTCAAGAGAGATATGTGGGGTTTGGTTAACTATCCTTGTGTGGGCCAGAAGTCCTCACAAGGATAGTAAAACAAGGACCTTTCAGACAAGTGGGGACATTTTGCCGGTCCACACAATGAAAAATGCATTTTTAGCGGTTAGGGTTCAAATTGGGGTTATGTTTAGTTTTGGGGTTAAGGTAAGCGTTAGGTTAGGGCTTAGGGAAAATAGGATTTTGAATGGGAATCAATTGTTTGGTCCCCACAAGGATAGTAAAACAAACTAAATCAAAGGTTATTGGTCGCATACACATTTTTCAGATGTTATCGCTGGTGCAGCAAAATGCTTATGCTTCTAGCTCCAACAGTGTAGTATACCTAACAATACACACAAAAGTAAGGAATTAAGAAATATAAGAACGAGCGATAATATATGATGATTTGTATGGACATTATACAGTATGAATAGAAAAGGTGTGTACAGCAGTGTACACAGATGACACTAAAATACAGTGTACAGAGATGAAGTGGGTAAAACAGTATGCAAACATTACACATTGTGGGTGTGTGTGCGCGCCCGTGCATGCTTGCGTCCAAGACAGAGAGAGTGAGAGAGGATATAGCCTAGCCATGCCACTCGTTTTGCTTTTGGCATATTGTTGATATTAAAAGTTAATTGTTCTGGCAATTTCATCTTCCCGGCTACGTGCAGGGTTGCCTTTAGCCGGCGTGTCATTACTGCCCCTGTCATACGGAATCTTCCTGCACCTATCAGGGGGAGCTCACCTTTGAACCTGGGAGATAATAGGATGATGAAAACTGAAAAGACATGACAAACTTAAAGATTTTCCCCCCTCCACCTGAATAGCCTCTGTGACCCTGACAGGCTAAAAAATGGGCCAGGCTGACATTTGAGATTTAACAACAGAGGCGGGCTCTTTCAAGGCATGCATTTTCTCCTCCCGTGTCTTAGCCTACTACTGCACATAATTCAGCCAAAGAATCAACGGCTAAAGAAGAGAACTAGAGCCCCATTCCTCCATCTTGAGCAGTGTTAAGACTACATTCCACTAGTGCAATAGAAATCACTGCCACTTATTTCATGAAAATAAACCTCCAACATGATTCTTCTCAGTGTACTGTACTCCCTGATTAGTTAAGGACTCTTTGCAGCAGGTCGGTGTGTGGATGAATGTTGATTTCCAGACCTGCGGAGTGAGTTGGACCACATGGGTTACGTTGTTCGCTGCTCCTTGATTTGTTGACTTGCTCCGTTTTCTCTGTGAACAAGGTGGTCGGCCACTTCAGTCGACATGCAGGCAGGGGCTAATAAAGCATTCACATTGATATATTTTAACGAATTCATTGGGTCTGCGTGTTACTGTGGTAAAAAACAACATATCATTAGGTACATGTAATGAGGCCTCCCCATCAGGACTGCATTTAAATAATTCACCAATCAATGGTATTTTCAAAAGAGCACACAGTTTAAATGCCTTGTAGACAAGATACTTTACATTCTCATATATGTGATGATCTCATTTTAATTGCATGTCCCAAGGCCATGGCTGACTGGATAGGTAGCAGTGGAGAAGCATTGAATATCTTATTATGAGCCGTGTGTTACAGCAGTACAGATGTAGGATTTTAATTTGATCACCTTTTTGCAAGAGAACTTTCCTGCAATGCAGGGAATTTAAAACGCGTAGTGTATGTGAGGTTTAAACGCTTTTGAAATTTGTAATTTCAGACTTGATTTTCCCTAATGAAAAATCTATCATACTGAACAAAAATGTCCATTAATTATAATCTACATAATACAGTGGGGCAAAAAAAGTATTTAGTCAGCCACCAATTGTGCAAGTTCTCAAAATGAGAAACAAAATCCAGAAAATCACATTGTAGGATTTTTAATTAATTTATTTGCAAATTATGGTGGAAAATAAGTATTTGGTCACCTACAAACAAGCAAGATTTCTGGCTCTCACAGACCTGTAACTTCTTCTTTAAGAGGCTCCTCTGTCCTCCACTCGTTACTTGTATTAATGGCACCTGTGTGAACTTGTTATCAGTATAAAAAACACCTGTCCACAACCTCAAACAGTCACACTCCAAACTCCACTATGGCCAAGACCAAAGAGCTGTCAAAGGACACCAGAAACAAAATTGTAGACCTGCACCAGGCTGGGAAGACTGAATCTGCAATAGGTAAGTAGCTTGGTTTGAAGAAATCAACTGTGGGAGCAAATATTAGGAAATGGAAGACATACAAGACCACTGATAATCTCCCTCGATCTGGGGCTCCACGCAAGATCTCACCCTGTGGGGTCAAAATGATCACAAGAACGGTGAGCAAAAATCCCAGAACCACATGGGGGGACCTAGTGAATGACCTGCAGAGAGCTGGGACCAAAGTAACAAAGCCTACCATCAATAACACACTACGCCGCCAGGGACTCAAATCCTGCAGTGCCAGACGTGTCCCCCTGCTTAAGCCAGTACATGTCCAGGCCCGTCTGAAGTTTGCTAGAGAGCATTTGGATGATCCAGAAGAAGATTGGGAGAATGTCATATGTTCAGATGAAACCAAAATATAACTTTTTGGTAAACACTCAACTCGTCGTGTTTGAAGGACAAAGAATGCTGAGTTGCATCCAAAGAACACCATACCTACTGTGAAGCATGGGGGTGGAAACATCATGATTTGGGGCTGTTTTTCTGCAAAGGGACCAGGATGACTGATCCGTGTAAAGGAAAGAATGAATGGGGCCATGTATCGTGAGATTTTGAGTGAAAACCTCCTTCCATCAGCAAGGGCATTGAATATGAAACATGGGTGGGTCTTTCAGCATGCCAATGATCCCAAACACACCGCCCGAGCAACGAAGGAGTGGCTTCGTAAGAAGCATTTCAAGGTCCTGGAGTGGCCTAGCCAGTCTCCAGATCTCAACCCCATAGAAAATCTTTGGAGGGAGTTGAAAGTCCGTGTTGCCCAGCAACAGCCCCAAAACATCACTGCTCTAGAGGAGATCTGCATGGAGGAATGGGCCAAAATACTAGCAACAATGTGTGAAAACCTTGTGAAGACTTACAGAAAACGTTTGACCTCTGTCATTGCCAACAAAGGGTATATAACAAAGTATTGAGATAAACTTTTGTTATTGACCAAATACTTATTTTCCACCATAATTTGCAAATAAATTCATTAAAAATCCTACAATGTGATTTTCTGGATTCTTTTTCTCATTTTGTCTGTCATAGTTGAAGTGTACCTATGATGAAAATTACAGGCCTCTTTCATCTTTTTAAGTGGGAGAACTTGCACAATTGGTGGCTGACTAAATACTTTTTTGCCCCACTGTAATTCACATTTCCTGTTGCTGCGGGATTATTTTCCTGCTGTAGCAAACTGACTCAAATGAAGATCCTACATCTGTACCTCACATAGAAATCTGGTCCGGTTTCCGGTTAAAGTATCTTAAGGCTTAAGTTAATCGCTGGAACCTTCATAGGAGCATTGTTAAATCTCCGAGCTGTTTCCCAAAACCAGAGTTATTAAAGTTGCACTTTAAAAACGCTCGTAATCTAACGCTGCCTCAGACCACTCGTAGAACAGCTAAGTGCATCTCTAGATGCTTCTTTAACCCCCCGTGTCACTTTATAAACAGAAGGTCACCGCTAAACATAGAGATGGATAAACTATGTGACCACCGATAACGTCAGAATCAAGTTGACTACAGTACAAATACAAAGTTGCCAATGTCTTCGCAATTGATACAAACCACTGACATATAAAAATATGCTTGAAATGAAAACTAAGATGACATGAACAGTAGGCTATAGGCCTATTTCAGTCATATTGAACTACATTTCCTCTTCAATCAATTGAGTTCTATTTTGCTACTTGTAGGCTACTGTCTAAGTTGCCTCGATATATTTCATGTCTAGCCAAACATGTGCACCATAAATTGGTGATTTAGTGCCTTTTTATTGTGTAACCATTAGAATAAGCCGCCTCAATATTTGCAGCCGTAGGTGATAACATTTCTCTAGTAGCTGATCCCTCGTCAGTATTGTGAAATAATTCTAATGTTAAGGAAATATTTGAATGGCGAAAGCTGATCTGAGAGCAGCGATCCCTTTTTCTCTCTCGATCCTATCAGTATCGACACATGCTCGAATGACGCACGTAGTGACTGTTAATTCTCTCTGTGTGGTGTTTTGCTCCCAACTTCCGGGTTGGAGCGAGCGGTCGCATCTGCACTCGGTCCGCAGGTAGTATTACATTTCATTACATTTCATTATAGTACAACGGTTTGATTTGTCTAATCTTAGCAATTTTTCTTCTTAGCTAGCTACATAGCCGTCTTTGTATCATAGATAATTGCGTAATTATCGTATTTCGTCGTCCTAACGCAGTCTACACCGCCCTGCAGCTAGCTAGCTAGCTAACGTCTACCGTTAGCTAGTCCACCGTCTACCGATTAGCAGCACAACTTACACTCAACTGAACGACTTGATTAGTGTAGTGTTAGCTAGCTACATAGTTGTCTTTGCTGTCTTCGTATCCAAGATAATTGTGTAGTTTAGAGTGTGTAGTTTTAGAGTGATTATCTTAATTTACCGAGGTTAGCTAGCCAGCTATTCGTCGTCCTTAACGTAACAGAACTTCCGCACTCAACAATCCGGTCGCATTTCGCTTCGCTCCACAGGTAGTATCACATTTTTCATTTCATTACAGTACAGTACAACGGCTTGATTTGTTTGATCGTAGCTAGCTACATAGCTAGCTACATAGCCGTCTTTGTATCAAAGATAATTGTGTAGTCTTGAGCGATTTCCTAGGTTAGCTAGCCAGCTATTGTCGTTCTTTTAACGCAACGTAACGTAAATCAACACTGCTAGCTAGCCAGCTAGCCCCGAATAGCAGCACAGTAGCACAGTAGAAACCATTACACTCAACGGAACGACTTGATTAGTGTAGTGTCAACAACGCAGACACTGCCAGCTAGCCTACATAGTCAACAACGCAGCCTCTGCCAGCTAGCCTACTTCAGCAGTACTGTATCATTTTAATCAATAAGATTCTTGCTACGTAAGCTTAACTTTCTGAACACTCGAGACGTGTAGTCCACTTGTCATTCCAATCTCCTTTGCATTAGCGTAGCCTCTTGTGTAGCCTGTCAACTATGTGTCTGTCTATCCCTGTTCTCTCCTCTCTGCACAGACCATACAAACGCTCCACACCGCGTGGCCGCGGCCACCCTAATCTGGTGGTCCCAGCGCGCACGACCCAAGTGGAGTTCCAGGTCTCCGGTAGCCTCTGGAACTGCCGATCTGCGGCCAACAAGGCAGAGTTCATCTCAGCCTATGCCTCCCTCCAGTCCCTCGACTTCTTGGCACTGACGGAAACATGGATCACCACAGACAACACTGCTACTCCTACTGCTCTCTCTTCGTCTGCCCACGTGTTCTCGCACACCCCGAGAGCTTCTGGTCAGCGGGGTGGTGGCACCGGGATCCTCATCTCTCCCAAGTGGTCATTCTCTCTTTCTCCCCTTACCCATCTGTCTATCGCCTCCTTTGAATTCCATGCTGTCACAGTTACCAGCCCTTTCAAGCTTAACATCCTTATCATTTATCGCCCTCCAGGTTCCCTCGGAGAGTTCATCAATGAGCTTGATGCCTTGATAAGCTCCTTTCCTGAGGACGGCTCACCTCTCACAGTTCTGGGCGACTTTAACCTCCCCACGTCTACCTTTGACTCATTCCTCTCTGCCTCCTTCTTTCCACTCCTCTCCTCTTTTGACCTCACCCTCTCACCTTCCCCCTACTCACAAGGCAGGAAATACGCTCGACCTCATCTTTACTAGATGCTGTTCTTCCACTAACCTCATTGCAACTCCCCTCCAAGTCTCCGACCACTACCTTGTATCCTTCTCCCTCTCGCTCTCATCCAACACTTCCCACACTGCCCCTACTCGGATGGTTTCGCGCCGTCCCAACCTTCGCTCTCTCTCCCCCGCTACTCTCTCCTCTTCCATCCTATCATCTCTTCCCTCTGCTCAAACCTTCTCCAACCTATCTCCTGATTCTGCCTCCTCAACCCTCCTCTCCTCCCTTTCTGCATCCTTTGACTCTCTATGTCCCCTATCCTCCAGGCCGGCTCGGTCCTCCCCTCCCGCTCCGTGGCTCAACGACTCATTGCGAGCTCACAGAACAGGGCTCCGGGCAGCCGAGCGGAAATGGAGGAAAACTCGCCTCCCTGCGGACCTGACATCCTTTCACTCCCTCCTCTCTACATTTTCCTCTTCTCTCTCTGCTGCTAAAGCCACTTTCTACCACTCTAAATTCCAAGCATCTGCCTCTAACCCTAGGAAGCTCTTTGCAACCTTCTCCTCCCTCCTGAATCCTCCACCCCTCCCCCCCTCCCTCTCTGCAGATGACTTCGTCAACCATTTTGAAAAGAAGGTCGACGACATCCGATCCTCGTTTGCTAAGTCAAACGACACCGCTGGTTCTGCTCACACTGCCCTACCCTGTGCTCTTTCTCCCCCCTCTCTCCAGATGAAATCTCGCGTCTTGTGACGGCCGACCGCCCAACAACCTGCCCGCTTGACCCTATCCCCTCCTCTCTTCTCCAGACCATTTCCGGAGACCTTCTCCCTTACCTCACCTCGCTCATCAACTCATCCCTGACCGCTGGCTACGTCCCTTCCGTCTTCAAGAGAGCGAGAGTTGCACCCCTTCTGAAAAAACCTACACTCGATCCCTCCGATGTCAACAACTACAGACCAGTATCCCTTCTTTCTTTTCTCTCCAAAACTCTTGAACGTGCCGTCCTTGGCCAGCTCTCCCGCTATCTCTCTCAGAATGACCTTCTTGATCCAAATCAGTCAGGTTTCAAGACTAGTCATTCAACTGAGACTGCTCTTCTCTGTATCACGGAGGCGCTCCGCACTGCTAAAGCTAACTCTCTCTCCTCTGCTCTCATCCTTCTAGACCTATCGGCTGCCTTCGATACTGTGAACCATCAGATCCTCCTCTCCACCCTCTCCGAGTTGGGCATCTCCGGCGCGGCCCACGCTTGGATTGCGTCCTACCTGACAGGTCGCTCCTACCAGGTGGCGTGGCGAGAATCCGTCTCCACACCACGTGCTCTCACCACTGGTGTCCCCCAGGGCTCTGTTCTAGGCCCTCTCCTATTCTCGCTATACACCAAGTCACTTGGCTCTGTCATAACCTCACATGGTCTCTCCTATCATTGCTATGCAGACGACACACAATTAATCTTCTCCTTTCCCCCTTCTGATGATCAGGTGGCGAATCGCATCTCTGCATGTCTGGCAGACATATCAGTGTGGATGACGGATCACCACCTCAAGCTGAACCTCGGCAAGACGGAGCTGCTCTTCCTCCCGGGGAAGGACTGCCCGTTCCATGATCTCGCCATCACGGTTGACAACTCCATTGTGTCCTCCTCCCAGAGCGCTAAGAACCTTGGCGTGATCCTGGACAACACCCTGTCGTTCTCAACTAACATCAAGGCGGTGGCCCGTTCCTGTAGGTTCATGCTCTACAACATCCGCAGAGTACGACCCTGCCTCACACAGGAAGCGGCGCAGGTCCTAATCCAGGCACTCGTCATCTCCCGTCTGGATTACTGCAACTCGCTGTTGGCTGGGCTCCCTGCCTGTGCCATTAAACCCCTACAACTCATCCAGAACGCCGCAGCCCGTCTGGTGTTCAACCTTCAACCAAGTTCTCTCACGTCACCCCGCTCCTCCGCTCTCTCCACTGGCTTCCAGTTGAAGCTCGCATCCGCTACAAGACCATGGTGCTTGCCTACGGAGCTGTGAGGGGAACGGCACCTCAGTACCTCCAGGCTCTGATCAGGCCCTACACCCAAACAAGGGCACTGCGTTCATCCACCTCTGGCCTGCTCGCCTCCCTACCACTGAGGAAGTACAGTTCCCGCTCAGCCCAGTCAAAACTGTTCGCTGCTCTGGCCCCCCAATGGTGGAACAAACTCCCTCACGACGCCAGGACAGCGGAGTCAATCACCACCTTCCGGAGACACCTGAAACCCCACCTCTTTAAGGAATACCTAGGATAGGATAAAGTAATCCCTCTCACCCCCCCCACCTTAAAAGATTTAGATGCACTACTGTTCCACTGGATGTCATAAGGTGAATGCACCAATTTGTAAGTCGCTCTGGATAAGAGCGTCTGCTAAATGACTTAAATGTAAATGTAAATGTTTTGGGAAACACATGTTACACCTTCGGCCGTTGTAGAAAAGATGCATTGTTAAAACACTCGTAAGCCTAAGTTCCATCGCTATCGGCAAACCAGGCCCTTGACTGGAGCTAAATGTTGTTTTCAATCATATGATTCTGTGTTTTGCATCATATGATTCTAATCAAATCAAATCTTATTTGTCACGTACACATGGTTAGCAGATGTTAGTGCGAGTGTAGCGAAATGCCTGTGCTTTTAGTTCCGACCATGCAGTAATATCTAACAAGTAACCTAACAATTTCACAACAATTACCTTTTACACACAAGTGTAAAGGAAGGAATAAGAATATGTACATATAAATATATGGATGAGCGATGGCCGAACGGCATAGGTAAGATGCCGTAGATGGTATAGAGTACCTTATATACATATGAGATGAGTAATGTAGGGTATGAAAACATTATATAAAGTGGCATTGTTTAAAGTGACTAGTGATACATTTATTACATCCAATTTAAAAAATGTAAAGTGGCTAGAGATTTGAGTCAGTACGTTGGCAGCAGCCACTCAATGTTAGTGATGGCTATTTGGCCTTGAGATAGAAGCTGTTTTCAGTCTCTTGGTCCCAGCTTTCATGTACCTGTACTGACCTCGCCTTCTGGATGATAGCGGGGTGAACAGGCAGTAGCTCGGGTGGTTGTTGTCCTTGATGATCTTCCTGTGACATCGGGAGGTGTAGGTGTCCTGGAGGGCAGATAGTTTGCCCCCGGTGATGCAGACCTCACTACCCTCTGGAGAGCCTTATGGTTGTGGGTGGAGCAGTTGCCGAACCAGGCAGTGATACAGCCCGACAGGATGCTCTCGATTGTGTATCTGTAGAAGTTTGTGAGTGTTTTTGGTGACAAGCCAAATTTCTTCAGCCTCCTGAGGTTGAAGAGGCGCTATTGCGCCTTCTTCACCACGCTCTCTGTGTGGGTGGACCATTTCAGTTTATCTGTGATGTGTACGCCGAGAAACTTAAAACTTTCCACCTTCTCCACTACTGTCCCGCCGATGTGGATAGGGGGGTGCTCCCACTGCTGTTTCCTGAAGTCCACGATCATCTCCTTTGTTTTGTTGATGTTGAGTGTGAGGTTATTTTCCTGACACCACACTCCAAGGGCCCTCACCTCCTCCCTGTAGGCTGTCTCGTCGTTGTTGGTAATTAAGCCTACAACTGTAGTGTCGTCTGCAAACTTGATTGAGCTGGAGGTGTGCATGGCCACGTAGTCATGGGTGAACAGGGAGTACAGGAGAGGGCTGAGAATGCACCCTTGTGGGGCCCCCGTGTTGAGGATCAGCGGGGTGGAGATGTTGTTTCCTACCCTCACCACCTGTGGGCGTCCCATCAGAAAGTCGAGGACCCAGCTCCTCTTGTCCAGATGGGTTAGGGCAGTGTGATTCGATTGCGTCGTCTGTGGACCTATTGGGGCGGTAAGCAAATTGGGGTGTCCGGTAGGGTGGAGGTGATATGATCCTTGACTAATCTCTCAAAGCACTTCATGATGACGGAAGTGAGTGCTACGGGGCAATAGTCGTTTAGCTCAGTTACCTTAGCTTTCTTGGGAACAGGAACAATGGTGGCCCTCTTGAAGCATGTGTGAACAGCAGACGGGGATAGGGATTGATTGAATATGTCCGTAAACACACCAGCCAGCTGGTCTGCGCATGCTCTGAGGACGAAGCTAGGGATGCCCGTCTGGGCCGGCATCATACAGGGATGATACCTGTATTTTGGAAGTTAAATATCTTGAAAACTTGATTGATGACAAGCAAAACATTTTGGGACTATGCCAACAATGGACTAATGAAACAAATACACAAAACTAATTTTGGGGTGCAATTTTCCTTAACCACTAGACTACCTGTGTCACGACTTCCGCCGAAGTCGGTCCCTCTGCTTGTTCGGGCGGCTTTCGACTTCACCGGCCTTCTAGCCATCGCCGATCCATTTTTCATTTTCCATTTGTTTTGTCCTTGTCTTACACACCTGGTTTCAATCCCCCAATTACTTGTTCATTATTTGCCCTCTCTTCCCCCATGTTTGTTTGTGAGTGATTGTTTATTGTATTGCGGTCCGTTATTCGTGGCCTTGGATTTATTGACGTGTATTGTGATTATTGTTGAGTAAAATTGCATACATGACTCATATCTTCTGTCTTCTGACTCATCTACACCAGCTACACACAGACGCATTACAGAATCACTCACCCAAAATGGAGTCAGCAGGAGCAGACGGCCCCCCTTTGGCGGCCGAGGAGCGCGTCCAGCAGCACGCGACCATGTTGCAACGTCTGGGCACCCCTATGGATCGCGTGCTGCAGACGATGGATAGATGGGAGAGAGAAGGAGGTCTTCCAAAGCCTCCACCAGCCACACTACAGCAGGCCTCACTGTCCACCCCTCCTTCACCCGGTCTCAGGATTCGGCTCGCGCTCCCGAGTGAGTATGATGGGACGGCTGCCGGATGCCAGGGGTTACTACTCCAGCTGGAACTCAACATGGCGACCGTCCACCCGGCTCCTTCGGGACATGAGAGCGTGTCCGCCCTCGTCTCCTGCCTCTCAGGCAAAGCCCTGGAGTGGGCCAACGGCGTGTGGAGTGAGGGAGATGCGGCATTGGACCATTACGCAGAGTGAACGTCTGTTCCACCTGAGGCAGGGGACGAGGAGCGTGCAGGATTTCGCTTTGGACTTCCGGACCCTGGCCGCCAGTGCAGGATGGTACAACAGGGCCCTGATCGAGCACTACTGGTGGTGCAGTCTGCGCGAGGACGTCCGTCGGGAGTTGGCCTGCCAAGACACCACCCTCACGTTGGACCAGCTGGTGGACCTGTCCATCCAGCTGGACAACCTGCCGGCTACCCACGGACGTCCGGATCGGGGCCTGTCAGTTCCATCCCCCAGCAACTCCACTCCGATGCCCATTATCTGCACCATCTGTGGCCACAGAGGGCACACTGCTGGTTGGTGCTGGGGGGGTTCCTCAGGGAGTCGAGGCAGCAGGCAGGGCACTATTTTGTCACCCCACGTGAGTCGGCACCAGGCTCACCCAGAGCCCCCTGTTGCTCACATGTATGCGTTTATTACATTTCCTGAGTATTCCCCGCTTTCCCAGCATAAGGCGCTCGTTGATTCAGGCGCAGCTGTGAATTTTATTGACCGTTCATTTGCCCATAGTTTAGGGATCCCCCTTGTTCCTGTGGATATGCCCTTCCCTGTGCATGCCCTACATAGTCGACCGTTAGGGCCAGGGCTGATTAGGGAAGCCACTGCTCCATTAGGCATGGTTACGCAGGAGGGTCACAGGAGAGAATCAGTCTCTTCCTTAAGGATTCTCATACGTTTCCCGTGGTGCTGGACCTACCCTGGTTGGCCTGTCATGACCCCACTATTTCATAGCAGCAGATGGCTCTCAAGGAGTGGTCACGAAAGTGCTCAGGGAGGTGTGTAGGGGTTTCCATTAGTGCGACTATGGTGGAAAGTCTAGACCAGGTCTCCACCGTTCACATCCCCTCAGAATATGCCGATTTGGTTTGCGCCTTCTGTAAGAAGAGGGCGACTCAATTACCACCCCATCGACGAGGGGATTGTGCAATAAATCTCCTGGTAGACGCAGCGCTTCCCAGGAGTCACGTGTATCCTCTGTCACAGGAGGAGACTGGGCGGTTCGAATCCCTGGGCCAGGGATACATTCGGCCCTCCACTTCACCTGCCTCCTCAAGTTGATTTTTTTGTGAAGAAGAAGGATGGAGGTCTGCGCCCGTGTATTGACTATCAGGGTATCATTCAGATCACTGTGAGGTACAACTACCAGCTGCCTCTCATCGCCAGTGCGATCAGTCAATGCACGGGGCGCGCTTCTTCACAAAATTGGATCTCAGGAGCGCTTACAACCTGGTGCGTATCCGGGATGGGGACAAGTGGAATACGGAATTTAGTACCACCTCAGGGCACTATGAGTATAAGGGTTGATGAATGCTCCATCAGTCTTCCAGGCCTTTGTTGACGAGATTTTTTGGGACCTGCACGAGCAGGGTGTAGTGGTGTATAAAGATGACATTCTGATATACTCCGCTACATGTGTCCTTGGTGCGCAGGGTGCTTGGTCGACTGTTGGAGCATGGCCTGTACGACAAGGCTGAGAAATGTCTGTTCTTCCAACAGTCCGTCTCCTTCCTAGGGTACCGCATTTCCACTTCAGGGGTGGAGATGGAGAGTGACCGCATTTCAGCGGCCAATTACGCATTTCGTGCGTAATTGGCCGACTCCCACAACGGTAAAGGAAGTGCAGCGGGTCCTAGGGTTTGCCAATTACACTATTTTGGTCAGGTAGCGGCTCCCATTACCTCACTGATGAAGGGGGGACCAAACAATTTCCAGGTTTGTGCATATGGTGTGCTTGGTTGTTATGAGGAGGATGTTAATAATTATTTTCTTAAACATGGACCTAGAGCCATCAATCTCAACTCTGGACCTCGAAGCCAGTGACAAGGCTTTTTAAAAAATGTTCCGCTCTGATCAGGGACTGATTTAGACATGGGACACCAGGTGGGTACAATTCATTATCAGGTAGAACAGAAATCCAGCAGGCTGCGGACCTCGTAGGGTAAGAGTTGAATACCCCCGGCCTAGAACATGCAGACTGTCTTCCTCTTAGAAAACCAAGTTTCCAGAGGCTCTGATCTTCTTTTGAGGCATATTGCCAACGTGTCACTGGCAGAACTTGACAGATGAAAGTCCACTGAGTACAGACTCAGACTCCTGAGTGGCGCAGCGGTCTAAAGCACAGCTTCTCAGTGCTAGAGGCATCACTACAGACCCTGGTTTGATTCCAGGCTGTATCACAACCGGCTGTGATTGGGAGTCCCATAGGGCGGAGCACAATTGGCCCAGCGTCGTCCGGGTTAGGGTTTGACTGGAGTAGGCCGTCATCGTAAATAGGAATTTGTTCTTAAATGACTTGCCTTTTTAAATAAAGGTTCAAATATATTTTTTAAAATAAAGACCTCCTTGCTTTGTTTGAAAACCATTTGCAGTGGTTTAAACGTGCCATCAAAAGCCCACATAACATCACACCCTAATCTGTTTCACCTGTCTTTGTGATTGTCTCCACCCCCCTCCACCCCTCCACCCATCTTCACCATTATCCCCTGTGTATTTATACCGGTGTCCTCTGTTTGTATGTTGCCAGTTTGTCTTGTTTGTTCAAAACCAGCGGTTTTGTGTCTTAGCGCCTGCTTTTTCCAGTCTCTCTTCCGAGCCCGCCTGCCTGACCACTCCGCCTGAGCCTGCCTGCCTGCCGACCTGTACCTTTGCCCCCCTCTGGATTACTGATCTCTGCCTGGCCCTGAGCCTGCCTACCGCCCGGTACCACTGCCCCACCTCTGGTTTACTGACCTCTGCCTGGCCCTGAGCCTGCCTACCGCCCGGTACCACTGCCCCACCTCTGGATTACTGACCTCTGCCTGGCTCTGAGCCTGCCTACCGCCCGGTACCACTGCCCCACCTCTGGTTTACTGACCTCTGCCTGGCCCTGAGCCTGCCTACCGCCCGGTACCACTGCCCCACCTCTGGATTACTGACCTCTGCCTGACCCTGAGCCTGCCTACCGCCCGGTACCACTGCCCCACCTCTGGATTACTGACCTCTGCCTGACCCTGAGCCTGCCTGCCTGCCGACCTGTACCTTTGCCCCCCTCTGGATTACTGACCTCTGCCTGACCCTGAGCCTGCCTGCCTGCCGACCTGTACCTTTGCCCCCATCTGGATTACTGACCTCTGCCTGACCCTGAGCCTGCCTGCCTGCCGACCTGTACCTTTGCCCCCCTCTGGATTACTGACCTCTGCCTGGCCCTGAGCCTGCCTGCCTGCCGACCTGTACCTTTGCCCCCCTCTGGATTACTGACCTCTGCCTGGCCCTGAGCCTGCCTGCCTGCCGACCTGTACCTTTGCTCCCCTCTGGATTACTGACCTCTGCCTGACCCTGAGCCTGCCTGCCTGCCGACCTGTACCTTTGCCCCCCTCTGGATTACTGACCTCTGCCTGGCCCTGAGCCTGCCTACCGCCCGGTACCACTGCCCCACCTCTGGATTACTGACCTCTGCCTGACCCTGAGCCTGCCTGCCTGCCGACCTGTACCTTTGCCCCCCTCTGGATTACTGACCTCTGCCTGACCCTGAGCCTGCCTGCCTGCCGACCTGTACCTTTGCTCCCCTCTGGATTACTGACCTCTGCCTGACCCTGAGCCTGCCTGCCTGCCGACCTGTACCTTTGCTCCCCTCTGGATTACTGACCTCTGCTTGGCCCTGAGCCTGCCTGCCTGCCGACCTGTACCTTTGCCCCCCTCTGGATTACTGACCTCTGCCTGGCCCTGAGCCTGCCTGCCTGCCGACCTGTACCTTTGCCCCCCTCTGGATTACTGACCTCTGCCTGGCCCTGAGCCTGCCTACCGCCCGGTACCACTGCCCCACCTCTGGATTACTGACCTCTGCCTGACCCTGAGCCTGCCTGCCTGCCGACCTGTACCTTTGCTCCCCTCTGGATTACTGACCTCTGCCTGGCCCTGAGCCTGCCTGCCTGCCGACCTGTACCTTTGCCCCCCTCTGGATTACTGACCTCTGCCTGGCCCTGAGCCTGCCTGCCTGCCGACCTGTACCTTTGCTCCCCTCTGGATTACTGACATCTGCCTGACCCTGAGCCTGCCTGCCTGCCGACCTGTACCTTTGCCCCCCTCTGGATTACTGACCTCTGCCTGGCCCTGAGCCTGCCTACCGCCCGGTACCACTGCCCCACCTCTGGATTACTGACCTCTGCCTGACCCTGAGCCTGCCTGCCTGCCGACCTGTACCTTTGCTCCCCTCTGGATTACTGACCTCTGCCTGGCCCTGAGCCTGCCTGCCTGCCGACCTGTACCTTTGCCCCCCTCTGGATTACTGACCTCTGCCTGGCCCTGAGCCTGCCTGCCTGCCGACCTGTACCTTTGCTCCCCTCTGGATTACTGACCTCTGCCTGACCCTGAGCCTGCCTGCCTGCCGACCTGTACCTTTGCCCCCCTCTGGATTACTGACCTCTGCCTGGCCCTGAGCCTGCCTACCGCCCGGTACCACTGCCCCACCTCTGGATTACTGACCTCTGCCTGACCCTGAGCCTGCCTGCCTGCCGACCTGTACCTTTGCCCCCCTCTGGATTACTGACCTCTGCCTGACCCTGAGCCTGCCTGCCTGCCGACCTGTACCTTTGCTCCCCTCTGGATTACTGACCTCTGCCTGACCCTGAGCCTGCCTGCCTGCCGACCTGTACCTTTGCCCCCCTCTGGATTACTGACCTCTGCCTGGCCCTGAGCCTGCCTGCCTGCCGACCTGTACCTTTGCTCCCCTCTGGATTACTGACCTCTGCCTGACCCTGAGCCTGCCTGCCTGCCGACCTGTACCTTTGCCCCCCTCTGGATTACTGACCTCTGCCTGGCCCTGAGCCTGCCTACCGCCCGGTACCACTGCCCCACCTCTGGATTACTGACCTCTGCCTGACCCTGAGCCTGCCTGCCTGCCGACCTGTACCTTTGCCCCCCTCTGGATTACTGACCTCTGCCTGACCCTGAGCCTGCCTGCCTGCCGACCTGTACCTTTGCTCCCCTCTGGATTACTGACCTCTGCCTGACCCTGAGCCTGCCTGCCTGCCGACCTGTACCTTTGCTCCCCTCTGGATTACTGACCTCTGCTTGGCCCTGAGCCTGCCTGCCTGCCGACCTGTACCTTTGCCCCCCTCTGGATTACTGACCTCTGCCTGGCCCTGAGCCTGCCTGCCTGCCGACCTGTACCTTTGCCCCCCTCTGGATTACTGACCTCTGCCTGGCCCTGAGCCTGCCTACCGCCCGGTACCACTGCCCCACCTCTGGATTACTGACCTCTGCCTGACCCTGAGCCTGCCTGCCTGCCGACCTGTACCTTTGCTCCCCTCTGGATTACTGACCTCTGCCTGACCCTGAGCCTGCCTGCCTGCCGACCTGTACCTTTGCTCCCCTCTGGATTACTGACCTCTGCTTGGCCCTGAGCCTGCCTGCCTGCCGACCTGTACCTTTGCCCCCCTCTGGATTACTGACCTCTGCCTGGCCCTGAGCCTGCCTGCCTGCCGACCTGTACCTTTGCCCCCCTCTGGATTACTGACCTCTGCCTGGCCCTGAGCCTGCCTGCCTGCCGACCTGTACCTTTGCCCCCCTCTGGATTACTGATCTCTGCCTGACCCTGAGCCTGCCTGCCTGCCGACCTGTACCTTTGCCCCCCTCTGGATTACTGACCTCTGCCTGTCCCTGAGCCTGCCTACCGCCCGGTACCACTGCCCCACCTCTGGTTTACTGACCTCTGCCTGGCCCTGAGCCTGCCTACCGCCCGGTACCACTGCCCCACCTCTGGATTACTGACCTCTGCCTGGCCCTGAGCCTGCCTGCCTGCCGACCTGTACCTTTGCCCCCCTCTGGATTACTGACCTCTGCCTGGCCCTGAGCCTGCCTACCGCCCGGTACCACTGCCCCACCTCTGGATTACTGACCCCTGCCTGCCTTGACCTGTCTATTGCCTGCCCCTGTTGGAATATGAAACTATTGTTTATTAGATGTGGTCTGGGTCTTATCTTCATACCTGATACATAAACCATTGGTGCAAGTGACGAGGCTGTCTGAATCAAGCAAAGTGAAACATATTGCCAAGAATATACATCAAGAATAACATGCTAGATGGTTGCTTCCTCCTCCAGGATTAAATATGCATTTGTCAAATAAATGAGATGACAACCTTGTCTGTGAAGTCAATCACCTCAAACTGACATCTTCTACATTCTTCCATGTGCCTCCAAAGACTTAAATATCACAACTGTCTCAAATTTCTGCTGAATAAATTATTTTCCCGAGGACCTCATTAGCTAGGCTGTATGCCCTATCATAGGCAAGATATAGTGGTCCCTCTGCGGGTTTGCCAAGTAAAATCAGATATATTAGAATAGTTTTGTTTGCAATTATAGCTTATATTATTTTGTCTGTCTATTTCCGCAGGTTCTAATCTCAGGATTTGGGCTAGAGCAGTGTGGATGGGAAATGAGAAGGAAGGTGCTATTCCAGAGCGTTGGATCAAAGACCAAACTGTGTGGTGGCTCCCAAATCAATAAGACAATAAAGGATTGGTCCACACCCTCTCTGAAATGGAAGTCATTTCAGCTTCTGAGAATAAAACTGACATCTGGTAAATGTGTGATTAGAATCGCTTGAGGAATGTAATCTACCTCCAGCCCCTATTGTGTCCAAATTGTGTAAGTATAGCAGGCTACTATCAGTTACTAATCAACCCCTTGTCCCTGAACCCTAGCCTCTGAACAACCACCTCACCTTTTGTTAGACCGGGAGGACATTTGATCCTATCACTTGAACTGATCTACAAGCATGTGGCTAGTGGGAAGTTCGCCTCAACCCAGATGGAATCAATCCATGTGTCACCATTTGTTAATGTAGTAAAACTAATGTGAAGCTGAGCTGAAATCCATCTGGATTTCCAGGCTAATGGGTTTGGCCTTGAGAGGGTAACTTTGACATGTTGTAGAATTGTTGTTTAACCAATAAAACTTGAACACATCAGAAATGTGTGTAGAAACAGGCAACTCCTTATTCTTTATCATTGAATTTGAAAAAGGCATTCTAATTGTAAAAACAATTGGCATGATATTGTCCAATCTTTCATTGCAGAGAATCATATTGGTCTCTTACATGGCTTAACCCCGGAGCATTAGGGCTTGAGGTCTCCTTCTGTCTTAATTGAGGGATCTCCCTCACCAAATCGCTGCAAAGGATCAGACCCTTTTCCTGTGACAGACACAAGTATGAAACTCTCGATTTAGAATGGTGGTTTACATTTTGGTAGACACTTGATTGTTGATGTTGCCTTGCAAATGTGTGTAATTTAAAATGTAAAAAATCTGTTCCGACGCGGCAGAAATCCTATGCCAGAGTCACCAAGAATCAAAGGCTAAAACTCCCTGCGAGCCACCAAGTATTGGTGGTGAGGATAAATGGCAAACTAAAACATCACGCAAGTCACCAAGTGATTAGTGAGAAGGACCCTTCACAACGTAAGCCAACTCCTTGTTCTTGATCAATGTTTTTGGGAATGATATTCTAATTGTACCAAGAAATGCCATGATGTTGTCCAATATTTTACTGCAGAGAATCTTGAGCTTCATGCTCTAGAGATGGGTCATGTGGGAGACCGCAGTCTCCTTTTGCCTCTTCAGATGAGTTATCCCCCTTATCAAAGCACTGCAAAGGATCAGACACTTTTCATATACTGGAAGCAAGCATGACATTTATTTTTAAACCATTTTAAATTATATTGAAAGTAGACTTATATTTGGAAGTGAACAAATTTAAAACTATTTTGTTTTCAGAATATATTTTTTAAAAGTCCTTTATCTCCTTTGTCAGATATGTGACCTTTTTAGAGGACAGTCGTGGTGAGTTAATGGTGAGAAATGAAATGTTTCCTTGGTATGAGTTGAATGACATATTGCCATGTAGCACTAGATTTTTAAAATCCTGTACATGTGAAATGCATTAGTGTCATTTCGTACAATTACAGATATCTCAAAGCTGGGGGGGAAGTCATCATGGACCAGGTGAATAGAGCAATGACAGCGGTAAACTAGTACTATACTTGTTTCACTTCTAAATGAGTCATGGTGTGTTGCTTATAAAGTGCTCTATATAGAACACTGACAAATGGCCTCTCAACAATAAATATGAAAGGAAAGAGGGCCTTTGAGGACTCTAACCTTTGCAGCGTCATTATAGGCCCAAATCATGACATTTTACATGACATTTGAATACCTTCTCTAGCCAATATTTGTTTTTCCCCTTTACAGCAGGTGTGTAAGTCGTAGCGAATCATTGGCTTGAGGCAAAAATACTACAGGCGACGTCAACCTGCCTGAAATATGTACCTGACCACAAGAGGGCAGTGGGATGGCCAATGAGTAAGAGGATGAAAGACTTCATAAGAATTTCTAACAGCAACTTTTTCTGGTGTATTGTATATTTAATTTGAGTTTCCAGAAGCCTGTGGCAGATGCAGTTTTTTATATTTTTGGGGGGCTTATACATCTATTTTTGTGGTACAATGCATTTTCATTTCAACTGTTCTTGACATTGACAACACACTTTTGGGCCAATAACAGTTTTTACCTGGACAATGGTTGACACAGTACTGTTCCAAGTTACTGCTCTAATTGTTACACAGACAGACAATTGCCAACAGTAGTACAGACACTATATCTGGAATATACATTTTGCACCATGAATAGAATAGAATTATACATATCCGGGTATACAACATCAAGTGTGCATTAAAAAAAAACACTTCATTTGTTTTCCTAATTCTTAGTTGTTATCTTTATTTGATGTAAAGAAGCCTACATCACAAAATGGCAACTACTTCTAAACCTTTTTTTAAAATTTTTGATGGTTGTACTGCTCTACCCTTTGTGATTTCAACGGACATTAAAGTGATCTTCATGTCACGTAAGAGTCTTTCAAGGTCTAGAAAGCAATTGTCTCGGTGGGTCTATCTTGAGTCGTTTTTGTTATCTCTGATTATTTCACCGTTACAAGGATCTAGGACCACATGTAATTCTTTGAAGAATGAAAACAATGATTTTCATCTCGTTGTTCTAGGTAGCAATTATCCCTGAGTGAAGCTGTGCCAGCGCTTACAGGTGCAGGCATTTACAGTGCATTTGGAAATTATTCAGACCCCTTGACTTTTTCCACATTTTGTTACGTTACAGCATTATTCTAAAATAGATTAAATTAAATGTTTTCCTCTTCAGTCTACAAACAATACCCCATAATGACAAAGCGAAACAAGTTTTTAGACATTTCAGCAAATTTATAAAAAAGCTAAAACATAAATACCTTATTTAAAGAAATATTCAGACCCTTTGCTATGAGACCCGAAAATGAGCTCAGGTGCATCCTGTTTCCATTGATCATCCTTAAGATGTTTCTGCAACTTGATTAGAGTCCACCTGTGGTAAATTCAATTGATTGGACATGATTTGGAAAGGCACACACTTGTCTATATAAGGTCCCACAGTTGACAGTGCATGTCAGAGCAAAAATCAAGCCATGAGGTCAAAGGAATTGTCCGTAGAGCTCTGAGACAGGATTGTGTGGAAGCACAGAACTGGGGAAGGGTACCAAAAAATGTCTGCAGCATTGTAAGTCCCCAAGATCACAGTGGCCTCCATCATTCTTAAATGGAAGAAGTTTGGACCCACCAAGACTCTTCCTTGAGCTGGCCGCCCAGCCAAACTGAACAATCTGAGGAAAAGGACCTTGGTCAGAGAGGTGACCAAGAACCTGATGTTCACTCTGACTAAGCTTCGGAGTTCCTCTGTGGAGATGGGAGAAACTTCCAGAAGGACAACCATCTCTGCAGCACTCCACCAATCAGGCTTCAATGGTAGAGTGGCCAGACGGAAGCCACTCCTCAGTAAAAGGCACATGACAGCCCGCTTGGAGTTGGCCAAAAGGCACCTAAAGAATCTCAGACCATGACAAACAAGATTCTCTGGTCTGATGAAACCAAGATTGAACTTTTTGGCCTGATTTCCAAGTGTCACGTCTGGAGAAAACCTGGCACCATCCCTATGGTGAAGCATGTTGGTGGCAGCATCATGCTGTGGGGATGTTTTTCAGCGGCAGGGACTGGGAGACTAGTCAGGATCGTGGGAAAGAGAAACAGAGCAAAGTACAGAGAGATCCTTAATGAAAACCTGTTTCAGAGCGCTCACCTTCCAGCAGGACGACCCTACGCACAAAGCCAAGACAATGCAGGAGTGGCTTCAGGACAAGTCTCTGAATGTCCTTGAGTAGCCCAGGCAGAGCCCGGACTTGAAACCGATCAAACATTTCTGGAGAGACCAGAAAATAGCTGTGCAGCGACGCTCCCCATCCAACCTGACAGAGCTTGGAGGATCTGCAGAGAAGAATGGGAGAAACACCCCAAATACAGGTGTGCCAAGCTTGTAGAGTCATACCGAGAAGACTCAAGGTTGTATTTGCTGCCAAAAGTGCTTCAACAAAGTACTGATTAAAGGGTCTGAATGCTTATGTAAATGTGATATTTAAGTTTTTCTATTTGTAATACATTTGTAAACATTTCTAAAAACCAGTTTTTGCTTTGTCATTATGGGGTATTGTGTGTAGATTGATGAGGGAAAAAAACGATTTCATAAATTTTCAAATAAGGCTAATAACGTAACAAAATGTGGAAAAAGTCAAGGGGTCTGAATACTTTCTGAATGCACTATATAAACAGGAGAACATTGATCGAGAGAAAAAAATAAGAAACCTTTTGCGTGGTGGATTTCCATGAAATTATCCAAACAATGTGTTAACCAGAATAATTTTTGCAAATGTCCTTTGAACTGAATGATAAACATTTGTGCTACATTGTACTACTAAAAATACATAAGACTTGAACTTTGATGATTGTAGTAGAAGGCAGTAGCAGCCTTTGTATCAGAATTTGTACTGTGGATTTTTGGTGGGATAAATGCATGACATCTAACAGAATGGGTTAGCAAATTCCAGTCTGTTTTCTTACATTCATAAATCATCTCCCATTAAAAGATTACCTTTTAAATATTCACATTCAGAGCAAAATATTCATTCAGCAAAACATTTTTTTCTCCACAAAGAAAGTAGAATGCTTAGATTATTTACAAAGAAGGGGGAAAGGTGTCGTGGCCAGTCATTTATACTGGCTCTGAAAAGACGGGATTGCATGAAGAGAGGATGAGACAAAAAAGAGGGCAAGAGAAGTAGAGGGAGAAAAATGCATATTGGAATACTGTCCCAGGTAATTACTTTCTACGTTTTCAATGGCCGGTTACTTGCACACACACCCGCTGTTCAGAGCACAGGGAACACATTGGTGGTCCTCCAACCCCCAAATCCCCATTCTTACCCCCAGCCTCCAATTCTCTATGGGGCGAAGCAGTGCTCCCCCAGAACATAGGAGGAGGAGCGTTAGGGGGAGTAGGAAGGGAATTGGACTCTCACCACAGAAAGAACAGGCTGATTGCACAGATGGCATGGTCCATTCCCAGCACCAATTAATCCCCAGTTAAATGTGACACATCTTAACCTGCACTGGGTCCCATTTAGCTCGCTACACATAGACCCATATGGCTAGGAGACACTCACAGGCGGCAATTTAGACCTGGCAGAGAGCCAATCAACCTCCACACACATAAACACACGCATGCGCAGGCCCGCACTCACACATGCATGCACGCACCACCCCTCCTACTAATAGACATATTCAGTGGCAAATGCAGGTGGGGCAGAGCCCTACATTTTATGAAAAATAAAGTATATTATATAGTGAGGGAAAAAAGTATTTGATCCCCTGCTGATTTTGTACGTTTGCCCACTGACAAAGAAATGATCAGTCTATAATTTTAATGGTAGGTTTATTTGAACAGTGAGAGAAAGAATAACAACAACAAAAATCCAGAAAAACGCATGTCAAAAATGTTATACATTTATTTGCATTTTAATGAGAGAAATAAGTATTTGACCCCTCTGCAAAACATGACTCAGTACTTGGTGGCAAAACCCTTGTTAGCAATCACCGAGGTCAGATGTTTCTTCTAGTTGGCCACCAGGTTTGCACACATCTCAGGAGGGATTTTGTTCCACTCCTCTTTGCAGATCTTCTCCAAGTCATTAAGGTTTCGAGGCTGACGTTTGGCAACTTGAACCTTCAGCTCCCTCCACATATTTCCTATGGGATTAAGGTCTGGAGACTGGCTAGGCCACTCCAGGACCTTAATGTTCTTCTTCTTGAGCCACTCCTTTGTTGCCTTGCCCGTGTGTTTTGGGTCATTGTCATGCTGGAATACCCATCCACGACCCATTTTCAATGCCCTGGCTGAGGGAAGGAGGTTCTCACCCAAGATTTGACGGTACATGGCCCCGTCCATTGTCCCTTTGATGCGGTGAAGTTGTCCTGTCCCCTTATCAGAAAAACACCCCCAAAGCATATTTCCACCTCCATGTTTGACGGTGGGGATGGTGTTCTCGGGGTCATAGGCAGCATTCCTCGTCCTCCAAACACGGCGTTGATGCCAAAGCGCTCCATTTTGGTCTCATCTGACCACAACACTTTCAGTCAGATGTCCTCTGAATCATTCAAATGTTCATTGGCAAACTTCAGACGGGCATGTATATGTGCTTTCTTGAGCAGGGGGATCTTGCGGGTCCTTCACGGCGTAATGTGTTACCAATTCTTTTCTTGGTGACTATGGTCCCAGCTGCCTTGAGATCATTGACAAGGCAATGTAGTTCTGGGCTGATTCCTCACCGTTCTCTTGATCATTGCAACTCCACGAGGTGAGATCTTGCATGGAGCCCCAGGCCGAGGGAGATTGACAGTTCTTTTGTGTTTCCTCCATTTGTGAATAATTGCACCAACTGTTGTCACCTGTAGCCCATTCCAGCCTTGTGTAGGTCTACAATCTATCCCTGACATCCTTGGAGAGCTCTTTGGTCTTGGCCATGGTGGAGAGTTTGGAATCTGATTGATTGATTGCTTCTGTGGACAGGTTTCTTTTATACAGGTAACAAACTGAGATTAGGAGCACTCCCTTAATGAGTGTGCTCCTAATCTCAGCTCGTTACCTGTATAAAAGACACCTGGGAGCCAGAAATCTTTCTGATTGAGAGGGAGTCAAATACTTACTTCCCTCATTAAAATGCAAATCAATTTCTAACATTTTTGACATGCATTTTCTGGATTTACAGAGGGTAGTGTGAACGTCCCAGTACATCACCGGGGCCAAGCTTCCTGACATCCAGGACCTATATAATAGGCGGCGTCAGAGGAAAGCCCATTAAATTGTCAGAGACTCCAGTCAGCCAAGTATAGACTGTTTTCTCTGCTACCGCACGGCAAGCGTTACCAGAGCGCCAAGTCTGGGACAAAAGGCTCCTCAACAGCTTCTACCCCAAGCCATTAGGCTGCCGAACAATTCATAAAAATCGGCACCGGACAATTTACATTGAGCCCCCCCCTTGTACACTGCTGCTACTTGCTATTTGTTTGTTACCTATGCATAGTCACTTCGCCCCCACCTACATGTACAGATTACCTCAACTAGCCTGTACCTCTGCACAGTGACTCGGTACAGGTGCCCCCTGTATATTCCCTCATTCCTGTTATTCTTATTGTGTTACTTTTTATTTTAGCCTACATGGTAAATATTTTATTCTTCTTGAACTCCACTGTTGGTTAAGGGCTTGTAAGTAAGTATTTCATGGTAAAGTCTACACTTATTGTATTCGGCGCTTGTGGCAAATAAAGTTTGATTTGATTTAATAATTTGGTCTATTTACTCCTCTTAATTTCACCTGCTGTTCTGACTGTTCTGTTGTAGCCTATAAGCTGTTTTAGAGAAATGTAATCATCGGATTTTGTAAGAGCTTTCATTGTCTGCTTATATGCCCCCTTTATTTATCCTAAAGTTCTAACTTGGTGTACAGGGAGAGCACAGTAAGAACGACCCATGTTCTGAATCCTGTCGCTCTACATTTCAAAAGTGCTAAACAAATAGTTGTATTGACTACCGTTACATCCGTCCTAGCTTGCTCATTGTCTTAATCAAAATTACAGATAGCCTCTTATTTGCTTGTCGTCCCCTTATGCCATAGTTTGTACATCTCAATAGTAATAAGAAACCACATTTGTTTCTTCGGGATCAGTGTCCCATCCACGGGACGGTTGAGCTAATGTAGACTAATGCGATTAGCATGAGGTTGTAAGTAACAAGAACATTTCCCAGAACATAAACACATCTGATAATGGCAGAACGCTTAAATTCTTGTTAATCTAACTGCACTGTCCAATTTATAGTAGCTATTAGAGTGAAAGAATGCCATGCTATTGTTTGAGGAGAGTGCACATTTTTGAACATGAAAAGTTATTAAAACCTGTTAAGCCCACCCGACACGCAGGCGTCTCATCTAGCCATCTGGAAATGCAAATGCGCTACGCTAAATGCTAATAGCACTCGTTAAAACTCAAACATTCATTAAAACACACATGCAGGGTACTGAATTAAAGCTACACTCGTTGTGAATCCAGCCAACAAGTCAGATTTGTAAAATGCTTGTCGGCGAAAGCATGAGAAGCTATTATCTGATAGCATGCAACACCCCGAAATACCTGAAGGGGACGTAAACAAAATAATTAGCATAGCCGGCGCTACACAAAACGCAGAAATAAAATATAAAACATTCATTACCTTTGACGATCTTCTTTGTTGGCACTCCTAGATGTCCCATAAACATCACTATTGGGTCTTTTTTTCGATTAAATCGGTCCATATATACCCTAAATATTGATCTATGAAAAGTGTGTGATCCAGGAAAAAACTGCGTTTTAAAACTCAACGTCATTTTTTTAAATTAAAAAAGTCGACGATAAACTTTCACAAAACACTTCGAAATACTTTTGTAATCCAACTTTAGGTATTAGTAAATGTTAATAATCTATCAAATTGATCACGGGGCGATGTGTATTCAATAGCTCCATGTCTTGAAATCATGTTCGGAAATTTCTCCTCCAAAAACATCCTGTCGGAGACCGGAAGGAATGGGCTCTCTCTTACTCGTTTGACCAAGAAACAAAGCCCAGGCAATTGACAAGACTGGCGACATCGTGTGGAAGCTGTAGGACTTGCAATCTCAGCCCCATGTAATTTGCTTTCCAATAGACAATACAGGCAAGTGGCGCATTGATATATTTTCCAGATTTTTCAGTTTTTCTTCCGCTTTTCGATGAAACACACATTATGTTATAGTCACAGCCGTGATTTAACCAGTTTTAGAAACGTCAGAGTGTTTTCTATCCACACATACTAATCATATGCATATACTATATTCCTAGCATGAGTAGCAGGACGCTGAAATGTTGCGCGATTTTTAACAGAATGTTCGAAAAAGTAGGGGGTAGGCTTAAGTGGTAATAAACAAATTAGGCACATTTGGGCAGTCTTGATACAACAGTTTGAACAGAAATGCAATGGTTCATGGGATCAGTCTAAAACTTTGCACATACACTGCTGCCATCTAGTGGAAATTGCAGCTGGGATGGAATAATAGATTATGGCCTTTCTCTTGCATTTCAAAGATGATGGTACAAAAAAATTCAAAAGAACGGTTGTTTTTTTCTTTGTATTATCTTTTACCAGATCTATTATGTTATATTCTCCTACATTCTTTTCACATTTCCACAAACTTCAAAGTGTTTCCTTTCAAATGGTACCAAGAATATGCATATTCTTGCTTCAGGGCCTGAGTTACAGGCAGTGAGATTTAGGTATGACATTTTAGGTGAAAATTGAAAAAAAGGGGCGGATCCTTAAGAGGATTTAAGTCAGCCATATCAGTTATGTTGTATTAAAAGGCAGTAAAGGAGGCTGAATAAACTGTTTCACTGCCAGACAAGGCTCCGCTGATAGCCAGGTGTAGCAGTGGTAAGATGTTGGGACTGCTGTTGAGACAGCTTTACACAGGCCCTAACAGCTTTTGGGCACTGTTTGTCACCATTATATTGCAATTAATGTATTGTTTAGTGTTGTGTAGTGGCTTTGCTGGAATGAATTCCACTTTTTTTGTTGCTCCACCAAGATTTGCATGCAAAAATCACCACTGGACATATTTGATCGACACGTCTAGCCAGTCAGTATCCAGGAGATACAGTACATCCTAGTGTTTTTAATGAGGGCAAAGTTTGATATCACCTTGTCATTCATTCATGTATACCCTCTTGTGTCTGTTGAGATGAGATGCATATGTGCCCATACTGGTACAGGTCTAATAATAACATGAGTCCATTGTTCAGGGGCGGACTGGGACCAGAAAAAGGCCCTGACTTTTCTAACACACCAGACCATTTTTTTCCTCTAGGCCCCATACCGGCCCATTTGATTTCTTGAGGCCCCTATTTTTTGCCAGATAATGACACATTTGCGCAAAAAAACTCAAGTTACAGTATGCCCACTGGACAAAAAATGGACCAGCCCATCTAAAATTTCCCTGAAATTCCAGTTCGCCCCTGCCATTGGTAGAAGAGTCTTAAAGTCAAAACAGGATATAAATGATATACTTGACATGTCTGTTTGAAGAATGGAGCTGTATGTTGAAGGAACTTAATATGCACTTTAGACTAATAACTGAAATTATCATTACAAAGTATATAAAAAATGTATGATATAGACAATATGATTCTATGAATCCTCGACGCCTAAGGGAACTACTAAAGCCTTGTTCAGACTGCAGGCCTTACTGCTCAAATCAGTTTTGTTTTTGTAACGATGTGCGCTGAGAGTCGGAAAGCATGTTCAGGGAGTGAGTGTTTTAATAAATAAACACAACATAATACAAAATAAGAAACACGGACAACGCACAGACATGACACAAGGACAGAAACAATAACGCCTAGGGAAGGAACCAAAGACAGTGACATATATAGGGAAGGTAATCAGGGAAGTGATGGAGTCCAGGTGAGTCTGATGATGCACAGGTGCACGTAATGATGGTGACAGGTGTGCGCCATAACAAGCAGCCTGGTGACCTAGAGGTTGGAGAGGGAGCACACGTGACAGTAACCCTTCCCCTGACGCGCGGCTCCAGCCAAAATGACGATTCTGAGTATCAGAGCGGACTAGTCACCTCTGATGAGGCGCGGGAAACCTGTCAGTCTGACTGAGGTGCGGGAGCGTAGCGACCTAGAGGGCCAGAGAGAGAGCATACATGACGGTAACCCCTTCCCGGCGTGTTCGGCTCCAGCTGCAGGACGCCAACCCAAGGAACGATCCCGGGGATCAGGAGCAGACCATTCACCCCTGCTGATACGCGGTTAATGTCGTGAAAATATTTGGTCAATCATATTTCACAAATACCGGAGCCTGTGAGTTCAAATATACTTTTTATTACTTCAAAATAAAGGCCGAGCGGGAATCATGAAAACAACTACCCTCCAGCGTTGGCACACATGTTTTATACACTTGTCCTCCTTACTCATAGTAACTCCTTTTAACTTCTTGCGGCGAGCCATCCCGGATCCGGGATCGTGAATACAGCCTCAAGCTCATTACCATAACGCAACGTTAACTATTCATGAAAATCGCAAATGAAATGAAATCAATATGCTAGCTCTCAAGCTTAGCCTTTTGTTAACAACACTGTCATCTCAGATTTTCAAAAATATGCTTCTCAACCATAGCAAAACTAGCATTTGTGTAACAGTATTGATAGCTATTGATAGCTAGCATTAGCATTTAGCGTTAGCATTCAGCAGGCAACATTTTCACAAAAACCAGAAAACCATTCAAATAAAATCATTTACCTTTGAAGAACTTCGGATGTTTTCAATGAGGAGACTCTCAGTTAGATAGCAAATGTTCAGTTTTCCTGAAAGATTATTTGTGCAGGAGAAATCGGTCCGTTTGGTGCGTCACGTTTGGCTACCAAATAAAACGAAAATTCAGTTATCCAAACGCCGAACTTTTTTCCAAATTAACTCCATAATATCGACTGAAACATGGCAAACGTTGTTTAGAACCAATCCTCAAGGTGTTTTTCACATATCTCTTCGATGATATATGGTTCGTGGAAGTGTCCTTTACCTGAAGATTACGCAACAATTTAGACAAAGGACACCGGGCGGACCCCTGGCAAATGTAGTCTCTTATGGCCAATCTTCCAATGATATGCCTACAAATACGTCACAATGCTGCAGACATCTTGGACGAACGGCAGAGAGCTTAGGTTCATTCATCACACATTCACAGCCATATAAGGAGACGATGGGAAACAGAGCCTCAAAAATTCTGCTCATTTCCTGTTTGAGGTTTCATCTTGGTTTCGCCTGTAGCATGAGTTCTGTGGCACTCACAGATAATATCTTTGCAGTTTTGAAAACGTCAGAGTGTTTTCTTTCCAAAGCTGCCAATTATATGCATAGTCGAGCATATTTTCATGACAAAATATTGCGCTTAAAACGGGCACGTTTTTTTTATCCAATAATGACATAGCGCCCCCATAGGTTGAAGAGGTTAATGGCCCCTGGCATTTAGCCACTGTTCTCATACTGCCTTCATATTAGGACATGCAACCTGTAGAGTCACAGAAATTGTTTCATGCATGTAGGACCATAGCAACAGACCTTGGAATAACCAATAGATGTTATCCTGCTGACTCCTCTGAAAGGGACACCCCCTGTTCTGGAAAAAAACCCAAGAGGTGTAACCATAGTTGGCCATAACAGTTACAAGAATAACCACGTGCATGTCTAATGGTGTTGGTGTCCAATGACCTAGAGCACATAGAGTGCACTAGTTTTACTGGCTCCTTCTGAAATAAATAATTGCCACATATGTGCTGACAAATTCACAATATTACCTGTCGCCGGCTGGAAGCAGGGGAGCCTGACGATCCGGCAGAGGCATGAAAGCCTGACCAGCCGGCTGAGGCAGGGGAGCCTGGCGATCCGGCTGAGACATAAGAGTTAGTTAGGTGTGTCTGGGGATGATTACAGCTATCTATTGTATTTCATGAACGTGTACATATCTAGACAATAGAGACCCATCCACTTAGCTAGATGTGGCTGGGTAGTAGTTATAGCCTTTCTTTGACATTACCCATGAATTTAGACAAGTGTGTCTGAGTAAACATAATATAATATTCATACAATATTTTGTATCTTGACACATTGTATTTTTGATATTTCTACTATGCAAATATGCAAGTAACCATTTCACTGTAGAATAACCACGTGCATGTCTAATGGTGTTGGTGTCCAATGACCTAGAGCACATAGAGTGCACTAGTTTTACTGGCTCCTTCTGAAATAAATAATTGCCACATATGTGCTGACAAATTCACAATATTACCTGTCGTCGGCTGGAAGCAGGGGAGCCTGACGATCCGGCAGAGGCATGAAAGCCCGACCAGCCGGCTGAGGCAGGGGAGCCTGGCGATCCGGCTGAGGCATGAAAGCCCGACCAGCCGGCTGAGGCAGGGGAGCCTGGCGATCCGGCTGAGGCATGAAAGCCCGACCAGCCGGCTGAGGCAGGGGAGCCTGGCGATCCGGCTGAGGCATGAAAGCCCGACCAGCCGGCTGAGGCAGGGGAGCCTGGCGATCCGGCTGAGGCATGAAAGCCCGACCAGCCGGCTGAGGCAGGGGAGCCTGGCGATCCGGCGGAGGCATGAAAGCCCGACCAGCCGGCTGAGGCAGGGGAGCCTGGCGATCCGGCGAAGGCATGAAAGCCCGACCAGCCGGCTGAGGCAGGGGAGCCTGGCGATCCGGCGAAGGCATGAAAGCCCGACTAGCCGCCTGAGGCAGGGGAGCCTGGCGATCCGGCTGAGACATAAGAGTTAGTTAGGTGTGTCTGGGGATGATTACAGCTATCTATTGTATTTCATGAACGTGTACATATCTAGACAATAGAGACCCATCCACTTAGCTAGATGTGGCTGGGTAGTAGTTATAGCCTTTCTTTGACATTATCCATAAATTTAGACAAGTGTGTCTGAGTAAACATAATATAATATTCATACAATATTTTGTATCTTGACACATTGTATTTTTGATATTTCTACTATGCAAATATGCAAGTAACCATTTCACTGTACCATTTACACCTACTGTATGTAACAAATAACAAATGTGATAAATAAACTTCGATTTTATTTGACATAGTGTGTGTTTACAAGAGACAGTAATGTGAAGAACAACATGATCTGCACCAAAGTCAGATTAGGATATAAGACCAAGGACTAGATAAAGTGTATTTTTACTACTACTACTACTTTTTGCTACCACTTTCACCACTTTTAGCCTTGAAATATTTGGTTGTTTACTACACTACCTTACTCACTCTCTTTAGCACATTGCCTCGCATGTGAATCCTAATAAAGAGGCAGTTGGGTCTAAAGTTTAAGAGGGTGTGAAGGATGCTGAATGGGTGTAGACCAAGAAGCACTCTCCACTAGGTGTACCAAAACATTCAAGGGCTATTTTCTCACAAGCTTATCAAATTTCACAAAGCAGAATTACTTTCACATTGTTCCTCAACTGCAGTCTATGGTATACCATTTTGTAGCTCTGAGTCTGTACATTTATCCTGTGAAATAAACAACATTTAAAATGTTGCCACATAAGACCAAATTGAGGTGGTGGGTCACATTTTGATCCTTCAGTTCTGCCTCCAAGGCTAGACTCATCCCAACAATCATCAACCTGCCCTACCTACACGTGCTCCTCATATCATACCTTCCCTCACTGTCTTTGAGTAGTTTTCTTCTTATTGCTTACATACTTGAGTGGGTACCATGTGCAATCTAATTTTCTGCTCCTAACACGTGTAGGTGAGGCTGGTGAGGGCCGGGCTCCGTGTGTGAGGACCAGCTCTGGTGAAGCGGCAAAGCTTCAACAACACAGACCCAGTGACAAGTGACCCACAGAACAAGTGGAAATCTAAAATGTATTTTTCCAAAGGCGTTGCGGCAGTCAGAAACAAATGACTTCAGATGAATAGCTACCTCCAGTAAATTTGACCCAGTTGTAGCTAGCAAGGTTCTTCTCATCTGCTGCAAGTTGAGAAGATGGGCTGAATATTGCAGTTCTTTTCAGTGGATTCCCTGCCTTGTGTTCCATTTGCTAACCCTTTGTGACCACAGGTCTGAAAGCACTGTGTTACTTAGAGAACATGGCCAAAGGGAAATGTTGTCTTATGTTTACAAAGGAATTACTGCATTGTTATACACCCCCACACATTTTTTTACAGCAATTGTGAAAAAATATTAATATATCATAATATCTGCTGCTACTAATTGTGTTGAAATGTGTTGCCATGCCCACTGAAAGGTAAGTTACCCATTTTATGACCATGATAATGCCATTTAAATGTAATCTAGTTTAATGTAGTCTCATTTACGTTAATCAAATCTAATTACGTACTTGTAATATAATGTTATACCTTATCCTATTGTCATGGCTATTTATTTTTATTGACCCTCCAGAAAGTACTCTTGGGGCAGTTGATGTGTCTGCTGTAGAGTGCATTCAATTCCCCTAATGTATATCCATGCAATGCTTCGCCATACACAAACGAAACCACAAAGCCCTCAGCAACCTAACAATAACACTTTCAAGGCATTTCTAGTATTCTGACTGCAGTCTAACTCCATTTAGTAGACCTCAGACGAAGACCTGGCAGTGTCTTTAAATTCCACAGAAAGGAGGTCTGTCTGTGGCCAGAGAATAACAGCCACACCACAGCCTATGGGCCTTCATCTCAGCAAGGTTCACCCCACATTTAAATTTACAGCACATCACACAGCTTATACAGTACATTCAGAAAGTATTCAGACTCCTTGACTTTTTCCACATTTTGTTATGTTACAGCCTTATTCTAAAACTGATTAAATGGTAATTTTCCTTCATTTATCTACACATAATACCCCATAATGGCAATGCATCAGATTTCTAGAAAACAGGTAACTGAAATATTACATTTACATAAGTATTCAGACCCTTTCCTCAGTACTTTGTTGAAGCACCTTTGGCAGCGATTACAGCCTCAAGTCTTCTTGGGTATGATGCTACAAGACTTGTCCTGAAGCCACTCCTGCCTTGTCTTGGCTGTGTGCTTAGGGTCGTCCTGTTGGAAGGTTAACCTTCCCCCCCAGTCTGAGGTCCTGGGAACTCTGATGTAGGCTTTCATCAAGGATCTCTCTGTACTTTGCTCCGTTCATCTTTCCCTCAATCCTGACTAGTCTCCCAGTCCCTGCCGCTGAAAAACATCCCCACAGCATGATGCTTCCACCTCCATGCTTCACCGTAGGGATGGTGCCAGGTTTCCTCGAGATGTGACGCTTGGCATTTAGACCAAAAGAGTTCAATCTTGGTTTCATTAGACCAGATAATTTCATTTCTCATAGACTGAAAGTCCATTAGGTGCCTTTTGGCAAACTCAAAGCGGGCTGTCATGTGCCATTTATTGAGGAGTGGCTTCCGTCTGGCCACTCTACCATGAAGGCCTGATTGGTAGAGTGCTGCAGAGATGGCTGTCTTTTTGGATGGTTCTTCCATCTCCACCAAGGAACTCTGGAGCTCTGTCAGAGTAAAAATGGGTTCTTGGTCACCTCCCTGACCAAGGTCCTTCTGCCCGGTGTTCAGTTTTGCCGGGCGGCCAGCTCTAGGAAGAGTCTCGGTGGTTCCGAACTTCTTCCATTTAAGAGTGATGGAGGCCACTGTGTTATTGGGGACCTTCAATGCTGTAGACATTTTTTGGTACCCTTTATGTCTCGGAGCTCTACGGACAATTCCTTCAACCTCATGGCCTGGTTTTTGCTCTGACATGCGCTGTCAACTGTGGGACATTATATAGACAGGTGTGTGCCTTTCCAAATCATGTCCAATCAATTGAATTAACCACAGGTGGACTCCAGTGAAGTTGTAGAAACATCTCAAGGATGATCAATGGAAACAGGATGCACCTAAGCTCAATTTTGAATCTCATAGCAAAGGGTCTGAATACTTATGTAAATAAGGTAAAAGTCTGATTTCACTTTATCATTATGAGGTATTGTGTGTAGATTGAGGATAAAAAACAAACACATTGAATCAATTTAAGAGTAAAGCTGTAACGTAACAAAAAGTGGGAAAATAAATGAATCGTATCACTGTATCAAATGTCAAGTATGGACGAGGGAGAGAGAGATTAGTTTCTTAAAAATAAAATATATCTTAGTATCATGCATGGAACGGTGGACAGATTCTTAAAATGTCCTGTCCTTAAACTGTCTTAAGTTCCTGGATGTCAGCCTTCTGAGAGGGGAGAGGGGTGAGGGGAGAGAGGGAAAACACCACACTCCGAGTGCCCTCACCTCCTCCCTGTAGGCTGTCTTGTCGTTGTTGGTAATCAAGCCCACTACTGTTGTGTCCTCTGCAAACTTGATGATTGAGTTGGAGGCGTGCATGGCCACACGGTCGTGGGTGAACAGGGAGTACAGGAGGGGGCTGAGCATGCACCCTTGTGGGGCCCCGGTGGTGAGGGTCAGCGAGGTGGAGATGTTGTTTCCTACTTTCACCACCTGGGGCGGCCCGTCAGAAAGTCCAGGACCCAGTTGCATGTGGTTTATGAAGGTGTCTATTCATGTATTTATCTATTAAGTCATGGATTTGTTGTTTTGTGTTCGAATAATATTGTAATATACACAGAGTGTACAAAACACAGACTGAACAGGTGAGTCCAGATGAAAGCTATGATCCCTTATCAATGTCACCTGTTTAATCCATTTCAATCAATGTAGATGAAGGGGAGGGGACACGTAAAAAAATATATATTTTTAAGAGACAGTTGAGACAGGGATTGTGTATGTGTGCTATTCAGAGGGTGAACGGGCAAGAGAAAATATTTAAGTGCCTTTGAACGGGGTATATTAGTTGGTGCCTGCCGCACCGGTTTACAGCAGACTAGTGTTTATCTGTCATGCCATATTAAACGTAACAGAGGCAGGTTTCTTTTCCAGACTACCTAAAGCGAGACCGAGTCAAGACCAAGACCAGAAAAATCTTAATCCAATTCAAGACCATGGTTACAATTGTGTTCAAATCGCCGCCATAATAATAGTGTCCAGCATTTCTGTGGTCTTATTTCCGAAGAACATAGGGATTCTTTAGACCAGGGTTTCAGAAACTTTTTCAGCCTGAGACCCAAATTAGAAATTCTGTGTTTTCAATGGGACCCAAGCTCTTGAAAACATGCGAGATTTGGTTGGAGAGAAATCTTTGCAGTTTTAAAGTTAATTTCCTGCAATTCTACACGTTTTGCCATGACTTGTCATGTTAATATGATATCTGAGTGAGATTGACTAACAAAATCAACGTGCACATGTCCTGTTTGCCCGCTCAATATTCGTCCATGATAACTACAAGTTTAGATATCTGGCTAGACTAATTTACCAATCAAAAAATTGTTAGCTGGGTCTCCCAAGTGGCACAGAGGTCTAAGGCGCTTGAGGTGGTTACAAGACACTTTCCTACAACATAGTAGGTCTGCCTACCCATGTCAGAGACGCAAACTTGGTCTCAACCTTTAAGTCTTTACTGAAGACTCATCTCTTCAGTGGGTCATATGATTGAGTGTAGTCTGTCCCATGAGTGGGAAGGTGAACGGAAAGGCTCTGGAGCAACGAACCGCCCTTGCTGTCTCTTTCTCTCTCTCGGAGGACCTGAGCCCTAGGACCATGCCTCAGGACTACCTGACATGATGACTCCTTGCTGTCCCCAGTCCACCTGGCCGTACTGCTGCTCCAGTTTCAACTGTTCTGCCTTATTATTATTGGACCATGCTGGTCATTTATGAACATTTGAACATCTTGGCCATGTTCTGTTATAATCTCCACCCGGCACAGCCAGAAGAGGACTGGCCACCCCACATAGCCTGGTTTCTTCCTAGGTTTTGGCCTTTCTAGGGAGTTTTTCTTAGCCACCGTGCTTCTACACCTGCATTGCTTGCTGTTTGGGGTTTTAGGCTGGGTTTCTGTACAGCACTTTGAGATATCAGCTGATGTACGAAGGGCTATATAAATACATTTGATTTGATTTGATTTGATATGGGTGCTTCTGGGTTAAACAAGCAGTATGTCAAGAAGCAGCGCAGCTTGGCAGGGTTGTGTTTTGGCGGAAGCATGGCTCTCGACCTTTGCCTCTCCCGAGTTACAGCAATGGGACAAGACTGTAACTACCAATTGGATATCACAAAAAAACTAAAAAATGTATATAATAATAAGGTAGTTGACATGGCTTATTGAGTGACAGTAGATCATTTGGGTCCGATCTGTCAAAAAGTGTTGGTAATGAGGAGTGGCTGTCACGGATCCCTCCGGAACTTTCATTACGCACACCTGGCCCCTATTCCCAGTGATTAGTAATTGTATAAGTGTGTCCTTGGTTTACCATTGTCCTGTCGATTATTGTTACTATGTCTGTTGATGTGTGAGAACCTGTGCTGTGTGTTTTGGCTTTCGTGTCGTTGTGGATTGCGCAGATGATTACGGGTCTCGTCCCGTGTGATAATCATTGTGCGCTTGTGTTATTTATTTGAGGTACTCCTCGCTCATTTGTTTGGGTTACTACCCTGTGTTTTGCATAGTGTTTGTTTGGTCTTCCTCCCCGTGCATTTACACAGCACGCTGTAGTTTGGGTATAATAAAAAAAACTATTATGCATTCCTGCGCCTGCCTCCCAACTCATTCATACCAACGTGACAGTGACAGTGGCGTGGTGGAGTTATACATTTTTTGGGAATTTCCATGTGTTTTTTTTTTGTCAATGTGGTTTCAACAATTTTCTGTAAACATCCGATTTGCTGGGGACTGATTTGGGGTGGTTGGTAATTAGGTAGGGGTGTGTTCTCCTGTATCTGTGGGATGTAGTTGTGTTAAACATCAGACATTTTATATCACCATTGTCATTTCTAGAAAACTGATACCTGCAGCATCAGTGGATATAATTATGTTCATATCTGCACGAGATCTTCAATGATCTTACAAATGTAGCTTAATAATATTTGCCACGTATATTAATATGTGTAACAATCGTATTGTCATGACTCCTGGGTCAGGTTCTACCTGACATTACATCATATGTTATAAAAATATCAATCCCAGACAACCCCCACACAAGCCTCATTCACTCTAACTTAGTCTTAATTAACATGACTAAAGCCCACAGCCACTGAAGAACACACCACTACCTAGTTACCAACAAAGTTTAAGGATAATTATGAGGTTTTTAGTCCGCTGATCTCAGCTGGTCTCGAGAAGAAATGCAGAGTCCTCATTGTCCGAGACTGAGTCAACACCCATTAAAAATGTATCCGACACCAAGACAAGACCGAGACACTCAATATGTGGTCTCGAGACAGGACTACTACAAAACTGAACAGAGGTCAATGTTACGCCTATTACAACTGGTTTAGCATAAAGAAAATGTTCACAATTACCGAAACAGATTTAATTATTTATGAAATAACTACACCTTGCAATTATTCATTTTCAAATAACTTCTCTGCCTGTCGAAATGTTAACGTGTCTGATCACCCATTAATGGTAAGATTGATTTCCAACATTGCCCGAAACAATTGGATAGATTTAAATCTATTCGAAAAGCCATATCATTCTCTGTCTCTGTCACACACTTCTCTGGCTGTAAATAATTAAAGTTTCAATATGATGTATTTAATTCTTCTTGGAAAAAGATATGAAAATGTAATAACATTTACATAATTGTGCATCAATTATACATTCAGCCGTTTTTAATGAGTTAATCAGAGTTTTTCTCTGGCGACAGATAGGCCTACCATCCATTTTGTAGTGGCTAAGCCAATCTCTGTTACATCAGTCATAAGGAGGATTCAAATCAGAGAAATAAATTAATTCTACAATGTCATACAAGTCCTTTCCTCAAGCTTTAGAAAAAGGAAACCTTCTTATGCACTCGCATGAAGAAAAACATTTTAGAGGGTACTATGAAGCTACCAAGTTAACGTTTGATAGTAATTGTAGCTTATGAATCTGTAATCAAATGTTATTAAAGTTGTGATGAGAAACTTACATGTCTGTAATGCTACTGTGTTCTCAACCTTTACCTGAAAGGATACACACACAAAAAAATAGCCTAGCAGGAGTTAAAAAAGTACAAATATCAGCCGCCACAAATATGTACACTCCTCACACCTCTCTGAAGAAAGCTGTTAAATACTTCTCACCATCAGCAGCCATCTTTATTATATTCAGAAGTCTGGAGTGATACAGCTAGCTTCACAGTGGTATAATTACAATCATACCTTTCTTCCTTCCTACCACTGCTTCCACAGCCTTCATATATCCCTGTTTGTAACATTGTTAATTAAATGCTACCTACTCCTTTGAAAAGGCCTTTCTGGGAGCTATCGAACCAGAGCCAGTGGGTAATGACACTGTCAGGTGAGTGGAGGGTGATAATCAGTGAGACCATACCTACTCGCCTTGCACTGGATCTAAAACTGCCGACAGCATGGAAGGAGAGGAAGGAAAGAAAGTGAATGTTCATATCGTTCCCACTTTGCAAAAAAGAAACACCTATTTAGTCTAATTAAGAGTCTAATTGAGATCCAGATTTAAAGTAGCTGCCATTTGGGAACAGAATCATTAGAGATGACAGGTCAGAAAAAGAGAAATGGCGACATATATATATACTGTGCCTTTGGAAAGTATTCAGACCCCTTGACTTTTTCTACATTTTGTTACAGCCTTAATTGATTAAATCATAATAATGATTATAATAATAATAACCATAATGACAAAGCAAAAATATTACATTTACATAAGTATTCAGAACCTTTACTCAGTACTTTGTTGAAGCACCTTTTGGCAGCGATTACATCCTCGAGTCTTCTCGGGTATGACGCTACATCTTGGCACACCTGTATTTGGGGAGTTTCTCCCACTTTTCTCTGCAGATCCTCTCAAACTCTGTCAGTCCGGGCTATGGCTGTGCCACTCAAGGATATTCAGACTTGTCCTGAAGCCACTGCTGAGTTGTCTTGGATGTGTGTTTAGAGTCATTGTCTCGTTGGAAGGTGAACCTTCCACCCAGTTTGAGCTCCTGAGCGCTCTGAAGCAGGTTTACATCAAGGATCTCTCTGGAATATGCTCCGTTCATCTTTCCCTCAATCCTGACTAGTCTCCCAGTCCATGCCACTGAAAATCATCCCCACAGCATGATTCTGCCAACATCATGCTTTATCGTAGGGGTCATGGAGGGATCTGGTCCTCTGCTCCTATTCTGGAGAGAGGGGTCATTTCTTCCCGACCTGCCCTCTATCCACAAATAGGTGAGGAGTTGACAAGCCAGGGAGTTCTCCTGCTCCCACCTAGGAGTGTCAGGGGTGGTGTCTCGTGGTGTCTGTCACCACTACAGTGGAAAGTACGGACCACGGCCTTCAAGCAGATTTTCCGGAGGAATACCAGGATCTGCACAGGGTTTTCTCTAAGACCCAGACTACAAGCCTGCCTCCTCATCGCCCCTGGGACTGGACGATTGACCTGCTGTCTGATGCAGCCCTACCGAGAGGACACGTCTATCCCCTCTCCAATGTGGAGACCGAGGCCATGGAGATCTACGTACAGGAGAGCCTCCAGCAGGGTTTTACCTGCCCCTCTACGTCACCAACCTTCTCAAGCTTATTTTTTTGTTAAAAAGATAGATGGGAAACTATGCCCCTGCAATGATGATCAAACTCTAAATAAAGCCACCGTCAAGTTCAACTATCCTTTACCCCTTATCACAACCATCATCGAACAAATGCACGTAGTACTTCACGAAACTGGCCTACAATCATGCAGGTGATGAATTGAAAATGGCCTTTTCCATGACCTTAGGCCATTACGAGTATCTCGTAATACCTTTTGTCCTGTCTAATGCTCCTTCAGTCTTCCAGGCCTATGTTAACTAACATTTCGGCACAAGTGTTTCGGGACATGCTAGGACGGGGGGTAGTGGTTTATATAGACAACATTTTGGTCTATTCTGCTGACCGTGTCAGGCATGTCTCGTTAGTCAGGTCTGTGCTGGGAAGACTGTTGGAGAATGATATATATGTCAAACAAGAAAAATCTTTGTTTTTCCAGCGGTCCGTGTCCTTTTTGGGCTACCATACATATCCACGGAGGGAGTGAAGATGGAGGAGCAACATGTCAGCGCAGTCAGGTCATGGCCCATGCCCAACTCTGTGAAAGCAGTCCAGTGATTCCTGGGGTTTGCCAACTATTTCCGGAGGTTCATCCGGGGTTTCAGCACGGTGGTCGTGCCTCTTACTTCCCTGCTGAGAGGAGGTCCCCAGCGGCTTTGTTGGATGGCGGAGGTGGAAATGGCGTTCGAGACGCTGAAGGCACGCTTCACCACTGCTCCCGTGCTGCCACATTCCGACCCCTCACTCCCCTTCATCATCGAGGTGCATGCCTCCGAAGTAGGAGTCGGGGCAGTGCTGCCACATCCCGACCCCTCACTCCCCTTCATCATCGAGGTGCATGCCTCCGAAGTAGGAGTCGGGGCAGTGCTGCCACATCCCGACCCCTCACTCCCCTTCATCATCGAGGTGCATGCCTCCGAAGTAGGAGACGGGGCAGTGCTGTCACATCCCGACCCCTCACTCCTCTTCATCATCGAGGTGCATGCCTCCGAAGTAGGAGACGGGGCAGTGCTGTCACATCCCGACCCCTCACTCCCCTTCATCATCGAGGTGCATGCCTCCGAAGTAGGAGTCGGGGCAGTGCTGCCACATCCCGACCCCTCACTCCCCTTCATCATCGAGGTGCATGCCTCTGAAGTAGGAGTCGGGAACTCTTGGTGGTCAAGAAGGCTCTGTAGGCATGGAGGCACTGGCTGGAGGTGTCCAAACACCCTTTCCTGGTGTGGACGGACCACCCCAACCTGGAGTACATCAGGGCAGGGAAGAGGCTAAACCCTAGACAGGCCAGGTGGGCTCTAATCTTTGGCAGGTTTCAATTCACACTTTCCTACAGGCCAGGCTTGAAGAACGTGAAGGACGCCTTGTCTCACCTCTATGACGCAGAGGAGAGGCAGGGAGAGGAGACCCCCCTCCTCCCCCCGTTCCGTATCATCGCCCCCCAGTGGTGTGGGACGTGGACGCCGGCATATGACAGGCCGTGTGCACGGAACCCGTCTCTGCACAGTGCCCGGAGAACCGTGCCTACGTGCCCCATGGGTTTGCGGGACAGCCTCCTTACCCGGGTGCACACGGCACGCCTGTGTTAGGTCATCCTGGGATAAGCTGTACCATCGCCTGCCTGTCTGAGAAGTACTGGTGGCCCACCTTGACTAGGGATGCCAGGGTTTATGTCTCTTCCTGCTCCATCTGTGCTCAGTCAAAGACACCCAGACACCTCCCTTATGGAAAGCTTTTTCCCCTGCCGGTTCCACAACGACCCTGGTCTCACCTCTCGGTAGACTTTGTAACTGACCCTCCCCCCCTCCCAGGGGAACACCACCGTTCTCATCATTGTGGACCGGTTTTCCAAAGCTTGTCACCACCTTCCTTTGCCTGGGCTCCAGTCGGCCATGCGAAACCACAGAGGCTCTTTTTATGCATGTCTTCTGGCACTATGTGATCCCGGAGGACATTGTGTCAGATCGTGGTCCTCAGTTCACCTCATGCGTATGGAAAGTGTTCATGGAACGCCGGGGGGTCATGGTCTGTCTACCTCCGGGTACCATCCTCAAGCTAATGGGCAGGTGGAGAGGGTCAATCAGGAAGTGGGCAGGTTCCTGAAGTGTTACTGTCAGGACCGGCCGGGGGAGTGGGAGGATTTTCTACCTTGGGCTGAGTAAGTGCAGAATTCCCTCCACCACTCCTCCACTAAGTGTGTGTTGGGGAATCAGCCGGCCCTGGCAACTTAGCATCCAAGCCAAACTGAGGCCACTGCGGTGGACGAATGGTTTCGGCTCGCTGAGGAGACATGGAACGCTGCGCCCACACAACTCCAGTGGCGCCTGGTCCCCTCGCTGAGACTGGACGCAGTGACGCCCCGCCTGCTCCTCTGGACATCGAGAGAGGTCCGGCGTACTCGGTCCGTGAAGTTCAGGATTCGAGGAGTCTGGCAGGGCGTCTCCAGTACCTCATCGACTGGCAGGGATACGGCCGAGAGGAGCAGTGCTGGGTTCCTGGGGTGGACATCCTGGACGCTTCGCTGACCGGGAATTTTCACCTTCGGCGCCCTGACCGACCCGCACCGTACCTCTGTGGTCGTCCCCAAGGCCGGTGTCGTCCCGGTGCTGTTGCAGCGCAACGGGGGGTAGTCTCACGGATACCCCCGGTACTGCTGCTTATTCCGTGCACCAGCTCCGGAGGTCTATGTCACCGGATTTCTAGGCGTCACTGAACTGGATTCATTACCACCAACCCCAGACTGTCTTGTCTCATTAAGCACACCTGGTTCCCATTCCCCCTGATTAGTATGTTATATATGTGCCCTCCGTTCCCCATTGTCCGGTTATTGTTCTCATGTCCGTTGGATTTGTGAGTACCCCAAATCAAATCAAATTTATTTATAAAGCCCTTCTTACATCAGCTGATATCTCAAAGTGCTGTACAGAATCCCAGCCTAAAACCCCAAACAGCAAGTAATGCACGTGTAGAAGCACGGTGGCTTGGAAAAACTCCCTAGAAAGGCCAGAATCTAGGAAGAAACCTAGAGAGGAACCAGGCTATGAGGGAGGGCCAGTCCTCTTCTGGCTGTGCTGGGTGGAGATTATAACAGAACATGGCCACAATGTTCAAACGTTCATAGATGACCAGCAGGGCCAAATAATAATACCTGTTCTTAGTTCGGCTTTCGTGCTACATGTATTGTGCAAGTGCTATTTCGGGTCTCGTCCGGTGTAATATTTAGAGGTTTAAACCTCACTCTTTTGTTTGGGTTACATCCCTGTGTATTTTATATACGTGTTTGTTTCGGGCTTTGTCCCTGTGCCTTTTTCATGACATGTTGTATTGGGTGGAGAAATAAAAAACCCTATTGCTATTCCTGCGCCTGTCTCCGATCCTTATACAACGTGACAGTAGGGATGGTACCAGGTTTCCTCCAGATGTGCCGCTTGACATTCAGGCTAAAGAGTTCAATCTTGGTTTCATCAGACCAGAGAATTTAGTTTCTTTAGGTGCCAAATTTTTTAAAAACTGTTTTTGCTTTGTCATTATGGGGTATTGTGTGTAGATTGATGAGGAACCTTTCTTTCGTTTTTTTTATAGAATAATGCTGTAACAGTACAAAATGTGGAAAAAGTGAAGGGTTCTGAATACTTTCCAAATGCACTGTATATATATATATATATATATATATATATATATATATGTTTATATATATGCCATTGAGTGGTTTGTAATTCCAGGATATTTCCTAATTAGGTAAACATGGTAGTTCTACATCCACTATCTGTAATGTCTCTTAGTTTTAGGTCGTATGAAATACCATCACCCAAGGGTCATTTTGGTAATGATGCATTAAAGACAATTTGAATACACAAAATGCTCTGTATATCATTAACAATGAGTTAGACAACATCACTTTTTATGTTAAAGGTTAACATTGGACACCCTTCCCTACAATATTTATTGTCAAAGGTGAAAAAATCAGTTTGCGTAGTAAATATCATTGGGACGTTGACATACAGAGGCCAAACTGTAGTTGCCCTGTGTTTATCATCTTTATTGTCCTGATATTAAATCTCTCATCCTGTGTATTTACCAAGCTGTATGGTCCAATAAACTGGACAATATTACTAGGCCAATCTTCAATGTTTCCAGGACATCTTCACATTGTAAAAAATTCAGCTGGACGGGCTGATTGTTTGTGGAGGATTATGGACCTGCAGGCAGTTTGTTAGGAGAGGGGATAAGGGAGGGAGAGGGAGAGGGAGAGGGAGAGGGAGAGGGGGATGTAGATGGCGGCGGCTGCAAGTCATCTTTTCTTATCTACGGAAGGAATGACAAACTGACAGACAATCTGTGATGAAGACCTGTCATCATTAACATAATGGCCAATATGTCAACAGTCCTGCATGGCACTACAGAAAATTGTTGATCGACCCCATTTCTTATTGATTTCCTGAGGTAGCATCACAACACTTGTACTAGACAGGATTGCACCCATAACCAACGTATGACAATTACCATCATTTGTAAATCCCCACCTGCTAGTTCATCTCCTTACATTTCATATTTTAGCACTTTCCTCCTCGGGATACAGCTAGGTCTTTCCAGTTTGATGAGTGAAATAAAAACAGATGTGATTGTTTCAGTTCATCATTGCATTATGACGACTTCTCTTTTCCGTTTTATCGACTAATATAACTTAGACTTTTAAAGGGGACCTTGACAGAGTTTCACAACGGTGGGATTTAATACAGATATTATAGTGTAGAGAGTTGGAAGTGATTCCTGGTTCCTGTTGTTGTTAAACTGTAGCCTCTCTCTGAGTACCGCCACTACATAATAATTCAAATGAAACAGACAGGATAGGAAGAAAATCTATCAGTAGGACCAGGTGGCTGAGTGGGAGAAATGATAATTTCCTCCAGCTTCTTAGCTACATTCGCTGCTGTATCAACAGAGGACTGCTTCACAAAGAAATGCGAATTTGGACATTTTATTTCTGTTTGTCTGAACGTTTTCCAACTCGGAAAGACACTCTTGCAAAAATAATACTAGTGTAGCCTGATTTCCTTTATGTAGAGTACATACAGGATGTGTATAGCTGGTCTCGACATGTTAGACCAAAATGGAGTCATCTCCACATTGGAGGCAGCCAGGCAGATTAGACTAGACTAGACTATCGCTTCCTGCCTACAGAGAAATTATAGCAGACGGGCAGAACAGTGTAATCAAAAGCAGTCCAGCTCGTAAAGTCAACCAGCAGGTTTATTTGGGCCTGGGTGATATTGTTTTGGGATCAGCTGCTCAGTTCAGTGTGTCGTCGCCACAGACCTACCGTCAATCACTGGGCTGGAGCAATCACAGGGGATGAGCCAGCCGCAAGGCTCTGTCTCTGTGGGTTTGAGCTGCTCTGCTCACACACACACTTCACAGTCCGACTCACACTGAAACACACACATGCAAATAGACACGCACGCACGCATTCATTTCATAAGCACACACACTGGGTACTGGTCCAAACTGAATCACTGACTGCTTCAACAGTGATAACACTGGGCTCAATGGGCTGTCTGTCTATCTGAGGGACTTCACACGTCTGTCTGATCTAGGCCTACTCTTAACTTCTTATGTGAATTTTCTATTTACAAATTGTGAAGTGTATGAATGCACTTAGGGATCAAAATTAAACGTTGGTTCTGGTGTTATACTTTCTATTTGTATTATAGAGAACACAGAACACTTTATTTCATGAGGATAGGACTTACCATTGCTGAGACATCTTATTTTCAAGTGATTGGAAAATGTCAAAAAGGTCGCGGCTATGTCAATGATCATCCCAAAGCACCAAAATATCTTTTCTGGAATCTTAAATTCAAACTTTGTTTTAAAAGAAAAGTAGAATTTATTAAATAAATATGCAATATTATGCAAATTAGACATTTGCAAATCAGGCAGTATGGAACACATACTTACAGTACTTTAAGCCCAATATTGTACGGTAGGGTATTATTAACAAATCTGCATGCTTTATGCAAAACTGAGAGTTTGTAACATTTTATGAAAATAAAAATCTACATTTTCTACTATATACAAATATAGATACTTATATGCTAATATTTTTATTTATTTAAATACAGCATGTTATACCACTTCACTTCAAGTCAGGTGGTCATAATGTTAACATATATGTTATGTTTTACGCAGAACTGATAGTGTACACTGAGGAGTAAGGTGCCGCCCATGTGCGCACACCAAGTCTGTACTGTAACACAGAAGACTACAATAGTCCAATAACATAGCTTACTTCTAAAGGTAGGCCTACACTTGAGTTGAATTACATTGTAATGTTATTTTTAGTGTTGATGAGTTACTCTAGTGATGGGAATATAAACTGCTCCATTTCCAACAAATATTTAGCCTCTCAAGAGAGAGTGAGCTTCCTGCTAGCCAGCTGCAGAGCAAGATAGATGGGACACATTTTCAATTCACTGGTATTTAACTATTTTTTATCGATTTGTAGGGCTGTAGACACAGAATTCTGGTAGTTTACAGTTGAAAGAATAAACCATCAATCACAAAATTCGCCGCTGGCACAGTGCAGCCAATTCCGTTGCTTTGCCTCTCACAACAGTTGCCCCAGCGAATGGCGTCAACGACTCCCACACAGCTAGCAAGCTAGCACTAGTCATGGAAATGGGCGTGGCAGAAAGTAAAGTTGGACCTATCCCTGACAACCCATGCATCAAAACTTAGCTACGAAGCTCTACTTTGTAGAGCTCTGCTACCAGAACCGAGCCTAACAGGCCCCGACATTATACATAGGGTTAGGTCCGATGTCTAATCAATAACTAGGGTATGAGCTGGGGTAACACTAAGAACACTAACACAAAATTACATTTTGAAGCTGAGCCATTTGCTCGTGTTCGCTTGTGCAGTACAGTACAGCATCTGGCTAAAATTAGAACCTGGTGTCAGAAGTGCTTCAACCTCGTCAAATACAAGACAGGACAGGAGATCATTCACAGAAAAGAATAATGTTCCATGAGTTGTGTATGAGTTTAGAGTGACAAAGTAGCTAACAGCTAACTGCAGAGCCCAAGCAGAGCTGTTGCTATGGATACTAACAGACTCAGAGCCGCCATTACCAAAGCGAATGCAGAGTGAGCTGCACGCAGGACACCAGTGACAGACGAAGAGGAGTAGCTGATGGATTTACAAATGGAGGAATTTCTGATTTCGGGTTTCGGGCAGGGTGGGCCTTAAATTTGACAGCAGCAATCGGGCCTGGATAGGGTAGGGCCTGAACGTTGCGGGCATGGGTAGGTAGCTTTCGGCCTTAAAATTCATGCCCGTAATACTTTGTAACCAGCTGAGTCTTTTTTTTGGTCTCTCTGATGATAAATGTCAATGACAGAGCCGAAAGAAAAACGTTTTACCTTCTATTTCAGTCCAAGGACCTCCAATGACCGTGAAACACCCTCAGGACTTTCCAATACTTCTTGGCAATACAATGTCACATCGATCTTACTCTGGTAGGTTGAGGAATACCCTCCTCCAAGAGCAAATGTGAACACACCGATTTCACAAAAAGCGCTGTCCCACAGAGCTGAACATTCTAAGCACGGCACTTGCTTTACATTTGGGCTCATTTTATAACTTACAGTATTGAGATTTTTAGATGTGGGTAACAACTGCCATGTTCATGTTTTCAAATGACTGATATGTATTCTGACGACCACATTATTGACATTTAGTGAAAATGTATTTTGTTTATCGCTGCTTTTTGGGTAATGCAACAAACAATGGACGCTGTCAAGAGGGTATGTGACATGTGTATCTATCTATCAGATCTATCATAAGTTCTGGTCATCACTGTCACCATCAGGCAGCACAGTGAAAGCAGAGCATGGCTGCTACTGCTGGGAATGGCCTGGCGATAAGAAAGATAAAACCAACAATGATCTTTAGGTTTATACTCTGCAGCCATCCAGCCCATGCTATAGACCTCCGCCCTCCTATCAACAGCCAGAGGCCATCGACACACGTGCGCGCAAACACACACACGCACATGTGTAAGACAAGCATACGCACGCCCCTCCTCTCCTTCTCCCAGCCCAGAGGCCATCGATCAGGCAGCGTTGGGCCTGGGGAATGGGATCCCCTGATAAAGCTACCTGCTGAGGAGCAGGAGGTAGATTGACGTTGACCTCTTGCTTGTTGTTACACAAGTGCCAATTTGACGGACAATAAAAATGATTTTGTCAACGTTAAGCCCAGATGTATGATTTGGGGCAGAGATATGGCACAAGACAATGTGGTTTATTGGATGTTTAAAGGTTGAGTAAGTATGAATTTTGTCCACAAATGTACCAACATTTCAATGATATGTAAATAGTTTATGATTTGTGAATGCTGTCGCGCTAGCTGTTCGGTCTGAGGAGATTCACAAATCATGGTTATGATTTGTGAATGCTGTCGCACTAGCTGTTCGGTCTGAACAGATTCACAAATCATGGGAATTTGTTGCGTTATGCAGACATTGACTCCCTCAGAGGCACCCGTTGCTAGGCAACCCCCTGCACTTGCTGGGGCAGGCCTGCCTCCTCCATGGCTAAAGCCAGTGTGAGAAACGTGCAAACAAACGTGTGTGCTATGAAACTAAATACTGCACTCAAAACCCACAAAACTTATTTGCTAGAGTGTTAGGCAAAGCAAGGAAAGTGAACTTCAAAACATTGTTTGTTTTATTGGAATTTGCTGCTGTTGTTGTTAAGTAATGACTCTGCAAGCTTCTGATACAACTGACTGAATCTTGAAATGCTGATGTGTAGTTGTGTCACTAGGATTGTAGGATGGTTGGGTACAAGTACTATGATGGGAGTCAATCATTTAGTTGAACTTACAGTATCTACAAGTATTAGCATGTTAGTGTATCATGTACCTACAGTACCATAGAGATATGAGAGCTCAGTGGTGTAAAGTACTTAAGTAAAATACTTTAAAGTACTCCTTATATAGTTTTTGGGGGTTCTGTAATTTACTATTTATATTTGACAACTTTTACTTCACTACATTCCTAAAGAAAATTATGTACTTTTTACTCAAATTTTCCCTGACACCAAAAAGTACTTGTCACATTTTGAATGCTTAGTAGGACAGGGAAATTGTCAAATTCACTCACTTATCGAGAGAACATCCCTGGTCATCCCTACTGCCTCTGATCTGGCAAACTCACTATCAGGTTTCAGGTAAGACCCAAGTGCAGACTGTGTTGAAGTAGCAATGTTTATTGCAAAAAACAGGGGCAGGCAAACGACAGGTCAAGACAGGCAGGGGTCGATAATCCAGAGTTATGGGGCCAAGGTACAGGACTGCAGGCAGGTTCAGAGTCAGGACAGGCAAGGGTCAAAACCAGGAGGACGTGGAAAAAGCGAGACTGGGGAAAAGCAGGCGCTGCGACAACCCGCTGGTTGACTTGAACAAACAAGACTAACTGGCACAGACAGACAGAAAACACAGGTATAAATACCCAGGGGATAAGTGGGGAAGATGGGCAAGTGGGGAAGAGACAAGCACAAGGACAGGTGAAACAGATTCTGGGCTTGACACTCACTTAACATAAATGCTTAATTTGTAAAGATGTCTGAGTGTTGGAGTGTGCCCCTGCTTGTTTGTAAAGATGTCTGAGTGTTGGAGTGTGCCCCTGGCTGTTTGTAAAGATGTCTGAGTGTTGGAGTGTGCCCCTGGCTGTTTGTAAAGATGTCTGAGTGTTGGAGTGTGCCCCTGGCTGTTTGTAAAGATGTCTGAGTGTTGGAGTGTGCCCCTGGCTGTTTGTAAAGATGTCTGAGTGTTGGAGTGTGCCCCTGCCTGTTTGTAAAGATGTCTGAGTGTTGGAGTGTGCCCCTGGCTGTTTGTAAAGATGTCTGAGTGTTGGAGTGTGCCCCTGCCTGTTTGTAAAGATGTCTGAGTGTTGGAGTGTGCCCCTGCCTGTTTGTAAAGATGTCTGAGTGTTGGAGTGTGCCCCTGCCTATCTGTAAATAAAAAGAAACAAAAGAAAATGGTGCTGTCTGGTTTAATTAAGGAATTTGAAATGATTTATACTTTTACTTTTGATACTTAAATATATTTGAGCAATTACATTTAATTTTGATACTTATGTATATTTAAAATCAAATACTTTTGCTCGTGTAGTATTTTCCTGGGTGACTTTCACTTTTACTCAAGTCATTTTCTTTGAAGGTATCTTGACTTTTACTCAAGTATAACAATTGGGTACTTTTTCCACCACTGCGAGAGCACATCTCCTAACTTTTGGGCCAAGTATGCCCTCTATCCATCTCTATGGTACCCACAGATACTTTGTTGTCTCATAAATTCAACCTGAAATAGAATCACGTCCATGAGAACCTGTTTGTCAATTGACCATATAATAGGAAATGACAGCACCAGCTTTGTCCTGCTGCTGCATGCGGAGAGAGATGGCTTCTCATTCCAATGTAGTCTAATGTGATTATTACCTCTCAAATGCACTGTGCAAAATGCATCATTCCGCTCAGACATGGCAGAGAGTTCTTCAGGGCTGAGATGCTGGTGGATTCGGTACGATGACTTTGACAAACTACCAAAGCGTTACTTATTGTGTCCAGAAAAATGTGACATTGTGTAAGTCTGCCTCTGCCTCTACCTCTGTCTCTCACTCTACCTCTCTCTTTCCCTCCATTTTCTCGCTCTCATTGTTGAAGGAATATGGTGTCCTTGAATCAATCTTCCTTAAATGTCCAGGTCATCATACATTTCAGACTTTCAGCTTTGATGACGAGCACATCAAGCTCTCTAGTGGTAATGTAGAAGGTAATGCTATCATGTCTTATCTTGTCTATGCAGATATGACTGTCAGTCTAACAGTAGGAGGGTCCCTGATGACCATAACAAATCTTCCCCTCTTTGGACCAGATATTGTTGAATCCACCCCACTGTGGGACTCTAGAACCCCCTCTAGGTTGAACATGGAACAACAACAGGCGGACTGGGGGCCAGAGGGGGAACTCTCACAGTAATTTATTGTGAGAGATTTAGTCCGGGCTCACAGCGGCAAGTAGGTGTAGACCTTTTTGGGGGATATCTGAGCTGTCACGCCGAGGCTTTCAAACCGGTACAGCACATATCACACGCTTCTGAATCAACACAAGCCACTGGGAAGAGAAACTGTTTACATTTGACCTTCCAGGCAGGCGTCTCCATTCCTCCACTCCCTCAGGGGCCTAAACATGGTAGTGACGTTTGGTTTGTTTTATCAGCGTTGTGTGTGTGTGTGTGTGTGTGTGTGTGTGTGTGTGTGTGTGTGTGTGTGTGTGTGTGTGTGTGTGTGTGTGTGTGTGTGTGTGTGTGTGTGTGTACATAGTGAGGTTTTGAACCCACTGATGGGCTGGGCTGAACAAACAGAATCAGGGGAAATTGGAATTAATAATGTATTCTCTAATGTGTTTACTCAACTCAGATTATGGTTTCAATAAAATATGAAGAGTACAGTACACCATCAGAGCTTTCCTCGCACAGTAAATCCCAATACAGAGAAGAAAAAGAGAGGTCACAACACCCATTATAGCAGTTTAGAGCTGAGAATACCCTCTAACTGTGAACCAAATCACCCGCAGACAAAAACTATACATAAAGATATACACATTGTATTGAAACCGTATGATAAAACCAAAGAAACATGAGAACATGTGCATTGATGCATTGCTAACATTTCCCACAGGTATAAACAGTATTTGAAGTTGCTAACTAGCTTGAATTCCAGCTCCAATTATTTTCCTTTTTCAATGTGCACTTCTTCACAATAAGGTCCAGCTCTCTATATTTAGCCTGTTGATGTATAGAGGAAGTTCAGTCAGTTACTTTCACATGGAGTAAGCAGTGTAAATTAAGGATGTGCTGTATCAATGTGAGCGGACAGCTTTCCGATAAGCAGTAGACATTGAAATGTTGCCACAGAGTCACTCCCCTGATCCTGAGGAAATAAAAGAGAGAAGGTGGAGGCGGATGGGAAAAAGCAGCACCCCTCCTATCTCTCCCTCTCTCTGGCTCCCCTCTTTGCTCTCCCTCTTTCTGGCTCTCCCCTTCGCTCCCTCTGTCTCTCTCTCTCTCTCGCAGGGTTGAGTCGTCTACTTTCTAAATGTAATCCATTACAGTTACTAGTTACATGTCCAAAATTGTCCTCGTAGTGATCTCTGACTTGCAGTCAGACTCGCTCAACTGGAACAAACTTTTTCAATGCAGAATTGAATGTCATTGAGAAAACACAAAGCTGTCATAATTAAAAAAGGTTATCACAAACATCCTTTATGAATTTGAAAGTAATCCAACAAGTAATGTTTTCCAAAAGTATCTGTAGTATGATTACAATATGTTAGCTGATAACGTAACTGATTACAGTACATTTTTTGTAATCAGATGACATGTAATCAGTTACTCCCTAACTCTGCCTGTGAGAAAATGTAGAATTTGTTCAAAGGTCGCAGTAAATCAAAGTTCTGTTGCATCATGCTACCGGCCAGGCATGGCCAGTAATTACACTTGGCTGAACAGACCTACTGGACCTGATCATGTCAGACTGGACAAGACCAGATGAGACCGGACCGGAACAGACAGGACTAGGCAAAAAAATTCACATTACTTACTACCCCCTTATGGTGTGTCACCCCTCCCCTTTCCTCTTCCCCTCCTGCAGCCTCCCCCTGGCAGTGGACAGTGGTGTAAGAGAGAGAGAGAGGGGACGAGAGGGAGATGGGGGATGAGACAGGAAAAGAAGCAGGTGGCTGCGTGCCTGGTAATGGAAAGGTTGCTGCACTCTGAGGACAACAGAACAAGCAGACTAACAGTCATCATCTAAATGGATGGTGAAGGGTTCTTCCGTCTTGCGGCTCTCTCCCCATTTTTCTCCTACCTACCTCAATCCTTCCTGAGTTTACAAATTGGATCGTGAGGTAATTTCTCAAGACAAGAGAGAAGGGAAGGAGGGAGGAAGATAAGGTAGTCACAGTGAAAAAGAACAATGAATGACTGTTTCCACCTCCATTTTCTGCACATTTCTAGATACATCATTGGGTTTCATATTCAGGAATGTAAGACCAGGAGCTTTGAGTATGTATTATGTACACACCTGTAGGGGATTAACAGAGAGAACTAAAGCTCAGGAAGTCAGATCAATACTGTGAGATAGGAGAGACATTTGATTGGCTTCCCTAAAGGTCACATGTCTTATCTGATGACCTGGTGGCCTTTAAGTGTCCCTGTGGAGAGTAAACCCTCACTTCCTCACTGCTAGAAAAGTGAAGGTTATCAAAAATCATACCCAGTATTCCTCCCCATATTCCATTCCAGCTACCACATTGACTGAACACAGGTGCATCCTGTGCATTCGGAAAGTATTCAGACCCCTTTACTTTTCCCACATTTTATTACCTTACAAACTAATTCTAAACTGGATTAAATTAATTTATTTCCACATCAATCTACACACAATACCTGTCACATTCTGACCATAGATCTTGTGTGTTTTCCTTGTTTTAGTGTTGGTCAGGACGTGAGCTGGGTGGGCACTCTATGTTGTGTGTCTAGTTTGTCTATTTCTATGTTTGGCCTGATATGGTTCTCAATCAGAGGCAGGTGTTAGTCATTGTCTCTGATTGGGAACCATATTTAGGTAGCCTGTTTTGTGTTGGGTTTTGTGGGTGGTTGTTTCCTGTCTTTGTGTTTTCTGCACCAGTTAGGACTGTTTCGGTTTTCACGTTTATTGTTTTGTATCCTGTTCATGTTGAGTTACCTTATTAAATTAACATGAACTCTAACCACGCTGTGTTTTGGTCCGCCTCTCCTTCCCAGGAAGAAAGCTGTTACAATACCCAATAATGACAAAGCGAAAACTGTTTTTTTTGCAAATGTATTAAATATAAAAACTGAAATACCTTATTTACATAAGTATTCAGAACCTTTGCTAAGAGACTCAAAATTAAACTCAAGTGCTGTTTCCATTGATCATTTATTGTGCTGTTTCTACTACTTCAATGGAGTCCACCTGTGGTAAATTAAATTGATTGGACATGATTTGGAAAGGCACACAGCTGTCTATATAAGGTCCCACAGTTGACAGCGCATGTCAGAGTAAAAACCAAGCTATGAGGTCAAAAGAATTGTCTGTAGAGCTTCGAGACAGTATTGTGTCGAGGCACAGACCTGGGGAAGGGTACCAAAACATTTCTGCAGAATGAAGGTCCCCAAGAACACTTCAATGGAAGAATTTTGGAACCACCAAGACTCTTCCTAGAGCTGGCCGCCCGGCCAAACTAAGCAATCGAGGTAGAAGGGCCTTGGTCATGGAGGTGACCAAGAACCCAATGGTCACTCTGAAAGAGCTCCAGAGTTCCTCTGTGGAGATGGGAGAATCTTCCAGAAGGACAACCTTTTCTGCAGCACTCCACCAACTAGGCCTTTATGGTATAGTGGCCAGATGAAAGCCACTGCTCAGTAAAAAAAAAACATGACAGCCCACTTGGCACCTAAAGGACTCTCAGACCATGAAAATCAAGATTCTCTGGTCTGATGAAAACAAGATTGAACTGTTTGGCCTGAATGCCAAGCGTCACGTCTAGAGGAAACCTGGCACCACCCCATAGTAGAGGCAGCATCATGCTATGGGCATGTTTTTCAGCAGCATGGACTGGGAGACTATTCAGGATCGAGGGAAAGGTGAACAGAACAAAGTACAGAGATCCTTGATGATAACCTGCTCCAGAGCACTCAGGACCTCACACTGGGGTGAAGGTTCACCTTCCAACAGGACAACAGCCCTAAGCACACAGCTAAGGCAATGCAGGAGTGGCTTCAGGTGTGCCAAGCTTGTAGCATCATACCCAAGAAGACTCTAGGCTGTAATGGCTGCCAAAGGTGCTTCAACAAAGTACCCAGTAAAGGGTCTGAGTATGGCACGAAGCCTGGAGTGGTGGGTGCGGAGTCAAGCGCAGGGAGCAGAGGATAATGGTGAACTCGGGGTAGTGGTCCCTCGCCGAGTCTGGGCCATTCCACACTGTGTTAGCCCACTCCAGGGCTCGACCCGTCAGACAGGAGACGAGGACGCTCACGCTCTCCTCCCCCGAGGGAGTCGGACGAACGGTAGCAAGGTCCAGCTCAAGCTGTAGTAAGAACCCCTGGCACCCAGCCGCCGTACTCCCTGGGGAGTGCCAGACGCAGAGCACCGGATCCGGACACCGTAGGATGGGTAGGTGGTGCTGGCGGAGGAGGAGCTGGGGGTGAGGTAGGGAGGCCACTCCTCTCCCATCGGTCCATCCTCTCCATCTTTTGGTCCATTTGCTGACCCGATGCGGTGGAGAATGGCTGTATGATGGAGGACTCGCTCCTCCATGGATGGGAGAGGAGGTGCAGCTGCTCCTGCTGACTCCATAGCAGGGGTTACGGGCTTCTGTCACACAGCCAGGACTGGTGGGTGCGGAGTCAAGTGCAGAGAGCAGAGGATAATGGGGAAACCAGACTTTATTTCGGCCTCCAATATTAACGCCTAAAACAACAGGCGAATAATCAAAAATTGTCCAACCCAACACAGGGCACAAACAGACAGGAACACTACACACAACAACCTCGACTGACAGAAAACAAGCACGCACAAAAACAGGTGGGCCTAACAGGCTTAAATAGTTCTGAATCAAAACAAAATAAGAGACAGGTGCAACCAAAAAGACAAAACAAACAGAAAAGGAAAAGGGGATCGGTGGCAGCTAGTAGACCGGCGACGACGACCGCCGAGCGCTACCCGAACAGGAAGAGGAGCCACCTTCGGTGAGATTCGTGACAGAGTACTTATGTAAATGTGATATTTCATTTTTTTTATATACATTTGCTAAAAATTTAAAAAATCTTTTTCTGATTTTTCATTATGGGGTGTTGTGTGTAGATTGATGAGGGGAAAACAATTTAATCCATTTTAGATTAAGTCTGTAATGTAACAAAATGAATGTGGAAAAGTCAAGGTGTCTGAATACTTTCCGAATGCACTGTAACTCATTATTTGAGTGTTCAAAATCACTGCTCTACTGATGACCCAGTCAGAAAGAACTGTAACATGTAGCTACAGTCAAAGAGTATCTTCAAGAGAAAGCAAAGAGAAAGAGATAAAAAGTAGATATATCCTCTTGGCAGTGATCTTGTTTCTCATGAGTGGGTATTAGATAACCCAGGAGAAATCCACATTCAGTCTCTACATCCCCCCAGTATTTCTTTACGTACACCCAGGATTACATCCGACATTGCACTTTGACCTACTCACTCGCTGTGCTTCAGTAGAATCCCTCACGCTTTCCACCTGGCCCTAAATTGCACCCTATTCCCGATATAGTGCACTACTTTTGATCCGGGCCCATAGGGCTCTGGTTAAAAGTAGTGCAATATACAGGGAACATGGTGCCATTTGAGATGCAGCCCTAAAGATGCAGCATGGTTAATCCCTACTGCCCCTTACATTCTGGCCTGTGGTGAATATATTTCTTTATGATTGATAGACCTGAAGCTCTGCTCAGCTCTGCTCAGCTCTACTCTCTAGAAGCCACTGTAGATAGGGTACAGTCTACCTGCTAAATACCAGGGTGGTCTGATCTGATAGGGGTAAAGCCTCCCAGGACCAGGCTCAACCCAAATGGCATCTTATTCCTTTCATAGTGCATTACTTTTGACCAGAGCCCTATGGAACATAGTCAAAAGTAATGCACTATATAAGGCATAGGGTGCCATTTGAGACACAGCGACAGTCAAGACAGGTCTCTCTCCTTCCCCCTTGGGAGCTGCAGTATGATGGACACAGCCGGTGTTAGCACTAAAGCCCTAGCATATGGAAGAGCTAAACCTGGATGAGATGCAGCGTTTTGGTTGGATGGATTAGGCATTGGGGAGCTGCAGCCTGGGCTGCAAGGACCAGATACCCAGGAAGGGTTTGGGTCTACTCACTTTCTCTGCCTCTCTCTCTCCCTCTCTCTCTCTCTCTCTGCATATCCCTCTCTCTCTGCCCTCTCTCTCTGTCCTCTCTCTCTATATATATATATATATATCTGCCTCTCTCTCTGCCCTTTCTCTCTCTCTCTGCATATCCCTCTCTCTCTGCCCTCTCTCTCTGTCCTCTCTCTCTCTATATATATATATATATATCTCTGCCTCTCTCTCTGCCCTTTCTCTCTCTCTCTGCATATCCCTATCTCTCTGCATCTCCCTTGCTCTTTCTCTCTGTCTCTCTTTCTCTCTGCATCTTCCTCTCTCTCTGCCTCTGCCACTCTCTCTCCTATCTCATTGAGTTGTGTTAAAGGGATGAAGTGTTCTGAATAAATGGGGTTATACTGTTTAGGAGAACCATAATGTTTGTTTTTTAATCAATTGAGATATTGCCTACTTTGGGCTTATATGTATTCCAGCTACTGTAATTCTGAAGCACATGTTGTTCCCTAGAAACTCATTTGTAATCCTGTAAATATATTTGATTATCATAAAAAGCAAAAACGTTGATACAAATACCTGTCATTGTCCTTGTATAATATTAGCTTTCTTCGTTGTGTAAAATCACAATGAAGAAGATGCACTCCCCTTTAACAAATTAATGTAAAATGATAAAGCTGAAATGTCTTGAGTCAATACAGTTGAAGTCAGAAGTTTACATACACCATAGCCAAATACAGTGGGGAGAACAAGTATTTGAAACACTGCCGATTTTGCAGGTTTTCCTACTTACAAAGCATGTAGAGGTCTGTAATTTTTTTTTATCATAGGTACACTTCAACTGTGAGTGACGGAATCTAAAACAAAAATCCAGAAAATCGCATTGTATGATTTTTAAGTAATTAATTTGCATTTTATTGCATGACATAAGTATTTGATCACCTACCAACCAGTAAGAATTCCGTCTCTCACAGACCTGTTAGTTTTTCTTTAAGAAGACCTCCTGTTCTCCACTCATTACCTGTATTAACTGCACCTGTTTGAACTCATTACCTGAATAAAAGACACCTGTCCACACACTCAATCAAACAGACTCCAATCGCTCCACAATGGCCAAGACTAGAGAGCTGTGTAAGGACATCAGGGATAAAATTAAGATCTGTTGTACCGACTTCAGACGAGTCCCAAGACACTTATGGGGGGGACACAGAGCAAAACTAACACCATCGTGTTCGTGATAGTCTCATCTTTCCATAGAGGCGTCATAATAGTTTGTAGGCCAAACCGTTCGGATGCTACAGGCTATTTGAATGAGACCGATTTTTGGGATGTCTCATGGTCTGACGAACACCGCTATAGCTTCTTCACCATAGGCAGATGGGTGGATGCGGTGGATTGAGACGAATCCAATGCAAAAAAACAGATATCTGTACCTTCAACTGATAGATTTTTATGGTGATTTGTATTATTATGCTTATCAGATTTAAGTTATCAGATATTAAGTTGCATGGGAGGGTGGGGCCGTAGAGCAAAACGGAGAACACCATGGTGTTCGTGAGAGTCTCATCTTTCCATGTAGTGGTCATATTAGTTTGCCAAACTTTTCGTAGGCTACAGACATTTTCATGAGAAGACTGATTTTCTGGATGTCTCATGGTCAGACAAACATAGATATTTTTATTTATTTTTTATTATAGATTTATTTTACTTAGATTGAAGCACGGGTTAAGGAATTAACCGGATTTTTGCATGACTACCTCTTCTCTGTACCCTATACATACAATTATCTGTAAGGTCCCTCAGTCGAGCAGTGACATTCTAACACTGATTCAACCACAAAGACCAGGGAGGTTTTCCAATGCCTTGCAAGGAAGGGAACCTATTGGTAGATGGGTAAAAAAAACAGCAGACATTGAACATCCCTTTGATACTGTATCAATACACCCAGTCTCTACAAAGATACAGGCATCTTCCTGAAGGAAGTTAGAGGTAGTTTCGCAAGCCAATGTTTAGCATGCTATTAGTGCTGAGCGATTAACCAAAACATTGCAAATAACTAATTGACTGATGTCTGTTAAATTATTTTGATTTTTTTTGTCTGTGAGCTAGATACTCTTTAGAGCTAGATACTCTTTAGTTTCTTTAGAGATAAATCAGATCAAACCCGAACAAACTGTGCGATGTAGTAGGGAGACGTAGTTTCCAACAGGCCAATGTTCTCCATAGTTTAAATCAGAAAACTTGGCAATGAATTACCCACTTACTTGTCCGATCTGTGTGGAGAAAGCAATTGCTTCCCGTATCTCTAGCTGAAAATACATGATCTAAGTGATTGATAGTTGGTAGTGCTGAGCGATTGACCGAATTATCAGTTATTTTTCCGTTTTTAAACAACTAATTCACCGATTCAATTATTTGAATTCTATTTCGTTCAGGTTTTTTCTCTGAGCTCCCATGTGCAATTTCTGTAGAGATAAATAAGAACTGTGCAATGTAGTAGGGAGTTTTAGTTTCCAACAGGCCAATATTCTACATCGTTTAGTGCTGAAAACGTGGTAATTAACTATAATGACATGAATCCATTGCGTGCCTGCTTGAGCTTGTCCAGTCTGTGAGGAGCAGATATGGAGACTGAGAGAAGAGACCACACAAGATCAAGAGGGGTGGAAAGCAGTCCTGTCATGAGCCTGAAAATACATGATGTAAGTTATTGATAGTTGGTATTCAGCAGTCATAAAAGTATGCCTTATTAACTTTGAAGAACTGCGAAAATATTGATTTTGTCAGACAGCATAGGCAGCAGCTCTATAGAGTTGAGATGATGACTTTCAAATTAAAGAAAAGTCATCAACTAAAACAAATATTTGATTAAAGTAAAGTAATGTGAATAAATAAATTATAAGCAATAATGGGCAGTTACTACCATCATGGGACTTTTACTAATTGTTTTATTCTATGTTGTTACAGCATTCAACCCACATTATGCATAGTGCATTTAAGGTCAGAAAAAATAACCAAAATAAAATGTTAAAACGGTGATACATATCTTTTTATAATCGAACCGAAACCAAACCAACCTCAAAAGCACTAATCACTACACGCTAGATGTACCTGCTAGCTGTATCTAAAGACTAGCTCTAACACTAGTTAGCATTGGCTCACAAACTACATTTAACTTCCTTCTTACTGGATGCAGAGACATAAAAATGGTATCCACTGTAACGGTTGTCGTCTTCCTCTTCTGGTGAGGAATAGGAAATATCGGACCAATATGCAGCGTGGTAAGTCTTCGTCATATTTATTACACTGTACACAGGAAACCAACGAACAAGCGAATAAAGAAAAACCGAAACAGTCCCGAATGGTGAAAAACACTGAAACGGAAAATAACCACCCACAAACAAGAGTGGGAAAACAGGCTACCTAAGTATGGTTCCCAATCAGAGACAACGATTGACAGCTGCCTCTGATTGGGAACCATACCAGGCCAAACACATAGAAATATAAACACAAGAACAAAACATAGAATGCCCACCCCAACTCACGCCCTGACCAACCTAAAATAGAGACGTACAAAAGGAACTAAGGTCAGGACGTGACATCCACATTCATCTGACTCTGAGGAAGTAAATGAAAATCATTGCCAAAATACCAAACTTTCTCATTAAGATTTTCTTTTGACTACTGTTATTCTTTCTGAGCCATGGTATATATAAAAAAAAAATCTACCTTATGAAAGGAGAGATGTACAATTCTAGCCAATCTTTATTGGTTTTAATGTGACACCAAGCCTTCTCATTTACAACTGCATGTCCAGTCCAGTCTAGCACTCCGCTGGTGTTGCTCTCTGTCCAACTATTCGAAACGTGAGATACTTTTAATAAACTGGTGGGAAAGACATATTGCCACAGTAGAAGTGGTTGTAGTTCTAGTGTTTTAAATAATGTTTTTGTTGAATAAGAGGATGTAAGATTCGGTGGATTATGAATGTGAACTGACTGTGAATGTTTTCTACATCCTTTCCTTATACAATATCAAAGTGCCTGTTTTTAAACCAAACATGACCCGCAATTGGCTCTCCACAGTAACAGCATATTTTGGGATTGTATAATGAAGCAAATAATGTGTTTCGGATTGTGGTGCAGCCTCCTCTATTCCCTCCGTCCATCATTCCCTCCAGCCCTTCCTCATTCCACCCTCCTTCCACTCTGCCTGTGACACGCATGCACACACACACACACACACACACACACACACACACACACACACACACACACACACACACACACACACACACACACACACACACACACACACACACACACACACACACAGACTAATATCAATAATTAGGTGGGTGCTTATAGTTGTCCTGTTTCACACATGCTTTTTGCATATCCAAACTCCCCCCGAGGCACTCTCAGAGAGTGGGGTCACGGCCAGGGTGTGTCCCAGCCAGAACATGACGTTCTGAGAACTATATGTTTCTTAGAGCTTGGTAATGTTCTAGGAAGATTCTCCAACTGGTTTGACATTGGGAATGGTCTCAAATAGTTTACAGAACATTAAGAAACAACGTTCTTCTGTGGGAATTTCAGTACTTCAGCATAATGTTTCCTAAAGGTTTCTTCATGTTCTGAGAACATTAAGAAAACTTTCCATAAAAACCACAAGAAAACGTTAGTAACATTCAGAGAACATTCTAAGAATGTTATTTAAAACAAATACATTCCGTCCTCAGTATCAACAAAACTCGCTCGATGCTCAGTCTTGTTAAGTGTGTTCATGTGTGTTGTATGGCCACACCTGATCTTAATGAGTGCTTGTTTCCTTAGAAATGGGTTCTCTTTGAACAGTTTTGAATGCATAAAAAACATGGCATGCTAGCTCCATCCTTGTGGTGCAGTAGACTAATTCCATGAAGAGAGAACAGAAGATCATAAGTTCAAATCTCACTGATCCTGTGCCACAATTTAAAAAACGATTGGGTTGGCATTATGTATTTCCATGTGTCCTATCTGTGCTTGGAGTTCAAAACAGTTAAACTAAACTAGCAGTGTTATTGAAATATCTTCTGTTCTCAGAATGTAATTTTTTTTTTTAAATTACCTGTCAGGAAACGTATGGCTTCATTCCCAGAACCAATGGAAATCAAAAACGTACTTTCACACAACTTCCCAAAGAACCAAATGTGCTAGCTGGGTGATCGTGCAGCTTCTAGAACTTCATTATTGTACTTCGTATGCTTGGAGTTTTGCGAGTGGAGTGTCCCTTTAAAGATCCCCATGGTAACGTAATTGCTGTATTTTTTTACATTCCAAATATATGTCTTGTTCTTATGTTTGCTGATATCAACATTGTAACTGAAATAAGTCACATGCACAACTGCTTATTTGTCTCTCTGATCGTCTTTAGTCTGAAGACACAATCACCAACCTTTCTTCCTTCACTAACAATATCTATACTCAGCCCGTCATAGAGAGCTGACCACCAATACCTTATCAATACAACACTGATATAATACAACACTGATATACTGTACACACAGTTTTTGTTGGTACACCACCGCATTCACGAAAATGTGTTTGCTGCTACAGACAGTGACTGTGGCCCACAATATAAAGTAGGCAGACAGACATCAAGGTATTCAGTTACTGTTCATTGAACATTAGTATGGAGAAAATGAGTGACCTAATCGACTGTGGTATGATCATTGGTGCCAGGCGCACTGGTTCCAGTATCTCAGAAACGGCCGGCCTACTGGGATTTTTACGCACAACGGTGTCTAGGGTTTACCTAGAATGACGAGAGAGTTCACAGGAGAATTGGAAGAATCATGCAAGCCAAGAAAGAGGCAAGCCACAAACAGGCAAATAACGGAACAGTACAACAGTGGTGTGCAGCACGGCAACTCGGAACGGCAACTATCAGCTCAAATCAAGAAGCAACTGCTCCAGTGGGCACGTGATTACAAACACTGGACAATGAGGAGTGGAACAACATTGCCTCGTCCTACGAATCCGGATTCATGTTGCATCATGTTGATGGCAGAGTTAGGATTTGGCGTAAGCAGCATTTAGTCCATGGCCCCATCCTGCCTGGTGTCAACGGTACAGACTGGTGGCGGTGGTGTAATGGTGTGGGGAATGTTTTCCTGGCACACGTTAGGTCCCTTGATACCACACCTTGTAGAATTCATGCCCTGAAGAATTCAGGCTGTTCTGTTGGCAAAGGATATCCAACCCAGTACTAGATGGGTGTACATAATAAACTGCGTATATATTATATTGTGTGTTTATGTGTGCTGTAGGCTAATGCTATTGGTGAACAGATGATTGTCATATATCGTACACACACACTGGTTGCTGTTGAGAGCAGGTAACTTGTTTTGAACCATGAGCTCAGGGAAATAAACAATGCAGTTAAACTTTCTATGGACTTCATTACCAGCCTCAAGTGTGTGTCAGAGGGCAAGGATGAGTCAATTTAGAAGCAAAACAACTTGACTCCCACAATAGTGAGTCAGTAACCAGGTTTCCATCCAACCTTTTATGCACAGGGGAAGAAATGTCATGACAGGCCTAATGGAAACCGAACATTTTTCAGGAAATAGTCCAAATGTTGACAAGACAACATACACTAGACAATGTGGGATCGTTTTGGGTTTGTAAAATAAATTATGCGAGAAATATCAGTGGAAACACTTTTAACACTGTTCACAAATATTTATATAATTGTCACGGTTTTCTTCTGTCGAAAGAGAGGCGGACCAAAACGCAGCATGGTTATTTTGATACATCTTTAATAAAGATGAAAATAGAACAATATACAAAAACAAGAAACGTGAAAAACCGAAAACAGCCCTATCTGGTGCAACAAACACAAAGACAGGAAGAATCACCCAAATTGAGCAGCTGCTGAAAAATGAGCTCCTGTATATATTGAGATTTAAATGTTTTTTTAGAGTGAAGTACATCGAAAAAATCAAGAGAAAACTGCAAGACTCAATAGAAGACAAAACAAGGAACAAACCAAAAAGACAGGCTTTTGAAGAAGTAACTATTTTTCATAAAATTGTACAGTTATCTTAGCTAGCTGAATTGCTAGCTGAATTGTTTACTTGTTGCTAAGCAGTTGCTAGGGACTCTCCTGGAAGAAGCTAGCTAGCTTACAAAGAATAACAACAACAAATATCTAGTTAACAGAAGAAAGGAAGACAAAATAAGGACAGAAGAAAAAGGAAAAGAAAAAGGACAACAAAGTGAAACCTCTAAAGAAACAAGAGACCATAATACAAGAAACAGCACTATAGAGAGATAGAACAACAACAACGCAGCCACTGCCAGCTAGCCTACTTCAGCAGTACTGTATCATTTGAATTATTTTAGTCAATAAGATTCCTGCTACGTAAGCTTAACTTTCTGAACATTCGAGACGTGTAGTCCATTTGTCATTCCAATCTCCTTTGCATTAGCGTAGCCTCTTCTGTAGCCTGTCAACTATGTGTCTGTCTATCCCTGTTCTCTCCTCTCTGCACAGACCATACAAACGCTCCACACCGCGTGGCCGCGGCCACTCTAATCTGGTGGTCCCAGCGCGCACGACCCACGTGGAGTTCCAGGTCTCCGGTAGCCTCTGGAACTGCCGATCTGCGGCCAACAAGGCAGAGTTCATCTCAGCCTATGCCTCCCTCCAGTCCCTCGACTTCTTGGCACTGACGGAAACATGGATCACCACAGATAACACTGCTACTCCTACTGCTCTCTCTTCGTCCGCCCACGTGTTCTCGCACACCCCGAGAGCTTCTGGTCAGCGGGGTGGTGGCACCGGGATCCTCATCTCTCCCAAGTGGTCATTCTCTCTTTCTCCCCTTACCCATCTGTCTATCGCCTCCTTTGAATTCCATGCTGTCACAGTTACCAGCCCTTTCAAGCTTAACATCCTTATCATTTATCGCCCTCCAGGTTCCCTCGGAGAGTTCATCAATGAGCTTGATGCCTTGATAAGCTCCTTTCCTGACGATGGCTCACCTCTCACAGTTCTGGGCGACTTTAACCTCCCCACGTCTACCTTTGACTCATTCCTCTCTGCCTCCTTCTTTCCACTCCTCTCCTCTTTTGACCTCACCCTCTCACCTTCCCCCTCTACTCACAAGGCAGGCAATACCCTCATCTTTACTAGATGCTGTTCTTCCACTAACCTCACTGCAACTCCCCTCCAAGTCTCCGACCACTACCTTGTATCCTTTTCCCTCTTGCTCTCATCCAACACTTCCCACACTGCCCCTACTCGGATGGTATCGCGCCGTCCCAATCTTCGCTCTCTCTCCCCCCGCTACTCTCTCCTCTTCCATCCTATCATCTCTTCCCTCTGCTCAAACCTTCTCCAACCTATCTCCTGATTCTGCCTCCTCAACCCTCCTCTCCTCCCTTTCTGCATCCCTTGATTCTCTATGTCCCCTATCCTCCAGGCCGGCTCGGTCCTCCCCTCCTGCTCCGTGGCTCGACGACTCATTGCGAGCTCACAGAACAGGCCTCCGGGCAGCCGAGCGGAAATGGAGGAAAACTCGCCTCCCTGCGGACCTGGCATCCTTTCACTCCCTCCTCTCTACATTTTCCTCTTCTGTCTCTGCTGCTAAAGCCATTTTCTACCACTCTAAAGTCCAAGCATCTGCCTCTAACCCTAGGAAGCTCTTTGCCACCTTCTCCTCCCTCCTGAATCCTCCTCCCCCTCCCCCCCCCCCTCCTCCCTCTCTGCAGATGACTTCGTCAACCATTTTGAAAAGAAGGTCGACGACATCCGATCCTCGTTTGCTAAGTCAAACGACACCGCTGGTTCTGCTCACACTGCCCTACCCTGTGCTCTGACCTCTTTCTCCCCTCTCTCTCCAGATGAAATCTCGCGTCTTGTGACGGCCGGCCGCCCAACAACCTGCCCGCTTGACCCTATTCCCTCCTCTCTTCTCCAGACCATTTCCGGAGACCTTCTCCCTTACCTCACCTCGCTCATCAACTCATCCCTGACCGCTGGCTACGTCCCTTCTGTCTTCAAGAGAGCGAGAGTTGCACCCCTTCTGAAAAAACCTACACTCGATCCCTCCGATGTCAACAACTACAGACCAGTATCCCTTCTTTCTTTTCTCTCCAAAACTCTTGAACGTGCCGTCCTTGGCCAGCTCTCCCGCTATCTCTCTCAGAATGACCTTCTTGATCCAAATCAGTCAGGTTTCAAGACTAGTCATTCAACTGAGACTGCTCTTCTCTGTATCACGGAGGCCCTCCGCACTGCTAAAGCTAACTCTCTCTCCTCTGCTCTCATCCTTCTAGACCTATCGGCTGCCTTCGATACTGTGAACCATCAGATCCTCCTCTCCACCCTCTCCGAGTTGGGCATCTCCGGCGCGGCCCACGCTTGGATTGCGTCCTACCTGACAGGTCGCTCCTACCAGGTGGCGTGGCGAGAATCTGTCTCCTCACCACGCGTTCTCACCACTGGCGTCCCCCAGGGCTCTGTTCTAGGCCCTCTCCTATTCTCGCTATACACCAAGTCACTTGGCTTTGTCATAACCTCACATGGTCTCTCCTATCATTGCTATGCAGACGACACACAATTAATCTTCTCCTTTCCCCCTTCTGATGACCAGGTGGCGAATCGCATCTCTGCATGTCTGGCAGACATATCAGTGTGGATGACGGATCACCACCTCAAGCTGAACCTCGGCAAGACGGAGCTGCTCTTCCTCCCGGGGAAGGACTGCCCGTTCCATGATCTCGCCATCACGGTTGACAACTCCATTGTGTCCTCCTCCCAGAGCGTTAAGAACCTTGGCGTGATCCTGGACAACACCCTGTCGTTCTCAACTAACATCAAGGCGGTGGCCCGTTCTTGTAGGTTCATGCTCTACAACATCCGCAGAGTACGACCCTGCCTCACACAGGAAGCAGCGCAGGTCCTAATCCAGGCACTTGTCATCTCCCGTCTGGATTACTGCAACTCGCTGTTGGCTGGGCTCCCTGCCTGTGCCATTAAACCCCTACAACTCATCCAGAACGCCGCAGCCCGTCTGGTGTTCAACCTTCCCAAGTTCTCTCACGTCACCCCGCTCCTCCGCTCTCTCCACTGGCTTCCGGTTGAAGCTCGCATCCGCTACAAGACCATGGTGCTTGCCTACGGAGCTGTGAGGGGAACGGCACCTCAGTACCTCCAGGCTCTGATCAGGCCCTACACCCAAACAAGGGCACTGCGTTCATCCACCTCTGGCCTGCTCGCCTCCCTACCACTGAGGAAGTACAGTTCCCGCGCAGCCCAGTCAAAACTGTTCGCTGCTCTGGCCCCCCAATGGTGGAACAAACTCCCTCACGACGCCAGGACAGCGGAGTCAATCACCACCTTCCGGAGACACCTGAAACCCCACCTCTTTCAGGATTACCTAGGATAGGATAAAGTAATCCTTCTCACCCCCCTTAAAAGATTTAGATGCACTATTGTAAAGTGGCTGTTCCACTGGATGTCTTAAGGTGAACGCACCAATTTGTAAGTCGCTCTGGATAAGAGCGTCTGCTAAATTACTTAAATGTAATGTAAATGCAACACCAAACAGGCTACCTAAATATGGTTCCCAATCAGAGACAATGACTAACACCTGCCTCTGATTGAGAACCATATCAGGCCAAACACAAACAGACAAACTAGACACACAACATAGAATGCCCACTCAGATCACACCCTGACCAAACAAAACATAGAAACATACAAAGCAAACTATGGTCAGGCTGTGACAGTACCCCCCCCCACAAGGTGCGGACTCCGGCCGCAAAACCTGAACCTATTGGGGAGGGTCTGGGTGGGCATCTGTCCGCGGTGGCGGCTCTGGTGCTGGACGTGGCCCCCACTTCACCATAGTCTTAATCCAGCCCATTGTCCGCTTCCATGGCCTCCTAACCACGGCGACCCTTCTAAATGAACCCACTGGACTGAGGGGCAGTTCGGGACAGAGGGGCATCTCGGGACAGAGGGGCAGCTCGGGACAGAGGGGCAGCTCCGTACTGGCTGACGACTCTGGCAGATCCTGGCAGATCCTGGCTGACTGGCGGCTCTGGCAGAACCTGGCTGACTGGCTGCTCTGGCAGATCCTGGCTGAATGGCGGTTCTGGCTGACTGGCGGCTCTGGCAGATCCTGGCTGACTGGCGGCTCTGGCAGATCCTGGCTGACTGGCGGCTCCTGGTTGACTGGCGGCACTGGCGGCTCCTGGCTGACTGGCGGCACTGGCGGCTCCTGGCTGACTGGCGGCACTGGCGGCTCCTGGCTGACTGGCGGCACTGGCGGCTCCTGGCTGACTGGCGGCACTGGCGGCTCCTGGCTGACTGGCGGCACTGGCGGCTCCTGGCTGACTGGCGGCACTGGCGGCTCCTGGCTGACTGGCGGCACTGGCGGCTCCTTGCAGACTGGCGGCACTGGCGGCGCTGGGCAGACGGGTAGCTCAGGTGGCGCTGGGCAGACTGGCGACTCTGATGGCGCTGGGCAGACTGGAGACTCCAGCACAGCTGGAAAGGAGGAAAGCTCTGGCAGCGCTGGAGAGGCGGGAGACTCCGGCAGCGCTGGAGAGGAGGAAGGCTCCGGCAGCGCTGGACAGGCGGGAGGCTCCGGCAGTGCTGGAGAGGAGGAAGGCTCCGGCAGCACTGGACAGGCGGGAGGCTCCGGCAGCGCTGGAGAGGAGGAAGGCTCTGGCAGCGCTGGACAGGCGGGAGCACCTATAGGGATGAGACGGAGAGACAGCCTGGTGCGGGGGGCTGCCACCGGAGGGCTGGTGTGTGGAGGTGGTACCGGATAAACCGGACCGTGCAGGCGCACTGGAGCTCTTGAGCACCGAGCCTGCTCAACCTTACCTGGTTGAATGCTCCCGGTCGCCCTGACAGTGCGGCGAGGTGGAATAGCCCGCACTGGGCTATGCAGGCGAACCGGGGACACCGTGCGCAAGGCTGGTGCCATGTAAGCCGGCCCAAGGAGACGCACTGGAGACCAGATGCGTAGAGCCGGCTTCATGGCACTTGGCTCGATGCCCACTCTAGCCCCCCGGTAAGCACAGGAAGTTGGCGCAGGTCTCCTACCTGGCTTCGCCACACTTCCTGTGTGTCCCCCTAAGAAATGTTTGGGGCTGACTCTCTGGCTTCCATCCGCTCTGCCGTGCTAGCTCCTCATAATGCCGCCTCTCTGCTTTCGCTGCCTCCAGCTCGGCTTTGGGGCGGCAATATTCCCCTGGCTCTGCCCAGGGTCCTTTCCCGTCTAGGATCTCCTCCCAAGTCCATTCTTCCAAATAGTGCAGCCTTTCCCACTGCTGCTGCTGCTGCTGCCTCTGTTGCTTCTCCTGCTGCTGCTTTTGCTGCTGCTGCTGTTGCTCCTGCTGCTGCTGCTTCTCCTGCTGCACCTGTCGCTTCTCCTGCTGCTTTTGCTGCTGCCTCTGTTTACCACGCCGCTTGGTCCTTGGTTGGTGGGTGATTCTGTCACGGCTTTCTTCTGTCGAAAGAGAGGCGGACCAAAACGCAGCGTGGTTATTTTGATACATCTTTAATAAAGATGAAAACAGAACAATATACAAAAACAAGAAACGTGAAAAACCAAAAACAGCCCTATCTGGTGTAACAAACACAAAGACAGGAACAATCACCCACAAACCCCAACACCAAACAGGCTACCTAAATATGGTTCCCAATCAGAGACAATGACTAACACCTGCCTCTGATTGAGAACCATATCAGGCCAAACACAAACAGACAAACTAGACACACAACATAGAATGCCCACTCAGATCACACCCTGACCAAACAAAACATAGAAACATACAAAGCAAACTATGGTCAGGGTGTGACAATAATAACCATCGTATTAAAGTAAACTTGAAGTCACGTGATGACATGTTGTGTGGTCGTCCCACTATGACTCGTCAGGAAAGTTTATTAGGCTTCAGATTGAAGACATTCTGATGAACATCACAGGGTGGTGAAAGTGCAAGTGGATGACCTTGATGATCGGCTGTCGTTTGACAAATAAAATAATCTCGCTCTTTTGTCCGTAATAATAATCTCATCATGTAGGCTATATGTGCATTCGAGCCAACAGCACGCATATAGCGCTATTGGCTAAAGCTTTGCTATATTATGCCATTTCTTTGTGTGAGAAAACCATCAGTAGTGTTGTGATGGAAACCCATTTAACTTGCACTTTTTATTCAGTACTGTCACGTCCTGACCTTAGTTCCTTTTGTATGTTTCTATTTTAGGTTGGTCAGGGCGTGAGTTGGGGTGGACATTCTATGTTTTGTTCCTATGTTTATATTTCTATGTGTTTGGCCTGGTATGGTTCCCAATCAGAGGCAGCTGTCAACCGTCTCTGATTGAGAACCAGACTTAGGTAGCCTGTTTTCCCACTCTTGTTTGTGGGTGGTTGTTTTCTGTTCAGTGTATGTCACCTTGCAGAACTGTTTCGTTTCTTCCATTCACTTCGTTATTTTGTTTTGTGTGTTCAGTTAATAAATTAACATGGACACTTACCACGCTGCGCATTGGTCCGATATTTCATACTCATCGTCAGACGACGAAGAGATCCGTTACAGGTACATGGGAATTAAACCCTAAAATGTATTTATATGTGCACAACATCGTCACGCACATCCTTTAATCTGCAACCAGTCAATTTGATAGAAAATCGGTTGCCAATTGGACGGAAACCTAGCTAGTGAGTCAAAAATTTGTCTCATTAAACAATAATCTTCTCTCGGTGCAGGAGTCAACCTATACATAGCCTCTTCTTCTGGAAAGACTGTGTCGGTTTTCTTCTCCCTTTAGCTGTATTACCTGGCTCGACTTTAAAGCATACCTCTGGTACAAGATACACTCTCTCCCATTCTCCCCCATTAGGCTACAAATGTGTGGACTGGCTGTCTTTGTTGTTTGCCATTGATCAGCCAGCCGGTCAGGGGTGTAGTTGGCTATAAAGATAGCCCTGGCCTGGTTTTATTTTGGTAAATGCCAAAGTCGGACGTCAGAGACCTGTATGGGGCAGGGCATCAGGGCTAAGGGCTTAATGACCACTACCAGGCTTGATGGGAGCCTGTCTACGTTCACTTTCACTGCCTATTCAAATCTCCTTGTAGGACTACCATTTGTAATAAAGTCTGTGTTCACTGGCCATTCAAATGGCCCTGCCAAGGATATGTGGAAATCAATCCAATGTGAAATGTTATGGATCCCAGGTACAATCTATCTACCACATCAGAGCCAGTCTGCTATTAGAGCAAGTATGAGGCTTGGTGGAGATTACCATTTAGTTTAGCCATTTAGTGCTTCTTTATAGTCCCATAGTATACTTTGCCTCTCATATCCAATCTGAGATTTGATCATGATTCTGACACAGCAGATGCATTGCTTACATGCATTAACAATTCCATTTTGAGGATCGTATTTTTTGTTTTATTTTTATTTTTTACAGATGCAATGTATTTCATGTTTTCTGGTTGTATTCCATCTCACATAAAATGTAAGGGATAAAACCTGAAATCTATACTTTCAAGGCAGTAAGCCAGAGATATAATGCTAGGCATGATTTGCCATCAGGTCGCAGCTTGTCGAGATGCATCGTATCTTGTAAACTGACATGGCTTGTCACCTTTCCCCGGCAAATACACATTCCCATGGCCAGTAGGGTTAAGCTTTTCGGATTACGACGGAACATTCATTTTCAAGAAGGGGTTGAAAGAAAAAATACAGCGATTTTTTCATTTTGACTCTTTCAATCGTGGAATGAAGGACCTTGGATTGAATGCACTGGATGGATCCATTCTCCTATTCAACACTTTTCCCTTCCGTCCTCTGCTGTGAATTGCTTCAGCATTTTCTCCTGAGTGTTGCTCCGTAATCCTTTCTCCTCCATTATTGTCTTAATATCTAGTGGAGGTAGAGATAATGGAGAGACACACTCACACACACAAAAATAATACCTTCCAGGTCTCTGCACTCCTCTCCTGCCTCCCCTCATCCTTGCACTCCTCTCCTGCCTCCCCTCATCCCTGCACTCCTCTCCTGCCTCCCCTCATCACTGCACTCCTCTCCTGCCTCCCCTCATCCCTGCACTCCTCTCCTGCCTCCCCTCATCCTTGCACTCCTCTCCTGCCTCCCCTCATCCTTGCACTCCTCTCCTGCCTCCCCTCATCCCTGCACTCCTCTCCTGCCTCCCCTCATCCCTGCACTCCTCTCCTGCCTCCCCTCATCCCTGCACTCCTCTCCTGCCTCCCCTCATCCCTGCACTCCTCTCCTGCATCGCTTCATCCCTGCTTCCTCTCATCCAACATCCACCTAATGTACAGTTCATAACAAAAGTATGCTTCTTTAATAGGCTCTAGGCTGTTAGATAGGCAACAAATAAAAACTCCTGCTCTTTCCAACAACAACAAAATTCGCCCATCAAGAAAATCCCAATTGACTTGAATCTTTAATGTATTTGGTTGTTGTTTGTTTTGTTAATCAAAGTGCTGTTGATGTCTTTCCCAGAGTGTTCTGTGTATCTCAGCAAAACTATAAACACAGATTGGTGAGGATTTAATACAGTCGTTAGTACGGTTGCTTTAAATAATGAATTTGTCCAATCACAGGCCAGGTTTGGCACACACGCGCACACACACACACCACTCCCCCCCCACCCTATTGGTCATCCCTGGTTGGCGTGTCCTGACACAAATCAATCATCTTGGTAGTGGTGTTACTGTGGCGTCTAGCCTCTGGGCCCCGGCAAACATTTGTCACGCGTCCTCCCTGAGAAAGGCAGGTCAGTTGTACTACTATGCTCTCTGGGACACTGGAGGGACTCCACCTCCTCTCCAAGGCCCAAGTGGCCCAAGTCTGTGTGTGTGCGACTGTGTTTGTGTCTCGTCAGTGAGCTCTCTCCGACTTGCTGATCTTGCCCCAAGCAGTGCTGCAGCAGCAGGTCCCAGTTTTCAAACACCTCATACTGCATGCCTCAGCTAAAGACAGACAGGGCATGTGCTCTGCATACCAATGGACTGGCCTCAGGACTCACTCTCTGTGTGTGTGTGTGTGTGTGTGTGTGTGTGTGCGTGCGTGCGTGCGTGCGTGCGTGCGTGCGTGCGTGCGTGCGTGCGTGTGTGTATTCTCACTTTAAGGACGACTGTATATCTGCAGGTGGAAAATATGCTAGTGGAATATTGATTGAGTAGGTGGTTATGCATTGCTACACATTTTGATATATACATTCTCAGACAAATTAAGAGAACGAAAAGGATTAATCCAAATAATATAATGAATGAAGTATTGAATACTATGTCTGTCAGTGTTAAACACACATCTAGCATGCATTCACTCACTTTCCATCACGTTGGGCGTTGTTATAGTGTTGTTTGAATGTGGCCCCTGCTTGATGTTCACGTCACAAGACAACAACGAGGAACTTCCTTGGTGACCTTTTATGTGCCTCTTGTGGAACAGTGGGGTTCCCTGTAAACGTCAGTGGATCCGACTCTGAACCTGGTTCCGCGTCTTAGGGGTGTGTGTTTGTGTTGTGTTGTGTGTGTGTGTGTGTGTGTGTGTGTGTGTGTGTGTGTGTGTGTGTGTGTGTGTGTGTGTGTGTGTGTGTGTGTGTGTGTGTGTGTTTTCCTGGGGCTGAGGTGTGTGTGACAGAGAGACACAGTGACAGGGAGAGGGACCACCAACGTCCTCCAACAAGCAAATAGACAGACCTAAAGGTCACCTCCGACGCTTTGTACCGTTGTCACCTGGTGTTCTTCAGTCTGATATTGGCCTCGGACATTGAGTCAACACTTGAAGGCTATTTTAACACACCCCAGGGAGATGGTATCCGCTCTCGACGAGATTGAAAACCCTTTTAGAAGATGGACGAAAACAAGCACTGCTCTGTTTGTTTTTACTTTTAATATAACATAAATTGACGGTGAAGAATAAGAGGCAACCAGGTTTTGAAGATAAAACTTTCGGTGCAACTTCCTAGGTTGGGCTTTATGTCTGGAGATTCAACATTGCCCCTTGATATTCAACAAAAGTTCCCCACAGTATATTTCAGTATTTTTGTATTTTGTTTTGCTATATGCTGGTTTTAGGTATCCCCCAATGCAACCCTTGATAAGAAAATTACATTTTGACATAATAATCGCAGGGAATGTACTCGAGGAGGTATTTTAAATACAATGTTAAATACAATGTAATATTTTCAAGGTTGTTTTTGGTCTATACAGGATTTGTCCCACAAAGTCTTGATTTGAGTGAAAGGTCTGGTATTATACAGCTGCATTTCTATTCAGCTGAGAAACACCTTATGCTTTGAATTCTGTCTCACACGTGATTTCAAGTGTTTCGCTGTGATTATATCCAACCTTGTCGTTTTGAAACAGTGTTTCCTGTGAATGTGTCCGACCTTCTCATTTTGAAACAGTACTTCCTATTAAAGGTTCAGAGTCACACGCCAGAACGGTGACTGATTGAAGAGTTGCAGATGTGATGTAGCTAGAATGATTTGCCTCAAGTGTTTCTCTTACAGGATGTGCAGTAACAAGATCCATTTGTTTCAACCTGCCTAAATTGGAAATTCATTTCAACACAATAAACTTGCATTTGGATTTTAACAACTGCTCCAGCATGTCTATATGGCTGCATAGTTACAGTGTGTGGTTACATTTAAATCATGTCTAAAGAGTAGGAAGAAGGGGCTATTATTCTCCCCCTTCTGCTACAACTTTGATAGGAGAGAGAAAGTCATTTCTCCTTGAGCATTCAGCACAGCCTAAGAATGGACTGCAGGACCTAGTGTGCTTTTGATAGCGCTTCCGGGAAAGGAGAAAGGCAAGCTGAGCCATGGACATTGAAAGACCTGAACTAGGACAGCCTTGACGACTCAGTAACCCTGACTACAATCTTTAAAAAGAGACATAGATTTGGTCAAGTGTCTTCTTTTATTTCTATCAAATTGCTAGATTATCCACTGAATTTGTTGATCAACATGTACACCAGTCGTATTCACAGTTTGAGTCACTAACTTGCATCTGGTTAGTAACTAAATACCTTTGGCTTGAAAAGGACTAAAAATTGACAGGGATTGTGCTAAACTCCCATCCCGAATAACCACTATCACTGACATGGGTTGTTGTAACCCCTTACCTCCAAAACAGACCCAAACATATTTAGCAGGATCAATCATAGATAACATAATGTACGGCTCTATATCTGAGAGTTCAATCCTGTTGATCAGTGCCTGTCGTTGCATGTATAAAAAATGAACTGCAATACCATAAGGCCTACTTGAAATCAATGTGGCCATAGCTGTGTGGTAAATAGCTAGAAAATTGGTCTGCTTGAAAGGGCCAGCAGAGTGAGCGTCCAACATCAATAACCACGCATGCCACCATCAGGAGCCTGATTGGAAAAGCAGTGCCCTTGAAATGGTGGCTCCAAATGGAATTCTATAGATAAATAAATGAATAAATGTATTGAACTGATGGAGAGGACATGAAAGCCTAAACTCTGCTTCTTTCAGAGATTCACATCCATAGCATTTTTCTCAATATTGGGACATTGGTTTTTGTTTACAGTGCTGTGTGTCCTATTCTCCAAAGAGAGGAAGCAAAATGACATACTAAAGGAGAAGGAGTAGTGGTATCCTGTGCTTGGGTTGGGCTGTACAGTCATTTTGCTAAATTACATCTACAGTGCAGTGCAAAAGTATTTGCCCCCTTTTCTCTACTTTTGAAGATGTTTAATACTGAACGTTATCAGATCTTCAACCAAAACCTAATATCAGAGAAAGGGAACCTGAGTGAACAAATAACACAACAATTATATACTTATTGCATTTACAGTATTTCATCAACAAAGTTATGCAACACCCAATGACCCTGTGTGATAAAGTACTTCCCTCCTTACACCCAATAACTGGCTGTGCCACCTTTAGCTAGAATGACTCCATTGCATGGGTCTCATTATGCCTGGCGAAAACCAAACTCTCCATAGTATGAACCTTATACCAATGGTCAAGCATGGTGGTGTTAGTGTGATGGTTTGGGGAGGTTTGGGGATGCTTTGCTGCCTCAGGACCCGGACAACTTGCCTTAATAGAAGGAACCATGAATTCTGCTCTGTATCCGAGAATTCTACAGGAGAATGTCAGGTCATCTGTTGGTGAGCTGAAGTTGAAGCTGAAGTGCAGCTGGGTCATACAGCAAGACATTGATCCAAAACTCACTATCAAGTCTACATGAAAATGGTTAAAAAGCAACAAATTTGAAGTTTTGGAATGGCCTAGACAAAGTCCAGACCTAATTCCAACTGAGATGTTGTGGCAGGATTTGAAACTAGCAGTTCATGTTTGAAACCCACAAATGTTACTGAGGTAAAGCAGTTCTGCATGTAAGAGTGGGCCAAAATTCCTCCACAGCGACGTGAGAGACTGATCAACAACTACAGGAAGCATATGGTTGCAGCCATTGCAGCTAAAGGTGGCACAAGCAGTTATTGAGTGAGTGCAATTACTTTTTCACACAGGGGAATTTGGTGTTGCATAACTGTGTTAATTAAATGCAGGTTCCATTTATCCAATATTAGGTTTTGGTTGAAGATCTGATAACATCAAGTATCAAAAATATGCAAAAATTTAGAAAATCAGGAAGGGGGCAAATTTTACGGCACTGTAAATGTTTATGTGCAGTCTCCCTTTTTCACTGCATAGTAAGTGTTTATGTGCAGTCTCCCCTTTTCACTGCATAGTAAGTGTTTATGTGCATTCTCCCTTTTTCACTGCACTGTAAGTGTTTATGTGCAGTCTCTCTTTTTCACTGCATAGTAAGTGTTTATGTGCAGTCTCCCCTTTTCACTGCATAGTAAGTGTTTATGGGCATTCTCCCTTTTTCACTGCACTGTAAGTGTTTATGTGCAGTCTCCCCTTTTCACTGCACTGTAAGTGTTTATGTGCAGTCTCCTTTTTCGCTGCACTGTAAGTGTTTATGTGCGGTCTCCCTTTTTCACTGCATAGTAAATGTTTATGTGCAGTCTCCCTTTTTCACTGCACTCTAAGTGTTTATGTGCAGTTTCTTTTTTCACTGCACTCTGTGTTTATGTGCAGTCTCCCTTTTTCACTGCACTGTAAGTGTTTATGTGCAGTCTCCCCTTTTCACTGCACTGTAAGTGTTTATGTGCAGTCTCCCTTTTCACTGCACTGTAAGTGTTTATGTGCAGTCTCCCTTTTCACTGCACTGTAAGTGTTTATGTGCAGTCTCCTTTTTTCACTGCACTCTGTGTTTATGTGCAGTCTCCCTTTTTCACTGCACTGTAAGTGTTTATGTGCAGTCTCCCCTTTTCACTGCACTGTAAGTGTTTATGTGCAGTCTCCCTTTTCACTGCACTGTAAGTGTTTATGTGCAGTCTCCTTTTTTCACTGCACTCTGTGTTTATGTGCAGTCTCCCCTTTTCACTGCACTGTAAGTGTTTATGTGCAGTCTCCTTTTTTTCACTGCACTCTGTGTTTATGTGCAGTCTCCCTTTTTCACTGCACTGTAAGTGTTTATGTGCAGTCTCCTTTTTCACTGCACTCTGTGTTTATGTGCAGTCTCCCTTTTCACTGCACTGTAAGTGTTTATGTGCAGTCTCCCTTTTTCACTGCACTGTAAGTGTTTATGTGCAGTCTCCTTTTTTCAATGCACTCTGTGTTTATGTGCAGTCTCCCTTTTTCACTGCACTGTAAGTGTTTATGTGCAGTCTCCCTTTTTCACTGCACTGTAAGTGTTTATGTGCAGTCTCCCCTTTTCACTGCACTGTAAGTGTTTATGTGCAGTCTCCCCTTTTCACTGCACTGTAAGTGTTTATGTGCAGTCTCCTTTTTTCACTGCACTCTGTGTTTATGTGCAGTCTCCCTTTTTCACTGCACTCTGTGTTTATGTGCAGTCTCCCTTTTTCACTGCACTGTAAGTGTTTATGTGCAGTCTCCCTTTTTCACTGCACTGTAAGTGTTTATATGCAGTCTCCCTTTTTCACTGCACTGTAAGTGTTTATGTGCAGTCTCCTTTTTTCACTGCACTGTAAGTGTTTATGTGCAGACTCCCTTTTTCACTGCACTGTAAGTGTTTATGTGCAGTCTCCCTTTTTCACTGCACTGTAAGTGTTTATGTGCTGTCTCCCTCTTTCACTGCACTGTTTGTGTTTATGTGCAGTCTCCCCTTTTCACTGCACTGTAAGTGTTTATGTGCAGTCTCCATTTTTCACTGCACTCTGTGTTTATGTGCAGTCTCCCTTTTTCACTGCACTGTAAGTGTTTATGTGCAGTTTCTTTTTTCACTGCACTCTGTGTTTATGTGCAGTCTCCCTTTTTCACTGCACTGTAAGTGTTTATGTGCAGTCTCCCCTTTTCACTGCACTGTAAGTGTTTATGTGCAGTCTCCCTTTTCACTGCACTGTAAGTGTTTATGTGCAGTCTCCTTTTTTCACTGCACTCTGTGTTTATGTGCAGTCTCCCCTTTTCACTGCACTGTAAGTGTTTATGTGCAGTCTCCTTTTTTCACTGCACTCTGTGTTTATGTGCAGTCTCCCTTTTTCACTGCACTGTAAGTGTTTATGTGCAGTCTCCTTTTTTCACTGCACTCTGTGTTTATGTGCAGTCTCCCTTTTTCACTGCACTGTAAGTGTTTATGTGCAGTCTCCTTTTTCACTGCACTGTAAGTGTTTATGTGCAGTCTCCTTTTTCACTGCACTCTGTGTTTATGTGCAGTCTCCCTTTTTCACTGCACTGTAAGTGTTTATGTGCAGTCTCCCTTTTTCACTGCACTGTAAGTGTTTATGTGCAGTCTCCCCTTTTCACTGCACTGTAAGTGTTTATGTGCAGTCTCCCCTTTTCACTGCACTGTAAGTGTTTATGTGCAGTCTCCTTTTTTCACTGCACTCTGTGTTTATGTGCAGTCTCCCTTTTTCACTGCACTCTGTGTTTATGTGCAGTCTCCCCTTTTCACTGCACTGTAAGTGTTTATGTGCAGTCTCCCTTTTTCACTGCACTGTAAGTGTTTATGTGCAGTCTCCTTTTTTCACTGCACTCTGTGTTTATGTGCAGTCTCCCTTTTTCACTGCACTGTAAGTGTTTATGTGCAGTCTCCCTTTTTCACTGCACTGTAAGTGTTTATGTGCAGTCTCCTTTTTTCAATGCACTCTGTGTTTATGTGCAGTCTCCCTTTTTCACTGCACTGTAAGTGTTTATGTGCAGTCTCCCTTTTTCACTGCACTGTAAGTGTTTATGTGCAGTCTCCCCTTTTCACTGCACTGTAAGTGTTTATGTGCAGTCTCCCCTTTTCACTGCACTGTAAGTGTTTATGTGCAGTCTCCTTTTTTCACTGCACTCTGTGTTTATGTGCAGTCTCCCTTTTTCACTGCACTCTGTGTTTATGTGCAGTCTCCCTTTTTCACTGCACTGTAAGTGTTTATGTGCAGTCTCCCTTTTTCACTGCACTGTAAGTGTTTATATGCAGTCTCCCTTTTTCACTGCACTGTAAGTGTTTATGTGCAGTCTCCTTTTTTCACTGCACTGTAAGTGTTTATGTGCAGACTCCCTTTTTCACTGCACTGTAAGTGTTTATGTGCAGTCTCCCTTTTTCACTGCACTGTAAGTGTTTATGTGCTGTCTCCCTCTTTCACTGCACTGTTTGTGTTTATGTGCAGTCTCCCCTTTTCACTGCACTGTAAGTGTTTATGTGCAGTCTCCATTTTCACTGCACTCTGTGTTTATGTGCAGTCTCCTTTTTCACTGCACTGTAAGTGTTTATGTGCAGTTTCTTTTTCACTGCACTCTGTGTTTATGTGCAGTCTCCTTTTTCACTGCACTGTAAGTGTTTATGTGCAGTCTCCCTTTTCACTGCACTGTAAGTGTTTATGTGCAGTCTCCTTTTCACTGCACTGTAAGTGTTTATGTGCAGTCTCCTTTTTCACTGCACTCTGTGTTTATGTGCAGTCTCCCTTTTCACTGCACTGTAAGTGTTTATGTGCAGTCTCCTTTTTTCACTGCACTCTGTGTTTATGTGCAGTCTCCCTTTTTCACTGCACTGTAAGTGTTTATGTGCAGTCTCCTTTTTTTCACTGCACTCTGTGTTTATGTGCAGTCTCCCTTTTTCACTGCACTGTAAGTGTTTATGTGCAGTCTCCCTTTTTCACTGCACTGTAAGTGTTTATGTGCAGTCTCCTTTTTTCACTGCACTCTGTGTTTATGTGCAGTCTCCCTTTTTCACTGCACTGTAAGTGTTTATGTGCAGTCTCCCTTTTTCACTGCACTGTAAGTGTTTATGTGCAGTCTCCCCTTTTCACTGCACTGTAAGTGTTTATGTGCAGTCTCCCCTTTTCACTGCACTGTAAGTGTTTATGTGCAGTCTCCTTTTTTCACTGCACTCTGTGTTTATGTGCAGTCTCCCTTTTTCACTGCACTCTGTGTTTATGTGCAGTCTCCCTTTTTCACTGCACTGTAAGTGTTTATGTGCAGTCTCCCTTTTTCACTGCACTGTAAGTGTTTATATGCAGTCTCCCTTTTTCACTGCACTGTAAGTGTTTATGTGCAGTCTCCTTTTTTCACTGCACTGTAAGTGTTTATGTGCAGACTCCCTTTTTCACTGCACTGTAAGTGTTTATGTGCAGTCTCCCTTTTTCACTGCACTGTAAGTGTTTATGTGCAGTCTCCCCTTTTCACTGCACTGTAAGTGTTTATGTGCAGTCTCCCCTTTTCACTGCACTGTAAGTGTTTATGTGCAGTCTCCTTTTTTCACTGCACTCTGTGTTTATGTGCAGTCTCCCTTTTCACTGCACTCTGTGTTTATGTGCAGTCTCCCTTTTCACTGCACTGTAAGTGTTTATGTGCAGTCTCCCTTTTCACTGCACTGTAAGTGTTTATATGCAGTCTCCCTTTTTCACTGCACTGTAAGTGTTTATGTGCAGTCTCCTTTTTCACTGCACTGTAAGTGTTTATGTGCAGACTCCCTTTTCACTGCACTGTAAGTGTTTATGTGCAGTCTCCCTTTTTCACTGCACTGTAAGTGTTTATGTGCAGTCTCCTTTTTCACTGCACTCTGTGTTTATGTGCAGTCTCCTTTTTCACTGCACTGTAAGTGTTTATGTGCAGTCTCCCCTTTTCACTGCACTGTAAGTGTTTATGTGCAGTCTCCTTTTCACTGCACTGTAAGTGTTTATGTGCAGTCTCCCCTTTTCACTGCACTGTAAGTGTTTATGTGCAGTCTCCTTTTTCACTGCACTCTGTGTTTATGTGCAGTCTCCCCTTTTCACTGCACTGTAAGTGTTTATGTGCAGTCTCCTTTTTCACTGCACTCTGTGTTTATGTGCAGTCTCCCTTTTCACTGCACTGTAAGTGTTTATGTGCAGTCTCCTTTTTTCACTGCACTCTGTGTTTATGTGCAGTCTCCTTTTTCACTGCACTGTAAGTGTTTATGTGCAGTCTCCCTTTTTCACTGCACTGTAAGTGTTTATGTGCAGTCTCCTTTTTCACTGCACTCTGTGTTTATGTGCAGTCTCCTTTTTCACTGCACTGTAAGTGTTTATGTGCAGTCTCCCTTTTCACTGCACTGTAAGTGTTTATGTGCAGTCTCCCTTTTCACTGCACTGTAAGTGTTTATGTGCAGTCTCCCCTTTTCACTGCACTGTAAGTGTTTATGTGCAGTCTCCTTTTTTCACTGCACTCTGTGTTTATGTGCAGTCTCCTTTTTCACTGCACTCTGTGTTTATGTGCAGTCTCCCTTTTCACTGCACTGTAAGTGTTTATGTGCAGTCTCCTTTTTCACTGCACTGTAAGTGTTTATGTGCAGTCTCCTTTTTCACTGCACTCTGTGTTTATGTGCAGTCTCCCTTTTCACTGCACTGTAAGTGTTTATGTGCAGTCTCCTTTTTCACTGCACTGTAAGTGTTTATGTGCAGTCTCCTTTTTTTCAATGCACTCTGTGTTTATGTGCAGTCTCCCTTTTTCACTGCACTGTAAGTGTTTATGTGCAGTCTCCCTTTTTCACTGCACTGTAAGTGTTTATGTGCAGTCTCCCCTTTTCACTGCACTGTAAGTGTTTATGTGCAGTCTCCCCTTTTCACTGCACTGTAAGTGTTTATGTGCAGTCTCCTTTTTTCACTGCACTCTGTGTTTATGTGCAGTCTCCCTTTTTCACTGCACTCTGTGTTTATGTGCAGTCTCCCTTTTTCACTGCACTGTAAGTGTTTATGTGCAGTCTCCCTTTTTCACTGCACTGTAAGTGTTTATATGCAGTCTCCCTTTTTCACTGCACTGTAAGTGTTTATGTGCAGTCTCCTTTTTTCACTGCACTGTAAGTGTTTATGTGCAGACTCCCTTTTTCACTGCACTGTAAGTGTTTATGTGCAGTCTCCCTTTTTCACTGCACTGTAAGTGTTTATGTGCTGTCTCCCTCTTTCACTGCACTGTTTGTGTTTATGTGCAGTCTCCCCTTTTCACTGCACTGTAAGTGTTTATGTGCAGTCTCCATTTTTCACTGCACTCTGTGTTTATGTGCAGTCTCCCTTTTTCACTGCACTGTAAGTGTTTATGTGCAGTTTCTTTTTTCACTGCACTCTGTGTTTATGTGCAGTCTCCCTTTTTCACTGCACTGTAAGTGTTTATGTGCAGTCTCCCCTTTTCACTGCACTGTAAGTGTTTATGTGCAGTCTCCCTTTTCACTGCACTGTAAGTGTTTATGTGCAGTCTCCTTTTTTCACTGCACTCTGTGTTTATGTGCAGTCTCCCCTTTTCACTGCACTGTAAGTGTTTATGTGCAGTCTCCTTTTTTCACTGCACTCTGTGTTTATGTGCAGTCTCCCTTTTTCACTGCACTGTAAGTGTTTATGTGCAGTCTCCTTTTTTTCACTGCACTCTGTGTTTATGTGCAGTCTCCCTTTTTCACTGCACTGTAAGTGTTTATGTGCAGTCTCCCTTTTTCACTGCACTGTAAGTGTTTATGTGCAGTCTCCTTTTTTCACTGCACTCTGTGTTTATGTGCAGTCTCCCTTTTTCACTGCACTGTAAGTGTTTATGTGCAGTCTCCTTTTTCACTGCACTCTGTGTTTATGTGCAGTCTCCCTTTTTCACTGCACTCTGTGTTTATGTGCAGTCTCCTTTTCACTGCACTGTAAGTGTTTATGTGCAGTCTCCCTTTTTCACTGCACTGTAAGTGTTTATATGCAGTCTCCCTTTTTCACTGCACTGTAAGTGTTTATGTGCAGTCTCCTTTTTTCACTGCACTGTAAGTGTTTATGTGCAGACTCCCTTTTTCACTGCACTGTAAGTGTTTATGTGCAGTCTCCCTTTTTCACTGCACTGTAAGTGTTTATGTGCAGTCTCCCTTTTTCACTGCACTCTGTGTTTATGTGCAGTCTCCCTTTTTCACTGCACTGTAAGTGTTTATGTGCAGTCTCCCCTTTTCACTGCACTGTAAGTGTTTATGTGCAGTCTCCCTTTTTCACTGCACTGTAAGTGTTTATGTGCAGTCTCCTTTTTTCACTGCACTCTGTGTTTATGTGCAGTCTCCCTTTTTCACTGCACTGTAAGTGTTTATGTGCAGTCTCCCCTTTTCACTGCACTGTAAGTGTTTATGTGCAGTCTCCTTTTTTCACTGCACTCTGTGTTTATGTGCAGTCTCCCTTTTTCACTGCACTGTAAGTGTTTATGTGCAGTCTCCCTTTTTCACTGCACTGTAAGTGTTTATGTGCAGTCTCCCCTTTTCACTGCACTGTAAGTGTTTATGTGCAGTCTCCTTTTTTCACTGCACTCTGTGTTTATGTGCAGTCTCCCCTTTTCACTGCACTGTAAGTGTTTATGTGCAGTCTCCTTTTTTCACTGCACTCTGTGTTTATGTGCAGTCTCCCTTTTTCACTGCACTGTAAGTGTTTATGTGCAGTCTCCTTTTTTCACTGCACTCTGTGTTTATGTGCAGTCTCCCTTTTTCACTGCACTGTAAGTGTTTATGTGCAGTCTCCCTTTTTCACTGCACTGTAAGTGTTTATGTGCAGTCTCCTTTTTTCACTGCACTCTGTGTTTATGTGCAGTCTCCCTTTTTCACTGCACTGTAAGTGTTTATGTGCAGTCTCCTTTTTCACTGCACTGTAAGTGTTTATGTGCAGTCTCCCTTTTCACTGCACTGTAAGTGTTTATGTGCAGTCTCCTTTTTCACTGCACTCTGTGTTTATGTGCAGTCTCCTTTTTCACTGCACTCTGTGTTTATGTGCAGTCTCCCTTTTCACTGCACTGTAAGTGTTTATGTGCAGTCTCCTTTTTCACTGCACTGTAAGTGTTTATATGCAGTCTCCCTTTTCACTGCACTGTAAGTGTTTATGTGCAGTCTCCTTTTTTCACTGCACTGTAAGTGTTTATGTGCAGACTCCCTTTTTCACTGCACTGTAAGTGTTTATGTGCAGTCTCCCTTTTCACTGCACTGTAAGTGTTTATGTGCTGTCTCCCTCTTTCACTGCACTGTTTGTGTTTATGTGCAGTCTCCCTTTTCACTGCACTGTAAGTGTTTATGTGCAGTCTCCATTTTTCACTGCACTCTGTGTTTATGTGCAGTCTCCCTTTTCACTGCACTGTAAGTGTTTATGTGCAGTTTCTTTTTCACTGCACTCTGTGTTTATGTGCAGTCTCCTTTTTCACTGCACTGTAAGTGTTTATGTGCAGTCTCCCTTTTCACTGCACTGTAAGTGTTTATGTGCAGTCTCCTTTTCACTGCACTGTAAGTGTTTATGTGCAGTCTCCTTTTTCACTGCACTCTGTGTTTATGTGCAGTCTCCCTTTTCACTGCACTGTAAGTGTTTATGTGCAGTCTCCTTTTTCACTGCACTCTGTGTTTATGTGCAGTCTCCCTTTTCACTGCACTGTAAGTGTTTATGTGCAGTCTCCTTTTTTTCACTGCACTCTGTGTTTATGTGCAGTCTCCCTTTTCACTGCACTGTAAGTGTTTATGTGCAGTCTCCTTTTTCACTGCACTGTAAGTGTTTATGTGCAGTCTCCTTTTTTCACTGCACTCTGTGTTTATGTGCAGTCTCCCTTTTTCACTGCACTGTAAGTGTTTATGTGCAGTCTCCCTTTTTCACTGCACTGTAAGTGTTTATGTGCAGTCTCCCCTTTTCACTGCACTGTAAGTGTTTATGTGCAGTCTCCCCTTTTCACTGCACTGTAAGTGTTTATGTGCAGTCTCCTTTTTTCACTGCACTCTGTGTTTATGTGCAGTCTCCCTTTTTCACTGCACTGTAAGTGTTTATGTGCAGTCTCCCTTTTTCACTGCACTGTAAGTGTTTATATGCAGTCTCCCTTTTTCACTGCACTGTAAGTGTTTATGTGCAGTCTCCTTTTTTCACTGCACTGTAAGTGTTTATGTGCAGTCTCCCTTTTTCACTGCACTGTAAGTGTATATGTGCAGTCTCCCTTTTTCACTGCACTGTAAGTGTTTATGTGCAGTCTCCCTTTTTCACTGCACTCTGTGTTTATGTGCAGTCTCCCTTTTTCACTGCACTGTAAGTGTTTATGTGCAGTCTCCCCTTTTCACTGCACTGTAAGTGTTTATGTGCAGTCTCCCTTTTTCACTGCACTGTAAGTGTTTATGTGCAGTCTCCTTTTTTCACTGCACTCTGTGTTTATGTGCAGTCTCCCTTTTTCACTGCACTGTAAGTGTTTATGTGCAGTCTCCCCTTTTCACTGCACTGTAAGTGTTTATGTGCAGTCTCCTTTTTTCACTGCACTCTGTGTTTATGTGCAGTCTCCATTTTTCACTGCACTGTAAGTGTTTATGTGCAGTCTCCCTTTTTCACTGCACTGTAAGTGTTTATGTGCAGTCTCCCTTTTCACTGCACTGTAAGTGTTTATGTGCAGTCTCCTTTTTTCACTGCACTCTGTGTTTATGTGCAGTCTCCCCTTTTCACTGCACTGTAAGTGTTTATGTGCAGTCTCCTTTTTTCACTGCACTCTGTGTTTATGTGCAGTCTCCCTTTTTCACTGCACTGTAAGTGTTTATGTGCAGTCTCCTTTTTTCACTGCACTCTGTGTTTATGTGCAGTCTCCCTTTTTCACTGCACTGTAAGTGTTTATGTGCAGTCTCCCTTTTTCACTGCACTGTAAGTGTTTATGTGCAGTCTCCTTTTTTCACTGCACTCTGTGTTTATGTGCAGTCTCCCTTTTTCACTGCACTGTAAGTGTTTATGTGCAGTCTCCCTTTTTCACTGCACTGTAAGTGTTTATGTGCAGTCTCCCCTTTTCACTGCACTGTAAGTGTTTATGTGCAGTCTCCCCTTTTCACTGCACTGTAAGTGTTTATGTGCAGTCTCCTTTTTTCACTGCACTCTGTGTTTATGTGCAGTCTCCCTTTTTCACTGCACTCTGTGTTTATGTGCAGTCTCCCTTTTTCACTGCACTGTAAGTGTTTATGTGCAGTCTCCCTTTTTCACTGCACTGTAAGTGTTTATATGCAGTCTCCCTTTTTCACTGCACTGTAAGTGTTTATGTGCAGTCTCCTTTTTTCACTGCACTGTAAGTGTTTATGTGCAGACTCCCTTTTTCACTGCACTGTAAGTGTTTATGTGCAGTCTCCCTTTTTCACTGCACTGTAAGTGTTTATGTGCAGTCTCCCTTTTTCACTGCACTCTGTGTTTATGTGCAGTCTCCCTTTTTCACTGCACTGTAAGTGTTTATGTGCAGTCTCCCCTTTTCACTGCACTGTAAGTGTTTATGTGCAGTCTCCCTTTTTCACTGCACTGTAAGTGTTTATGTGCAGTCTCCTTTTTCACTGCACTCTGTGTTTATGTGCAGTCTCCCTTTTCACTGCACTGTAAGTGTTTATGTGCAGTCTCCCCTTTTCACTGCACTGTAAGTGTTTATGTGCAGTCTCCTTTTTTCACTGCACTCTGTGTTTATGTGCAGTCTCCATTTTTCACTGCACTGTAAGTGTTTATGTGCAGTCTCCCTTTTTCACTGCACTGTAAGTGTTTATGTGCAGTCTCCCCTTTTCACTGCACTGTAAGTGTTTATGTGCAGTCTCCTTTTTTCACTGCACTCTGTGTTTATGTGCAGTCTCCCTTTTTCACTGCACTGTAAGTGTTTATGTGCAGTCTCCTTTTTTCACTGCACTCTGTGTTTATGTGCAGTCTCCCTTTTTCACTGCACTGTAAGTGTTTATGTGCAGTCTCCTTTTTCACTGCACTGTAAGTGTTTATGTGCAGTCTCCTTTTTTTCACTGCACTCTGTGTTTATGTGCAGTCTCCCTTTTCACTGCACTGTAAGTGTTTATGTGCAGTCTCCTTTTTCACTGCACTGTAAGTGTTTATGTGCAGTCTCCCCTTTTCACTGCACTGTAAGTGTTTATGTGCAGTCTCCTTTTTTCACTGCACTCTGTGTTTATGTGCAGTCTCCCTTTTTCACTGCACTCTGTGTTTATGTGCAGTCTCCCTTTTTCACTGCACTGTAAGTGTTTATGTGCAGTCTCCCTTTTTCACTGCACTGTAAGTGTTTATATGCAGTCTCCCTTTTTCACTGCACTGTAAGTGTTTATGTGCAGTCTCCTTTTTTCACTGCACTGTAAGTGTTTATGTGCAGACTCCCTTTTTCACTGCACTGTAAGTGTTTATGTGCAGTCTCCCCTTTTCACTGCACTGTAAGTGTTTATGTGCAGTCTCCCTTTTTCACTGCACTGTAAGTGTTTATGTGCAGTCTCCTTTTTTCACTGCACTCTGTGTTTATGTGCAGTCTCCCTTTTTCACTGCACTGTAAGTGTTTATGTGCAGTCTCCCCTTTTCACTGCACTGTAAGTGTTTATGTGCAGTCTCCTTTTTTCACTGCACTCTGTGTTTATGTGCAGTCTCCCTTTTTCACTGCACTGTAAGTGTTTATGTGCAGTCTCCCTTTTTCACTGCACTGTAAGTGTTTATGTGCAGTCTCCCCTTTTCACTGCACTGTAAGTGTTTATGTGCAGTCTCCTTTTTTCACTGCACTCTGTGTTTATGTGCAGTCTCCCTTTTTCACTGCACTGTAAGTGTTTATGTGCAGTCTCCCTTTTTCACTGCACTCTGTGTTTATGTGCAGTCTCCCTTTTTCACTGCACCGTAAGTGTTTATGTGCAGTCTCCCTTTTTCACTGCACTGTAAGTGTTTATATGCAGTCTCCCTTTTTCACTGCACTGTAAGTGTTTATATGCAGTCTCCTGTTCCCAAGTATTCCAACGCATAATAGAGAGACGTGATCGTATAAAAGTGTAAGCAAGGTTTGAAATTATTATGTTTTAGTCAAATATGATATATGTTTGGGCTTCTTGTGGTCGATTTGCAGTCTACAAATTACTTGTAATTCTGTTTGGGCCACCCGACCATCTGCTCAAGAAAAAATTGTCCCCCCGCTGAATCTAGTTGATGATCCCTGGGTTATAGTGTATATTGGAAGGATGCAGTGTCTCTCAGTGTTCAGAACAACATTATTAGGGTAATAATGCTTTTTCTCATATCTCAAAATAGACACAAATCTCACTGAACTCTTTTCCATGGGCTATCACTCCTAGATGAATCTCTGTGGAATCTAGTGATGCTCTTCATTGTTGTGTTTTCAGACAGTTTCATCCATGGAGGGATTGTCCACACTCACTCAGCAATAGGAGTAGCCTGGGCCTCCCTCTAAAATCTGGCATCAGCAAGCCCTGGGCCACACATCACTTTAAACACCAGTATCCGGTCCCTGACATCAAATACCACAATGGACGTCATGGCATCTGGGAATTGATGTGGCCAATTGCCTTTAACACTGATTTCTGTTTTTAGGCTTTAAATATTAATCAAAAGGAGGGATGCCTGGATGCCTGACAATGGAGTTAAAAGTCTGAGACAGGCACGTCAACTTGTGGTGAAACGATATTTTGGCCCCTGCAAAGTTTTGGACAACCACAATTCAGTGTCTACTCTATTGACTTTGCTTCACCAGAAAGGTCTGTTGAGACTCTTAGTTCCAAATGGATGTCTCGCAGGGAGAGGACCCATCTTTTATGCTCAGTTGAATCCCACTGTTGGAACGAGAGACTTTGTCTTGAAAATGCCCTTCTCGGATTCCCCTTGTGCCAGTCAGGGTACAAGAGTCCCTAAAACGCATTATAAACTGTTCAGTGTTTTTATTATGGTACATGGTACATATGGGTATGTCTTTATTGTGGCACATGGTACATATGGGTATGTCTTTATTATGGTACATATGGGTATGTTTTTATTGTGGTACATATGGGTATGTTTTTATTGTGGTACATGGTACATATGGGTATGTCTTTATTATGGTACATATGGGTATGTTTTTATTGTGGTACATGGTACAGACGTGTATGTTTTATCATGGTACATGTTACCTATGGGTGTGTCTTTATTATGGTATATGGCACATATTGGTATGTTTTTATTGTGGTACATGGTACATATGGGTATGTCTTTATTATGGTACATATGGGTATGTTTTTATTATGGTATATGGTACAGACTGGCATGTTTTTATTATGGGGCATGGTACATATGGGTATGTCTTTAGTATGGTACATATGGGTATGTTTTTATTATGGTACATGGTACCTATGGGTATGTCTTTATTATGGTATATGGTACAGATGGGTATGTTTTTATTGTGGTACATGGTACATGGTACATATGGTATGTCTTTATTTTGGTACATATGGGTATGTTTTTATTATGGTATGCTGTCTTTCTGAAAGTAAATATCAAATGCAAAGAAAATCTGAATAGATATCAACAGTGGTATCTAAGGTCACCTAAACTGGGCAAATTCCCTTGGGTTGCTGTTGTCGTTCAAACACATTTTCATCAACAACCACTTTGTCATACCTGAATGCACACTTTATTGCAGCCTCCAAAATGGAGTTGACAGATTACATGCACTTTCAAGTTCTCTGTAATGAAAAAGAAGAGTTATCTGGAGCCAGAGACCATAGTGTGTTGAAAACAGAGCAGAGTTTCTTGACACTAACTTACTGAATAGGACGTAGAGTATTATCTGTAATCTCCATATATTCAAATACTTTCCAAAGTTCCTATAGTTTCCATAGCTTCCAAATGATATATAACAATTGAAATCTCTCCCCTCTCTTCAACACACATATACATCTAATCCTAGCAGCTATCAAAGGTCAATGGTTTCCAAAACGTAATATTTTGAACTTCCATGGCTTTGCTAAGCCCTTGTTCCTGACAACAGGTGTGTTTTTTGTCCCTTTGGGGAAAGAAAGATCCTGGCGGACAGACAGTGGCTATTCAGTGGTGTTATCTGCTCACTGCTATAAATGACATTGTCTTAATACCTATAGGTATACCTATTGTACATGTATTAGATGCACAATCCAGTCTCTTCTCAACTGTACTGAGAGAGTATTTAATACTAGCATAACCCCACCTGTGTCTATTTATTACCTGACAAAATCCTGTAAGTTTTTTTTTCTAGGTTTATAAAGCTAACAAAACCAGAGGGGGGAAATGATACCTCAGATGCGATAATTGCAGGTAAGCTGTTTTCATGTGGCATTGAGTTATTCCGCTCTAGAACGTCCCATATTCCAGGCAGTGGCTTGTTAAATGCATTCAGATAGACACAGATGTGAGTCCCAAATAGCACCCTATTCCCATTATAGTGCATTGCTTTTGACCAGAGCCCTATTGGCCTTGGTCAAAAGTAGTGCACTATATAGAGAATAGGGTACATTTTGACATGCGCCTGCACACATATACACACACACACATACACACACAGACAAGACAAGTAGAGCTATTGATGAGCAGCCTCACAGTCTGTCATGCCACAGCGATGTTTGTTGAGGGAGAAGTACTGATGAGACGTTGAGGGGGAGCAAATCAATATGCTTCAAAGTATTTAGCGACTCACAATGAATGTAACTTAGATGGTTGAAAGAGCACTTGATTTCCCTTCAAGAAACCTTACGGGCTAAGGACGGACACTTGAATGTAATTTGAAATAGTAACTTACACTTTTCGAATATTGCACAGTAACAAAGATTTTGTAACGAAAAGGTTTACAAATATGGAAATGGTCTGCTATTTTTGAGACTGTAGTCAATTAAAATGGTTTAGAGGATATTTCAGACCTCCTTGGTGTTCATAGTATTGACATAGAGTATATCTAGATTGGGACCAAATCATGTGAAAACCCTCTCATGGATGTTAATGGAACATCCAACCACAAAGAATATTTAGGTGATGATGTAATGTCTGCCAGTTTTTATTCTGTCTAAATTATGATGGCATGAGGTTGAAAGGTCCATCGTTCAAGATTTACACCCATACTGTACATACACGCCAAGATGGCTTATTTAATCATGATGACTTTAAGTGAGAGTGGGCAATAAAGCTAATTTACAAGCCAAGAACACAGGGCACTGATGAGAACCTCATGAGACAGATAAAATGACTGAGCCTGTTGTAATTACAATGCCATGACAACCTAGGTTCATTAATATTTTTTATCATTCAGATTGTTTTATTTTCAAAATGCAAACTATACAAAATGCAGAAAAAAATACAGTATACATGTCATTAGTGAGAGGTAAGGAGAATACAGTATATTGAAATGTTATAGATGTCAGCCTATCTATTAGAACCATCCCAAAAGCAATATTAGATTATACTGGATTGCATTTGAATTAAAAACATATGCTGTATACTGTGTATTTTTCCTCATACATTGACTGTTGAGAATGTTGCTGCTAGCATTGAACAAACCCTATACTTGAGCGCATGCCCTAGCTGGTTGTTCTATATTAATCAGCAGGCAGGCACAGTAGATTGCAGAACTCCATTGTTTGCTGACGGTGAAAGACCCCCTCATTTAGTTTAGTTTTACTCTATGCTATACAGCTTCAGGGAGAATATGAGATGAGACTACCTTCCACTCTGTAGCCATGGGTCCTGCCAACACTGTAGCTCAAGGAGAGATGAAGGGACAGGGGCTAATGTGTTCAGGGACAGACAAGGGGAAGAGGGGATGGGAGGATGAGGGATAAGGTGTTCAGGGAGGGATGGGATGAGGGGTGATGTGTTACGGTGTGACTCTTTTGATTAACACGTCCCACCTACAGAGCACTAATCTACCGTCACTCCAGGTATCACCTGGCGAAGGGAGATGCTGTCACCCACGGTGCAATCGCAAGCTTTCTCTCCCTCTCCCTGATGAGCTCTCCTTCCTTCCTCAGACATATTTATAATACACAGATATAATTAGGAAAGGAAAGGCATTCATGAGTGTGTGCAATTCAGTACCTTACTGTCAATGGTGCTGCCCTTAATTGAGCTTTACATTACATTTCTACCTCAGCCTTGAGCCTGAGCTTGAGAGAGAGAGAGAGAGAGAGAGAGAGAGAGAGAGAGAGAGAGAGAGAGATTTACCAAGTAAAACCATATTGGCAGTGGTAATGAACTGGGGAGGGGGGTTGACAAGCAGAAATGAAATAATAATGCAGTATTATTTCAATAAATTAATTTATTTCCCATTTCTAATTCCAGAATATGTTAAGTTGCCATCTACCTATATGCCTTGTAGGCTCCCTGTATAAGAATCATACTGGGCCTCTGCAATGAGAGGGACTGCTACTCTTCACTTCTCCATCTTTCAGCTCAGCTCAGTTCAGCTTTCATATTTTCCATTTCCTTCCAGTGGAGTTATTCTGTCTCCTTTCTCTAAATCTCAGCCTCCCTCCTGGGGTCCCAGTGTCCTATCCAGTGAGTGACTGAGATTGCATTTCAGAGAGAGCGAGAAGGATCCCAGGGAGGGATCAGAGTGTGTCAGGTTCTCAGGTCTGCGGGTGGCAGCAGGCAGCGGGGTCTTCGAGGCAAACACTTAAAGACGAAACTGTTGGGCTTGTTGGATGATTTGATTTGATTTTATTGAGGCGACAGGCAGACCTGTCTGTCTAGGCTTGTGTGTGTGTGGGGTTGATGGGGAGATATAGTTTAAGATGTGGTTCGCTGGGTCATTCAACACTGGCCTTTGAGTCTCACAGCTGTTTGAGAGACTTGCTGCACACACACACACACACACACACACACACACACACACACACACACACACACACACACACACACACACACACACACACACACACACACACACACACACACACACACACACACGTGCGCCCACACACACACGATTATGAAACAGGGTCACTCAGGACCAGAGGAGAACATTCACAGCCTCTCAGTTGACTATCATCACTCATCTCTCCATTCTGTGTACTGCAGTGGCATCTCATAACAAACACCTTGCCTGTGGACCCTTCCCATACAGGAATATCTGGCCCTAAGCCATGTATTACGGAGAAGTTTGTCATTCTGTTGACTGACAGCTTAATATCGTGTAATTTTATGTCTGCCTTAAGCTGTGGAGTGTTGCAGAAGATGTCATAGCTTTTTTCTTGTGTTTTGATTGACAGTTTGTATTTACAGTACGTGGCAGAGAGCGGTGTGGGTTTGGAAAGTTGGATATCACCTTGCATCGCAAACACCAAAACAATGGATTAATACTTGAGGAAGGAAATGAATTAATGAATTGATCAATCAATCAATCCAACCGATCAATGCAAGGAGTCAATGAAAGGTCACAGTAGTATTTTCAGATTTGGTGACATTGATACCCGTTCTTGAAACAATTGCTACAGTGGTTCCATGTGCACTTCAGCTATTGCTAGGGTTGCAGCTTGTCAGTGTTAATAAAAAAATGATGTAATTGTCTGCATCATGTCCAATCCCCCATATATTATTGGGGTAAATATATATATCTATATATTTTTTTTAACCTTTATTTAACTAGGCAAGTCAGTTAAGAACAAATTCTTATTTTCAATGACGGCCTAGGAACAGTGGGTAGTTAACCCACAATTTTTTAAATATTTTTTTTATTGAAAATAAGAATTTGTTCAGGGGCAGAACGAATGATTTGTACCTTGTCAGCTCGGGGATTTGAACTTGCAACCTTTCGGTTACTAGTCCAACACTCTAACCACTAGGCTACATTGCTTCCCCATATACATATATAAATACACATACCCATATACATACATATATATTTACAGTTGAAGTAGGAGGTTTACATACACCTTAGCCAAATACATTTAAACTCAGTTTTTCACCATTTCTGACATTTAATCATAGCAAAAAAATCCCTGTTTTAGGTCAGTTAGGATCACCACTTTATTTTAAGAATGTGAAATGTCAGAATAATATTAGAGAGAATGATTTATTTCAGCTTTTATTTCTTTCATCACATTCCCAGTGGGTCAGAAGTTAACATACACTCAATTACTATTTAGTAGCATTTCCTTTAAATTGTTTAACTTGGGTCAAATGTTTCAGGTAGCCTTCCACAAGCTTCCCACAATAGGTTGGGTGAATTTTGCCCCATTCCTCCTGACAGAGCTGGTGTAACTGATTCAGGTTTGTAGGCCTCCTTGCTCACGCAAGCTTTTTCAGTTCTGCCCACAAATGTTCTATATGATTGAGGTCAGGGCTTTGATGGCCACTCCAATACCTTGACTTTGTTGTCTTTAAACCATTTTGCCACAACTTTGGAAATATGCTTATGGTGATTGTCCATTTGGAAGACCCACCCAGTATGTTTTACATTGGTTATCTTGTTGTTATTAGTCCCACCCTTCAGCATTGTTTTGCACATCAATTCGTAAACCATGTGCCATGGAATCTGTACATCGAAAATCTCTTCCCAGCTATTTTGCAATTTATATGGCACAGCTGTCCATTTTTTGGTTCTTAAATGACATTGGTGTCTATTTATATTTATCTAAATTTTCTTTAACGATTTTTGGTCATTAATGCAGGGCCGACAGACAACTTTTCCCCCTTCTACTTGCCTCTTCCATTTTTGTGGTAATGCTGCAAATAGTAATTTTGGGTAGGGCAGACATTTCCATATGGCTGTGTTAGTTGCATGTGTGACATAACTACACCAGTCCAATTTACAAAATTGATACTTTAAAAAAAAATGTTTTCGAAAAATACGTTTTTTTTTATTATCAATTAGTATATTTCACTTTAACCACAATATTTGTTGTATTATTTGTTCTGTCTTCTCAGGTGGATTAAACTTAAATTGCAACCAACTTTCTAAGGCTTGTTTAAAAAATAACAATATCTTGGAGATTATTTTGTTTTCAAATAACCGAAAGTGAGCAGTTGTAATCTGAATAAAGGGAAAAGGCCATTCTTGAACATTCTTACTAATTTACTAGAGAACCATTTTGGATTTAAGTATACTTTTTGTATGACTGATGCCTTTAGTGAGAGGTCTAATGCTTTACTATTTAATCATTTCTGCCCTCCGAATTCACGTTCATTATATACAGTGCCTTGCGAAAGTATTCGGCCCCCTTGAATTTTGCGACCTTTTGCCACATTTCAGGCTTCAAACATATAGATATAAAACTGTATTTTTTTGTGAAGAATCAACAACAAGTGGGACACAATCATGAAGTGGAATGACATTTATTGGATATTTCAACCTTTTTTAACAAATCAAAAACTGAAAAATTAGGCGTACAAAATTATTCAGCCCCCTTAAGTTAATACTTTGTAGCGCCACCTTTTGCTGCGATTACAGCTGTAAGTCGCTTAGGGTATGTCTCTAAACAGTTGGCTCCCCTGCCTGTTCGGGCGGTGCTCTGCGGTCGTCGTCACCGTCCTACTAGCCGCTACCGATCCCTTTTTCGCTTGTCTGTTGGTTTTGTCTTATTAGTTTCAACTGTGTGTATTTTGGTTTAATTAGCTTCCCTATATGTAGTAGTTTGACCCGCCCTTGTTTTGTGCGGTATTGTTTTTTGTTACTCTGTTGGTTGTGGTTTCATGTTTGTATTCTCCAGTCTGTTTGGTCCTGTGTTTGGGCTGGTCTGTTTTATGCGCCCTGTATGTTGGCGTGACCGTTTTTTGCCAGAGAATAAATTACGATTTACCGAACCCTGCTCTCTGCGCCTGATTCCAACCCACCACTCCTAGTAGGCCGTGACATATGAGGCTGTGGAGAGATTATATTTGTGGTTTTAAAAGAAAACATGAATCATAAGCGTACAATGACACCTTTGTTTTCAAGCCATGGATTTCTAATCCCTTAATATTATTGTTGGATCTCATTTTAAAAGCTAACATTTTGATGGCAGTAATAAATAGATATGCCGATAGTGGACAACCCTGTTTTACTCCTCTTGACAGTTTAAAACTTTCTGAGATGTAGCCATTATTTACTATTTTACACCTAGAGTTACTATACATAACTTTAACCCATTTTATAAGAGATTCTCCAAAATTGAAATATTCTAGTAATTTATAAATAGATTTCAGTCATACTTTATCAAAAGCCTTTTCAAAATCAGCTATGAAAACCAGGCCTGGTTTTCCCGATATTTCATAGTATTCTATTGTTTCCAGTACTTGTCTTATATTATCTCCAATGTATCATCCATGTAAAAAAAAACCTGTCTGATTAGGATGAATAATATCTGACAATACCTTTTTAATTCTATGTGCCAAGCATTTTGCTAGAATTTCTGCATCACAACACTGAAGTGTATGAGGCCTCCATTTTTTTTAATGGCCTGGATCTTCATATATACTACTTGGATCCTGTTTCAGTAATAATGAAATTAGACCTTCTTGTTGTGTGTCCGATAATCTACCATTTATACAGGAGTGGTTAAAACATGCTAATAATGGTCCTCTGAGAAAATCAAAACAAGTTTGTTATACTTCCACTGGTATGACATCCAGCACTGGAGTTTTCCCAGAGTTTGCATCAAGAAGTTCCTCCTCTGTAATTTGGCCTTCACATGAGTCTTTCTGTACAGATGATAATTTTACATTATTAATAGGAAAGAATCCATACAAATAGCTTTGGTTAGTGGAGATGGAGGAGACTGAAACGAAAACATATTCTTAAAGTCTTAAAGTACTTTACTTCCTCTTTCAAAATACTGTTCAGTGAGACATGCGTGACTACATCATTTGTAACAAGTTTCAACACGTATTTTTTTGTAGCATTTCTATGTTGAAGATTGAAAAATAATTTGGTGCATTCTTCCCCATATTCCATCCAGTTCGCTTTATTTTTTATAATATATTACACTGGATCTTTCTTGAATAAGTTCCTCCATTTCTTTTTGTTTTTTCCTCTAACTTACTCTGAGCCTCTGTGGTACAGTTTTTATTGCTATCTATCTGTACTGTTAGTCCTTGCATTTCCTTTGTTAATATGGACTCTTTTGACCTAAATTGCTTTTGATTAATAGATGAGTACTGATTGCATGGCCTCTAAATGCACATTTAAAAGTGTCCTTTACAATAAGGGGATCTGCTGTACCTGTGTTTTGTAGGAAAAAGTCAGTTATAAATTATTATATCCTAGTTATAAACAAGTTATCATCCAGTAGGCTTTGATTAAATGTCCAATATCCTCGCCCACATGGAAATTCTGTAAGAGTAATATATATGCCAATTATGTGATGATCCGACCGCATTCTGTCCCCTTTCAACACTTAAAAAAAAACTTTTGGTGACAGAGAGAATGACTTACGAAAGTAATCAAGACGACTATCTTGATTAAGCCTCCGCCATGTATATCTCACTAGGTCAGGGTATTTAAGCCTCCATATATCCACTAATTCCAATATATCCATGCCATTCATGATTTCCTTAAGTGCCCGAGGGGGATAGTTTGTAGTGTGATATCCTTTACGGTCCATAGAGGTATTTAAAACCATATTAAAATCTCCCACCATAATTATAGAGTCTAGTGTTGCTTGTAGAGTTGATCAATTATTATATATTATTTTCAAAGAAGCTTGATTATTTGGACCGTATAGGTTAATAAGCCATACCTGTTAATTGTCAAATAACATATTTAAAATAATCCATCTACCTTGATGATCTGTTTGGACAATTTGCACATTTGGATCAAAATTACTGTTAGCTAATATCACCACCCCTTTTGAATTTCTTTGCCCATGGGAGTGTCAGTGACTTATTCAAATGCATGTAACTGTGCACAATAACCTGTCATCTATTGTAAATAAAAATTATTGTAAAGTGGTCTTGTGATATATTTAGATGTACGCACAAGCAAAATCACAAGCAGACACAGATGCACACGCACACAAACACACAACCTGCACGAAGACGAGCTAAACAGCTACACTAAATATACAAAAGTATGTGTACACCTCTTCAAATTAGTGGATTTGCCTATTTCAGCCACAGCCATTGCTGACAGAAGTAAAAAATCAAGCTCACAGCCATGCAATCTCCATAGACAAACATTGGCAGTAGAATGAACTTAGTGACTTTCAACATGGCACCATCATAGGATGCCACCTTTCCAACAAGTCAGTCCGTCAAATGTCAGCCCTGCTAGAGCTGCCCCGGTTAACGGTAAGTGCTGTTATTGTGAAGTAGAAACAGCTCAGCCAAAAAGTGGTAGGCCACACAAGCTCACAGAACGAGACCGCCGAGTGCTGAAGCGCTTAGCGTCTGTCCTCAGTTGCAACACTCACTACCGAGTTCCAAACTGCCTCTGGAAGCAACGCAAGAAATTGATCGTTGGGAGCTTCATGAAATGGGTTTCCATGGCAGAGCAGACGCACTCAAGCCTAAGATAACCATGCGCAATGCCAAGTGTCAGCTGGATTGGTGTAAAGCTCACAGCCATTGTACTCTGGAGTAGTTGAAAAGCGAATTCTGGAGTGATGAATCGCGCTTCACCATCTGGCAGTCTGA